>NC_089822.1:178244337-178888718 GCF_035046505.1 Tiliqua scincoides
AAATTGAGGGTCAGAAAAGTTTTTCCCAAACTTTATGGTGTTTGAAATGAATTTGGGGTGCCAATTCCAAAAATGGCATCCGTTTTGCTCTATCACATCTAGTTTTGGATATATAGTATGGCCTCATTAGTGAATGGTTCAAGCAGCTTCCTCATGAGGAAGCCATGGTGTAGGCTTCCTGATGAGGAAACTGCTTGAAGCATTCACTAATGAGGCTACACAAAATCTCCAAAACTAGATGTGATAGGGCAAAACAGATGCCATTTTTTGAATCAACACCCCAAATATACCCAGGAATTGGTACAACGTTTAAGGAAGCAAAATGTGGAAGGAAGTTTAAGGAAGCAAAATGTGTGTTGGCCTGTGTTATCAGAGGTTACTGTAAGTGTACCATGGGACTTTCCTGACATTCCGTGAAATGAAGCACAACAGCTAGAAATCTAGATTGCCCAAGAAGTGGCGGATCAGAGGAGGTCATGTCTGTAACTGACACAGCTACTGTATAGAAGGGGAAGTGAAGATCACTTTTTACAGGCATAAATGGGGCATCTCATACAAAGACAGAGAGAAGAAAGGACTTGAGCTATATAATTCATGTAATGGCAAATTTCTATTTATACTAATCCTTTATGGCCTGTTCTAGCTCATGGCTCCTCATAGTTTGAGCTCAGAAGAAGGCAAAGTTTTGTTTGACAAAGGCACAATGTTCTGAGAAGCTGGACAAAGCAAGGAAAGGCTACACCATTTGGGGCCTTTTACTTTATGATGTCCCACCCTCCCTTTATGTTTTTATACAGTTTTATAGCATTATGCTTGGTGTGGAGAAAATGAATTAAAAGATCTTTTTCTTTCTTTCTTCTTATACGTTTGGGTGATTAGCTGAAATTTATTGGCAGTAGATTCAGGACACATGAAAGTACTTCACACAATGCAAAACTTATTCAGAGGAGTGGCCATAATGATCTCTTGCAGCAAAAACAAAGAGGTTTTTGTGCACTTTAAAGACTGGCACATTTATTGTAGTAGAAGATTTAATGGACTACTAGAGCCTAATTTTTGAGAATCATTGCCACAAAATGTGGTGATAGCCACTAGTTTGAATGGCCTTAAAAAGGTTTATGGTCCGATCCTATTTAGATGCCACACCAATGCTGCACAGTTGCTGTTGTTATGTCCATCATAAACTAAGCCCCTTCAGTGAATACCCTGCCTAAGCCCCTTCAGTGAAAGCCCTGCCAACACAGCTCTCCTAGTAATGTTGGCGAAACCCTTACCAGCAATGCTAGCTGTGTCTGTGGAAAAACTGACATAGCCTGTAACCAAGAGAGCAGTGTCTTGACATTGGTATGTCGTTGGTGCAACATCTGTGTGCCACCGGTGTCAAGGTACCTGTGAGGTTTGGCCGCACCAGTTGGTTCACTGTCTGCCATGGTGTTTGCAAAGCCATAGGGGTTTGACATGAGGGATGCAAACATCATCACGCTGTACAAGAACAAAGGTGACAGGGGTGACTGCAACAACTACCGCGGCATCTCTCTCCTTAGCATTGTAGGAAAGCTGTTTGCCCGAGTTGCACTAAAGAGGCTCCAGGTACTTGCAGAGAGCGTCTATCCAGAATCGCAGTGTGGATTCCGAGCCAACAGGTCCACCACTGATATGGTATTCTCCCTTAGACAACTGCAGGAGAAATGCAGGGAGCAACGACAGCCACTCTTTATAGCCTTCATAGATCTCACAAAGGCTTTCGACCTGGTCAGCAGAGACGGCCTCTTCAAGATTCTCCCCAAGATCAGATGTCCACCCAGGCTCCTCAGCATCATCAGATCTTTCCACAAGGACATGAAGGGCACTGTTGTCTTCGATGGCTCCACATCAGACCCCTTTGACATCCGAAGCGGAGTGAAGCAGGGCTGTGTTCTTGCACCAACCTTGTTTGGGATTTTCTTCACTGTCCTGCTGAAGCAGGCCTCTGGAACTGCAACAGAAGGCATCTATCTCCGGACCAGATCAGACGGAAAGCTCTTCAACCTCTCCAGACTGAGAGCAAAGTCCAGCTGAAATGTCTGCGTGACTTCCTCTTTGCCGACGATGCAGCTGTCACTACCCACTCTGCCAAAGATCTCCAGCAGCTCATGGATCGTTTTAGCAAGGCCTGCCAAGATTTTGGACTGACAATCAGCCTGAAGAAAACACAGGTCATGGTTCAGGATGTGGACTCACCTCCCTGCATTACAATCTCTGAGCATGAACTGGAGGTTGTCCATGACTTTGTGTACCTTGGCTCAACGATCTCCGACACTCTTTCTCTCGATACCGAGCTAAACAAGCGCATCGGTAAAGCAGCTACCACGTTTTCCAGACTCACAAAGAGAGTCTGGTCCAACAAGAAGCTGACGGAACATACCAAGATCCAGGTCTACCAGAGCTTGCGTCCTGAGTACACTTCTGTACTGCAGCGAGTCATGGACTCTTTGCTCACAACAGGAGAGGAAACTGAATGCTTTCCACATGCGCTGCCTCCGATGCATCCTCGGCATCACCTGGCAGGACAAAGTTCCAAACAACATAGTCCTGGAACGAGCTGGAATCCCTAGCATGTATGCACTGCTGAAACAGAGACGCCTGTGTTGGCTCGGTCATGTTGTGAGAATGGATGATGGCCGGATCCCAAAGGATCTCCTCTATGGTGAATTCGTGCAAGGAAAGCGCCCTACAGGTAGACCACAGCTGCGATACAAGGACATCTGCAAGAGGGATCTGAAGGCCTTAGGAGTGGACCTCAGCAGATGGGAAACCCTGGCCTCTGAGCGGCCCGCTTGGAGGCAGGCTATGCAGCATGGCCTTTCCCAGTTTGAAGAGACACTTGTCAACAGACTGAGGCAAAGAGGCAAAGAAGGAAGGGCCATAGCCAGGGAGACAGACCAGGGACAGACTGCACTTGCTCCCAGTGTGGAAGGGACTGTCACTCCCGAATCGGCCTTTTCAGCCACCCTAGACGCTGTTCCAGAACCACCTTTCAGAGCACGATACCATAGTCTTTTGAGACTGAAGGTTGCCAACATGAGGGGTTTGACTGGAAGGAAGTCGGTTAGCAACATTACCAAGCAGCAGCTGGGCTCACACTGGTTACTTCAAGCAGTTAGGTTATAGCTTCCTTGGGGTCGCATGATTTCCTCACCTGTGGAACCGCTGCTTGTGAAGAGCAAGGAGAAACACAGGGAGAGTAATGAGGAATAGATAATAGCCTCATCCACACCTATTCTCTGGGTTATGTCTCCTCAGTGTTTGTGAGGAAGAGTAGCATCTCCAGAGTGTACATGCAGTACTGCTCTGTGGGGTCTCTCTCTGTGTGTGTGTGTGTGTGTGTGTGTGTGTGTGTGTGTGTGTGTGTGAGAGAGAGAGAGAGAGAGAGAGAGAAAATATAGTGGCTTGGGACTTTGTTTCCCTCTGGGGGAAGGGTTGCAGTGGAACTCTGCAGAGGGCAGTTCAACTTTCTGTGGCAGTGGTGCAGCCCTGAAAAACAACAGAATAGAAAGGTTCTGATGAGTGTTTGACCAACAGAAGTGATAGTTGGAGCCCCTGGCATTCCCCAAAAGGAAGCTGTCACTCTCAGCTCTTAGCTGTTGCAAAAGGAAGGGATGGTTAGGCAACACAGTTGATCGCAGAGACATATTTGATAATCCTGGATAATCCTTGGGTTGGTGATGGTAGAGACACAATCGCAAACCGGAAATTAGCTCCGTTCAGCAATTGGACCTCAGGGCAGCCACATGGAGGCTCACAGAGGGGGCTGCGTGCCTCCAGGACCCTTATGACAGCTTCAGGAGCCCCTCCCCCATATGTTACCCTTGATAATTGGGTAAGAGGCACTTTTTTCAAGTGGGTGCTCTGCTTTTATTTAGCAGGGGGAGAGTAACTGGCCCTCCTCACCCCAGCAGTCTCTTTTCTAGCTGGTGTTCTGCATCTTTTAGATTGTGAGCCCTTTTGGGACAGGGAGCCATTAGTTATTTGATTTTTCTCTGTAAACCTCTTTCTGAACTTTTGTTGAAAAGTGGTATATAAATATTGTTAATAATAATTAATAATAATGTTAAAATATCCCTGGGTTCCTACAGTGGTGCAGTTGCCTCCGAGAAGTTTGGGGACCTCTGCTCTAGCAGCTATGTGTCTTGGTTCCCACTATTTCTTTCCTTTTCAAAGTATTCCAAAGCGAAAGGAATGAAAAAGCTTCCTTTCGCAAAGCATCAGAGGTGAATCCTGATTGCGATGGGGAGTTTTGAAAACCGCAGATAAGTGAAACTGCGGATATCGGACCCCCCAGATACAGGGGGACATTGTTGTGGTCTCCACAGTAAGATTTGTGTTGAAATTTAATTACCCAGAAGCAAAGAGTATTGTGGAAGCTTTCGCTCATTTGCCTAAAAGGAGTGCTGCGTCTATTATATATTTTCTTGCACACGCACAGAGTTTATTATAATGCTCCCTTTCTTGAGCAAGCCTCTGCTGTAACAACTCAACAAGAAATTGTGGCCATGTCTTTGTGTCTCAGTTCCTTATTGAGTAATAGACCTTCCTAATAATGTCATCCTGCCTAATTTGTGCTATTCCCAATATCTTTTGGTGGCAAGCCAAGGATGATCCTGGCAATTGCTGTGTACATAATGTTGAATATTTATCTCTTTGTCTTTTATACACTGATGCATAACTGAAGCAGTCAGGCATTTTTTATTATTCTGGTACAGAAATCGGCTAGTTCTTTTAGCTGTCTGTGTCTCCTGTGCCCAAAAAACAGAAGATAACAGCCTGTTTGTGCACCACTGAACATTAAAAAAAAAAAGTGTCAGTTTGCTGAAGGAGAGTGGGAGGAAGAAGCTTGTCTAACTGGAAATGGCTTTCAGAGGCTTCTGTTGCCATTTGGAGGCCCGCGGAGGCCAGTAGAGTGGGTCACCAACATAATCGTGCCAATTATTGATGCTGATTCTGACAAGAAGAGCAATGGCAAGTTATGGTGATGGACAAAAGACTGACTCTTTTGAGACAAAGGAGAGTTCAAGAGGGAGATCAACAAGAAAATTTACAACCTACCCGTTGCCATACTGAGACTGCTTTTCTACCCCCAGTGGGCATTTTAACAGCTTCAGGCAGATTTACTTCTCTTTTTATTGGATTTAATTGGGAGGGTGTCCTGGTTGAGGTCAGCACTACACAGAAGTTGAACTTGCCTTTAATCTGTTGCCAGTCCATTTTGGGAGACAGCCTTTATACCTCTCTCTCTCTCTCTCTCTCTCTCTCTCTCTCTCTCTCTCTCTCTGCTGTTTCCAGCTGTGGGCCTAGTACATTTTTCTTATGCTTAAACTAGTTAAGTTTATAGTTGTATGTGTTATGTTTCCAATGACTTCATAGAAAATTCCTTATAGTATGAATACTTTTGCCATCCTTATAGCTACTATTTCTGATCTCTGTTATCTCCTAATTATCTGAAATTCTAAGTGTTCTTCTGCTGGCTTCTCCCAATACAATCATTATGATACCTTTTAGGAAGGCTGAAGCAAATTAGTTGCTCCTTGTCAGATGATTTACATAACTTAAAAAGAAGGAAAATCACTCAAGGGCAGATATATGTTAGACTTATGATTCTGTTTTACTTGATTGATTCAGCATTTCTAGAAGATTTTGTCTTCTAGATGGCAGATGCAACATGGCAGATGTGTTTCAATGTAAGTAAATGTAAATGCATATTGGTGCAAAAAAATTCAAAACTTCACATATAGGCTAATGGGTTCTGAGCTGTCTGTGACAGATCAGGAGGGAGACCTTGTGTTACTAGTGTACAGCTTGATGAAAGTATCAACCCAGTATGCAGCAGCGATGAAGAAGATCAACTCCATGCTTGGGATAATTAAAAAGAGGATTGAGAATAAAACAACTAATCTTATAATGCCGTTCTACAAATTGATGGTAAGGCCACACTTGGAGTATTGCATCCAGTTCTGGTTGCCACATCTCAAAACAGATATAGTGGAACTGGAAAATGTGCAGAAGAGAGCGACCAAAATGATTACTGGGCTGGAGCAGCTCCCTTATGAGGAAAGGCTACAATGTTTGGGGCTCTTCAGTCTAGAAAAGAGGCACCTGAGGGGGGACATGATTGAGACAAACAAAATTATGCAAGGGATGGATAGAGTGGATAGAGGGATGTTCTTTTTCCCTCTCACACAATACCTGAACCAGGGGACATCCTCTAAAATATTTCTTTCCTCAGTGTGTAGTTAGTCTGTGGAACTCCTTGCCACAAGATGTGGTCATGGCATCTGGCCTAGGTGCCTTTAAAAGGGGATTGGACCGATTTCTGGAAGAAAAGTCCATCACAGGTTACAAGCAGTTCAGGTTACAAGTATGTTCAACCTCCTGGTTTTAGAAATAGGCTACCTCAGAATGCCAGATGCAAGAGAGTGGCAGCAAGATGCAGGTATCTTGTTGTCTTATGTACTCTCTGAGTCATCTGGTGAGCCACTTTGATACAGGAAGCTGGACTAGATAGGCCTTTGGTCTGATCCAGTGGGGCTGTTCTTATGTCTGCTTGTTCCTTTTCCTTCATACATTTTCTCCTAGTTTTCAGTTTTAATTGCAAAGTGTTGTTGCTTATAAAGGAATGAAATAAAGACTGTTATAAATAGAATCTGTACATTGTTAATTATCCTTTTAATATAATTATATGACTGGCAGAGACTTGTGAGGTTGCTACATTTGATACTAAATTTTAATTACTTTTGCGTAAAAGATTACTAATCCTTAAATGTATGTCTATCAACTATAAACATTGTGTTTACACTAGTCAACTTACAAGAATCTTTTACCACTTGAGTTGAATTGTGCATAGTTCAAGAACTAGGCTTCACAGTAAATTTTAGAAGTTTGAAATATCCTTTTTTGGTCATCTTTTGAGTTTGTTTGCTATTGATTGGAAGTCTGTTTATTATAGTTGAGGGAGTGATTTATCACGTTGTGATGTAAAGACTCTTCTTCTCCTATGAGGCTGATCTTGGAATTTCACCAGCTCTTATACAGGCTAAAATATGTGCATGTTAGTGCAACCTTAAAAATAGTACTGCTTGCTATCTGAGCTATTTTATGAAGCTCAGCCATCCATAGTTGATTATCTCTGCCCTAGGTAAGAGATGCTGTTTCTTATTTGACATTCAGAGTTGTACAACTGGTATTGCAGAAGAAGGGTGTCATCTTCACATTTTATAGAAATGAATTGTCTGAGGTTTCTGTACATTTTGTGTGGTGTTCCACTGGAGATTTTCCCCCTTCTTTGTGCTGCAGTTCTCAGCACCTCCTGCAAAAGTCAGACTTAAGGCCAGCTAGGTGGAGAGAGTTCATTGGTGCTACTACCCCAAATCCAGGGCTTCCTGAATGAAACTGATTATCTGAACCTTTTCAGTGCACCATTGGATTTTATAAGAGGACTGCCCTTGATTATCATCCATGAACTACAGTTAATACAAAATGTGACTGCCCGTGTGGTGTCTGAGGCCAGAGAGTTTGATTCTGTCAGTCCAATGGTTTTCCTGCTGCATTGGCTGCTAGTCCATTTCTGGGTTCAAATACTGAATATCTCTAGATATTGACCTCTAAAGGTCCAACAGTTTAGGGTCAGAATATCTGGAGGAATGCCCATATGAGATGGTTTCCCCCTTACCATCATGTGGAGGTGACCCTGGTATGAATGCTGTCATTGGCTGGAGCTTATTTGGCAGTGGCATGAAGGAGACCTTTCTCCATAGTGGTGACTTAGTTGTGGAATTCCTCTTGAACAGAGCTCAACCACCTCGCTATCAGTGTTTCAGCATGGCTTGTTCTGTTCTGTTGTGATTCTTACTTAGGCTACAATCCTTCATACACTTTCCTCAACACAATAGGACTTATTTCTGAGTAAGCATGCATAATATTGCACTATTAATGTGTTTGTTGTTATATTGCTGATATTGTATATTCATTTTTTTCGTATTGTTAGCCACCATGAGTACCTCTTTCTTAATGTGAAAAGGCAGAATAAGGCACAGGGGACTGCTGGTAGAGGGGAGAATAGGTGGAAACTGTTGTGTGGGTAAAAGTACTCTTCAGGATACAACCCATAAAAATTAACTAAGTACTGTATGTAAGAGAGGGAGAATGCACACAGATGCTTTACTCCAGATGGACCCAAGCAACAAATCTCAGAAAAGATTGTCTTTGACTTCCCACATTTCTTTGACACTGAATCACTGCTTTATATTCTTTAAAGGGTTGGACTGCTATACAAAAGATTTCCTGTGATTCCCCTGCTACTTAAGGAGTCTGACTATGCAGGCTGTTAAATGTTGATCACTTTGATTAATGGGTCCATTACATTCCCTGTTATGTGCTAGTCCCTTCCACTGGTCATATCTTTTGTCTTGGATTTTAGTTTCCTAGTCTAACTGAAGGAAATTTACAGACAGGAAGTTAGACTTGATGCTGTAAAAATCAATTTATTTTCAGTATAATAAGAACTTTTTCTGCTGGCTGTTCTGCTGTTTTGAAATTAATTTATTAGCAATATGAAAATCTTGTGAACTTTTGTCAATATCAGAAATTACCTTATGTAAAACAGACAACAGTAGCTCCATTCTCCTCAAACTTGTTTATAATTTTGCTGCAGTAGGTTGTTGGTTTGTATGCAATATCTGTGATGGTAGCACAGTTTACCAAAAATTATGAGGAAATAATTTTAAAGGCCCGAAACATGCTCTGTGTGCAGGTAGTGCTCTGATCTTGTGCACTGCACATGTATGTGGCAATCTGGGAGTGAATCATTACAAAGTCCTGAAGCAACAGATCAGTGCTGTCTCTTGTAGAGCCATTTTAGTGCCTTACTGCGTAAGATCATTTTATACGTGTTATCTATTGAATTAGTTTCAAGGCTTCTTTATGACTCAGTTTATCTGTGTGAAGTTTTCCAAGAACATAAAAATGAAATGCAGAAAGATTCCCCCCCCCCAATCATTTGTTCAAAAATGAGGGAACAAGCAAAAAATCAGACAGGAAGACCACATAGGAGACAAACACAGCCTGTGTCTCCACATTGAGCTGCCACATCACATGGTGGAGTGGGGAGCAGTAATCTCCTCATTCAGCAGTTTAAAACATAAGCTTGTGGCTGAAGAAAAGCTAATAATCCATTCCAAGCTAAACAATCTTTCAGCTGGTTTTAGCCACCACAGGTGTTTTGTGTTATAAAGATACAAGGGTGAATGTCTGGAGATTCCAGCCTTTCAGTCACAAAATTGTTTTTGATGACACAGTCGACCAGTCTGCTAGCTCCAAAACTGAAATGGGGAAGAATTTTAAATTTGGGTAAAATAAAATTAAAATACACAGCTGGTGTGATGGGAGGTGAGCCTGCATTTGCCCCAGCTATTTGGTTTACTATTTTTAGTCTAGTCTAGAAATCAGTGAACATATTTGAAGTTAAAATTAGTAATTTTTTTGCTACTTAAACAAAAGAAAGGGGAACAAGGATAGACGAGATGTTTCATTTTGTTAAAATGAGCATAGCTGAGCGAAATTCCCCTGCAACTTAAGATGCCCAAACTATGCAGGTATCTTGTTGTTTTATATGCTCCCTGAAGCCACTGTGAGATATAGGAAGCTGGACTTGATTGGCCCTTGACCTCATCCAGCAGGATGGCTTTTATTCTCAAGCTTATATGAAACTCTGTTAGCTTACACATACTATTCTGCTGCTGTTTTGTTTTTTTTTGTTTTTTTACAGTTGGTTATGTTTACCATTGTGGCAGCCTGTGTTCTGTAGAGATGGTCACATGGTCATAGTGTACCTAAGAAAAAACTCTCCAAGTTTAGTCCATCATATTGTATGCTACATTCAGATTTGTAAATGCTAGGGATTCAAAATACCAAGTCCATTCCTCACATTCTCTTGTTAGCACCACTTGCAGCTGCACTTATTTTTACAAAGGAGAGTCAACATTTACCACTATAGACAGTCAGGCATTTGCTATATGGAAACAGGTGATGGTCCATCAGTCTCAGTAATCAATATTTGCTATCTATACTTCATTGCAAGGAGCTCAGGGTAGAAGCAAGGACCTTCTACGAGGTGAGTTCAAAATATGTGTGTGTTCTTACAAAAAAAAAGCTTAGTGGTGGTGTGATAATGTACATGCAGCTTAGTTTCCCACTCCCCAAATCACCCTTTCTGTTCAAAAGACATGCCAGTTTGCCATAGGCACAGTATTGCTGACTGGCACTATGTATCACTTATCCAGTGTCTGCCGTAAATGTTAATGGCCTTCCCAAACAGGAAGCGTGTCATTAGTTATTCACATCCTCTCTACAGAAAATGATGGCCCAATAAAGTTTTACCATGAGCAGATGGCGGTGGCAGCACTGTTACGTAATTTTTTTACAGGAAAATGAGCAAGAGGGGCATGTTAGAAGTCCATTCATTCTAATAAGATGGCACTGACCCTGACAGTTGTGTGGTTAAGGAAGCACATACGTTTCTGATGTGGCCAGCAGTAATGAACAGTCATCTGTCTTTGGTCTCTTGTTTACAGTTGTATGTGGTTCATTATTACTTGGAAGAGCGACTTGGGCAGGACTTTTATTTATATAATTATCAGAGGAAGCATCCTATTTTTAAAAATTTCATTTTTGATGTTCAGCAGTGCCTAGAAGATGAGTTAGAAAAGCAGACAGGCAATTAGTATGTATATGTTTTATGAATATATTCCTAGAGGATGTCCATGAGAGACTAGAGAGCACTTCTGTTTTAATTATGCTGTTAATGTATTCATTTGGGCCCATCCAATGTCTAATAAATTGCTGTATAAAACTGAATGTCTCAGCTAATGTTTTGTGTGTTCATTTCCAGAGTTTTCACAAATGACCAATTTTATTTTAAAATTGGGAGTACCCAACTTAATTTATTAGGTGGATTAGGGCCAAATCCTATCTGGTTTTCCAGTGCTAGTACAGCTGTGCCAATGGGGCATGTGCTGCATCCTGCAGTAGAGGGGCAGTCGCAAAGGCCTCCTCCAGGTAAGGGAACATTTGTTGCCTTTCCTCAGCATTGCAGCTGCACCAGTACTGAAAAGTTGGATAGGATTGGGTCCTTTGTTATAGATTTTGTGTAGTGATACTCCTTTTATTAGTTCAGACTGTACTGTCACATTGAGGGCAGGGGAAAAACCCCAAGATAAAAATCAATGCAGATTTTGTGTACTGTGATTGTGTATAGATTTCGTGTACAGATTTTGGTGTTCATTATACTGATGCTGCATGGCATCAGTACAGGAATGCAGATGTGTGAGGGATTTGCTCCCTGTATCCCCCTGCTACATATTTTCTTTGACTTGTCAAATGGATGCCTGTGCTTTTGAGCTTCTGCTGAAACATGGAGAAGAGATGCATGGAGGAAGTTGGCTTAGTCTGTGAACCACTGTTGAATATTCCTTCTTCTGGGTACGTGCTTTCAGCCTTCTCAACTCAGCCCCAGAGATGGCAATGTGAGTGGGAGACTAAAGGAAAGAGAGAGGGCTAGTCTTGCTGGAATGTTGGCATGGGGGAGGATTTGAAACTGTGACGCCCTCTGACCTTCTGTAAAATGGCTGTTGTGTTGTAACAGCAAATGTGGAAACAAAAAGAGTTTTGGGGCTCAGACCCCACATCTCTTTTGTATTCAGTTTCTGACCTTGGAGAGAGGCTGTGATAATCTCCCACTCCAGCATTTTTCCCCCATCTCGAAAGTGTTTTTAGAAAGGCTTCCACATATTTCTTGATTATATAATTTATATTATGTGGGCCACTGTGAGATACAGGAAGCTGGACAAGATGGGCCTATGGCCTAATCCAGCAGAGCTGTTCTTATGTGCAACTTGACCCTTAGTCATTTTATTCAGGAATCTGCTATTTGTTTAGATTATTTCATGCTTTTTGACTGATGCAGATAAGTTTTGGGTTAGGCTTCTTGTGAGGGAATTTGGTTTTGCTTAGTGGCAGGGTATTCATACCACTACTACATGTGCTTATACTTTTAATTGGACTATACTTCCCAACAGCCCTTGCTGTGACTGACTTGAAAAGGGTGTGGGAGACTTGGCTGGAGAGAGGAGAGGTGGTAAAACTGAAGGAATTTGAAGAAGAGAGAGAGAGAGAGAGAGAGAGAGAGAGAGAGTTGCAGCATAGATGCAGTTCTCTAGTGGTTCTCAAACTTTACGGGAGCTTCACTCCCTCAGTAAGTTCTTGCAGGGAAGGGGGAGGTAAGCGACGTGATCCCCAGGATCATGTTGCTAAGGGGGAGGCTTTGCACTTACTTTCAGAAGGCAGGGCTGCAAGGAGCCCTACGCAGACCTGCACAGCACTCCCTGAGACTTGGAACGTTAGCTAAAAATGTGCACAAAGCACCTCCTGCACAGAAGTTCATAGAGTCCCTGTGCACAACTGGGTGGGATGCTTCACCACCCAAGTTTAGTTCTGCGCAGTTGCTTCTGGGTGGTCAACAACCTGGAAGTCCAGCTGTTTTTAACAAAAATGTCTTCACTGACCCCTGCCCTAGAGCAGAGTCACCCAAACCGTTGCCCTGGGCCTGATCCAGCATTTGTGTGGATCCATCCGCCAGGTGAGCAGATCTTTCAGTTCCACTCGGGTGCCTCACGAAGTTCTCTCTTGATGGATAGGGACACTCTGGGCAGTCACGTCTAGATGTCCTGCCGCGCGGTCTTCTGGGATACTGGGCAGATGACGTGACTGCCCAGAGCGTCCCTGTCCTCCAAAAGAGGAAGACTTTGCTTGATGCCTGAGCTGGACACTTGAATGTAGTCAGAAGGGGACTGCATTCCGTGTGCTCAGCAGGCACAAGTTTGAGTGCACTGCCCCAGAGAATAAGGGCCTGGTATGCACTCCACCTGTGAGGCATATTGCTGGATTTGCAGCCACACTAGCCTGGCTAAAGACTTTGCTTATCAACCTTCTTGGACTGTGTTTTTGTGCCCGTCTTCCAGGAGATTGTAAATTTCCCTGTTAAACCCTCTGTTATTGTTAGGCGGGTGTCAATGTGTTTTCTGGAACCCATGAGAAGAGTGGTTCTCACACATTTAGTCCCGGGGCCCACTTTTTAGAATGAAGATCTGTCAGGGTCCACCGGAAGTGTTGTCATGACTGGAAGTGACATTATCAAATAGGAAAATGTTAACAATCCTAGGCTGCAATCCTACCCACACTTAACCAGGAGCAAGTCCCATTTACTCTCACTGTTAAAAGCATATACATAGTAACTTGTTAAAAGTACAGGTCTGTAACATTTCCCCAAATGCAGTCACATACCATGGTAGCATCAAGTCTAATCTATTAAAAATAAAATATTGAAATGAATGGGGACCCTCTTGAAATTGGGTCGCAACCCACCAAGTGGGCCCCAACCCACAGTCTGAGAAGCACTGCACTAGAGGTTGTTAATCTTGAAGTGCCGCCAGCACTTGCCTCCAATCCTGACTGCACAGGACATTCCTAATTCCTGTGGCACCTCTCATTTTACAGAATAGCACATTTACTGTGGCCTCCTTTCCTCACTGACAGGCTCCACTTGTGGGAGTGGCTTCACAGAGTGGGTGAATTTATAGCACCCCCACATCTCAGAGACACTCGCTGCCACTGATTTTATTCATTAACACATTAGTGTCCAATAGGAGGGCAGAGCACAGTCCCTTACTCTCAAACAGAATGGGCAGAGCATACTGGAAGTTCTCCCAGGATTCCTTGCCCATCCTGTTTTGTTTCAACAGGTCAGAGGGGGGCAAGTAGAAAGAGACAGCAATGGACTGAGGACCAAGGTGAGAGGCAAGAAGTATATATGTGGGGATCTGCCTTATTGCCTCCTTGTCCACCTGGCCTTTTGCTACCTGTGCAGGAAAAAGAAAGCACAGCTAAGCAATACTGTTCTCTTGGCTCATGGAAGTACACCATCATAAATGGAATTCCCCTGCTGCTGCTTCTTGTAGCTCTACTATTCGTTGGAAGCAGCTAGTAGTGGAAAGTTTTGTCTTTGCTATTAAGAGGAAAATCATTTCATTTCCAATATTAAGCTGAGTTTGGAAAACATTTTAAATCTGAAGTATTGTTGGCTTTTAATGCTGGCATTTGTGGTGTATTATAACTGTTTTGTTTGTTTTGGTTTTTTTATTCTTTCCTTTCTATTCTAAAGAATACTCAAGATGGCTTACATTATATAAAATTATTCCTTATAAAACATTACATAACAAATGTTATCTATGTAAAAAAAAATTCAAAACAATAAAAACAAAGCAACAGCAGAACTGAACTAAAGAATACTGAAAGGGAACATAAGAAATAGGGTTGCAGTTGAGATAAATAGGTTGCAATCCTATCCACATTTACCTGGGAGTAAGCACTATTAACTGTAATGGGATTTACTTCTGAGTAGATAGGCATAGAATTGGGCTCCTACTTCTCTAAACAAGTCTTTAAATGGCATCAGAATACCATCACAATTAAGGCAAGACTGATCCACGTTCTGGGTGCTGCCAGAGAAAAGGTCTTGCCCTTGTTCAAACATATGTCCAAAAATATGTTTATGGAAAACATAGAAAACGCGGCATAAAATGTAATAAACTGATATTTCAGCAGAAAAAAATTGTGGATGGATAATCAAGAAATTTGATGCTGTGGTGGGCATCTGTCAGACTTGGCTCCTGCCAAGTAAGTAGAAGGACGTGTCTGTGTTTGAAGTAAGTTACTTCCCATGACCAATGATGATGCTTGATGTCCCAGTGTTCATGGTCAACATCCCCAGTATGTCTCCTCTTAAAAGATGGCATACATACACAAGTTTGAAGCCTGCAGAAGCTGTGGATGGACACATGCAGCCTCTTTAGGCTTCAGAAAGCCCTCCAGAGGCAACCAGAGATGAGCTTTGGTCGCCTCCAGTGGGTTCAAGTTGAGCCAAGTCTGACTCAATGCGGGTCCAAGGATCCTCTGGGTCTTCTGGAGTGTCCTCTGGAGGGTCTAAGGGACCTGCGTCGTTCCAGATCTGCAGATAAGCCAGATCCACTGAAAATTCACTGTACTTACACTCCTTAGGTATGCAACCCTTCCAAAAATTTAAGGACTTGATTCTATTGCATGAAATTCTGGCTTATATAGCATTAAAAGAAAAGGCTGGTGGATTCCCATCCCCCAATCATGTTTGGATCTTTCTCCTTGCTACCATTCTCTGAAAATGAAGACAGTCAAGGTTAAATTATACAAGTCTGAAGTTCTCATATTTTTGATATGTGGTAAATTTTGCATGCATCAAGTTTGTTTTTGTAGTCTGAATTAAAATGTTTTCTCCTACCTTTTTATTTTTAAGATGCAAATGTTGGACAAGTTTCCAATGGAAGGAGGACAGAAGGATCCTAAACAAAGAATCATCCCCTTTCTGCCAGGTTTGTAAAGCAAACATAATAATTATTTGGTATATTTGAGTTCTCTCTCTCTTTTTTTTTCTTGGCATAATATTTTAAACTGAAGCTGAGCTGAATTTCTCTAGGTCAGGAAATACAGAAGATAATTAAGTGCATTTTGGGGGAATGTTGAAAGTAATCACTGAATTCAACATAAGTGCAACCAGTTGTCATGCTTGTGCCTGATGGGAGTCTTTCAAGAATGGCAAAGGCACTGTTTAGTTGAGGGGAGTACGTGGGCAAACAGTAACATGGAAGGATGAAGAATCCTTATTCAGAGATAAAGGGCCCACCCCTATCCAATTTTCCAGTGCGGTGTGTCAGTGTGGGTGTGCTCTGCATCCTGTGGGTTTGGATGAGTTTTAATTTAATCTGAGTTGAAGGTTCTCAATTCAAGCCTGCAGAGTGGATGGACTTGGTCAGAAAGCAGATTGAATAGGGCATAGGTATGGGTCGGAGGAGTCACTGATGTACTAGCAGGGGGACCACTGTAGGCCCTGGGTGCCACCCTTGGGGGGGGACACCACTAGTGACTAAAATTGTGATTTATAGGAATAATACCATCATGTTATATACCATTCAATGTGTAATTTACAGCAGAATGCAATGAAACAAACTACACTGAAATATCTGTGTTCTATCAAAAGCTATAGCCAAATAACCAGAAAAGAAAAAAACACAACTCCCTTATGCTACAAAAAGTGGATTTCCTCAATTCAAAACTGACCGATGAGTATGAGTATTCTAACAAGGTGTTGTTATGACATAGCATGGAACCAATAAGATGTTGTTATGTGTCAGCTCCCTTTTCCATATATCAGAGCTAATACTAGAAGCCTTATTCAGTGAATACTAGAACTCCTATCTTATCCTAATACTAGAACTTCTATTCACTCCCATTCTGATTGCCCGCTAGTAGACCTATTCAGTTGTGTGTGTGCCATCATGTTGGTTTTGTTGGTTACTGATTGGTTTGGTAACTGCTCAATAGTAAAATAAATAAAGTTAATGGGGGTGACACCATGAGTTATCAGACTGGGTAACACCAACCCTAGTGATGCAATTGGTTGGAAGATTGGGTGTTGTTTGTTGTACACTGGCTTAGATTCACTTTTAAAGTGAATTCTAAACATTGATGGTGGACTATAGTTTATCAGTGGTTATTAACCATGATAGCTACACTGAACCTCCAGATGCAGGATCAGTATGTCACTGAGTCAAGGACCGATCCAGTGTTTGTGTTGGGGGGAGGGGCAAGAGCACTGTCTTAACTTCAGAGCCCATGTCAACCAGACAGATAGAACTGGGCTTCTGGTTGAACTTTGGCCACTATGGCTGAGGTGTACTGGGTAGGTAGACAGGGCTCTCATCTGGACTTGGAGCCCAGATCTACTTACTGAGTAGACCTGAACTCCCATTCTGACTGACCTCTGGAGCTAGGTGGGAGCTAGGTGGAGCTTTTCTAGGTGGGTAGACCTGGGCTCCAGGTTGAACTTTGGCCTCCGTAGCCAAGGTTTACTGGACAGGTAGACGAGTTCCCATCCAGACTTGCAGCCCAGATTGATTTATTTTTTTCATACGGGGAGTGTCAAAAATTTCTGAGCCCCGGGTGTCAAATGACCTTTGTACACCACTGGAAGGAGTTTCGTTACATCAGCCACTTTTAATAATTATTCTAGGTGTGCCACCTCTCTGGCAAAATTAGATCAAGACTTGAGTTTTTCTGACATCAACTGGTTTGTGCATCAGAATAATTGAAATGGTACTTTTGATATTTCAACAAGGAGATTGTGTGATGCTGTGGATGCCTTGTGTTACTGAGGCTTGCTCCAACAACTCTCAAGATGCTAGGTAATAACATTATCATTGAACACCTCTGAGACGAAACTAATTGGCAGCTCCTGGGCTCCTCAGGTGTCCATTGGCTCAATCTGATGACAGCCAGCTAGCCTTACAAAATGCTTAGTGTTGAGCTATCCCTGTTCTCCTCAGAGTATCTTGCTACAGACAGCTTCTGCCTAAATACAGGGGTGCCCCATATCCATTAATCCTGTATCTGTGGATTCACTTATTCACAAGTGGGGTCCACAGCCCCCCCCACCGCGCCCTTTCCAGATGTGAGGGGAGCTCTGCTCCTCTTGCCTCAGGAGGGTCCTCTGAGCTCTAGAATGAAAAAAAAATGCCACTTCCAGTTTTTACAAAAAAAAAAAAACCTTAAGCGACTTTTTTCATTCTAGGGCTCAGTCTGAGCCTGGCAGAGGCCATGGATGTCTCAGAGGATCCTCTGGAGGTGAGGGGAACAGAGCTCCCCCGCCTCCAGAGGGTGGAGGGGTGTTAGCCAGTGTTCTCAGTTTCAGTCAACCGCAGGGGGTTCCGCAGAACGGAACCCCCGTGGATACTGGGGCACTCCTGTAAGGTGGGGAGCAGGTTAACACCAAGAATAAAGGGGAAAAGGTAATAGGACTGTGTGCCAACTTTAACAGGTGAAGCATCCAACTTACATTTGATTTTTGTTAGTACGGTGAACTGCCTCATTCTTAGAGATGCTATACCTCAGGATGTGGAACTACGTCTTGCTTACCTTACAGGTGATGTGTTTGGTTCCAGCTGTTCACTGGATTGTGATATCAGCAAACTGAGGCTAACTCTAGTATGATTGCAGAGAAAAAGTGCGTGCTATGCAGTTTTCATGCCAGAGAAGTATAGGAGGAGCAAAGTAACAAGCCTAACTGGCAGCATCTAAAACTTGGAAAAACAGGAATTACAGTTTGGCTTCATTTTGTCTGAAGCAGTCCAACCTATTTTTGGAAGGCAGAACAAGGTTTGCTTCCCTTATTGATTTGCTCTCCTTGCTAAATGCCTACCCTCCCTTTTCATTTTGCTCTCCTTACTAAATGCAAACCAGAAAACCTTTTTATTAAATGTTTTTACATTGGACAGCCTTCTGTCAGAACGCTAGCAGTGAGACAGTTTTAAAAATTAAACAATTAAACAGCCAAATACTGGCTGGTTGCTTCACATAATTGAACTCCCCCAACTCCAACTGATTTTTGAGTTCTTGTTGTCTCTTCAGAGTTGCCAGGTTGCAATGCTGCAGTGACAGTAGAAGCCACAACTAGAAGAATTTCTGTCCCTGTTAGAGGAACACCCAGTCTGCCTTGCTCTTAAGGAGGGCTGGAGTAGGTCAATTATATATTGACCTATTCCATCCCCTAGACAATATACGCATTTTGTTCTTAACTACTTATAATGTTTGCAGTTGCACTCTCTCTCTCTCGCTCAAAGCAACTGAGCCCAGCAGTTGCTTCATCCAGCAGGAGGAAGAGTGTGGGGGTTGCATGTAATTATAATACCACTTTGCTCAGCAAGCCTGTCAAAATGTGTTGGGGAACTGCTTGTGGCCTTTGGATTGTAGTTTGGGAACCCCAACTAGACTTAGCAACCTTATGGCCCCTTGGCTCCCTGACCAAAAAGTTCTCAGTTTCAAACAAATAATAATAACTTGGTATTTATATACTACCTTTCTGGTCATCGGATTACTCCTCTGACTTTATTCAAGGCGGTTTACATAGGCAAGCTTTTCTAAATCCCTCAAGGGGATTTTTACAATCATAGAGGTTCTCTCTTTCAAGAACCAACAACTTTTCAGAATGGATCTTCCTGGTTTGGTCTCACTTCTGGCCTCCATTTCTCCCATGCAGGCTGACAAGCAGCTCCATCTCTCACATGGAGGGCAGCCAAGACGATTCTTGCTCACACCAAGAGCAGGTGGAATCACTCAGCTGGGCTTGTCAGCTGCTTCAAGGTCTCGCCATTCTCAGCCCTTCAGGGAGCTGCCAGTGTCCTCAAACTGGTGACCTTCTGATGTTATCTTCCAGCTAACGGAGGCTCTACCCTCTAGACCAGACCTCCACCTGACCAAACCTCCCTTTCTTGCCCACTTCCTTTCTGCCAAGACTACACAGCTCTTCTAGCCTCTGGGAGTTTATTCCCCCCTTGCCTCCTCCATATGCGTGTTTGTATTTACTTGTTCTGTATCCCACTTTTCTCCCTGATGATCACCTAGAATGGGTTACAGAGCCATAAAATCACATTTAAAACTATAATTTACAATATGAATGTTAAAACATCCTAAGCATTAAAACATCATGTCCCCACAACCCGTTGTGTCCTAAGATCCTTGGTTTTTCAGATCATTGCCAAAGTGAGGGAGAGAGGAGAGCATGCAATCAACAAAAGTTTGTTTAGTGGACACCCTTTTGATTCCTTTTTTCCCTATTCATGATGCTTGGGGATAGGGTTGGCAGTAGCGAGGAGGTTACAGTGCTCCTTTGAGAGCTAAATTATTTCTGTGGACTGTCCGATGCTTAGATCCATCTACAGTGAACTTAGATCGAGCCTTATAGCTTTTCAGTGTAAGCAGCCCTCTCTAAATAGCATGCTAAGACTTGCATTTCATTACCACTGTGGAGATTTGACTCCTGCTTACTGTTTCAAATATGCTGCTTTCTGGGAAAGCCTGATGAGTAACATTATACATTGTGGTTTCTGACGTCTGAAAAATGTTTCCAGTTATCCTGTCCATCCAGCTGCCTCTAGCATTCTTCACAAACCCCAAAGCATTCAGACTTGAGACCTTGGTAGAAACCAAGGAGGCGTTTTCCTATTCAGTGCTTGGGATATTTGTCTGTCTGGGGCAAATGGTCTCAGCTATGGCTTGTTTCTTACAGAATTAAAGTGATGAGTTCTCTTCCCTTTCCCTCTGTTTGTTTTTTTTAAATGAAGTTTCATCTTTCATGTGGGACTGTTTCTGAAGCTATTAGAGCAAAGTTTGTTCATCAGATTTAAAACAGATCTTTCAGTTTTGTTCATCAGATTTAAAACAGAAACTTAGATATTTTTGCAGTAGAAATCATTCCCCATTCCTTTCTTCGTTGCATGGATTAACAAGCTGAATTTTAAGTTGTGAACAATGCTATTATGTTGTGTTGCTAAAGTGAGGTGCTGTGATGAATAGAGAGGGAGCAGGGGTTTGTGCCTTTTTAGTGTCTTCCTCAACAGCAGCTTCTCTTGTACAGTATAGAAGGGGTAGATGATGGGAGTCTGTCAAGTCCTATGTCAGTCCAGGATGCGTGACTGAGCATTTTCTTTTTTCTTGCTGATAGTTTTGTCTACCTCTCATTGCCTTATGGCCTACTTTGTAGACCATAGATCCAGCTTTTGGTCTCTTATGACTATTGGGGGCGGTAGACAGGTATCTCAGTCTTAACCAGATTCCTTCATGGTGATGCAGCAGTGCCAGGATTTTTGGCCACTGGAGTCTTCGGGTTAAGGGAGCATTAGTTCTCTTGCCCCAGAGTAATCCCCAGCAGCTGCTATAGGTCAACTTGCACCTGACCAGTTCAATGGTTTGTGCAAGTCTTTGGGTAGTTCAGGTTCTCATATTATGGAGTCAAAGTTTTTCTCCTCAAAAAGTAGAAATGTACTGCTACAGTTGCCTTACTCTGCCCCCTCCCCCACTCACTTTAGGACTGAGGAATGCCCAGTGGAAATAGTAGATAAGTTTTTTGTAATGGTGGTTAACTGGCTTAGTAACTGTTCACGATTCCAGCCACTCTGGAAGTTGTACAGTAGGAGTTTGACAGGCCTATCCTTCCTGACCTTACCAGGAGACTTCATAGACCAAGAATTTTGCATCATATGCTAAGTTATTGACAAGACAGGGGACATGTTGGAGCAGACATTACACACATGAGCAGCATGTGTTGGCTGTCCCTTTTCATTGGAAATTTCAGAAACTTCTCAGTCTGCGCCAGCCAGATGCCGTTCAAAACCCCTTGATATTGTGGCACTGATTCATTCATTTCTGTCCCACCTTTTAGTGGATAGTCCCAAGGCAACTTACAGGAGTTTAAAAGCATAATAGCAATTTGCAATTTAAGAAAATTTCAAGAATTAAAAAAAATTTTTGGTCAGTCTCTGATTACAACATTCTAGCAGTAGCAAAGGCATAAACAGCTCAGCTTCCCAGCCCCAAAACTTCATGGAGCAGGTGCATCTTAGGGGGGTGGGTGGCTGGGATTTGCACCAAAGGGATAATGAAGTAGTCTAACAAAAGGTATTATGAATCTGAGAAGACTAATTCTGTTCATTGTAGCACATGGGAGAGTTGCAGGGCACCAGATACAAAGGGAAGGCCACTAAATAGTTTTTGTCCTGAGGTTCCCACTCCTTAATATAATGAAGTTTTAAAAGTTAACTTTGGAAAGGAGGATCAAGTTGAGTGATAGAAGAATTATTTTTAGTTTCTGCCTTTTGTAGAAGACCTCTAAATTCCCTGGTTAAGAACTGATCATATCCTGTGCAGCATTTGTATACAGGTATAACCTAATTATCCACAAATTTTTACCTGCGGTTTTATCTCAACATGATGAGAAGGGTCCTTTAAATTAAAGGAAAAAAAGTTGAAAAAAACAATAGTCTCCTTAATGTGAGAGACAGCCAGCTGACAATCCATCAATCATTCTCTCTCCAGGCACTTAGAACAGCTTAACTCCATGGCCAGTGACCCTTCCCTGGGTGAAGGGAGGGGTCCCTGGCTCAGAGTGAAGCCTTTCTAAGTGCCTGGAGGGAGACTGATTGATGGATTGTCGGCCTAATGACTCTGTCCTACATCACAAAAGTGAGCAAGGCTGCTTTTAAATTGCCTGACAAAGGGAAATTGTTTTTTAAATGGATTTGCTTTAATGCAATTTTTGCCATCCACTTTGAATTCTGGGAGTGGAACCCTTGCAAATAACTCAACTTGTACATGCAGTAGACAGATCTAATCTCTTCCTGGAAAAATATGAAAGGCTTTGGACTGCACAGTATACGCATGTGTGGTTTAATTTTGTGTTTATGCTGATTTGTGCATTCATATGTTCCTCAAGGAACGTATGAGCAAGTTTCATACTACATTTCTTACTCCTCAGCTTGCTACAAATCCCAAATTGCCCAATACCTGGGGTACTTGCAGAACAGTCAAATTGGCAATATACCTCCTACGAAATTGCCTCTAGCAGCTGAACTTATTTGCTCATTGCATAAATGATAATTTCCCATTGGCATGTGTACTACTTGTAAATTAAATTGAAATAGGCAATAATGACGAAATGTATATCCTATATCCAGAAGATAAGATGAAAGAAAAGGTTGCACCTTTTATTTTTGTCAAATGCATCTGTGTGAAATCCTCCAGGGATATGAAGGGTGGACTGGAGGAGAAATGCAAAGGTGGAAACTCCCAAGAAAGGAGAGCTGAAGAAACAAATGCTCTCTTCTACGCCAGGAGTGTGCAGTTTTGCCAAATCTTTCAGGAAACAGCTATTATCGGCAGAACTGTTTCTTCCAAATGCCATATGTCCATAGTGATCTAGAGTCTTTTCCAACCAATATGTTTCCATGAAAGGGCTAAATAACTATATGGAAAGGAACTTTGCCTGAAGCTGAAGTTTTTAACTTTGGCTGTGAAATTGCTTTTGTGGAAGCTGGAAACCATGGCAAACTTCCAAGGAAGAGGGAGATTTTAACAGGATAAAGATGTATAAACTAGAATGTTGCCTGATTTTTGCTGCTCTCCCAAGTTGTACTGCTTGAGGTAATGTTGGTTTCTTTAGGGCTCAATCCTAACCCCTTGTCAGTGCTTTCCAGCACTGGCATAGCGGTGCCAGTGGGGCATGTGCTGCATCCTGCAGTTGGGTGTCACTCATGGAGGCCTCCTCAAAGTAAGGGAATGTTTGTTCCCTTACCTTAGAGCTCCATTGCCTTTATGTCAGTGTTGGAAAGCACTGGCATAAGGGGTTAGGATTGTGCCCTTAGTCACATGTTTGGACTTTTCCCACAAGACCTTGATAACTTAGGCTGGGCATTTACTTGTACTCAGATCTAGCACAAAGCCATAGGCAGAACTCAAATGCCTTTTGTTCTACTTGTGAGATCTCTAAGGGTTCACAAAATGTGTTCATAAAAAAAAGGCTGACTCTGAAACCCCTCTGCTAGAATCCATCTGGCAAAAATATCTTTCCTATGTTCAGATTGCTTTTTTCTGCTATTTATTGTACTTAGTATATTAAAGTAAGCTAGTACTTTTGCTGGATTCTTATGGATTGTAATAAGACTTAGCAATATTATGGTGTGTAAAGTATTCAAAGTGCAATGCATTATTTTGTGAACTTTTGCAAAAGCTCTCTAAGGTAGGGCTCAGGGTTGTGGTAACCATGATGCAGGTTCTGGCGGGGACGAAAAGAAATACGAGACCTCCAGTACAGTGTTTCTCAAACTGTGGGTCGGGACCCACTAGGTGGGTTGTGAGCCAGTTTCAGGTGAGTCCCCATTCATTTCAATAGTTTATTTTAAATATATTAAACTTGATGCTACCATGGTATGTAATTGCATTTGGGGAAACGTTACAGATTTGTACTTTTAACAGGCTAATATGTATATGCTTTTAACAATGATAGTAAATGGGACTTATTCCTGGGTAAGTGTGGGCAGGATTGGAGCCTAAGATTGCTAAAAATTTTCCTGTTTGTTGATGTCACTTCCAGGTGTGACATAATTTCTGGTGGGTCCTGACAGATTCTCATTCTAAAAAAGTGGGTCCCAGTGCTAAAAGTTTGAGAACCACTACGTCTAGTGAGTTCATGACAGGTGAACCAGGAAGGCCTGAGGTCGGTCTTTTAGTCGCTCCAGTATATTGACTCTCTTATAGAGAGAGAATGATCAGTGAGGCTGCTAGTAGCACCTTAAAGTTCACTTTGGGTTGCTGCTTTGGTTCCCTAAGAAAATTCCCTTTCTATTTGTTTGGTAGGACATTTGCCACTTCATATTGTGTTACCTAACAATCTGCCCTGATTTTGCCAAAAGCCTGCTCAAGCATGGGAAGCAGTGCAGTGGAAAGCAGCATTTGAAAATCTAGATATCCAGCATATCTGCTCATTCTTAGCAGCTAGTGTTTCCTTCTGGAAAGACATTATGCATGTATGTTTAATGGTGAACTGAAGGCCAAAGTGGAGAGAAACTAGTGACTTTGAAGTACACAAGTTACTTTTAAACCAGCATAAATATATCCTGTATCTAATGTTTTAAATTGACTCCAGAGCTTTTACAGTTTTGGAGAAATGGTTCTGAAGTAGGATCGTCATATAACTCAGTGCCTCAGTAATCAAATTCAGATTAAAAGAATACAAACACTTATATATCAGTACCATGCTTCAGTCAATTCTGTCAGTTAATGTCTTATTTTGGGGAGTGCCTGGGTTTGCAAAAACTGAATAGCTAAGCTTTAAACTTGCATATTGTTTTGTGACTGGGAAAGACAACCTTTCTGGGTTTTCCAAGGTCTCTTTTATTCTTGGACTTGTTAGATGAGGAGGAAGTACTTAGCCTGTTGAATAAACCCAATTTCAGGAGCATTTTGGCATATGGATATGGTCAGTAGGCAGTGAGTAAAATGGCTGAGTGTTTAGAAGGATCATGGCTGCAGTCTGGCTCAACTATCTCTCAATTTTTCACACGTGGCAGATATTAAATCCTTCAGTCCCAATTCAGAGCTTAAAGTTCATCCAACACTTTAAGCAAGGCTGGTCAGTTGCACTGTGAAATGCCAATGCTTGTTATAATCCCCCTTTAGAGGAGCACAAGTTTATAGTGACATTCCTGTATGTCAGGGGTGCCCAAACCCTGGCCCTGGGGTCACTTGCAGCCCTCAAGGCCTCTCAATGTGGCCCTCAGGGAGCCCCCAGGTCTCCAGTGAGCCTCTGGCCCTCTGGAGATTTGTTGGAGCCCACACTTGCCCGACGCAACTGCTCTCAGCGTGAGGGCGACTGTTTGACCTCTTGCGTGCGCTGTGGGATGAGGGCTCCCTCCACTACTTGTTGTTTCATGTCTGTGATGCAGTAGCGGCAGCAAAGGAAAGGCCAGCCTTGCTTTGTGCTAGGCCTTGAGATATTGCCAGACCTTCATTCATTCATATAATTTCATCTTTAAGATATTCATTTATGTAAACTTATGTAAATGTATTTGAATTTTAAATGTAAATTAATTCTTTTTTTCCCCGGCCCCCAACACACTGTCAGAGAGACGATGAGGCTCTCCTGCCAAAAACTTTGGACACCCCTGCTGTACATGATCAAAAATCAGCCTGCTTTAGAAACAAAACCAGCACCTTCATGGTATGTGGTGCAAACTGGAGTACAAGTTCAGAACTGGTAGGCAATAGAAGATATATCTGAATAGAGCAGTGGTTCTCAAACCCTAGAGACTGCTGCCTGATTTATAAATGCCAAAGGGTGTGGCTATAATGGTGATTGGGTAGCAGTGCTTCCCCCCCCCCCAAGTAGCAGCTTGTCTAGCCCTTGACGTACACAGCCTAATCTGCCCTGTCAGTTTTGCAAACCACCCAATATTGGGTGATGGCCTACTGGTGGGTCCTGGACTCACAGTTTGAGAACTGCTGGTATGGAGCATTTTGAAAGACCTCAGCCTTGAATTTCATCCTCATTTTCCTCTTTTTATTTAACTGTTTTGTAAATAAGTGGCTTCTACTGAAAAAAAAAAGTATTATGTATGGGACTTACAGGTGGAGCCATCTTATGCGCACGAGTTCCCTGACCCGCCGCAATTAGGAAAAAACGAGTTGTACTAAATCAGACCCAGAAATGACTTGTTTTACACAAATTGCATAGAGTTACACAAATATGCTACTGCCTGACACTTGGGGAAGAAAGGAAACTAAGGCATTCTCAATCACCTCCCCCTCCTCCGCTCAGTACTCAGCCCTCCCTCTTCTTACACAGGTGGGATGCTGAGCTTTTAAGAGTCCAGTCCTATGCATTTCTACTCAGAAGTAAACCTCATTGTAGTCAATGGGGCTTACTCCCAGGAACGTTATTTGTCTCTATATTGTGGCTATTTTTCTACTTTCTGTGAGTGCTTTTTTGTTCTATTGTCTGCTGCTTTAAAAATCATATATGTTTGAAGAATGCAATGTCTGGGTTTAAAAAAATGTTCAGAAATGTGATGGAGAAATGAGCATGCATTACTGTGATTGCTCCTGAAAATGGCAAGAGAGATTAAGTGGCCATTTACTTTGATTGCCTGCATGCTTTATGTGCGCATCAGGAAGAAAATGCAGACTATAAATTTCCTGATAGATCTAGTGACTGAATGAATCTCGGAAATCGGTCAACCTAGTTGGTGTTTGAGTTCTAAATATAGAGAAGTGCTGACCCTACTTACTGGAACATCCCGTTGCTACCAACTGGAAAAATAAAATGAATGTGTATTGATGTAGAGGTACATTTAAATTTATAATGGCAGCAAGAGAGTGTCCAAACCAAAATCTTAGTAATTAAAAGAAACTAAAGTGTCTTCCTAGATAAGTGAACATGTTGCATTTAGGAAAGAAGGAGAAGAAAGAAACCAACATTTTAAACATTTCCATGGAGGAATTGTTTACAGTTTTGCCTGACTTTCTGCCAGTTTCATTTTAGTGCCCATGTTCCTTGCCTTGGAACTGTGAGTTTGACAGGAAAGACTTCTGGCAGGGTAGTGAAGTTGGAATTAAAAGATGTAAGTACCTTCTGCTTTGTCATAGTTTGAAAACATGTCCCTGCCCCCCTCGATGAACTCCTACATTAGGTATTGATGCCTTATGCACAGGTTCTTTCTCTTTGAAGCAATGCAAACAGCCTGATCTGGGCAAGAGGAGGGACGTTAGCATTTAATGTTTTCATCTATTGATTTTAAAAAAATTTGATGTCATATGCATTTTTACTGGCTAGACATCCTAATGTGTGAGGCCCAGATGCACTGCTCTACTGATTAGGGAACTCATTCTCAAAGAACACAAGTATGCCAGCATTAATGCAAGAGTGGGCATTTTTATATTATCTAGAGCAGTGTTTCTCAAACTGTGGGTCGGGACCCACTAGGTGTGTCTTGAGCCAATTTCAAGTGGGTCCCCATTCATTTCAATATTTTTAATATATTAGACTTGATGCTACCATGGTATGTGACTGCATTTGGGGAAATGTTACAGATCTGTACTTTGAACAGGCTACTCTGAATATGCCTTTAACAATGATAGTAAATGGGATTTACTCCTGAGTAAGTGTGGGTAGGATTGCAGGCTAGGATTGTTAAAAAATTTTCCTGTTTGAAGATGTCACTTCCAGCCATGACATCACTTGCGGTGGGTCCTGACAGATTTTCATTCTGAAAAGTGGGTCCCAGTGCTAAATGCGTGAGAACCACTGATCTAGAGACAACTCCATAATGAAGGATTCTAAGTGATCACATTGTCCTTATTTTACATATATATGGGAAGATGGGGCTTTATGTAGACCAGGGGTAACCAAACGTCTTGGCAGGAGGGCCACATCATCTCTCTGACACTGTGTCAGGGGCTGGGGGAAAAAGAATTAATTTACATTTCGAATTTGAATAAACTTACATAAATTTACATAAATGAATATATTGGAGGTGGAACTTATATGAATGAATAAAAGTCTCACAACAGCTCAAGGCCTATAAAAGGCCTTGCACCATGCAAGGCCAGCCTTTCCTTTGCTGCCTCTGCTGCATCACAGCCATGAAACATCAAATAATGGAGGGAGCCCTAGACCCGCAGTTCATGCAAGAGATCGAACAGTCACCCTCACGCTGAAAGCGGTCACGCTGGGCCAGTGTGGGCTCCAGCAAGTCTCTGGAGGGCCAGAGGCTCATTGGCGACTGGGTGCTCCTTGCAGGCCAGTTTGGAGGTCCCTGAGGGTCATAAATGGCCCCCAGGCCAGGGTTTGGGCATCCCTGATGTAGACAGTAAGACTGGAGAATGTTTGATGTGAGCAGAGAAAAATCGCTCCTTGTCTTCTTGCATTTGATTTGTGTACCTCAGTCAGTACTGTGTGACAGTGAGACAGGAGCTAGATATAACCCAATTGTCTCTTGTGCATCTGCAGCACCAACTTAAAGAAAGGTTATATTTAATATTTGTTTATACCATAGGTAGAAGTATCTGAAAACTGTATTATTTATTTTACTCAAAAGTAAGCCCATTATATTCATTCTTAGGCTGTAATCCTGTTTTACCAGAAACAAACTCGTCTACCTAAAAAGCTTGACTAAAATGTGGAATGTACTTCTAGAGAGCCCTGCTTGGATACATTATCTAGTTTCAGAAAATTAAGTGACTGTTCTATCAGTGCTTTCTAGTCAAAGCAGCATCGCTCTGAACGGGACAATAGTTTTTGCCACAGCTTGGTACACCAGTATTTTGTACAGAGGCATACCCAGGAGGGCAAGGGGTGCAAATGCCCCGGGCACTGGGCTTGGGAGGTGGCACTGTGTCCCGCTTCTCCCTGTGGTACGCCAAGAACCGTGCCATCAGTGACTGCACGAGCATAGCCACTGTTGGCGCAGTTCCGCGCTGATATAAAGGCCATCCCTACCCTTTCTTTAAAGCAGGCTCTGGGGCCACTTGCGGCCCTTGAGGTCTCCCAATCCGGCCCTCAGGGAGCTCCCAGTCTCCAATGAGTCTCTGGCCCTCTGGAGATTTGCTGGAGCCTGCGCTGGCCTGATGCAACTGCTCTCAGCATGACGGCCAACTGTTCAACCTCTTGCATGAGCTGTGGGTCGAGGGCTCCCTCCACTGCTTGCTGTTTCACATCTGTGATGCAGCAGTGGCAGCAAAGGGAAGGCCGGCCTTGCTTTGTGCAAGGCCTTTTATAGGCCTTGAGCTATTGCAAGACCTTCATTCATTCATATAAGTTCCATCTCTAATATATTCATTTATGTAAATTTATTCAAATTTGAAATGTAAATTAATTTTTTTTCCTGGCCCCCGACACAGTGTCAGAGAGTTGATGTGGCCCTCCTGCCAAAAAGTTTGGACACCCCTGCTTTAAAGGGAAGGAGAGGAAGGTAGCCCTCAGAGTGGCGGGAAGCAGCACACTCCTCCTCCTATTTTGGAGGAGGTGCACTGCTTCTGGCTCCAATGGAGCCTTTTCATGCTGCTTCTGAGCAGCTCAAAAGGCTCCATCAGAGCTTTCTGATGGGAGTGGCGGCCAGGACAGAGGTGAGCACCACTTCCAGGAGGTGGGCAGTGCATGCTGCCTGGGCACTGCTTTCAGCAGCACCAAAAAAATCAAATGGAGCTTTTCGCGCTGCTTAGAAGCAGTGTGGAAGGGAGACTGGGCTGCCTCCTTCCTTCCCCCTTTTTTTCAAAGGGAGAAAGGGGGAGGCAGCCATGTGGAAATAATTGCAGTGACAATGATATCACTACAGTTACTTCTGGGTCAGTGGCAGGGAGAGGCAGCAAAGACAGATGTGGCCCCGGGTGGATAAAAGCCCAGGACCGCCTCTGGTTTTGGGTCCCCATTGCAGGCAGAATTGCCATGTAACATCTGTGGCCAGTCTGAGTCACTGGTCATACTTTTTTTGCTGCCTTTTGCATAAGCTAATGACTATCTTTATTGCTGTGTTTTGTTGTATTAGTAATTTTGTTTGAAATATTTTTGTGCATCACTGAGTAATATACGAAAGTGGTTTAAAACATTTTTATAAATAAAAAAACAATAAATTGAGGCAAGCTCTGTCCTTGGTTTATAGTAGCCTTGTTTTATAAATGTTCATCATTTCTCATTTTCGTTGAAATCAGTGGGACGAGTTAGCAGCTTTGGTCTAGTTTATTTTAGGAGGTGTTTAGCACTACCAATTTCCTTCGGGTTTAGCCTTAAGCTTTGCTTGACTGTTGAACCTGAGCTTGACACAGGAAAATAGTCATGCAGACTTGAGAAGTCTCATTGCAGGACACTTGGGGCTTTCCCAGGGTGAAGGTGATGAAAGTCCCCTTCCCCTGAGGAGACCTCCGGTAGTGCGATAGCCGTTTTGGCGCTGCTGCACCTGGCAGAGCCACCGGCTTTGGGACTGAGCTGCCCGTTCCGTTTTCTAATTGTTAAAAATTAACAAGATCCTTCTCAATAGGAGATCCTGTCATTGTAATCAAAAGTTTTTTTAAAAACACACACAGCTATTTTTGCAGTACTGTATTGCAATCTTTTAAGTGAAGGGTGTCCTTGCCTCAAGGAGGAGAAAGGAGAAATTATGCAGCTGTTGTAATGTGCCCCCTTAGTTTGTGCCTTGATAAAGCAGGTCCTCCTATGACTGTCTTTTGCTTAGTACTTAACTGTTCTGGGCAGCCTGGAGTTAATATGATTTTTTTTACTAATTAGATATTTTTCTAGAATCACCTTTGTATTAGCAAATACACATCCTGTTTCAGTTGCAAAAATATGAAAAGACAACAGTTTGTTATCAGCTTGGCACTGAGTTGCTGTAATAATTCAATCTTTTTTTTTTCATTCCAGTGTATTTGTGTCTTAGAATTCCATTTCAATGGCATCTATTAGTATAAATGCTTGTTCTTTTGGAGGACTGGTTTATCTGAGACATTGGTGATAGGCCTGTCAACGGTTATATCCACAAGACCAAATCCTGCTTTCTACTGCTATGTTTGCCGTTCTAGTTTCCTCACTTTAAAAGTACTTAGAATTGTGGCTCGCAACTAGATTTTTGGGAGGACTACTGTGCAAATGGGTCAGAAAAGAAAACCCAAGTCTCAGCTTTCACCCTCAAGGTAGTTGTGGCAGATCCTGTTGTTACAGATATAACTCATATGTACGCCTCTCTTTTTCTGGAGTTGGCAATTGTGGGGGCCAAGTGATACCTCTTGTTGGGCAGCATTTCACCTTTCAAGCTTCCAGTAGTTGACAATTAGAACAGCTGGAGAAACTATGCAAATAACTTAGGCATTAATGAGACTATGAAGAAAATTCCTTTGTCATATTAAGACAAGCAGTTACTTCAATTCACAGTTACATGTTCTTAACATTCTCACTCCTGTGCTGCTCACACTGAGCAAATATCATGTGTACAGGCTCTTTAAAGTGTAATAATATCCTGTACTGATTTCTTCATCAGTAATGCCCTTCATCAATAATACCCTACTGATTTCTTCTGCAGTCATAAGCTTACATTTCTCCTTCCAAGAATGCACTGTGAGAAACAGAGACAAGAGGAACTCTGATATATTTTCCATGTGATTTTATAAATGTAGTTCTCCTAAGAGGAAAGAGCATTATGAGCTCCTTTTCTCAAAAGGTGCATGAACATTACAGAAGTTAGAGCATGCTTGCCTGAAAAACTTCTACCAAATTCCATATCTAAGCTCCTGTGAATGCAACCCATTAACAATTTTTAACTGCTATGTACAACTTAGAAAGGAATACTTTTTTAAAGAATGATACAGCAGAAATGAAGAAATTTACACTTCGCTTGACTACCTAATGGCTAAAGCTGTTGGTTTTTGGTGAGTAAAATAAGATTACAGCCTAAGTCAGGGCTTTTTGGACTGGGGTGTCATGACGCCCCAGCCTGTGGGCCCTGGCCTCTACCCCCTTAAGGGGGGGTAAGAGATCAATAAGTCACCGGGCCCTGATGGCATCCACCCAAGAGTTATTAAGGAATTGAAGAATGAAGTTGCAGATCTCTTGACTAAGATATGCAACTTGTCCCTCAAAACGGCCATGGTGCCAGAAGATTGGAGGATAGCAAATGTCACGCCTATTTTTAAAAAGGGAAAGAGGGGGGACCCGGGAAACTATAGGCCGGTCAGCCTAACATCCATACCGGGTAAGATGGTGGAATGCCTCATCAAAGATAGGATCTCAAAACACATAGACGAACAGGCCTTGCTGAGGGAGAGTCAGCATGGCTTCTGTAAGGGTAAGTCTTGCCTCACAAACCTTATAGAATTCTTTGAAAAGGTCAACAGGCATGTGGATGCGGGAGAACCCGTGACATTATATATCTGGATCTTCAGAAGGCGTTTGACACGGTCCCTAACCAAAGGCTACTGAAAAAACTCCACAGTCAGGGAATTAGAGGACAGGTCCTCTCGTGAATTGAGAACTGGTTGGAGGCCAGGAAGCAGAGAGTGGGTGTCAATGGGCAATTTTCACAATGGAGAGAGGTGAAAAGCGGTGTGCCCCAAGGATCTGCCCTGGGACAGGTGCTTTTCAACCTCTTCATAAATGACCTGAAGACAGGGTTGAGCAGTGAAGTGGCAAAGTTTGCAGATGACACCAAACTTTTCCGAGTGGTGAAGACCAGAAGTGATTGTGAGGAGCTCCAGAAGGATCTCTCCAGACTGGCAGAATGGGCAGCAAAATGGCAGATGTGCTTCAATGTCAGTAAGTGTAAAGTCATGCACATTGGGGCAAAAAATCAAAACTTCACATATAGGCTGATGGGTTCTGAGCTGTCTGTGACAGATCAGGAGAGAGATCTTGGGGTGGTGGTGGACAGGTCAGTGAAAGTGTCGACCCAATGTGCGGCGGCAGTGAAGAAGGCCAATTCTATGCTTGGGATCATTAGGAAGGGTATTGAGAACAAAACGGCTAGTATTATAATGCCGTTGTACAAATCGATGGTAAGGCCACACCTGGAGTATTGTGTCCAGTTCTGGTCGCAGCATCTCAAAAAAGACATAGTGGAAATGGAAAAGGTGCAAAAGAGAGCGACTAAGATGATTACGGGGCTGGGGCACCTTCCTTATGAGGAAAGGCTACGGTGTTTGGGCCTCTTCAGCCTAGAAAAGAGGCACCTGAGGGGGGACATGATTGAGACATACAAAATTATGCAAGGGATGGACAGAGTGGATAGGGAGATGCTCTTTACACTCTCACATAATACCAGAACCAGGGGACATCCACTAAAATTGAGTGTTGGGCGGGTTAGGACAGACAAAAGAAAATATTTCTTTACTCAGCGTGTGGCTGGTCTGTGGAACTCCTTGCCACAGGATGTGGTGATGGCGTCTAGCCCAGACGCCTTTAAAAGGGGATTGGACAAGTTTCTGGAGGAAAAATCCATTACGGGGTACAAGCCATGATGTGTATGCGCAACCTCCTGATTTTAGAAATGGTCTATGTCAGAATGCCAGATGCAAGGGAGGGCATCAGGATGAGGTCTCTTGTTATCTGTTGTGCTCCCTGGGGCATTTGGTGGGCCGCTGTGAGATACAGGAAGCTGGACTAGATGGGCCTATGGCCTGATCCAGTGGGGATTTTCTTATGTTCTTACGAGGCAGCGGCGCGATCCCCAGGATTGTGCCGCTGAGGGGACTGCAGGGGCTTGGGTGCACTTATCCGAGCCTCCTGCGATCACGCCCCACTTCCGCAAAACCAGAAGTGAAGCGTTATCGCTCCACTTTCACTTGTGAAGCTTTGGGGAGCCCTGCGGACAGCCGCACAGGGTTCCCTGCACTCCTGGGAGGCTGCAGGAGGCTTGGGTAAGTGCCTTGCCCCCGTCCCTGCTGCCTCTCCCCCCCCCCAAGAACTTAGAGCGGTTTTCAAAGTTCCGGAGAGTTTGAAAACCGCTGACCTAAGTCTTACTGAACACAATGGGCTTACGTCTGAGTAAGGTAACACAGCTATCCAAACACTTCTACTAACGGTCAAATACATCATATAAAGTTAGAGCCTTTGTGTAGTAACTTTCTCTCTCAAGTAGCAGAAGGTCACAATTTAGGTTGGGGCTATGACTCACTTTACCTTGGTGCAGTCCTCCCAACATTTAACCCCCAAGTGCCATTTGCTACAATTTTTGATGGGAAAATGACACAGATGTGAACTACACACCCCTTATCTCCATGTTACAGTCCCAATTCAAATTGCAGTAGCAGCTGCTACTTGCAGCTGAAGGCAAGCATCTGATGACGTGATAACTTGTTCAGTGTCACATGCAGTTTGACCCCAGCACCCTTGATGAAATAAAATAATATCCAGCATTTAAAACAATGAGAACATAAGTTGATTCCCATGAGATTGGTCCAAAAAAAGTGTGACATACTTTGTTGTATTATTTATTTATGTTCTGTCTGAATGCTCTCACAAAAAAATTTTGAAGACTGAGTGCAGTGGCATCAGGCTGAAGGTTACAGCTTAATCAGCCCACAAAGATTACTTTGAGGGATGAAGTTCTGATAAAACCAAAGTGTGTGACAAACAGTGATTGCTCGCTCTTGTCTCTCCTACAGGAAAGATCCTCTTCCGCCGAAGCCACATCCGTGATGTTGCTATTAAGCGTCTTATACCCATTGATGAGTACTGTAAGGTAAGCCTTGTTTTCTCCCTTGCATTTGTGCTGGTTACTGAGCTACAATCTTTTAAAATGATTGGTACCCCGTACTTGTTAGGTTGCTTTTTGTATAGATATGCCATGCTCTGTGGTACTGCCATGATTGCTTGTGCTGGTGCATTTTCACTTGACCTGGAATCTCGACAGCTGATGGTCTCAAATCATCAGGAAAGTGTGGGGTAGAATTGGCATGAAATTGTTTCATGAGCAAACCTTGATAGACGGATTCTATGAGCCCTGCTTAACAGTATGACTTACCTGCTGCCCTTTTCCTTTCTGGCACTGGTTCCTTCTTATGAAGAGCACAGGGTAGCAGTATTCCAAATAAGAAAAAAAGAAGAAGAAGAAATCATGGAGATTGCTGTGGTTTGTTGATATATAGTAAATGCTGAGTGTTACAGGAATTAATTGTAACCACATCCTTTCCAAAAGCTGTATAAGCAACAATAGCTTCTTTCTTGCTTTCCTGGGAAACGAGGGGAATCTTAATTTCCAAAGACAGTTCAAGAACCAATACTTTCATGATTATATAGAAGCCAATTAGAGGCTCATCTTGTTAGGCAATGACTTCATCTTGCAAACCAGGGAGAGAACAATTCTGTTCTCCTGTGCTTTTCCAGTCTTCCTCTTTTTCTCCTTGCATAGTAAAATTGTTGATTAATTTGAGAGAGCCAAGATTGCTTGAGAGATCAAAAAGAGAAATTGATTTCCAAGTTTTAGAATTCTTAGTGTGTAGCAGTCTGGGGACAACTAAACAAATTATGTTTTGTATTAAACAATCCATGCTCATCGTATTGGATATGAGATGTCAGATTTTCAAAAATTATATTGGTGATACTGTGCTTCATAGCTGTGTAATCATGGTAAATGATAACCATTTATACCTGGATATCATTTAGACTAGTCCTATCCTTCCATATATATTTTTTAAAGTTAATCTTCCAGTGACTTGGTAATACTGTAATTGGGGAAGAGCATTAAACATTTTGTGGGGAAAGTTTAAAGATCAGGTTGAAGGCAAGGAACTTTATCAAGTAGTCATAATTATTGAATAGTAGTTTCTGTTCTTCATCAGGATTCTTAGAAATCTTTGGTGCTTGAGAGGTCAGATTTATTTCTGTGCTCTGCTTGAGAAATGACTTATAGAGGATATTATATCAAGGTCCAACAAATGGGTCAGTTACTTGACAGCTTCTAGCCATGAAGTTAATCTTGTGTAAAATAGAAATTACTGCATTAATTTTGAGGAACAATATAGACTGTTTGGGTTTTGTTCGCTTCCCATATCTGGTACATTGATGGTGAATGTAATGAAAAGCTGAGGGAAGGCAGTTTGTTCTGGGAAATGTTCCTTTCTTTTGACAACTAACTGCTTTTCAGAAATGATTTTGCTTTAGCAGAACCATAATTTTAATCTGTATAGTATTTGGTTGAATGCCCTTGTGGTGGAAAAGAGGGGGCTGGAGGGCAGAACAGACATGATAGTAGTGAAGTGTGATGTTCAGAGAGGCACAGCAAACCTGCGCCCTCCCAAATAAACTTGGACAAGGCAGATAAATCTGGAAAAATTGAAAGGAGTTTATTAAAGAGCTAAGAGACATAGCAATAAGAACGAAAGTTTTGTAAAGGGTTCAAAATGAGGAACATAACAAAAAAAATTAGGATGACAAATTGGTGAGATGGTTGACAAAGAGATTAAAATGCAAGTGTCAAATTTCCTCACCACAATTATCTAGAAACCATCCAGTTTGCTCACATTGTTCCAGGGTCTGGTTCATATAACCAGAATGTAGCAAGGCTGGTGGATGTGCTCTTTTCACAAAAATGGCATCTGTTTGCCAGTGTTGGACTAGGCAAGGCATCAGTCATCCTGGTGCATAACTTTAAGAAGCCCTGGATTGATGATACCATTGGTTCTTCCAGTTGGATTGTTTGTGCCACCTGGATACCTCTACCTGCCCCCTTCCTTTGCTCAGATGGGTTTGGATGTGCAATTCACTATTCCATGCCAGATCTAGAGGAGAATTGACTAGGATCTATTGTTTTGGGGAAAGCCAGATGAGAAGACAAAGAATGCACAAAATCACCTGTCTGTCCTGCCATGAGACTCTTCTGTAGTGGTACTGAATTCGCAGAGTCATCTGCTGTGGAATGTTTTAGATGCTGATTTAGGATGCTTAAGTATCACAGAAGCATTGAGGCAAGGGAGAGGGGCAATTTAGAAGATTTTTTAAATGGTCAAGTAATAGAGAGATATCCAGGGATTTTTGCAACAACTCTCCTTAAACATTTAGTCAATCCACCTTGGCATCTGCTCCAGCATTTGTAGGCAGATGAGAAAAGTAAGTTTTCTGGGCTTTGGCCAAAAAGAAACATTGATATCCTCAATACCGTTCCCTCTAGTGCCTGCAGAAACAATTAACTTATTGCTTGTTAGCTGATTTAGTTTTGTGCAAATCCGATCTGCTGAGCTAGTCTTGCTGCAGAAGTCTTCCTTCAAGGATAGATAAAAATATGAGATGCATTGAGGTAGCACTTGCTTTCCAAATCACCTCTAATAACATAAAACTTTGAAAAACTGCTCTGGAGTAATCACTGAATAATATTGTTTCCAGAGTTCTAGAAGGACCACTTCTGCTGTTCTATTCTTTTTCAGCCATCTCAATTTAACAATGTATAATTCTCACACGATTATGAAGTATTTTTGCAACCTGCACTGTCAAATTCTAGGTAGACATATGTACCAAGTAACCCAAAACTCTACAAACCCCTAATTAGAAGATTTGAAATCTAGATCTCTTTTTTGGAAGATGGAATGCAAATACTGAGGAGTTTGTACCATTTAGGGCGCAATCCTGACTATGCCTTGGGCTGGGGCAAGTCTCTTGTGCTGACCCAGTAGGGTTGCAAACATGCTGTAAAGCATGTTTGCGCCTCCTCAAGAGTCAGCTGGGCCCATGCAGGGATGTGCGCTGGCTTGCGAAGCGCCGACTCGGGCAGGGAGGGTTACATCAGCCAACACAAGGTTCTGGGGAGGAGGCGGGAGGGAGGCGTTCCAGGGTGGGGAGAGGGCGAGCGGAGGACAGTCCCAGGTATGGGTGGGCAGGGAGTGAGCGGTGGGGCTGGGACCCGGCTGTTATGCTGGATCCCAACCCTATTCCCTGAGCAGTGTGTAGCGTCTGCAAGCCACTCCGCTGTCCTTGGAGTTATGCCACCTCTGGAGGTGGTCCAAGTCCGAGGAGACCCATTGGGGCTGTGGTGGCTTATCCGGGGATAAGGGAAGAGTTTCCCCTTACCTCCAACTGAGCCACTTCTGGCCCCAGTCTTGTGCTAGATACAGCGCAGGCTTTTTGGCCTACCTGTTTCAGCACAAGATTGGATTGCGCTGTTAGTCAGATTGACTCTGAGTATTGAAGTTTGGAAAAAGCCCTAATCTCAGCTGGCTGTATTCAGCTTTTTGGCAAAGGCTCAAAACGTTGTTTTGTCTTGCATTTGTGTGATGTGTCATCTGTTTGCCCCCTGTGCTTCTGTAGTAGTGTTTTGATCCTACTAGTTGCCCCCAATTTAACTGTATTGGTCTTATTATGGTTTTATATATTGGGTTCTTGTTTTGTTTTAAGTCTAAAATTGAAGTTTGATCCTTGAAGCATGGAAAAGAATCTGAATATTTGGGAAAATTAAGATGGCATTCTTTTCTATAAACACTGGTTCTTAGTTCAGTTCTAGTACTTTTTTCCAGGGCTGTGGCCGTTGGTGCTACATGCTTCTGCACACCTTTGATGAGTGTTTAATAGTATTGTGGTCACAGCCAAGTAGCATTTTTTATCAGTCTCTCCATGCCATCACATGGCCCAATTGCGTTTTAACCTTTGCACGATACTTTTGTGAAAGATCGTAGAGCATCATCCCAGGAGAGAGACAAGATCACCTGAAGAAAAAATACTGCTGTTCACCCCTTCTTCAAGATGTGCCTAAATGTGCACTCTGTCATGGGTGGATGAAGGAGGCCACCATAGGTGTACTGACCGACTTCTGGGAATCGTGATAGGCTTACAACAATAACAAGCTCTACTTGATCATGCTAGAAGCACCTGATGTTTGTTTGTTTATTATCTTGCATATCACAGCTGCCCATTTTTTAGCTGGATTTGGTGTTCGTTACTAGTTGGGCCCTACCCAGGGGCCTAGGACATTGCAGTGTGTTTACGTATAATGTGTGCTGAACCAAGCAAGGTAGCTTTTTGAGTTTGACTGATAGTGATTTTGTCAACATTCAGATGTTTTAAATGTCATTCAAGCATTTTGGGGACGGCACCCAGTGTACCAATCACAACTGGGATAACCACTGCTGATTTGTGCCAGAATCTTTGGATCTTAATTTTAAATCCTGATATTTACTAATTTTTTCATGCTTTTTCATCAGGCCAACTATCAACAGGTATTGCTATGTTGATAATGGTCACTTAATTTTTTTTTCTATTACTGTAATAACCTCGGGTGTATTATGCACCAAAACTTTTATCAGTTCGTATTCAAAAATCCCACAACAAAGTCTTCTCATTTTCTGTCACTTTTTCTGGTTTATACTCCCACCAATTATTAACTGCTTTGATGCTGTAGTTTCTGCATAAATTCCAATGGATCATTTTAGTCATTATGTCTAGATTTATAATCGGTCTGTGCAGTCTTCTTGCAGGAACTAAGGATATGGTCAACTGTTTCTTCGACTCCTTTATACAGTCTGCATTTTGCATCATTTGAGGATTTTTCAGTTCTGGCCTTTATTGCATTACTGTTGTTCTTGATGATGTTGATAATAGCTCTAATCTGATGGGGACAGTTTTCAAATGTGTGGGGTTTTTTAATGTAAAAAAAGTTCAGGGACGGATGCCCTATATTATGCACTTCTCATTAATACCGCTGAAAAAATATCTAACAGAGGCCCATGAAACTTATTTAATGACATTCCACATGGTAATCACAAAAAAACTGCATAATAAAACACACACACACACACACAAACACACACACACACACACACACACACACACAGAGAGCACCTTAGAGGTTGTGTTATCTGGCACTCAGGAATCAGGGGTTGCTGATTATCAAATGTGCTAGTTAATGCAGCTTTTACAAGCTCCCCCACACACACACATACACACTGACTGGGCTTCTCTTTGCCACTATGCCTTTTTCTCTTCTTCATGAGGGCCTTCTAGGAAAGGAGACATTCCACTTTCTTCATCACAAGGCCATCTTGAGGAAGGAACATTTGTTTCTAGCTGACTTCTGTGAACACAGAAGTACTGTGGAGTGGCATTGCAGAGGGAGCCCTGTGGGGTAAGCAAGGGAGGGGGCTGGGAGGGGCTGCATAACCATTACTTCAGTAGTTAGCATTTGTGTAGCTGAGGCAATGGGCAAAGATTCCAGTTAACCCACCTTGCCACTTAACCAAGTGCCAATAAGGTGACCATTACTGTACTGTGCTTTGAGTACTTTGATATCCTCAGAACAGAAGTGTGCAGGAAGTGTAAGCAACAAAAGAGAATAAAGTCCAGTTCTTCAAAGGTGCAAAAGAGAGCGACTAAGATGATTACGGGGCTGGGGCATCTTCCTTTTGAGGAAAGGCTATGGCGTTTGGACCTCTTCAGTCTAGAAAAGAGGCGCCTGAGGGGGGACATGATTGAGACATACAAAATTATGCAGGGGATGGACAGAGTGGATAGGGAGATGCTCTTTACACTCTCACATAACACCAGAACCAGGGGGCATCCACTAAAATTGAGTGTTGGGAGAGTTAGGACAGACAAAAGAAAATATTTTTTTACTCAGCGTGTGGTTGGTCTGTGGAACTCCTTGCCACAGGATGTGGTGATGGCGTCTGGCCTGGGCGCCTTTAAAAGGGGATTGGACAAGTTTCTGGAGGAAAAATCCATCATGGGTTACAAGCCATGATGTGTATGTGCAACCTCCTGACTTTAGAAATGGGCTATGTCAGAATGCAAGGGAGGGCACCAGGATGAGGTCTCTTGTTATCTGATGTACTCCCTGGGGCATTTGGTGGGCCGCTGTGAGATACAGGAAGCTGGACTAGATGGGCCTATGGCCTGATCCAGTGGGGCTGTTCTTATGTTCTTATGTTCAGTTGTTGAAGTGCTAGAACCCTGACATTATCTTCTACGTCTCTTGAACAGCTCCAAGCAGTAGGTGATCATGCATATCTAATCAAGCATGATCTATACTGGGGAAATTATGGTTTCAGGTCTACTCTGGCAAATATTTGGTAATGAGCAGTGCAGTGGATAGAGAATGTGCTTGGACCACCAACAGGCCCAAGCCAGTTACAAGCTGATTCCTGCTCAGGCACGAAATGACTGGCATACCAGCTCTTCATTTTCTAACAGTGTGCTTTCATTTGCAGGCTCTGATCCAACTACCGCCATACATCTCTCAGTGTGATGATGTTCTCCGGTTCTTTGAAACGAGACCAGAAGACTTAAACCCTCCCAAAGAGTAAGTTGGTTATGAGCAACTTGCACAGCTGTACTTGAGAAATACTGTATGGAGGCAGCAGCATGTGCACTCTGAGAAATCCAGTTCCTTTTTAAGCATCATCACTTTACAGAAGGAGGGAAGAAAGATGTTTTAATGCTGAAAACCTGTTGAAGCCTCTTTTTGTTTTCATGTTGAAAATGTTGAAGCCTCTTTTCTAGACTGAGCAGCCCCAAACTCTGTAGCCTTTCTTCATAAGGGAGGTGCCCCAGCACAGAAACCAGAATTATTACTGAGCTGGGGCACCTCCCTTATGAAGAAAGGCTACAGCTTTTGGGGCTCTTCAGTCTACAAAAGAAGCCCCTGAGGGGGGACATGATTGAGACATACAAAATTTTGTAGGGGGTGGATCCACTGGTTAGAGAGAGACTCTTTACCCTCTCACATAACACCAGAACCAGGAGACATCCACTAAAATTGAGTGTTGGGAGAGTTAGGACAGGCAAAAGGAAATATTTCTTTACCCAGTGTGTAATTAGTCTGTGGAACTCTTTGCCACAGGAAGTAGTGATGGCATCTTGCCTAGATGCCTTTAGGAGGGGATTGAACAAATCTCTGGAGGAAAAGTTCATCACAGGTTAGAAGTCATGGTAGGTATCTGCAAGCTCTTGGTTTTAGAGGTAGGTTACCTCAGATTGCCAGATGCAGGGGAGGGCGCCAGGACGCAGGTTGTGTCTTGTTGTCTTTTGTGCTTCCTGAAGCATTTGGTGGGCCACTGTGAGATATAGGAAGCTGGACTAGATGGACCTTTGGCCTGATACAGCAGGGCTCTTCTTATGTTCTTATGAAATAAAAGTGTACGTATAAAGAGAGTTTGCAGTCATGCCACTGTGAAACCACCCTCAAAACCGAACTAACAGAGGGGAATACCAAGCTGTCTTTTAAGTTCCTCCAGCCAGAGAAGCAGACAGCAGTGAAGGAGGAAAGAAGTGGGTGGGGAAGAATAAGACTGACAACTTGAACCAGTGTTTGAATTGCTGTTATGTTTGTCAGTTGTGTTGTGAAGATGTAGCTGTAGGATTTGCTCTGAACTTGTTTTCTCATATTAAGACCCAGTCTAAACAATACAACTGCAACATTATTTAAAAATAAAGCCATTTAATCATTAATGAATTGAGGTGTTTTGGAGTCAAAAAGAGGAGGAAACTGCATATGATTACACAGCTAAATCATGCAAATGATGTGAGTAATTGTATAACCTCAAGGAAAGTATACTGTTCCAGCAGGGCCCAAGTCTTGTCTTTTCCTGAAGGAAAATCAATTTTTCAATCAAAATCAATCAATCTTTTCCTGAAGGACTATCAGTTTCTCTGGTTTCTTTCTGTTCTCTGTGAATTTGTTGTTGCCACTGCTAGAAATGAAATCAGCAACTCTGAAAGGGTCTGGCCTTTCAACAGAAAAGGAGAACTCTCCTGGCAAAAGATTGCCAGACACACACATGAGGGACAAAACACATGGGCAAGAAGGATCTAGTGCAGATGACTTCTGACACACCACAATGAAGCTTGGCATTTATCGAGGATGGTAAAGACTGAACTATAAGTGCAATACAATAATATTTTTTATGAGGATAAATATGTAAGAGAGAAGTGAAGTGTGAAATCTTAAAAACTCTGTGTGGAAAGTGATTCTAAAGCCACCGGATTAGATAGCACTCCTGAGGGAGGCTCAGGAGAATGGCAAGATTGAAGTGGCAAGGAAAGGGATGTCAGGTAAGGACAAGAAGGTTCTTTCTGGGAAAAAGGAAATGAGGGTTTGCTAAGCAGGCCTTGAGTTCCAGCTTCTCTGGGTTCAATAAGGGAGGCATGTGGGGGGGAAAAGGAGAGGCTAAAGGCTGGGGAAGCAAGTTGCTGACCTTCCTAGGTACTAAGGCTGACCCAAGGCTGGTACAGAGACTTCAGAGTGGTGTGTAATGCTGCACCAGTGAGTCAAATCTCACCAGGGATAAGTGTGAGCAGGGCATTTGAGAGGAATTTTATCAGGGGGTGCAAAGTTTCTTTTGGACTTCTTTGCAAAGAGGGAGGGGTGAAACAGAGCGGGGAGGGTAGTGACGGATGAGGAGAATCCTTTTGTGTGGACATACAGTCAGTTCCCGCTACCCACAGATTTCCTTATCCTTAAGTAGCAGGACTGACACCTCATGCTATTCACAGGATGTTCTCAGCTATCCAGTCTCTGCTGCCTTCTGACGGTGTCTACTGGCTTCCTGAATGCTGCAGAGCATTTCAAAATGGTGCCCGCAACTAGCACAGAGCCCTTTAAAATGGTCATGAAGCTTCCCATGGCCATTTTAAAGGGTCTGGTGCTAGTTGCGGGAGCCATTTTGAATGTTTCCACTACTGTGGGTGCTGGTCTTCACTGGATTCTGTCTCCATTGCTGGCAGGTAAACTACCCCTACCCTTAATCCCATTGATCCAATTGGATCAATGGTTCATCATTCACAGATTTTTTTTATCCACTGGGGTTTTCAGGAACCTAACCCCAGCAGATAACAAGAACTGACTGTAATTCTTGATGGGTCTGTATTACCCATTCCTGTGGGGGATGCTCATTTCTGATAATGCCATACCTTGGGAAAGGTGCAACTAGGCAGCACTTAATGCTCATGAGCAAGTTTTTTGATTCACATAGGGCTCTGGCTGAATTGTCAGTGAAGTTAGTGAGGCCAGGGCACTTTCTTTTGCTGCCTACAAATGGTCCTGCTTATCCCAAAACCAATAAACACCTAGGTGTGTGTATTGTTTTGTCAGATCTGGATAGGGTGGCAGGGCAAGATGTGGCTGCCTGTGGAAGTAGCCAGAACATGCATAATTGATGCTAAGTCTGTCTTCTCTAAGAGATTATGCTGAGTAGCGCTGTTGTTTTGTGTGTGTTTTTCCAAACACTTCCCCCTTTTCACCTTTTGTATTACCTCTTCAACAGTACATAGCAAAGTATGCTTTTGGACAAAGTTATGTGCTGATTTTACTCCATGAGCAAACTGATGCAAGAAGCACTTTCCAGTTGCCAACATCTTGAGCAATTTGTGCTGACAAACAGCAACCTCATGCTTGTGTTTTGAATTAAAAACAAGGAACGTCTGCAATCATTCTCTTTTTTAAACCCTTTCATGATGTAACACTTGTCTTGTGACTATGAGCTGCTTGTGACCAGAAGCCCTCTTTTTACGTGCTCTTATAATTATCAGCCACTCTCTCCTTGCCTGTCACTTTGTATTACCGAAATGTACAATTATGCAAAGAGAAATTGATTGTGCCAGTTGAAATTAAGAAATATTATGGAGAGGTGAGAAGAGGCTTAAGTTTTGTTATGTATCTAAACAGTGGAGCCCTTCAATATCCAGGTTCTCTGCAAGGACTTATTTGTAACATATAGGTTTTACCTCTGCCCTTGCTGTTTGAATGTTTAATGTTGGTTCCCTCCCTTGCACAATGACTCTCATTTTTTTGGCTTGTCATAGTTTCTTCCCTGGTTGTCAATCACTTGATTGGATTGGGCAAGGGCTCCACAGTCCATTAACTAATAGCTTGCTATCAGACTGCCTTCCCATCCATCCTGCCCAAAGTATTGTTTGTCCATTAAGCCTTGGTCCTTTTTTTAAAAAAAAAACTCATTAGCTAATGAATTGAAAGACCTGAGGAGAAGACAGGCTTGCTTGCATAGCTTTTTCAGTAGTATGGATAGGGATGGAATGGTGTTTTGTCAGGACCTTTCTGTAATGCTAGTTCTGTATCGTAAGAAGGATGAGTGAAACTTTTCGAGACCCTTCTTGGATTTTGTTTTTACAGTCAATGCTGCTAAGCAGTTGCGTTTTGCAAATGCACATTCCCCCACCTCATCCCTTGTTGGTCCTTACAAGGAGTAGAAAATAGCATTTGAACCTACTGTGCTACATTTATATTTTTGAGATCTCATGCATGGATAAATGGTTGCCTGCTCCAGTTCCGTGTCTCTTTCAGCCTTCGGTGCATCAGTCTTTCCTGTGATTTTTACAGGGAATGCACAAAATCCACATGCAGCTGTTTGGGGTAGCTCTGGAATGCTTGGTGGTGGCATCATCTTCATTGCCATTCTCTAGAGCCCATTACGGAAGCTGCGTGGGGCTTTGGGTCCAGCTGCATGGCTGCACATCTTAGAGGAAAGGGTTGATCTGTGTTGTGGCTATCCCTTTGCATTATGTGGAGGCACAGTCCTAACCAGGTCTACTCAGAAGTAAGTCCTGTTTTGTTCAGTGGGGCTTACTCTCAGGAAAGTGTGGTTAGGATTGCAGCCTGAATCCTTGGAAGGAGCTTTATGGCCCATCTTGAAGCAACCTTCCCATCTGTTGTCATTGGTTCTCCATGGCTAGATTGCCTGGGTCTTTGGATCCAGCTGCATGGCTGCACATCTTAGAGGAAAGGGTTGATCTGTGCTATGGCTATCCCTTTAAGAACATAACAACAGCCCCGCTGGATCAGGCCATAGGCCCATCTAGCCCAGCTTCCTGTATCTCACAGCGGCCCACCAAATGTCCCAGGGAGCACACCAGCTGACAAGAGACCTGCATCCTGGTGCCCTCCCTTGCATCCCTTTGCATTGTGTGGAGACCTTTGACCTTTGTCATTGGTTCTCATGGCTAGGTTGCCTTGTAAACAACAACAACAACAATACAGGTATTTATATACCGCCTTTCTTGGTCGTCAGATTTCTCCTCAGACTTTAATTCAAGGCGGTTTACATAGGCAGGCTGTTTAAATCCCCGTAGGGATTTTTACAATTAAAGAAAGGTTCTTTCTTTCAAAAACCACACAACATTTCAGATGGAACTTTTGCGGTTTGTTATCACTTTCTGGCCTCCTCCCACACAGGCTGACAAGCAGCTCCTTCCGAAGAGCAGGTGGAATAACTCAGCTCAGCTTGTCAGCTGCTTCAAGGTCTCGCCATTCACAGTGCTGGTGGCCTCTAACTGGCGACCTTCAGAAGTTATCTTCAGGCAGTTGGAGGCTTTTATGGTGGTGCCACGCCTTGAAACGCCCTTGTATGGGATAGCAAGGCTTTTTGAACTTGTCTACAAAAACTACTCCAATGTTCTTCCATCTCTCAACATGGCAAATGGGCCCAAGAATGTTTGTCTCTGACCCTTATGTGATTGGCATTCCATATGAAGTTGCCATCTTGGATTGACTAGGAAGCTGAATGAAATAAAATAGAATCCGAGGCATCAGTTTCAAAAAGATTTTCCTTGGACAGAATAAATGAATATGCTTCAGAATAAATTCTGAATTTTGATTAATTTTGATTAATACCCTGCCTTAGAAAATTAACAGGCCTATAATTTTTTTTTAATCTGCAACTACTATGCTAAAAAAATTTAGAATTATTAATCAGTTTTGTTATGTTTAAAGAACTGTATTGTGTTAAGTCATTGAGCTGTCTAAATCCTGTCTGAAACAGGATCTGTACTACATAAAGGGAAAATAAATGTTTCAGAATTGTAAACATGTTTTTTATTTGGGCTGAGGAAATTGCTTATGTATTATGGAATGAAAATATTGCTTAATTTGGAAACTGAAGCACACACTTTTGAGGGTGAGGGAGATGACTTCAATTGAAATTGAACCCCATGCAGTGAAATAAATTGAACCTGAATTCGAACCAACGATCAGTTAATTTTGATAAGTAGGGGTCTTAGAGCCCAGTCCTATCCTTTCCCCCACCATAGAATGTAGCTGCATTGTATGCTATAGTGGGGAGTGGGAAGATTGGGAGGCTTTGGAGAAGAAAGGGAAAATATTTTCCCTTACACTTCCATAAGCTTCCCAATCAACAGTGAGTCTCCTTGGGCCTTTGCCAGCTCTTTAGACAAAGGGGGTGTGTCTGGAGGCTAGGAAGGGGATAGCATCCAGCACAAGTCACCTGCACTGGGTGCCACCCCTCCCACCTTGGACACACCTCTAGCCCACCACAGTTCTGCTTTCCCTGCCAACCTACTTGAGTCATAAGAACATAAGAACATAAGAACAGCCCCACTGGATCAGGCCATAGGCCCATCTAGTCCAGCTTCCTGTATCTCACAGCGGCCCACCAAATGCCCCAGGGAGCACACCAGATAACAAGAGACCTCATCCTGGTGCTCTCCCCTACATCTGGCATTCTGACTTAACCCATTCCTAAAATCAGGAGGTTGCGCATACACATCATGGCTTGTACCCCATAATGGATTTTTCCTCCAGAAACTCGTCCAATCCCCTTTTAAAGGCGTCTAGGCTAGACGCCAGCACCACATCCTGTGGCAAGGAGTTCCACAGACCGACCACGCGCTGAGTAAAGAAATATTTTCTTTTGTCTGTCCTAACCCGCCCAACACTCAATTTTAGTGGATGTCCCCTGGTTCTGGTATTATGTGAGAGTGTAAAGAGCATCTCCCTATCCACTCTGTCCATCCCCTGCATAATTTTGTATGTCTCAATCATGTCCCCCCTCAAGCGTCTCTTTTCTAGGCTGAAGAGGCCCAAACGCTGTAGCCTTTCCTCCTAAGGAAGGTGCCCCAGCCCCGTAATCATCTTAGTCGCTCTCTTTTGCACCTTTTCCATTTCCACTATGTCTTTTTTGAGATGCGGCGACCAGAACTGGACACAATACTCCAGGTGTGGCCTTACCATCGATTTGTACAACGGCATTATAATACTAGCCGTTTTGTTCTCAATACCCTTCCTAATGATCCCAAGCATAGAATTGGCCTTCTTCACTGCCGCCGCACATTGGGTCGACACTTTCATCGACCTGTCCACCACCACCCCAAGATCTCTCTCCTGATCTGTCACAGACAGCTCAGAACCCATCAGCCTATATCTAAAGTTTTGATTTTTTGCCCCAATGTGCATGACTTTACATTTACTGACATTGAAGCGCATCTGCCATTTTGCTGCCCATTCTGCCAGTCTGGAGAGATCCTTCTGGAGCTCCTCACAATCACTTCTGGTCTTTACCACTCGGAAAAGTTTGGTGTCGTCTGCAAACTTAGCCACTTCACTGCTCAACCCTGTCTCCAGGTCATTTATGAAGAGGTTGAAAAGCACCGGTCCCAGGACAGATCCTTGGGGCACACCGCTTTTCACCTCTCTCCATTGTGAAAATTGCCCATTGACACCCACTCTCTGCTTCCTGGCCTCCAACCAGTTCTCAATCCACGAGAGGACCTGTCCTCTAATTCCCTGACTGTGGAGTTTTTTCAGTAGCCTTTGGTGAGGGACCGTGTCAAACGCCTTCTGAAAGTCCAGATATATAATGTCCACGGGTTCTCCCGCATCCACATGCCTGTTGACCTTTTCAAAGAATTCTATAAGGTTGGTGAGGCAAGACTTACCCTTACAGAAGCCATGCTGACTCTCCCTCAGCAAGGCCTGTTCGTCTATGTGTTTTGAGATCCTATCTTTGATGAGGCATTCCACCATCTTACCCGGTATAGATGTTAGGCTGACCGGCCTATAGTTTCCCGGGTCCCCCCTCTTTCCCTTTTTAAAAATAGGCGTGACATTTGCTATCCTCCAATCTTCTGGCACTGTGGCCGTTTTGAGGGACAAGTTGCATACCTTAGTCAAGAGATCTGCAACTTCATTCTTCAATTCCTTAATAACCCTTGGGTGTATGCCATCAGGGCCCGGTGACTTATTGATCTTTAATTTATCAATGAGGTCTGAAACATCTTCTCTTTTAACCTCTATCTGACTTAACTCCTCGGTTAGGAGGGGCCGTTCGGGTAGCGGTATCTGCCCGAGGTCTTCTGCCGTGAAGACAGATGCAAAGAACTCATTTAATTTCTCTGCCATCTCTAAGTCTCCTTTTATCTCCCCTTTCCCTCCCTCACCATCCAGAGGGCCAACCGCTTCTCTGGCGGGTTTCCTGCTTCTAACATATTTGAAGAAGCTTTTATTATTCCCCTTAATGTTGCTGGCCATGCGTTCCTCATAGTCTCGCTTGGCCTCCAGTATCACCTTCTTACATTTCTTTTGCCACAGTTTATGTTCCTTTTTATTCTCTTCATTAGGGCAAGACTTCCATTTACGGAAGGAAGCTTCCTTGCCCTTCACAGCCTCTCTAACTTGGCTGGTTAGCCATGCGGGCACCCTCCTGGATTTAGTGGAACCCTTCTTTCTTTGCGGTATACACCTCTGCTGGGCCTCTATTACTGTTGTTTTAAGCAGCCTCCATGCATTCTGGAGAGACTGGACTCTTTTTACCCTCCCTTTCAACCTCCTTCTAACCAGCCTCCTCATTTGAGGGAAGTCCGCCCGTCGGAAGTCAAGGGTTTTTGTTAGAGATTTGCCTGGTATTCTTCCCCCAACGTGCACGTCAAAACGGATCGCAGCATGATCACTGTTCCCCAATGGCTCAGTAACGTTTACATCTCTAACCAGGTCCTGCGTACCGCACAAAATTAAATCCAGAGTCACCTGTCCTCTGGTGGGCTCCGTGACTAGCTGATCTAAGCCACAGTCATTTAGCACGTCAAGAAATCCGGTTTCCTTATCGTGACCAGAACACAAATTGACCCAGTCAATATGAGGATAATTGAAGTCCCCCATGATTACAACCCTGTCCTTCCTTGTCACCTCCCTGATCTGTTTCCTCATTTCAAGGTCCCCATCAGATTTCTGGTCTGGAGGACGATAGCACGCCCCCAGTATTACATCGCTGCTCAAGCCTGGTAATTTAACCCACAGAGATTCTACGGTGGAGTCGGACCCACCTTCAATCTCTACTTTGCTGGATTCTATCCCTTCCTTAACATAAAGGGCCACCCCACCTCCAACACGCCCCTGCCTGTCCCTCCTGTAGAGTTTATAGCCCGGGATTGCGGTATCCCACTGATTCTCCGCATTCCACCAGGTTTCCGTTATGCCCACTATGTCAATATTTTCCCTTGTCACCAGACATTCCAGTTCTCCCACCTTTGCTCGTAGACTTCGGGCATTCGCATAAAAGCATTTATACACGGAGTGCCCCAGGATGGGCTGCTTATTCACTCCTTTGTCCCCGCATCCTCTCATTGTGCCAAGCCGTCTATCACATCCCATCTCCCTACCTTTCCCAATTTCTTCTCCTACCCTGCCTTTGTCTTGTTGTTCTCTAACCTCCCCATCCTCATCCCATAGGGATGAGGAGTCCCGAACCGGATGCCCCTCGGCTCCTGTCGGCCTTCCCCCAGGGATCAGTTTAAAAGCTACTCTGCCACCTTTTTAATGTTACGCGCCAGCAGTCTGGTTCCATTCTGGTTCAAATGGAGCCCGTCCCTCTTGTACAGGCCCCGCTTGTCCCAAAACGTTCCCCAGTGCCTAACGAATCTAAACCCCTCCTCCCTACACCACCGTCTCATCCACGCATTGAGACCCCTGATCTCCGCCTGCCTAGCTGGCCCTGCACGTGGAACAGGTAGCACTTCAGAGAACGCTACCTTTGAGGTCCTGGCTTTCAGCTTCCTGCCTAAAAGCCTAAATTTGGCCTCCAGGACCTCCCAGCTACACTTGCCCACATCGTTGGTGCCGACATGCACCACAGCCGCTACCTCTCCCCCAGCACTGTCTACCAGCCTGTCTAGACGAGAAGTGATGTCCGCAACCTTCGCACCAGGCAGGCAAGTCACCATGCGGTCCTCACATCCGTCGCAAACCCCCCTCTCTATGTTTCTAATAATCGAATCCCCCACTACAAGAAGCAGTGGGCCTTCCTTGCCCTGCCACCATGCATGGGGCCGCTCCAGACTCTCCGGTGGCAATCCAGAAGCACAGGTTTTGCTGCTGCCAGGGCACTGTTTACTACAGCTGTAAAGCAGCTGCCCCTGTTGTAACGCGAGTGCCCAATAGGATTGGGCTGTTAGTTTAATGCAATCTTTATAGGCACTTCTGATATTAAGCTGAAACAGGTTGCCATTTAAAATGTCAGTGCCAGCCAGATACATAAGGCTTCTCAGATTCTTCTGGGTACTTTCTGTGACTTTAAGGCAAGGATGCATTACTTAGTTCACTGTGGGCCACTGGTACTTTTTAGTCTGCTTTGCTACAATAATTGCATTTTTTGTTTAAAATGTTAACTGTTTTCTTTTGTTAACTCCCTCCTCCACTCTACCCCAGGGCTATTCAAACTGGGACATCATGACGCCCCAGCCTGACAGCCCTGGCCTCTGCCCCCTTAAGGGGAAGGGGCAGGGGGCGATCCAAAAGAGAAAGTGGAGCAGTCACACTCCACTTCTGAAAAACCGGAAGTGCAGCACGATTGCTACGCTTTCACTTTTAGAAGGCTGGGGAGCCCTGCAGACACACATAGGGCTCCCCGCACCTCCGACAGGCTGCTGCAGGGACTGGTAAGTGCGTGCCAGTCCCTAGAGCCCCCCTTAGCGACAAGATCCTGGGGATCGCGTCGCTGGCCCCCGCTGCCTCCCTCCCCTCCCCTGCAAGGACTTACTGCAGTCCTCAAACTCCCTCAGAGTTTGAAAACCACAGCTCTACCCTATACACATGCTCTGCTCTATCTCTACACCACCAGTCCGAATTCCGTTAATCAGCCCATCTTTTCTCTCTCGTATTTTGTGTGTGTGTGCTCTGCACCCTATCTCTGTTAGGTCTTCTTTTTCTCCACACATAGGACTTTCTGCAACCTCATCTCTGTTCTCACTCTGAACAACCTCAGAGGGGGGTTGTAAGGATAAAATGAGATATTTGCTTGCACGCCGCCCTGTGATTGTTGGAATAAAGACACAGTAAATAAATAATAAATAAATAGAGGTTACTTTGATCAGTTTTTCCCAGAGCACAAATCGCAACAATGATTTAAAAATTTTTCTTTGAAATCATAAGGGCTATTAGAAACTTTAAAAAACTGAGCTGCTTAGTATTCTAAATATTATCTTCACACAGATAAAATTTTCACTTTCCTGAGCAATCCAGTGAATGGGTATTGCATGTTTGTGCTTGATAATTATGTTGGAGTGAGGCTTAAATTGTATGTCTCTACTTGAAGATTGTACAGTACTATACTAGTGAAGGGAGCTGTCTTTCTATGCCTTGCCCTTTTTCTAGGAGGAAAAAGGGTAAGAGACGACTTGCAGTTCAAAGAATGGCTTAATAGATTCCTCTTTGCTGCCAGCAGTAAGCGGCTACTGTGTCTCAAGGACATCTTTGTTGTTTTCATGGCCCAGCTGGAAAGCTGAGAGGGTATTTATTAGCTACAATTCAAAATGTTAATAAAGTCCTTGACTGTCTCCTCTGGAGGGACTGGTGTGAACATTTTGCCCAGTGCTGTGTAGCCTGATACATTGTCAGCCTACCAATGGCAATATGAAGCTCAAAATTAGCTTTTGGTGAACTGCATCTGAGATTTGGCCGGATGTAATAATTCATAGACGAGATAAACACTTTCTCTGGGATCTTGAAAGGGAGCCAGGTCCTGCAAGATGCATTTCTATAAAGTAGCAAATACATGGAGAGGGAGGAAGTATATATTGTCACGCTCAAAGCCAAGTGTAACAGTTTTTCTGATAACAGTATATGTCCATAATATGGCAGTACTTCGGCCACACTTTTGCCAAGATAGTCTCCTTGCCTCATTGTGCGCCTAGGGAAACATTAAGAATCCACTCCTGATCTCATTAAACATTTTGGATAAACCTTCCAGTTGCATCAGTTCCAGAGGGATTTTATTACGGAGGGACTTTATTACGAAATGCAGTCTGTTGCAGCCAAAACAAAACTCCAGTGGTATCTTAAAGACTAATGTGTTTTTTTGTGATGCAAGGTTTTATGGGCTACAACCCACTTCATCAGATGCATTTGATAAAAACAGTTCTAGCCACAAAGGTTTCTGCCACGTGTCAGTGGTGGTCACATCTCAGTGATGGTCTTCTAACTGTTTGAAAAGAGACCACTTTTTATTTTCCAAATACTTGTCTGTAAACTCTAGACAAAATAGTTCAAAGAGACCCAAATTCAAATGTTGGTACACAGAGGCACAGTTCTTCTTTCCTAGACATGTAAGTACTACCGGAGGATGGGGTGTGTGTATGTGTTGTTTTGTAGTCTGAATGGGATAGGGCTACCTGCTAAGAACAACTTCTATACCAGGGATGCCAAGCTCATTTCAAATAGTGGGCTGAATAGCATTCATGGTCCCTGCTGAGGGCCAGAAGTTACATCATTACCAGAAAGTTGCTTTGTTAAGCAGATGATGGCCAGAAATAAGAACTTTGTTTTCACATAGAAACTCATTAGCTGCAAATGACAGAAGAGAAAATGTGCAAATCATAATTTCCCCCTTGCATATGGCTAACTGTCCCTCAATCTGCCCACTCCCTTGGTGCTGCTGAGTTCCACTACTGAAAGTGAACTCTTTGAGAAGAAAAAAATGTGGTGGTGGAAAGTTGATGGGGCACTGTGTGTTAGATGTGGTGGAAAGTTCAACACCCATCACTTGTGCATCTCCCCTTTGCTCTGTATGCAGCAGGTCTGAGGCAAAATCAGATTCATACGAGCAGGTTTTCTTTAGTCATGTGTGGTTGGGCTTCAGGACATATTTCAAAAGTGGGAATGACAATGAAATTACATCTTGGCACCTAGTAACCAGGATGAAAACCTGTTGGTTTAGGAAAGCAATACAGTAAAACGATTTGAATGGCAGGGTGCTGTAGGATTTGGAAAAAAAATTGTGCTTTATGGTTCTCCCTTCTGTTTGAAATACTTCTTTCTGTTGGCAAGAAGGAGCTCCTACAGTGAAGCTGGGAAAGCCTGGTGACCAGGGCAAAAAGCCACTGCTAAGCAAATGATTCAGCTGCTAGCAGTTTTCGCCACAGAACCCTGAGCCTCCATTGCATATGTGGTTATTAAAGCAATCTGCTCTGCTCCACCAGAGAGATGCAGCAGACAGAAAAGATTAGTCTCCTTGCTGGTTTTTTGTTCATTCCAGGAACATGTTTGCTAGACATCCATAAATCATAGTCATCTATGCCCCAGTAACATTAAAGAGGGCAGATCTGTTTCTTTTAAAGGAACACTATTAGTGTGTACTTTGAATCACACCATTTGGTGGGGGAGGAGATGAGGATTTTTATCTACAGTTGCCTCCCTTTTAAAGGAGGGGGGAGAGAGGCAATGGAATGTGTCTGACGTTTTGCTTGCTTGTCTAGTCTCACCTTATCTATAGAGCTTTAGGGTTCACTAAGTAGGAAGCTTCTAGGAGTTGAGCCTGTGCTTTTTGATCACACAGTGTCAGGCCCTGTTTGAAATGGATACTCAGAATTTAAAATATCTCCAGCATTTAAACTCCTGATGTACTGTACACAATGGTTTTATTTCTGATTAGTTGCTTAAGCATCAGAATTTACCAATCCAGAGTTCAGAGTCAGGCACTTTTGTAATCTTTATCATAAACAGGCTTAGGTTCAAATCTAAAAATCTTTATTGCGCAAAATTACTAAGTACAGTGAATGATTAATAGCCCGAGCCTATGATTTCCCCCCATCTTAATATGTAGCTGTGCTAAAACAGACTGTGCTGCATGTTATGGTGGGGATTGGGAAACTTGGGAGTTGCACAGAAAAACAATTTCTCTTACGTCTCCATAAGCCATTCAACTGCTCATATGTCTTCTCAGACTTGCACCAGCTCTTTAGCTGGTGCAAGTTAGAGGCAACAAAGGGGGCTTGCTAGCCTGCTCCAGAAGGGATAGCATCTGGCACAAGTTGCCCATGCCAGGTGCCACTCCCTCCTGCCTCCAACATGCCCCTGGCTCTCTCCTTGTTCCACCATGATCAGGGAGATATTTCTCCATTCCTTAGAGCAAGTGAAACATCTCCATTCCTAGTCATTCCTAGAGTTCTCAGGTCAAGGGCAGGGAGTAGCAATAGTGAGGGTATCTTTCAGTGCTACCCTATCTATGTCTGCCTACCTATGTCTGCCTCAAGCCCCTTCCGACACATATCTTAGAGCAGCCATTTTCAACCACTGTACCTTGGCATACTGGTGTGCCGTGAATGGTCCCCAGGTGTGCCACAGGAATTTGGGAGAGGGTCATTTATCAATAGAACCATTGAGGGATATGAACCCTCCACTGACCGCACAGTGTGCCTTGTCAATTGCCAAAAAACGGATGATATGCCTTGACCATTTTAGTGCCTTGCCAGTGTGCCATGAGACGAGAGAGGTTGAAAATTAGAGAATCCTTCGAGAGGCCTTAGATAGTCCCATTGTCGTGCGAACAAATAGCACCCTCATTCTTGTGCACTGCTGAGGGAGCTGTGTAAGGTAGCGGTTTTTTGGGTTTAACAGAACTCTGTGAACATAGGAAAATGTTTTTTTCTGAATTCCATTCAATCAAAGGTTTGTTGTTCAGTGATCATTTCTGTCTGCCCATAGCACTGTTGTTCAAGAGTAGGGCTGCCCAAATCCTGGCCTACGGGCCATTTGTGGCCCACGGAGGGCCCCAATTCAGCCCCCCAGGGAGCCCCCCATCTCCAGTGGGCACATGGCCCACTGGAGACCCACCGGAGCCCTCGCTGGCCCAACGCGACTGCTTGTCTCAGCGGCAGTGAGGGAATTGCTGGCTGCAGAGCTCTCCTGCTCTTGCGGGAGAGTTCTGCAGAAGCCCCGCCCATCCAGCACATACACTGGGTGTTGGGGGAGACCAGGGCTGAGGCTGCACGTGGGGGGAGGGTGAGTAATCAGGCCACTTGAATGTGCTGCTTTCTCTCCCCCTTTCTCTCCATTGTGACGTCCTTATTCTGGGTTAACCTACTCTTGGGGGTGTGGGGGGGTGTGAGTAGCTGCTGCAGGTCAGAAACATTCCCCCCCTTTCCCTCCATTGCTTGTGGATCCTTATTCTGGGTTAACTTACTCCTGGGGTGTGTGTGTGTGTGTGTGTGTGTGTGTGTGGGTGTGTGGGTGTGTGTGTGTGTGGGTGAATGAGTGGCTCCTGCAAGTCAGAAACGTCCCGTCCCCCCGTTTCTCGCTGCTGCTTGTGAGATCCTTATTCTGGGTTAACTTCTGTGCCCTGCTGTATTTAGGTGTTGCCTTCTGCAATCCACAAATGGTGGAACTCTGTTGGTTCTGAGATACCTGGTTCTGTGCATTTTTGTAAAGTGCTGGGGGGTGGTGGTGAAAAACATTTTATATGTGTTTCTACCTTGCTGGGATGAGTTTCTGCCTAGAAATATTTTTCCTCATGTGTCCCTGCCTTGCTAAGACGTGTCTCTGCCTAGAAATATTTGTATTATAAGCTCAGTAGAATTCATTCTTTCATATAAGTTCCATCTTTAATGTATTCATTTATGTAAATATAGTCAAATTTGAAATATAAATTATAATTTTTTTCCCAGCCCCCGACATAGTGTCAGAGAGATGATGTGACCCTCCTGCCAAAAAGTTTGGACACCCCTGTTCAAAAGCAAGGGGCTTTCACCCAGCTTAGGCTGGTGTGCTGACTGTGGCCTTACTTGAATCAGGCAAACCTGACCATAGTGGTTCATACATTAGTGGCACCCAGACTGGATTACTGCAATGAAATATGATTTTATTATTTTTATTTTTATTGGGTTTTAATTGTATTAGACCATTGATCCAACTGCCAAATCACAGGGCTTAACTTTTTTTGCTAATAGTGGGGTGGGCTGCAAAACTTGAGAAAACTGCAGTGGGGACATGGTGGAACTTTGGTGCTTTGCTCCTGCTGCAGTTTTGATCCTGATCTCCCAATGTATATTATTTTTAGGTGAAAAAAAAAATTCATTTGGAAGCCAATGGAAGGTGTTTTCTCCCATCCCAAAAATTGCATGGGGGGGGGGGCACCATCAGGATAAAAACTGGTAGAGCAAAAAAACCCTTCCCCCATGGTTTACTATTTCCCCGTTCCTATTTATGTTTTTTAAAAGCCTCCATAGGTCATTTTCCACAATTAGGCACACATCATCTTTGACCTGAAGGTTTGAACTGGGACAGCATTGTTACAGTGATGTTTTTCTCAACTTACCAGAGGTGGTGTCTTCTGTTTTGAAACTAATTTATTTTTAGACAAAGTAGCCTACACCCATTCTGTGGCTGAAAGAAAGAAACTAAGGGAAGATGTACCAGAGCACTGATCCAATGCTGTCTTCTCTGTACCATGCTTTAAGTGAGTCAGAAAAAGAATCCAGCTGATGTGAGCTTATATGCTTGAGTTCTGTTTTTTATCAATTACAGTTAAAAGGCTTTTCTTTAGTGTTAATTTAAACATGACAGTGGTCAAACGCCACTTTTTCAGATAGGTGTTATCCATGTTGCTGACCCTTGTGTTTAAAAAGCTGTGACCACGTGCTTGGCCACTAATCACTGCACAAGTGCGAAGTTAACTTTTTAAAATGTCACGACAGCTACATGGAGCACCTATATAAGTATATTCTTTTTTGTATCCACCATCAAGTTTAAATTGGCTCACCAATACGCTACATTTGGCAGTTGCTGATGCAAAATCCCTTTATTCATGTTGGCACAGTATAATGTAAGCTTTCCATATCAGCCATGAGGAACATAAACCTGTTTCTCTGAATCTATACTGTGCTTTTCAAATAAATGAATAAATGTACTAATGAAAGCTGAATTCTGCAACCTGTATAAAGAATGCTATTTAAGCCTGTGTGCATGTTTGACTTCCTTGGTGTACTTTGCTTTTATTTCTTGATATGTAAGAATTTTTAACACACTCTACTTAATTAGAGTGTTTTTGCCAGATGTAGATTAACATGTTCAACTAGCAGATTTACATGTTCAACTACATGTGTTCTGATTTATAAACTGTAACTTTTTCTGAGAATTTTCTGAATGTCCTGAGGTTTCAAGAAGTCTGAAGATAGTACCAACATAAGTGTCCTGAGTAAACTTTGAAAATTCCCTATTAGCACAAACCAAACTTGGCCTGAATAACTTCCTTCTCACTTTGTTATAATATGATCCCACTTCATCCTTTTGTAGATATTATGTTTCAGAATGTAATGAGAAAGATGAGAACATACTGGTTTTGTTTCAGAGTTTTCCTATTTTAAATAAATGACTGGGTTTTGTAACATCAGTTCTTTTATGGCAGCTGGTCAGCAAAGAGCATTCTGGGATTGTTAGTACTACAAGTACTAACTTGTTTTTGATATTAGTTTTTGCCCAGAAAATCAAAGTGTATTCTAAAACATACAGATTCATACAGTGCCCTCATGTCCTTTCACTTGTTAGACTTTCTCAGAAGACTTTATAGGCTCAGACTGTATTGCTTTCTCCAGTTGCTAAGTGCAGCCTACCATCAGCATGCTGTGGTGGGCAGCTCATAAGAACGGCCCTACTAGATCAGGCCATAGGGCCATCTAGTCCAGCTTCCTATATCTCACAATAGCCCATCAAATTCCCCGGGGAGCACACAAGACAACAAGAGACCTGCATTCTGGTGCCATCCCTTGCACCTGGCATTCTGAGGTAACCCTCTTCTAAAATCAGGAGGTTGCACATACACATCATGGCTTGTAACCCACGATGGACTTTTCTTCCAGAAAGTTATCCAATCCCGTTTTAAAGGCATCTAGGCCAGATGCCATCACCACATCCTGTGGCAAGGAGTTCCACAGACTAACTACACACTGAGTAAAGAAATATTTTCTTTTACCTATCCTAACTCCCCCCCCCCCCCACACACACACACTTAGTGGATGTCCCCTGGTTCTGGTTTTATGTGAGAAGGAAAAGAGCATCTCTCTATCACTCTATCCATCCCCTGCATAATTTTATATGTCTCAATCATGTCCCCTCTCAGGTGCCTTTTTTCTAGACTGAAGAGCCCCAAACACTGTAGCCTTTCCTCATAAGGGAGGTGGCCCAGCCCAGTAATCATTTTAGTTCTTTTTTGCACCTTTTCTATTTCCACTATATCCTTTTTGAGGTGTGGCGACCAGAATTGGATGCAATACTCCAGGTGTGGCCTTACCATTGATTTGTACAACGGCATTATAATAGTAGCCATTTTATTCTCAATACCTTTTCTAATGATCCCAAGCATAGAATTGGCCTTCTCTGCCGCTGCCGCACATGGGGTTGACACTTTCATTGAGCTGTCCACCACCACCCCAAGATCTCTCTTCTGATCTGTCACAGACAGCTCAGAACCCATTAGCCTGTATGTGAAGTTTTGTGTTTTTGCCCCAATGTGCATGACTTTACACTTACTTACATTGAAACACATCTGCCATTTTGCTGCCCATTCTGCCAGTTTGGAGAGATCCTTCTGGAGCTCCTCACAATAGCCTCTGGTCTTCACCACCCAGAAATGTTTGGTGTCATCTGCAAACTTAGTCACCTCACTGCTCAACCCTGTCTCCAGTTCATTTATATGAATAGGTTGAAGAGCACCGGTCCCAGGACAGATCCTTGGGGCACACCACTTTTCACCTCTCTCCATTGTAAAAATTGCTCAATGAAAGTGTCTATACAATGTGCAGGGGCGGTGAAGAAGTCCGATTCCATGTTTGGGATCATTTTTAGAAAGGAATTGAGAATAAAACTGCCAATATTATAATGCCTTTGTACAAATCAATGGCAAGGTCACATTTGGAATATTGTGTCCAGTTCAGGTTGCCACATCTCAAAAAGGATATAGTGGAATTGGAAAAGGTACAGAAGAGAGTGACCAAAATGATTAAAGAGCTGGAACACCTCCCTCATGAGGAAAACCTCCAGTATTTGGGGCTCTTCAGACTAGAAAAAAGACACCTGAAGGGGGACATGATCAAGACATATAAAATTTTGCACGGGGTGGATTGAGATTAGTTCTTTTCACTCTTGCACACCACCAGAACCAGCCAGTAAAATTGAATGTCGGGAAAGTTAGAATAAGACAAAAGGAAATATTTCTTTTCCCAGCTTGTAATTAACTTGTGGTACTCCTTGCCACAGGATGTTGGGATTGCACCTAACCTAATCTTTAAAAGGGGATTGGACAGATTTTGTGGTGGAAAAGTCCATCACAGGTCACAAGCTATGATGACTATATATAACTACAGGTTTTAAGGTAGCCTCTAAATGGCAAATGCAAGGGAGTGGCAACAGAATACAGGTATCTTGTTGTCTTGTGGTTGTGATCTGGTCAGCCACTGTGTGAATCAGGACTAGACTAGATGGGTCCTTGGCCTGATCCAGCAGGGCTCTTCTTAGGTTCTTGTGAGCTTATTGCTTTTTCTGGTTATGTCTGAGCTCTTGTCCTCAGAGGTATATCTGTTCAAGCCTAGAAGGTCCCAGCAACAAAATAACAGCACAGTCTCCTTTCCCTGCTCCTCATCCATTCAGGAGAGATAATGTAAAAGAGATCAAGGCACATGTTTTGCATGTAATACATTTAGCAGACAGTGTTTAAAATGTAGCTGTCCAAGGCAGTTCAGTTGTATTCCACACTGCAAGGAACTCACCAAGCTCCCACTGGAGTCTTTTTTTCTTCCTTGCTGCCAGCAATAAGAGCAAATGCATAAATGGACACTGCTATGTCCTTAGGTCAGAATTATGGCCCACGAGACAGTGTATTTCATGGATACCTCCAGAATTTTGAAAACCTTGAAAACTAATTTGATTCCATGCCTGGTTTCTGAGACTATTTCTGGACTTGCAGTTTTCACAGTCTGTTGCTGATGCTCACTCAAAGTGTTACCAAAAGGGCTGTTTTGTTTAGGGGAATTATTACACTGCCCTTATTGGAACCTCAGGATCGCAGGCTGGATAACAAGACTCTGGTAATGCAGAGAAATTCCCTTTTGCTTAAAGAGGAGACTGAGAGAAAGATAACTTTCAATAAAAGATTATAGTTTTATTACAAAAGCACAAAGGTAAACATAATGCACATGGAGAAATGATAAGAGAAATGATATGTTTCTTGGTCCTAGTACTTGAATCTAGTGTACGTAGCTTTCATGGTGGTTGCGTGTAAAGAGTATTTGGTGCATCTGAGGAAATTAGAAAAAGGAAAGGTTGTAGGAAAGGATTTTAGGGGTCCCTGATCTGCCAACCCCAGCTGCTAACTAAAGATGGGGAGAGAAGGGGGAGAAAAAAAAGGGAGGGGAAGAAGGGAAAGAGTTCCAGGTGCAAGATAGTTACCTGTCCTGTAGAGCAGTTGGGAGGGGGGTGTCCTGTGTAGAGGACCCTCTGACACAACGCAGATGTGTTGGTCCTTGGAGAGAGAGAGAGAGCATGTGGGAGGAAGCCCTCACTTAAAAGTGGTTTGCAGACCATGCTGGACTGGATTATAGCTTGCTTACTACCACCCAGCAGGGTGCTTGGAGTGTGTAAAACAATGAAAGGATCAGGATGTCAGTTATCAGCAAAATTCAATGGGGTCAATGGCTGGCTTCCTAGATGGGGGAACTTAAGCAATACAATGAATCAGCAACCCAAGAAGGCAGTTCAAGTTTGCATACAGTACTTAAATAGTGATTGGTTGAGGAGACACTTAAACAATGATTTTTGCATACAGTTCTTAAACAGTGATTGGGTTAAAACAATACAATGAATTACAGTAATGAAGGAGACATTTAAACAATGATTTAAGATGCCAGACTTCCTCCCATAATGTGTGACCATGGGGGTGGTGGTGGTTGTGTAACCATGAGCTTGTGACTTGACCAGAGTTTTGGAAAAGTGGCATGTGTGCTGGGGGAAGTTTAGCCTGCATGATATTTTAGTCCATAGTAACATAACCAGATATAGAGAGAAAATCACAACTAAAAGGAAAAAGGGGATTTTCACGTAACCAAAGGGGAAGGTGCAGTCTGCATTGTCTCCTGTGTCACCATGTGCGCTCCACTTCTTGACCCTACACTATAGTACTCTCCATTGAGAGGCTGATCTCCTTCAGTCACAGGTTTCATTCCTTAGAGTGTGATTCTGGGACATATATCTTATTTGCAGAAAATTGTGCTTTTAAAATGTCATTAAACACAAAGGAAAACAAAGCAACCTAAGTTGGATTTGTTAGGTATAGGCCAAGACTTGTCCGCAAGCATCCACGTTGGACGGAAGTGGCTGTGTCATTCAAATGCTGCCATTCAAACAGTAGGATTTAAAATTGACATCTAGAAAAACAGTGTTGTTTTAAAATCCCACTGTTGAATGGCATCATTTGAATGACTTAACCACTTCCTTCCAATGTCGACACTCTCACAGAAAGAAACATTAAGAAAGGAGAGGTATTATTTGTGGGGAAGAAGATTGCAAAATGATCATTCTGTGCTAGATTTACCTGTCTTCCTCCAGACTGACAACTCAGGGCCTAATCCTATCCAAATTTCCAGTGGCAGTGCTGCTGTGCCTATTGGACATTTGTCCCCTTACCTTGGGGCTGCACTGCAGCTGCACAGGTGCTGAAAAGTTGGATAGGATCGGGCCCTCAGTTGACAACACCTTCAAAAGTCAAGCCTGAGAGTTCAGCAAAGTTCTTGTCTTGAAGCTGCTGGAAATTAGTGTTAAAGGGGACAGTATAAGGTCACTCAGAAAATGAATAGTTTAGGTCTAATTAAAGTCTGGAATCCTGGTGCTTGGGTTCAGTAATTATAATGTACTATATACCAGCTGACAGACAGATGAACAAGGCACTTACCTTGTCTTGCTGATTTATTTTTTTTTCTTTTTCTCTTTCTCCTTAGGGAACCAATTGGAAAGAAGAGATCAGGTAATGCAATTACTTGTTTTTCTTAGTTTTCTTTTTTCATGTTTCTTCTTCACTTTTGATCAGCCATAAAGTTATTTGAACTAGCCCATGTCAAATGATGAATAAAAAACTTGATGTGAAAGGCATGCTTTCACTGCCATCTGTATTGTAGAAATTTTGCTTGATGGTGAGCCTGTGTTTATTCTGAGTCGCCAAATTCTCTTTGAGTTTTGTCCTCCCATAGTTTGCTTCTGCTCAACATGCAGAGTAGGGGAGCAAGTGCATAAAAGATAATACCTGGGTATTGCATTATTATCATTAGTCTGCTACTAAGTGTGGACCCTCAGAAACCGTATCTCCTATGCTCGTAGTATCTTAGAATAAGAGGTCAACAAATTTGAAGGCTGTGACATATTGTGTCCTGCTACACTGTAGTATAGCAGAAAGGCAGATTGGCCAGCATAACTTATCTACTTGGAACTGAAATTGCCATCCACTTAGAACAGGGGTCTCTAAACTTTTTGGCTGAAGGGCCACATCAAATATCTGGCACAGTGTCAAGGGCTGAAAAATTTAAATATAAAATTTCAATAAATACATTAGAGATGGAGCTTAGATGAGTGAATAAATGAATGGACTCAAATGTCAAGGATTTCTCCAAGCACCAACACTGGCCAAGAAATAAAGCACACACTTAAATGGACTCCCATTCCCCCACCCCAAAAGCACAACTCTGGTTGTGTTTGGTTAACTGGACCTGAGGCTCTCAGGAGATCAGAGGCTGGCCATGGGCCAGATAGAGGCTTACTGCAGGCCGCATCTGGCCCCTGGGCCAGCGTTTGGGGACCCCTGACTTAGAACTTTGTTGGCCAGGTTTTGAGCTGCCCTTGGATAATGAAGACTGGCAAAAACTTGCAGCTTTTGGGGGTTGGAAGGGGGTTGCAGGGAAAAGGACTCCTGGGAGCAGGCAGGCTGACCAAGAAAAATACACACAAAAAATGGAGGGAAAACAGGGGATTCATCACAGGGGGCATCAGAGTTTCTAGCAAGTTAGTAATGTCCATGTGTAAAAGTAGACACTAATTGGTGCACATTATTGATGTTTCATTTGTCCCGATTAACACCTGTTGATATGCAGATAGGCTATAACATACTAGAAAACTGCTTCTGTCTCCTTGCTGAATTGGTCCCCAGCCTTGTTGCTGGGTTTGCGTGATATTATTATTTATAGATCGCTTTTCAACAAGAGTAGTTCCCAAAGTGATTTACATAGTAAAATCAATCAATGGTTCCCCATCCCCAAATTCCTACCTTCCGTTGTCTACTGCAACAGTTATAGCCTATGGGCTCACTGCACCTCAGGAATTTGCTTACTGGCAGTCCCATAAGAACATAAGAACAGCCCCACTGGATCAGGCCATAGGCCCATCTAGTCCAGCTTCCTGTATCTCACAGCGGCCCACCAAATGCCCCAGGGAGCACACCAGATAACAAGAGACCTCATCCTGGTGCCCTCCCTTGCATCTGGCATTCTGACATAACCCATTTCTAAAATCAGGAGGTTGCGCATACACATCATGGCTTGTACCCCATATGGATTTTCCCTCCAGAAACTTGTCCAATCCCCTTTTAAAGGCGTCTAGGCTAGACGCCATCACCACATCCTGTGGCAAGGAGTTCCACAGACCGACCACATGCTGAGTAAAGAAATATTTTCTTTTGTCTGTCCTAACCCGCCCAACACTCAATTTTAGTGGATGTCCCCTGGTTCTGGTATTATGTGAGAGTGTAAAGAGCATCTCCCTATCCACTCTGTCCATCCCCTGCATAATTTTGTACGTCTCAATCATGTCCCCCCTCAGGCGTCTCTTTTCTAGGCTGCAGAGGCCCAAACGCTGTAGCCTTTCCTCATAAGGAAGGTGCCCCAGCCCCGTAATCATCTTAGTCGCTCTCTTTTGCACCTTTTCCATTTCCACTATGTCTTTTTTGAGATGCGGCGACCAGAACTGGACACAATACTCCAGGTGTGGCCTTACCATCGATTTGTACAACGGCATTATAATACTAGCCGTTTTGTTCTCAATACCCTTCCTAATGATCCCAAGCATAGAATTGGCCTTCTTCACTGCTGCCGCACATTAGGTCGATACTTTCATCGACCTGTCCACCACCACCCCAAGATCTCTCTCCTGATCTGTCACAGACAGCTCAGAACCCATCAGCCTATATCTAAAGTTTTGATTTTTTGCCCCAATGTGCATGACTTTACACTTACTGACATTGAAGCGCATCTGCCATTTTGCTGCCCATTTTGCCAGTCTGGAGAGATCCTTCTGGAGCTCCTCACAATCACTTCTGGTCTTCACCACTAGGAAAAGTTTGGTGTCGTCTGCAAACTTAGCCACTTCACTGCTCAACCCTGTCTCCAGGTCATTTATGAAAAGGTTGAAAAGCACCAGTCCCAGGACAGATCCTTGGGGCACGCTGCTTTTCACCTCTCTCCATTGTGAAAATTGCCCATTGACACCCACTCTCTGCTTCCTGGCCTCCAACCAGTTCTCAATCCACGAGAGGACCTGTCCTCTAATTCCCTGACTGTGGAGTTTTTTCAGTAGCCTTTGGTGAGGGACCGTGTCAAACGCCTTCTGAAAGTCCAGATATATAATGTCCACGGGTTCTCCCACATCCGCATGCCTGTTGACCTTTTCAAAGAATTCTATAAGGTTTGTGAGGCAAGACTTACCCTTACAGAAGCCATGCTGACTCTCCCTCAGCAAGGCCTGTTCGTCTATGTGTTTTGAGATCCTATCTTTGATGAGGCATTCCACCATCTTACCCGGTATGGATGTTAGGCTGACCGGCCTATAGTTTCCCAGGTCCCCCCTCTTTCCCTTTTTAAAAATAGGCGTGTGCTATTTCCTGAATGTGCTGTGTCCCGAATGCTTTATGACAGTCGCGAAGCATGACTGCATGCCACTGGCCTACTGAGCAGCCCTTATGTTGTTAAGTCGATGCAGGGAGTAGGCAGGACAAGGAGGGGGAGAGGAACAGGGCAGAGACCGAGGTGGAGAGGGAGTTGTGTTGAGGTTGGAAGGTGTTAGAGAAGCCAGACAAGCCTAATAAAATATTATAATCAGGATCTTAAGGTGCTGGTGACCTACTTTTCAATGGCTAGGCAGGTTCCATCTAGGGAAGATGGAGGATCCTTCTTAAGGAAGATTCAATCAGCAGCTGGGCCTGCTTCCTGATGAGGGTGAGGGAATACCCCAAAGGATATTAAATGTCCTCATGCTTTTTCTCAGAGAACTTCAACAGCAGGGTCTGCTCTCTGCTGTTTCATTTCTTTTATTATTATTATTTTTAATTGCATGACAAACGCAGACCAAATTCTTTTTCTGCTTGGCTTTTGTTGTCTTGGGCAGGGTGTTGCGCACAGATCCCTCTAAAGACTATGTTCCAAATAATTTCCTCAGCCGTAGATTTCTGTCAAAGGGACATGACCACTCCACAAGAATTCAAAAAGCAAGCATGTGAATGATTACCCCCAAATCTTTAATCATGCTGATTATTCTGTTTTGGATCTGTCGTCACCCTAAAACCCAGTCCTGTAGGGCAAATTAAACTGCTGGTCTTGACTTCTTGTTTCAGTTTCCATACTGGATCTAGTTATCATAGTTGCTGTGTACTGGTGCTGCCAGCATGAAGACAGCATAAACTTTAGAGCAAGTTTATTCCTGATTCCAACAATATAACTAAGCTTTGTTTTCAGCAAAGCCTGAATGTATTAAACTCACTAAGTACATCGCAGCTGGTAAATGCAACAGACACATATGGTTATGGCAAATAAAGACATTACAAGCAATATCAGTGGTTGTTAATGTATTTATGTAATGAAGACAAAGTATTGTGGTTTTTCTACCTCTTCTTGTAAGTGGTTGTGATTTTTACTGTTTTCTAAGCTAAAATGACTACTTTTTCACATGGCCTCATTTTTTATTTTTTTTTTTTTAAATTTACCACTAAGATTTTGTGGTGATTTCAACTTCCATACTAAGCTACCTCATGCAGAGTTAGGTTTTGGTGCAGTGTTTCTGTAGGGATGTCAGTCTTTCCCCTTGTTGGATAAAATTCAGCAAATGTGAATCTACATGCACAATAGATAAACCAGGTGCTTTAAAAGGACAGTTGCCCCGGATTGCATAAATAGGGGTTCTGACTTTTTTGTCTGCGGTGGTTGTTAAAGCAAAAACAGTACCCATAATCCATTTGTTGCAGGACTCCTCAAACCTGAGAACACTTTACCAATGATCTTACTTAAAAGCAATAGCATAAAAATGCAGAATAATTAGTATTCATTTGTTTTTTTTCATTATAATTTGTCTTCCACAGGGAGTGTATTTGTTTATTTTTCAGAACTGAAATATCCAACTGATTTAGGTTTTGTTTGGTGGTTGTATTCATTCTGGTTGATGGTGTTCAAAGAGCTTTTTCTATAGACAAAATGCGCGAATTTTTGACTTTCCCTTGTGTTTTGAAGAGCCAGTTCTGTTGTATGGTAGCAAAATGATTCTGTATACGAAAAGCTACTGTGTGCTGCTTCTGGAGTTTACAAGGTACAATCTTAACTGTATCCTGTACGATGATATGAAATATAACCTTGTAAACCCTATTTGCATTTCCCAACATAGATATATGATTAGGATACCTTATGAGGAGGCAGAAGTAGTTACTCAGTTTAGTGCCCCTTGGTCATCTTAAAAACAAATTGATTGTTTTGCTGGATCAGACCAAGGTCCATATAAGTTCAGCATTCTGAAGCAGTGTGTTGTAAGGAGGGCCGCAGACCCATCATTTATAGCCATAGAAGGCCTTGCCCATGACAGTAACCACAATTAGTGTTCTTGCCTATCCCCTTCCATAACTGGGAGGCAAGAGGAATGACAGTTGGCTCCCATATTCAGACTGCAAGTATAGAATATAGTGCATGGTTGTGGTTGCATTAAAACAACAACAAAGAATTCAGCATTCTCTTTCCAATAGTGGTTAGCCAGCTGCACCTGAAAGATCACAAATAGGGCATGATTGTGATGGTCATCCTCAGTTGTTTGTCCCTAGCATCTGGTAATGAAAGACAAACTGCCCCTGAACACTCAAAGCCCATTAACCGTCAGGGTTGCCATTTTAGAGCTGAAGACGTGCCTTAATGCACAATGTGGCCCGATCTGTGGTAAGTTTAAAAAATAAATTCTGCATGGTAGCAGGGAACAAAAAGTGGCAGGAGATGCGGCTGCTTTAGTATTCTTCCCCCACTTTGTTACCTTCCTCTCTCATGCATATGCTATGTTTAGGTTTAAACAAAAAAAAATTGACTTTCAGTTAACTTTTAAAAAGCTAAAGTATAGTGCTGGTGTGGGGCATAACTGGAATCAAAGTCAGAGCAGAGGCAAAATACTAAAGCCCCTCACCCCTTTGCAGTTTTGCCACTTTTTACAGCCCCTCATGTACTTTTTTAAAAATTTTACCTCCTCATCAGGTCACATTTACACATTTAGACACATGCCTAATGTGAGTCCTAGATTAAGATCTTCTCATATTGGAAAACCATAGTAACACTTTTATGAATTTTGTATGAACACTTTTATGAATTCACATCTGTTTGTTATGTTCTTATATCTCCCTCATTGTTTTTCTCCCCACTGTTTTTGTTCCTTCATTAGGATTTATCCAGAGAACTGCTTCTTTCCTTCTGAGAGGTAGTAACAGCTGCTCATTACTTGCGTCTTGCTTTCACGTTTCCGTTCTCTTGGACAACGTGTGCTGTTACACTTGGGCAGTCATGGCTCTACTATCTCATCACTGCTTTGTAGGGTTGCTACCTGTCTCATGGGAGGGGGTGGAAGGTTCCTTGCTCAGGCCCATTCATTTTCCAAAAGAAAAACAAAAATCCCCATTGAAATGCATCAAGGATGAATTCACAAAATCCAACGGGGCTGGTTTATGTTTAACTAGGTGGCAACCCTACTGCTTTTGCTGGTGATGGCCTCACTATTTTGGTGACATGTTGGGGGGAAAAAGTTATATAATATAGGAGGTTTAATGAAGTGGAAAAGTGAGAGATACCTGGGAACTGATAGAGAACTCACTTCTCTGATAAGAATGGTCACTGTTAATTTGGACATACTCATTTCTGTATTTGCAGATTTAAAACTTTCCATTAACAACGTGGTTGAGTAACAGCAACAAAAAAGGAGACTTCAAAAAATTGGACCAGTTTTAATGCTGAATATAGTAGTACAGATAAAGGTATTGGTAACAAGTAGAATGAAGTACACAGTTGTATTTACATATAATACTGGCGTGCAGATATGCAAATATTGAAATTACATATTTAATATAAGCCTACCCTCCATTCTAAGGGCTTAAGGATCAGACATATACAGATGGCTCCATTGAAGGGGAACTGTAGGTGCTCCACTGCATGCCTATATGTTTAGAGCTAAATTTTAAGTGAGATTCTCTCTGTTGGGAGCTGCTTTTGGAGAGTGAAATATTGCTCCATCTAATTCAGTATTGTCTGCACTGTAGGTCTCTAATACAGCCCTTGGGCTGCAACAGGCCTGTTAACACATTTTGATCAACTCAGTGACATTATCATTATGTTCGCTTTCTCCCCTTTTCCTCCTCTTACTCTTACCTTCGCTACCCACCAGCATGCACCTTTCCCCTGCTGGATGAAGCAACTGCTTGGCATGGGAAGAGAAACAGTGGGGGACAGCACAAGTAGCCTCAGAGTTACAGATATTTTTCTCTTGTTGTGAACATTCTTAGAATTACAGGAGGGGCCTATTTATGCACGTGAGTTCTGTTCCGTGACCTGGATTAAGAAAAAATGCATTGTGCTAAATTCCATAGAGTTACGCAAATATGCTGCAGCCTGACGCTTGGGACTGGAAGGAAACTAAGGCAGCTGTTATCAATCCCCTCCCCTCCTTCCCCTCCCCCACCCTCCCCCTCCTCTGCTCCATACTCAGCCCTCCCCGTTGCTTGTTTAGCCCTTGACACAGCCTAATCTGCCCTGTCAGTTTTGCAAACCACCAAAAATTGGGTGATGGCCTACTGGTGGGTCTTGGACTCACAGTTTGAGAACTGCTGGTATGGAGCATTTTGAAAGGCCTCAGCCTTGAATGTCGCCTTCATTTTCCTCTTTTTATTTAACTGTTTTGTAAATAAGTGGCGTCTACTGAAAAAAAGTATTATGTATGGGACTGACAGGTGGAGCATTTTTATGCGCGTGAGTTCCGTTCCCTGAGCCGCCGCGATTAGGAAAAAACATGTTGTGCTAAATCAGACCCAGAAATGACTTGTTTTACACAAATTGCATAGAGTTACGCAAATACGCTACAGCCTGACACTTGGGGATGGAAGGAAACTAAGGTAGCTGTTCTCAATCACCTCCCCCTCCTCCGCTCTGTACTCAGCCCTCCCCACTTCTTTCACAGGTGGAATGCTGAGCTTTTAAGAGTCCAGTCCTATGCATTTCTACCCCATTGTAGTTCAGTGGGGCTTACTCCCAGGAAAGTGTGGATCAGATTGTAGCCTGAGAACCCAGTCCTATGCCTGCCTACTCAGAAGTAAGTTCCATCCTAGTCAATGGGGCTTACTCCCGGAAAGTGTGGATCAGCGTGTAGCCTAAATCTCATGCTTTGGCTTGCTGGGAAGACTTGCTTGCTGGGCCGTTTTGTTTCCTTAGGCTGGAGAATGGACAACCTGCGGCATCTCAGTCTGAAGGGGGGGAATTGGGAAACACTCCCTTGGTTTTCTAAAGCAATCCCCTCTGTTGCTACCGCACCTGCCTGTGTGTGTGTGTGTGTGTGTGTGTGTGTGAGAGAGAGAGAGAGAGAGAGAGAGAGAGAGAGAGAGAGAGAGAGAGCTCACTTCACTGCACGTGTTCTGGCGACAGAGGTTTTCTGCCCCCCCTTCCCCTCTTCAGCCTCAGCTGGCTCAGGGGCTCCAGGAGTCTTACTGTTCCTTTGCAAGGGGAACCTCTTCCAGGGCTCCAGGGCTATTTCCCTGCCTGTGCCAGGGGGAACCTTTTTGCAGTGTTTTGGGCTACCTGGAAATGGAGTGAGACACCAACGCAGGGCAAAGGAGTTAAAGGTGTGTTCGACTTTCAATTCCCCCCACCCATTTGAGACAAATCCTCAGATAAAAAATCCGTGGATAAATAGGTTGCACCTGTATGTACAAAATGTATATTATTTTCCAAAACTAACCCACTCCAATCCACCAGGAGCAAGACTGAGTGACGTGACTGGTAAGTGATGTGACCTTACCTCCCAAATGTGTAGAGCAGGGGTGCTCAACATGTTGATCCCGATCTACCGGTCGATCGCGAGGCAAAATGAGTCGATCGCAGAGCCCTTAGTCTACTCTAGTCTATAGACTAAGGGCTCCGCGATCGACTCATTTTGCCTTTAGCTGCTAAAGGGTTGGGCTTGACTTTGCAGGACAGCCCTCACTAATCGATTGCTGAGCTCTAGCTAGACCTCTCCCAATCGGGCCACATGGGAGCGGGGAGGTTGCTTCGGGGGCAGCAGGCAGGCTGTGGATTTCTGCCCTTCGCATCACCAGCTCGGGCTCTTGCGATGGCTCAGCTTCAGGCGCGCTTCTTCACCGATGACACAAGGTATGTGTGGGAAGGAGCCTGGCTGGGGCTGTAGTGCTGGCCACTTACACGGGAGTAAGCCCTGTTGGCTCTAATGGGGCTTTCTTCTGAGTAGACATGCCTAGGATGGGGCTCTGAGGCTGCAAGCTTGTCCACACTTTCCTGGGAGGAAGCCCCACTGGCTCTAACGGGGCTTACTTCTGAGTAGACATGCATAGGATGGGGCTCTGGCTTCGTGGAACTAAAACTGAGCCACATATTCAATTCAGTCCCAATGGAACTGCAATGTTGTTTTGTACCATCACTTCACACTTCCCTGGAGGTGAATCCTTTGAACACAGATTTACTTCTGAGTAAACATGCAGAAAACTGTACTGTTAATCGCTTTTTTCCCCTATAACTTTTTCTTTGTATCCCCCTGTGCATCTGTTTGCTAAATGCAGACACTTTATGCATCTGATAAAATGGGCTTTGGAGCCCAATCCCATGCATGTCTACTCAGAAGTACATCTCATTATAATCAATGGGACTTGCTCCCAGGAAAGTATGGATAGGATTGCAGCCCTACAACACAGTCCTATGCTTGTTCTACCCTGAATTAAATTCCATTATAGGCAATGGTGCTTACTCCCAAGTAAATGTGCATAGGATCAATCCTATGCCTGTCTACTCAGAAGTAAGTCCCATTATAGTCAATGGTTCTTACACCCAGGTAACTGTAGTGGAGCTAAACAAGGGTTGGGCTTGACTTTGCAGGGAAGGCTCAGAGCAGAACTTAGGTTGTGCCTTGGAGAACCTGAGGAGCGTCTCCAGAAGGGCTCGGGAGCAGCCCGGGACTGTCTGGAGAAGTTGCTTGGGGCCACTCAGAAGTGCCGCTGATGCAGGGTGGTGACAGCCTCCGGCTGGGGAAGTTCAGCAGCAATTGAGAGATGCAGGTGCCCAAGGCTGCAATCCTCTCCACACTTACCCGGGAGTAAGCCCCATTGACTAGCATGGAGCTTGCTTCTGAGGGGACATGCAAAAGATTGGGCTCTATACAAGTGTATAGAAGAGAGAATTTCAGCAGGTGCAACTTGTCCCACAGATGACAAGCTGCACCTGCTGAAATGCTCTCCTACACAATTTTAAAGGTCCAGGATCCCTAAAGTTGAAAGTTTGAGTACCCCTGCTCTACAGCTCCTATCCACACTTACCGGAGAGTAGTTCCCATTGACTAGCATGGGACTTACTTCTGAGTAGACACCATAGGGTTGGGCTCTGAGGTTGTAATTCTGTCCACATTTACACAGGAGTAAGCCCCACTGACTATAATGGGATTTTAAAAAAACTCTGGTAGATCTCCGGGCCTTGCTGGGTTTCAAAGTAGCTCTCCAGCCAAAAAAGTGTGAGCACCCCTGGTGTAGAGCCCTACTTTGGCAGACTGGGAACAGCTCCAGAACATTTGACAATTATGTCATTGACAAGCGGAGCTTTGAGAGGGATGCTGCATGGGGCTTCCCTTAGAGCTGTGCACCCTCACAGCTTATTAGGAACATGGGATATGACCCTCACCCCTGAGAGTTTCAAGACCCTAATCTACAGTGATTTCCCTCATCTCTCTCTTCCTCCCTCCCTCTCATATGCCCACTCACTTACCCCCCTTTTAATTGTAAATTCTGATTTTCTTTTAACTTTGGTTTGTTAAATACTGATTACAAATGATTGGAGACTATTTTGAATCTTGTCCCTAATGACTCCAACATTTTCCGTAGCTGTGACAGCGGTGCAACTGAATTGAGCAAGTAGCTTCTTTAGTAGAATTCATCATAATAAAGCTTGCAAAGAGCTGGTAATGTATCCTTGTGCGGAAAGATTGTTCTCAGCAGGCCCTGGCATAAATAAATCACAGCGAGTGACAATGAGTTGATGAACAGCAATTCCGTTTCCCAATTCTGCTGAATAAATAAGAGACATGATAGGAAGAGATACTTCCCTTTGGGGAATTTCTGTTGTAATTCCTAAGCTGCAGCCTCCATCTTAACTTATATATGAAAGCAAGAAAAAGAAATAACTAAAAAATAAATTTGTCTTTGCCTTTTGAGCAGATGCAGAAGTTAGGCTTCTTCTGCCCCTACCCCTCTTCTCCTCTACCCTTTTTACTAGTCTCTGAAAAAAAATAAGAGTGTGCAATGTTAGTGGCATGGTACTGAGGTCTGTGACCATCCAGGACTATCTATTGAGCAAGGGTAATCTGCTCAAGGAAATTCCAAGATCAAATTGACAGTTCTAAGTATCACTGTTGCCCAGTTTCCCTGGTTCTCAGATATAGTATTGGCCTTGCAGTCAATGCTACTATATGCTTTTATTAGTGACCTGGCACTAGAAAATACTCAAATCCATTTAGCATTCTCAGATCCAAACTAAATTCAGTACATAAATGTGAACTTTGAATTTGAGGTTTGGGAGCATGTTGAGCTTCTGTCAGGCCCATATGTGAATAGGAGTGAAACTGCTCTCAGTAGCTCTGTCCAGTTCTTTGATTATCTTGTAATAAGTTTAATCCCATTGATGTAAATAAACCTCTTAATTAAGTAAACATACCCTGATATTTTCTGTGTCTCTGAGTGAGCTAGTTGTGTTGACTGGAATGCTGCGTTCATAGAATGAATTCACCTTTCTTGGTCTCATATGCATGTTAATCACTTGGTGTCTAATTGATGATCCTCAACGGCAGTATATATGTGACCTGTCTCCTCCAAGTTGTGATTGAATTATGAATGGTCAGTCTGCATCAATTGATAATAATACATAATAAAGGTATTTCTATACCACCTTTCTTGGTCCTCAGATTTCTCCTTAGACTTTATTCAAGGCGGTTTACATAGGCAGGCAATTTAAATCCCCGTAGGGATTTTTACAATTTGAAAGAAGGTTTCTATCTTTCAAGAAACCACAACATTCAGATGTTTCTTTCTTGATCTGGTCGCACATTCTGGCCTCCATCCTCCCACGCTCAGAGCAGATGGAATAGCTCGGCTCAGCTTGTCAGCTGCTGCAAGATTGCACGGCACTGGTGGCCTCGAACTGGCGACCTTCGGATGTTATCTTCAGGCAAATGGAGGCTCAACCCTCTAGACCAGACCTCCTGCCCATCAATTGATGGTTGATTCACACAGCCATTGCTTGATCTATTGTCAAAAAGTGATAAACATGGATGTGTGAAGTGGCTTTTAAATTCACAATTCTAGTTCCGACTGCTTTACCTTGGGAGGTAAAAATATTGCTTTAAAGAACTTTCTGATGGTTGAAGAGCAGGTCATTTTTTTCCGGTTAACACAACCTTGCAGTTTAGTGGTTGGGAATAATTGTCGTGAGAGAAGTTGCTGCTGAAAATAATTTCTACCTTTTCCGCTCATTGCTGTTTACTGCTTTTTGTTTCTGGTTTAATAGGTACTTTGGAGGTGCCAGAGCTACTTGTTGTCACTGCAAATAGCACCAGAGCACTATGAGTAATTATGTGGGGAGTTGGGGGCAGGAAAAAAGTTAGCGTCTCTTTTCCTGTAGTTGTTTGCCTTCAATGACCAGGTGACTCCAGTCTTTGGTCTTTCAGAGTGGCACTTGGCACCAAATAGATCAGGCCTACAAGTCTAAAGCACAGATATTATTTTCCTGAGCGCTATATTTTTCTCATCCAGGCAGCTCCCTCCTTTGCTTGTCTTTCTTGCATAGAAACTCTAATGTGTAGCAACATAGCCCCCTGCACTGCTTGCCTGGAGTTGTTTATGGCATAAAATCATGGAATACTGCTTGTTGTTCCTACCAATGAGCCTGTTCTTAAAAGTATATCTTGAAACTCTTCTTACAGAAGAGTATTTGCCAGATACTGAGCTCTTTGACAAGCTTAAAATCCAATAAAACCTTGTCCACATCCTTTAATCCTCTTGTTCTGCCAAATCAGGCTTGTTCTGTATATATGGTCTCCTTATTATTCTCTGATGCAGTTTTCAAAGTGATGTCTTTTCCAGATGTGTTAGTCTGTCTTGTCATATCTTCAGATCAGAACTAGCTCATTGTACGCACTTTGGTACCTAGCTTATATTGCAAAGCCATCAAGGTTATTGCTGTTCTGTTTTCTTTAATCTTCTATTTGTACAAAACAAATACTCTGTTCGGATTGTAGAGATTTCTGGAAATTTAGGACTCATTTTCCATGGTTACCCAGCTTTTATGTATGATCTGGTGTTGAGCTATTCCTGAGAGCCTACAGAGCCAAGAAAGTGTGCCACCAGAAATTCACCTCTTTCAATCCCAAGAAGGATTTCTTGATCTGAATATTGCCTCATATTGGCATCCTTCAGTCTTGGAAGACTATGGTATTGCGCTCTGAATGGTGGTTCTGGAACAGCGTCTAGTGTGGCTGAAAAGGCCAATTCGGGAGTGACAATCCCTTCCACACTGGGAGCAAGTGCAGTCTGTCCCTGGTCTGTCTCCCTGGCTATGGGCCTTCCTTCTTTGCCTCTTTGCCTCAGTCTGTTGGGCAAGTGTCTCTTCAAACTGGGTGAGGCCATGCTGCACAACCTGCCTCCAAGTGGCACTCTCAGAAGCCAAGGTTTCCCATCTGTTATCACAGCACCTTAATGATTGCCTTTTAAATCTTTAGAAAAAACAGTGCAGAACTTAACAAGCATTGTTCTTTGTCACTTCTTTTGCCTTGATTGTAGAGAAGGAATAAACTTTTCAAATTTCCTTTTATGTTCAAAATATCCATTCAAGTGGATAAAATATTGGTTGACAGGATAAATGACACAAACAAGGCCAAAATATGAAAGCATGTGTTTCTCAATTTTCTTGGTTATTCTATGTAACTGTGAATATGAATGTGAAAATCTAAATTTATTTTTAAATTTAAATATATAAATAAATAAATAGCAGAACAAGTTATGCAGCTATGGTCAAAATTAAAACAAACGGTAAATCCGAAGAATAGCATACGGGTGACTTTAATTGTTGTTTTCCCCTTTCCCAAGCATTAGTTTTCCTCTTCTTCTTCTTGTTCAGATATTAAGAATCCAAAAGAATTAGGTACATATAGGTTAACTAGAATGTAATTATTAGTAAACATAGTGAAAATTTATGTTCAGTCTCTCAGATTCCCAATTGGAATCTCATGTGAGTGGAGTTATCTGAAATATTTTAAAAGCAAAAATGATTCCAGCTCATTACAGCTGGAACTGAACTTGTCCCTAAGACAACAGTCCTCGGTTTATGTGTGAGTAAATGTGCATTGCACTGGGCAGCAAACGTTTCCAAGGAATCATCAAGAGCTACACATGAACGTTCTGCCTTGTTTGTATGTGTTTTTTATTACTTTAGGGGTGCCCAAATCCAGGTCAAGGGGCCATTTGCGGGCCCTGGGGACTCCCAATCCCATCCACGAGGAGCCCCTAGTCTCCAATGAACCTTTGGCCCTCCGGAAACTTTCAGGAGCCCTTGCTGGCCTGATGCAACTGCTCTCAACACGACGGTGACTGTTTGACCTCTCGCATGAGCTGTGAGATGAGGGCTCCCTCCACTACTTGTTTCACGTCTGTGATGCAGCAGCAGCAGCAAAAGAAAGGCCAGCCTTGCTTTGTGCAAGGTCTTTTATAGGCCTTGAGCTATTGCAAGACCTTCATTCATTCATCTAAGTTCCATCTCTAATATATTTATGTAAATTTATTTATGTAAATTTAATCAGATTTGAAATGTAAATTAATTCTTTTTTTCCCAGAGTTTTAGAGAGATGATATGGCCCTCCTGCCAAAAAGTTTTTACTCCCCTGCTTTAGAATAACACAGTGTTTGAGGTCTGGTGGAATGTTTGAACTAGGCTTTCATTTTTTTATAATGTATTTTTAAACCAGTACATTGCTTTGCTCTTCCTTTGTCAGCTCCTTTTATATCCCTTCCTTTCCTCTTGATGATTTTCAGATCTACTTTCCTTTCTGGATAACCTCTGCTGCCACTTAGTGGCTCTGAATTATTTGATCAAATCTCAAAGTTGCTTTCTGGAGTTCTTTAATTTTTGAATAGATATGCTAAAAGCATTTTGAGACCCTTGCAAATTTTTCTTTTTGCATTTCTCCCATCTGAATTTATTCCATAACAGCAGCCAGGATGAATATTTGGAACACAAAGGAAGAACCATGTGTTAAATTGCAAAGACTAGCTGAATTCTTGAGGCTTGTGGTCCTTAAAACCTAAAACCACATCCTCCGGAAGTATAGACATAGAGTTCTTGCTGAACCAGATGGAGTGACCACAGGAAATGAGTCCAGATAACAGTTTTCATCAAAGGACCATGCAAGACCCTAAACCTAAGGGGAGAGTTATGCTCCATTGCAGTGAATATAGATTTTCCTCTGAAGTTAAGTTCTTAAGATAGGATATTTCCAATTAAGTACAGCCAACCTAATTGCTCCATAAATCAAAAAAGACTTTGAATTATCTCCCTTGTTTTAAGTATTTTATCATTCTTTTTTTTACCATTTTTACCATTTACCATTCTTGTTAAGGGTGGAACTTTGAAACTTACAAGGTAATTTGATTTGTATGGTGACAGCTGTACACTCTAGCCTCATCTTGCAGAGTCTTGAATCAGTGGCAATTTTGCAGACTGCTTTGCTCAGCACCCTGCTTTAAACCTCCATATCTCATTTTGCCTACTGGGATTTACAGCGCAATCCTATCTTGTGCTGGAACAGGCAGGCCAGGAGCCCCGTGCTGTATCCAGCGCAAGATTGGGTCAGAAGTGGCTCAGCTGGACGCAGGGCCTCGGAGAGGAATTTTATCAGGGGGTACAGAGTTTCTTTTGGGCCCCTTCCCAAAGAGGGAGGAGTGAAACAGAATGGGGGGGTGGCAATGGGGACAAAACAGGCAGGGGCAAAAGTAGCAACAGCTGGAATAGTCTTTGGAGTCCAGGTCTACCAGTCCTCCCAATGCAGAGCTCAGGTCTACCTGCCTGCCTGGGGTTGGCAGGTAGATACAGTAATACGGAAAACCAAACATACTCCTGCATCTCTCTAAAATGTTTCAAATATAGAAAATCATTGCAGCCCCAGTGGGTCTCCTTGTGCTGACCCAGCCAACTCCCAAGGAGGTGCAAACTTGCTTTATAGCACGTTTGTGATGCTCCTGGTAGTTAGGATTGTGCCCTTAGTGATAGAAAAAGTCAGGAAAGTAGATTAGTGGAGGAAAATGATGTTATGGGGGAGCCCTTAGGAAGGCTTGAAAGATGACATCCTATAGTTTCTCTCCAGTATATAGTGTCCATGTCATTTGGTCAAGATGCTGTGCCCAGTTCAGTTCAGTTCAAAGCAAACTAATATAAACAAGGTTCTAGAGCAGCCATTTTCAACCTTTTTCAGCTCACTGCACACTGACAAAGCACTGAAGTTATCAAGGCACACGACTAGTTTTTAATTACATTATTATGTTACAATTAATTTAATATAACTAATACATTTAGATCATTACATGACAAATTAATTCACAAGAAGCTTGGAGAGGGAAGTATATGTGGTTTCTGGAAAGTAGGAACAATGTTTTGAATCAAATTGTTGATCAATTGATATGCTTTGATATGTCAGGAAGTGTTGGCAAAGAGTGGTGAGACTGAGCGCATACTAGAGAAATGTGGGGTAAGGGGTAGTGAGGAGATGTGATTGAACCAAGTGCAGGATTCACTGGGGTGGGGGGGGAGAGAGAGAGAGAATGCAAGGCAACTGATTCTGGACTTTGGAAGGTGGGGAAGAGGGAGAGAGGGGCAGTAAGAGAGGGGTTAACTGCAATTATGATGGGGGAATGTGTGTGGGAGGGGAGGAGGTGAGGTGGGGTGGGGGAGAAGAGGAAAGCATCAATTGCCTGCTTATGGAAAAATAATGCGACCAAGAACCCAAGCCTCTGTACATCTACTCAGAAGTAAGCCCCATTATAGTCAATGGGGCTTCCTCCTAGGTAAATGTGGATAGGATTGTGGCCCTTAATGTCAAAGCCAAAAAGTGCTTTGCTAATGGAAGCAATGCAGTGAGGGTCACTTTGGGGCATTGCAGGTAAGGAAACTAGTTGGCAACCTTCAGTCTCGAAAGACTCTGGTATCGCGCTCTGAAAGGTGGTTCTGGAACAGCGTCTAGTGTGGCTGAAAAGGCCGATTCGGGAGTGACAATCCCTTCCACACTGGGAGCAAGTGCAGTCTGTCCCTGGCCTGTCTCCCTGGCTATGGGCCTTCCTTCTTTGCCTCTTAGCCTCAGACTGTTGGCCAAGTGTCTCTTCAAACTGGGAAAGGCCATGTTGCACAGCCTGCCTCCAAGCGGGCCGCTCAGAGGCCAGGGTTTCCCACTTGTTGAGGTCCACTCCTAAGGCCTTCAGATCCCTCTTGCAGATGTCCTTGTATCGCAGCTGTGGTCTACCTGTAGGGCGCTTTCCTTGCACGAGTTCTCCATAGAGGAGATCCTTTGGGATCCGGCCATCATCCATTCTCACGACATGACCGAGCCAACGCAGGCGTCTCTGTTTCAGCAGTGCATACATGCTAGGGATTCCAGCACGTTCCAGGACTGTGTTGTTTGAAACTTTGTCCTGCCAGGTGATGCCGAGAATACGTCGGAGGCAGCGCATGTGGAAAGCATTCAGTTTCCTCTCCTGTTGTGAGTGAAGAGTCCATGACTCGCTGCAGTACAGAAGTGTACTCAGGACACAAGCTCTGTAGACCTGGATCTTGGTATGTTCCGTCAGCTTCTTGTTGGACCAGACTCTCTTTGTGAGTCTGGAAAACGTGGTAGCTGCTTTACCGATGCGTTTGTTTAGCTCGGTATCGAGAGAAAGAGTGTTGGAGATCGTTGAGCCAAGGTACACAAAGTCATGGACAACCTCCAGTTCATGTGCAGAGATTGGTAAGGAAAAGGGTCTCTTAAAGATCCTTTTCAGCCAGCTGCTTCGCTGGCTCCTTACCTGTTTCCCACTTTCTGGCTCGCTGCTTGCTCTCACTCCCTCCATGCTCTTGCCTGCCAGGAGCTCTTCCAGGCTTTTCTGGCTGCTTGGTTGGCTGGCTACCCAATCAGCACAGGGGGCAGGCACCAGCAAGAACTTTGAAGCCCCTTCACGGGCTGCCCCTTTTTCTCCTGCTACTATGTGAGGCTCCAAGCCACCTCTTCTTCTGCACACGCAGCTGCTGCCTGTACCTTTGGCCCCGCAGCACACCTGAGGCTGCCTTGCTGCACACCAGTGTGCCGTGGCACAGTGGTTGAAAACCGCTGTTCTAGAGATCTGATTTTGAATGGGCTCATCGCTGAACTGCTAATTTGTGATCAATAAGACCATCTTTCTGATTAGAAACACTCAGTGAATTGAGTAGAGCTTACTCTGTATATCCATAAAAGATATAAATAATAATATTAGTATATACAATTTGGATTGCATCCAGTGTGTAGTGATTTTACAATTGATTGGGAACAAAATTATTTTTCTCACTTGGTTGTGTTGGGTTTCTCTGATTTGAAACACAGGCAGATTCAGATTTGGTCAGGTTTCTAGGAACTTTAAGCCGCTTTTAAAGGGATAATTAAGTCTTGCCAAACATGTGGCCCTTTCAAGAGATCTCCAAATAGCCTCCTGGATATTGGGTAATCTTAGCCTTGTTAACTTTTCTGAAACAAAAGCTACCGTATTTTTCGCTCCATAAGACGCACTTTTTCCGCCCCAAAAAGTGGGGGGAAAAGTGTGTGCGTGTATTGGAATTGCGGAAGATATTACCGAAGAGATAGGGTGTGGTGTCCACAGTGCCCCTTGCTCTGAGTAAATGCAGGATTAAAGCCCAGGTGGTAGCTGGAGGTGTGCTGCACAGCTGCAGCCACTAGAGCATAAGGAGATCCCTCAGGTATATAGGGAGCACCTGAGGCAGAAAGGTTGTGGTGGGTTTGAAGGAGTGCAGGTTGGTGAGGAGACTGACTTGGTTTATGGAATTGGGAATCAGACTGGATTGTGACTGGACTTTGGCTTTGGACTTTGATTTGGATACCTTGACTGAATGGACTGACCTACCTGGAACCTGACTTTGGATAGTAACTTGGCTTATTGGCAACTCTGATTGATTGGACTGGTTTACAAGGCCCAGTGGCTTGGGATTTGGCAAAACAGTGTGTCTTATGGAGCGAATACTGCAAAAAAAACCAAAAAAAACCGCCCCAGCCCTGGCCCCGCCCCCTGCCCGCTCGCTCTGCTCCCCCGGGCAGTCAGAGGCTGAGCTGGCTGGGGGGCTCCTGCGTTCCCTCAGCGCCCATGCGGACTGTGGCAGCCCTGGAGGGAGCCCAAGCCCGCGTGTCTACTCAGAAGTAAGTCTCAGAGTCACTGGGGCTCACTCTCAGGAAAGCGTGGGTGGGGTGGCAGTTTCGCTGCCCAATCCTGTGCATGCCTACTCTGAAGTAAGTCCCATTAGAGTCAGGGGGGCTTACTCCCAGGAAAGCCTCTCTCTCCAAGCCTGGAGCATCACAGCCTCTCTTTCTCCCCACCCCAAGCCTGGAGCATCACATCCTCTCTCCCCCCAAGCCTGGAGCATCACAGCCCCTCTCTCCCCCCCCCCAAAGCCTGGAGCATCACAGCCTCTCCCCCCCCCAAGCCTGGAGCATCACAGCTTCTCTCTTCCCCCCTCAAGCCTGGAGCATCACAGACTCTTGCTTCCCCCCCAAGCCTAGAGCATCACGGCCTCTCTTTCCCCCCCACCCCAAGCCTGGAGCATCACAACTTCTCTGCAACACAAACACTTCCCCCCTCTCTCTCACACACAGGCTGCCCCCTTCTCTTACACACACAGATGCTCTGCCCCCCCACACACACACTCACACAGCAGGGGAGGGGCACTTTCACTCACCTCATCCAGCATCTGAATGTAAGCCGCCCCCCCCCCATCACAAAGAAAAAACTGTCTCCTTGGTCAGAATGCCAGTGTTTGCTTATTGCACAAGCCCCAGGTAAATCACCATAAATCCAGAGGTTTGTTGTGTCTTGAGAATTCAAGTTGTGGTTGGACTTTCCACTTGTTCATTTGTATTGGAATCACGGAAGAACTGGCGAGGAGGTAGATGTGGTGTTGGCAGTGGCCCCTTTAAGGGTAAGGCCTGGGCATCCAGCAGAGTGTGCTGCACAGCTGCAGCCACTGGAAGGCAATAGGGCCCTCAGGGATATAAGGAGTACCTGAGGCAGAAAGGGTTTGTGGGTTTTGAAGGAGTGCAGGTTGGAGAAGAGACTGACTGGGTTTATTGAATTTGGAATCTGACTGTGGATTGTGACTGGACTTGGATACCCTGACAGATTTGACTAACCTACCTGGAACCTGACCTTGGACTGTAATTTGGCTTATTGGCTCTGGACTCTGATTTGGCAACTCTGATTGATGGGACTGATTTACTTGGCATCTGTGGACTAGAACTGGACTCACTTTTGCTTGCTGCACTGGTGAGTTGCACAAGGAGAACTGATCAGCCTTAAGCGGGCACGAGGCCCAGTGGATTGGAATTTGGCAGAACATCATTGTAGCAGAAAGATAATGTGATCCCCTATTTGTGTGCACCTGCTTTTGTGAGCTTCATAAATTCTGACTCCAGCGATGATGAGTTCTTGGGGTTTCCAGAAAACTAGAGTACTCAAACCTTTAAGTCTCTCCATTTGTTAATGACAGTGATAATGGTTCTTATTGCCACCGTTGACTGCTGTTCACTTTACATAGTTCAAATGTTATTCTGTTATAGTTTATTAAATATTTTATTACACTATTTGGTTCAGAATACTTTTTTCCTGTTTTCCTCCTCTAAAAACTAGGTGCGTCTTATCGTCAGGTGCATCTTATGGAGCGAAAAATACGGTATATTTACTTTTCAAGAAAAGTGCTTTATCAACCTCTTGTGGCCAAGTTAGACATTATGGTGTCTCTACCTTTTCTCTCGCCTATCACTAAAATGTTAACAACACATATGCAAGGGAAAAGGTAGTGACACCATAATGTCTAGTCTGGCCATAAGAGGTTGATAAACATCACTTCACTGTGTATTTCCTACCCTGTTCCACTTTATTGACTGCCTTTGCAGGTGGAGAAACTCACAATGTGACAGCATTGGACAACACATGTTTAAATGCTACAGGATAAGAGTGGGAGGAGATCTGGGACTCATGCTTTTAGCAGCTGCCACTTCTTATTTCAGTCCTAGGTTCTCAAAGATTTCAAGATAATTTAGGATTGAAGTTGTGTACGATAACTGTACTATAATGGATACTTCTGATGATACTTCTGATTGACAGCAGATATTTCATCTGTCTGATTCCAATCTGTCTTTATGAACTTTGGGGCCTTTCTTGGGGTGTGTTGATTAATAATTAGTACTAGAGATGTGTCTGCTCACCTGCTCACCTACAAGAATTGATTCTACAGCTCAGAATAGGCACAGAGGTATTAGATTGCACAAAACTCAATTGCCTGTTTCTATCTCCCCATCACTCTGACTGCTTGTTACTGTTCACATTGACCTCTGAGCTGTGCCATGTAACCATGGAAGAAAGGTGCAGGATGCACTGCATATAGCAATGGTTCTTGAACTTTTCCGGCTTGCGCCTCCCCTGATCCTTGTAGCCATTGGCCTTGGCTCCCCAGTACAACACCTCACCTCAGTTAACCCGAAAATGGGGATGAAGGTGTTATAATTAAACACTAGAAACAAGGCTGCCAGCACTCTGAGGCTGCAATCCTAACCACACTTACCTGAGAGTAAGCCCCATTGAACAAAATAGGACTTGCTTCTGAGTAGACCTGGTTAGGATTGTGTCCTGAGTTTGCTAGCAACACACCTGGAGGGTTTTGGAAAGGGAGGGGGGAAGTGATGAATTTGCAGGAGGGGAAGACTTAGTTTTATGTGTATCTGCTAATTGCAAACTGATGCAAACTGAGACCCAGAGACTGTTTGGCTGGAATCCTAACCCCACTTTCCTGGGAGTAAGTCCCATTGAACACAATAGGACTTATTCTGAGTAGACCTAGCTAGGATTGTGCCTTTTGTCTTACAATAGCAGTCAACAGAGTACCCCCGCCCCCCCAAAAAAGGAGGCAGGAGGAAAAAGGGATGGCTGAAAAGGAATGGGGATTTTTTTTTATTTTTAATCAATTTTTGGAGACAAAGCCATCGAGAGTGGCTTTTTTTCTTTTTTGAAGGGGGAGGAAAAAGAGAAAGCTGAGGATCCTGGGTTAAGCTGACACAGACCCCAAGCTTATGTAGGTCTACTCAGAAGTAAGCTCTGTTTGAGTCAATGGGGCTTACTCCCAGGAAAGTGTGGAAAGGATTGCAGCCACACAGAGTAAGATTACAACTCACCCCAAAATAGATGGGGGTTGCTCACACACATACACCCAAACACATACACCCATCATGCAGATGGAGATTGCCCTCCAAAGGCAAGATGGAGGGATGCAGGCTGGGGCATTTGGACAGCCCTCCCCCCCCACTAGGAGCAGGCTGGCTCCTTCCTTCCCAAGCAGCCTTGACCAATCCCATGATGCGCAGGGTGGGGGGGCACACTGGGAAATGTAGTCCTTGAGGTGAGGTTGCACATGGAGAGAGCTCCATGATGAGATGCAGCACCTCTGCTTGCCTGCCCAGCCAGCCTTCTCCCCTACCTCGCCCCACCATGTTTCACACTGCCCCACCCACCTCGTTCTCAGCCTCGGAAAAGCAGCAAGTCAGGAGGCAGCCAGTGCAGCTGAGCTGAGCAGAGCTCAGCAGCAGAGCAGCTGCTGGCCACCTCTCTCCTCGAGATGCCTGGCGATGCCCCTGGAGGCTAGCCACGCCTCACTAGGGAGGCGGGACGCGCAGATTGAATACCTCAGGCATATAGTGATGAAACCATTGTATCTTGTTTCCTATAATCCAGGTGGAGATTTGGCTTTGGCAGATCCCATGGTCCTGGAGCAGTTTGTGGTAGTGGCAGATTATCAAAAGCAAGAGAGCTCTGAGATCAGCTTGTGTGCAGGTCAAGTGGTGGACATAATTGAGAAGAATGAATCTGGTGAGTTCAGCTGAAACATAAACCTTGATGTATGTCTTGATAATGGAACTTGTAACAAGGGTATCCTGTTTATCAGAGGTTCACTGAGACTTGCCTATTGTTCAAGAGGCTGGAGGAGACCATTGGCAGGCTGTCACGTATGTATCTGCAATGATTGGTTTGTGAGAACCTGTCGCTAATCTAGATGCATGCTAGGTTAAAGGGCTACTTAAACAGTTCTTTTTTCAATCCCAGTCCACAAATCACTTGCCTGCATGATGCATTGACCTTGGCAGCAGGTTATCTAGGCTCAAGGTTCCATTTCAGAGCCTCAATATTGGATTAATACAGGGGAGGATGCCATTCATAGTTGCCTGTCTAGCTTTTTTGGTAGACAAAAAAATAATTTGTTCATGTTCCTACAACTATTCTAATTCATTTAGTGACTTGTACGATAGGGAAAATAAGTACTGAATAAAACTTCATTTTCAAATAAATAATGCTTCCTATGTTCATCATACTTATTAACTAAAATAAAAACTGAACTTTGAAAATAGCTTTTGATTCACGTTTTAACAATGGGGCAACTTACATGACATTGTGCTGGTAGGCAATTTTCTTTTAGCAAAATGAAGCAAATTAACTGCTGCTGTAAATGTGACTTTAAATAATATCTATACATAGCTGCTTACTAGCTGCTAAACTTTCTATCCACAAACTACCCATTGTGAAGCGGTCACACAGTGCTATTATTCCAAAGCATGCTGCTCTGAATTTTTATGGATAAATTTAAATTACTTATTGTTCTCCTTGAAAAGTTTTCATATCTTATAAATTACCTTGATTTGCTTTGGTGACATACAGAGGTCAAATATTTTGCACATGTTCTCTTGAAAGGTTTAGACTTTCATTCAGAGTTGTTCTTCTTATACTTTCTGAATTTGCATAAAAAGACAGTTGCATGATAAATGAAATTGCTGTATTAATTGACTCGATTTATTATTCAGGTTGAAGGAAATACAGAAGACATCTAATGAAAGAATTAGAATAATCTATGTGTGTAGAAGCCAGTTCCCAATATTTTATCATACTACTAGAATGACCAAAAAATGATCCGAGGAAGGGCTTTGCTAGTAGGGATTGGCTTGGATCTTCACAGTTTTCTGTTATGTTATGTGAATGGAACCCAAAAAATCTGCTTCATACTTCAAAAGTGGGAATCTTTAGGGGCAGGCACAAGTTTTATTTCCTTCCCCATCTCATGGTACCAGTGAGTGTACACCTTTCTTTTCACCCAAATAAACAAATAGCTGCCATGCATTCCTATGGAGAAAAATACTATGTGATGGCAACTGACAGTAGAGGCAAAAACTGCCAGCCATCCCTGACATTGAGTGAATCAGAATATTTTTCTCCCTGCCTTCCCTTCCTAGCTGAGTTAAGGAGAATGAGGGAGAGATTTGGAAGTATTTCTTTTCCACCCTGCACAACCCAGGAGATGCAAAATTGAGGGTGTCAGGGGTAGAGTGGTCCTTATTTCCTCCTCAGGGCTCAGAGGCTATATGTGGATGGAGAAAGACAAGGAAGTAGAGCCATGCTTGACAAAGCTGGCCTAGCCCTGCTCAAGGTAATTGTCTCAGTGATGAATGAAGAGTGTGAGACAAAAAGAAAGGAAGCGGAGGTGAGAAAAGAGCCCAGTCTGGAACACTCAATCTGTCACCATTCACCTGTCTGACTTGATGAGTTTTTAACTAGCATACTAGTTATACAGTCTTACATGGTATGTGGAATAGCTCTGAATGTGGATCTCCATCTTACACACCTGTTCTGGCTGACACTTCCGTTCCTTATTTTTAGGGTGGTGGTTTGTGAGCACATCAGATGAGCAAGGATGGGTCCCAGCTACATGCCTAGAAGCTCAGGATGGAGTCCAGGATGAATTTTCAATGCAGCCTGAAGAAGGTGAGAAAACCACCCAAGACTCTACAGAATAACCCCAGTTGTTCTCAGTGTATTCTTTTGAACCATTTCAGTCCAGTTAAAATTTTGCAGCATAGAGTGCAGGAAGAAAAAAACCCAACACCTAGAGAAAAGTGTGCTCTTTTGAGATAATCTAGGATTTTATCTCTTCTTAGTTCAAGTCTCATGAGGACTGAAACCACCTGACCCTGATATCATTGGCCGAGATATTTGCTGGTGTTAATGAACTTGATTGAGCTACATCCTTTCTCAGACTTTAGCATCCAAGTCTTCATGCTATTATCATAAGCCACACAAACTGTCAGCAGGAAGAACACCTGCTGAATTAGATTCCTTATATACCTAAAATACCTAGTTATTATTATATGAATTCCTAAGTGGTGGCTTTGGGTGGACAAAGCCAAGCAGGACAGCTGTTCTTATCCTAGTCCATCACTTCCCAATCTTACTGGCACTGCGACCCATCTCGTCTTCTGTGGTGAGTTGCAACACTCCTGGTGGGAGGCCTCTTCTGGGTTGCACCAGGCCAGCAACTCACTCTACTGTCCTCTGCGGGCTTCAGAATACCCTGCAGAAATCTCCAAAAGCCACTTCTGGTTTTTGGAGGCAAACCAGACATTCTGAAGTCCTCAGAAGCCAGTAGAGTGCGTCGCCGGCCTGTTGCAACCTGGGAGACCTCTCCAGGGCTCCCAATTGGAATGGCTCCTTCGGAATGGCTCCCATTTGGAGCTATTTGGATGTAAGGGCAGGTGGGAGGGCCCAGCTTGCGACCTACCTCTCATGGGCTCATGATCCAGCTGTGGGTTGCTACCCACAGTTTGGGAAAGCCTGTCCCTGTCCATTGACCTTGAATAGTAGTTATTATAACAGTTAGAATTGGAAATAGCAGATTAAATTAAGCTCACTGGCATTACATTCACTTCCCTTTTAGCAATACTACAGTGTTAGATATCCTCAGGATATTTCCTAGGTCTTTCCCATGGCAGCCTTGTGAGTTGCGATTGAAAAAAGTCTAGCAAGAATCATTATTGTCAATCTGTTAAGCCTATTTTCAGGAGTTCTGTTAGGCCCTTTGCAGGTCCATGGTGCAATACATTTTCAGGCTGTTAATTTTCAGGAACTAGAGGTGCAGATACTCATCATTTAGGTTAAGGAATATTAGAAATAGAATTAATCTTTTAAGGCAGTGGTTCTCAAACATTTAGCACCGGGACGCACTTTTTAGAATGAGAATCTGTCAGGACCCACTGGAAGTGATGTCATGATTGGTGGTGATGTCATCAAGCAGGAAAATTTTTAACAATTCTAGGCTGCAATCCTACCAACACTTACCCAGGAGTAAGTCCCATTGACTGTCATTGTTAAAAGCATATACAGAGTAGCCTGTTAAAAGTACAGATCTTAACATTTCCCCAATTTCCAGTCACTTGCCATGGTAGCATCAAGTCTAATATACTGAAAATAAAATATTGAAATGAATGGGAACCCACCTGAAATTGGCTCGTCACCACCTAGTGGGTCCCAACCCACAGTTTGAGAAGCACTGGTTTAAGTGTTTCTCAGGACACTCAGGACAGTCTTTGAAACTGGCAAGGAGCAAAACATGGTGTCTCTCTATGGTTCTAAGGCTGCTACTTGAAGATGTGAAGGATTTCTTCCTTGTATCCTCTTAAATCACTTTCCTACTTCCCCAACATGCTTCTCCCAGTCCCGTGGAGATATTGGTCTCTTCCGAGACATGTGGGCCGCCGTCGGACTCTTGGGGACTTGTACACCAGTGGATGGGGTCAAGGTGGATGCGGTGGAGGTTTCTTCTGATGAACTTGTTTTGTGCTTTGGATGTTCTGTTTTGTCTCTGTTTCTGCATGTGGTATTTGCATGCCTGCATGTGTATATAATTATTCACCTTTGGGATCCACCTTTGTGTTTCCTGATCTGTAGTACTGGCTGTGCCTTCGCACATTTATGACTTTTCGCGCTTGTGAGCTCTGCATGCACACATACACCAACCAGTCTTCTTCCTGTTTCTATTGCTTGTTGGATAAATGTCTTATGACACAAAGTTATGCTCTTCTGCAGAACTTAGTGTGAGACTGATTTGGGCACTGACTGTTTGCAATGAGTTTTGAACTTACTCCCTAGTAAACCATCACAGAATTGCTGGGTCCAATGAGATGCAGTGGGCCCTTGGTGCCTATGGGAGCAAATTCGTTCCAGGGCCCCCCACAGATACAGAATTCAGTGGATAATTAAATCTGTGGCAGGAGGACCTCAGAGGATGTGACTGGAAGTCATTTCCAATTGTGTCCAGGAGGTCCTCTCAGGCCCTCCAGCCGTGGTCTCGGCCCCCTCAAAATCCGCAGTCGCTGAACCTGCAGATAAGGTTTACTACTTATATAAATTCCATGAAACAGTAAAGACATCACAGAAACTTCCTTCAATACATTTTACATTAAAATTTGCACTCCAGTAACAAAATTAAAATGCTACAAGTTAGTTAATCCTTTTTGAGTATGGATTTTATCTGACAGTGTGTCTGTCTCAGAATTTTCTAATGCCTAAACAATTGTTCCAGTTGAGGATATAGACATTTTCAAATATCCGGCATAGATAATCCTAGTTATTGTTAGACATATTGAAATAAATAACTGGTGGTAAAATATTTTCACCATGTTTTCAAAGGGACCAATAGGCCTGGGCATAGGACAAAGAGATCATTGTTTGCTCCATGTAGTATCAGTGTGGCTGTCGAATGTTGTGTGTGTGTTTCTTGCTTTCTTCTTACAAAGTAGAACCGTTGCACTTCTGCTTACATTGATATTTATATACTTCCACCTGGCCATAGCTGGTATTTTCCCCACTTTGGAGAGAGAGATCCATACAGTGTAACTTCTTTGAAACTGTAACTTCTTTAATGTGATTGAAAATCTTTTAAGAGCTTTGTGACTTTGTTAGAAGTACACATTGTGACAGTACCAGAATAACTCAGTATTCATGAGAATATAAGATATAGGGAAGATTGGCAGGATGTAGGGAGAGGAGGTAAAGTACGTATGCACTCGTATTTATTTGAAGACGGCATCACCCGGTGCAAGGAGAAATAGAGAAAATGAGCAGGGATGTGATCCTGTGCAGTGTGGTGCAGCTGTTCCTGAAGTTGCCTTGCCTATGAAATATCTGCTCAGTGTGTTTATTTTTCCCTGTTCATAGAAGAGAAACAATCTTTTGAGTTTTCTGTCATGTTGCACTGCTCATGTGAGTAGATGGGTCAAGTTACTGGCTGTAGCATCTGCATAATGTGTTGGAATCTGATACTTGAGGCTGATGGAAAAGTAGATCATTTAGAACAGGACTGCAGAAATTGTGATCTGCCAAACCAAAGATGGTGCACCAGTGGTGAATTGTTACCTGCCAGGTTACCTCCTATCTGCCTGAAAAAAAAGGGGAGGGGGGCAGTAGTCAGGCCCACCAGAAGGACCTGACAGGCTGTGTTGTGGGTCACAAGTTGTGCAAGCTTGACTTAGAAGGTTGTGCGGGATTTTCTGTAGCCTGTGTCACTTGGATAAGATCCTGAACTTTGTATGACACTGTTGCAGATCTCCCGGTGCCATGCACTCATTTTTGGGCAATGCTACGGCAACTAACACTTAAGGATTTTCAACATAGTTTGGACTTCGAACAAGCTTTGGTCTTCTAGAATCATTGCTTACCTTTTTGTTGTATTTTGCTTTAAACAGAAGAGAAGTATATGGTCATTTACCCCTACACTGCTCGGGACCAAGATGAAATGAACCTGGACAAAGGGGCTGTGGTGGAAGTGATCCAGAAAAACCTGGAGGGTTGGTGGAAGATCAGGTACTGTCTGTCAGGGATCAGGAAGCAGATGCTTCATAGTACAAGGGCAAGACACATAATAGACTGCAGTTGTTTGGCAAAGTCTTGGCAGTCACTGTTTTCAGCACTCTTGAGAGGAGGAGGTGTGCATTAGGGAAGAGCTCCAGGTTTTTATTGTATTCTATTTAAGGATGTTTAAATGTATTCTATTTTAAAGATGTTTATACTGCTACCAATGTAAATTTTTCCAGGGTGGTGGACAGAGGTCATAAAAACAGGTTAAAGGCACAGCATCTGGTATCATCTGATGCCAGCATCTTTGTCTTTGGTCACTCTGGTGACAGTCCCCTGTGACTGGCATCAGTTTATGTTCTGTGGCACGTGCTCTTGATTTCTGCATAACAGTGAATTTTTTTATTAAGTGGATTTTTTATGGCCCTGTTTTAAGCAAAGGTGTTAAACTGATACACCTTAAAGAATTAGGATTGTTTAAATCAGTGGTTCCCGAATTTCTCTTCAGAAGTTGGGAACCCTGTAAGAATGTGCAGGGGTGGGGGTGGCAGCAACAGCACTGCAGTGATCGTGGCACTACTGCAAACAAGGGGCTTCCTAATATACCTGGGGGTAGTGCTGGCCATCCAGAAGGTGCGGGGGGCTTGCAGCCCCCCCTTGCAGGCCTCCCCGCTGCTCAGAAAGGTTCCTTGATCCAATCATGACCTACTTCCGGTTTGTGATCCTTGCTGAGCTACTCCCTTTAAGAGGGAATGGGCTGCCACCAGTTCCCGTGATGGGTTGTGACCCATCAGTTTGGGAACCACTGGTTTATATTATCCAGGGAATAGCTGAAAAACTCAGAAGTAACGCCTCATGTGTTTCAGAAAAGTGAGGACACTTCTTTCTGCCATGTATTCCTGCATTGTTTTCTGTAACAAGTGAGATCCAAAATTCTGCTTTTTTTCTGCATTGCAATGCAAGGCACAGTTGAGTCTTGATCAGTGGTCAAATTACAGAGGGACTCTGGCCCTTCACTTTTGTTTCACCTCTCTTTGCCTCTTGGTGCTTAGAAGAGCTACCAAGTGGCTAAATGGGATGAGTCACGCTTGTGGATTTAATTTCAGATCGCCCACTTATTCTCCCATAATTTGATTCCTGCCCTGGATCTTTGTGGCACATATACACAAGGTGTATGCAGTGAAAAAAAGAGGAGGCCACCTCTCATGTGTTAAGGGAACACTTGCAGGACATGTGGTTATACAAACCTTTACACATTAAGACAGGGCTATGAGCACATTAGGGGAATTAAACACTACTGTACTCCTTTGGGGAAAAAGTCAGACAGAAGGCCACTGCATGTCATTGGAACTTTACACTTCAGTGTAAAATGTGTTGTATAGTGGAAATATAGCAAATGATCATACTCAGTAGTGCCTGTCAGAGTTGGTTGGACTCCTATGTTCTGGGTTAGCCTTGCTTTGTTTGTCGGTCGCAATCCATTCTGATTCAGAAGCTAGTTAGAACACAGTATGGGTACTGTACATGCTCTGCTTTACACCTTTCTCTCAGAATGAAGCACAGATTGTCCTTGCATTCATATTTTGTAAGGCTGTGAAATCTTGCAAGGTACCTATATAGGTACCCTATAGCAACTGAAGCATTTGTCAGTTGCCATATCTGGAAAGTTGAAACAAAAAGTCCCTTTCTTGTTGTTCAGTCTCATATCAGTATTTAACTTGGAACATGCAACCAGCCCTGTTCTGATGTTATCCAAACTGCATAGGAGAACTCCTGGTGGGGGAGGCAGTGAGAGTGTCCTGATAAGCTCCTGCAAAGACCTGCCCCTCAGGAGAGCAGAAAATTTGTCACTGTTTGTCTGCAGCAACAAATGCTGTACCCAGGCAATGATCCTCCCTGTGGTTAAAAAAATCTCTGGGTGTTCAGTGTTCTTTATCATGGGAAGGATGTCTCCTAAAATGCAACATTTGTTGCTGCAGAGAAACACTGTTCTAGTGGTGGTGGGGAGGGGGAATTTGAGACCATGTTAGTGTGGGGACAGAGCTTATTGGTATGTTCTTGCTGCCCTGCCCTCCTCCTATACGGCATTCCACACAATTTGGTTAACATCTGAAGTGGGCTTTGCCTCTCAAATACTGCAGTGGATTAGGCTAGCTTTACCTGAAGATTTGTGACTAGGATAAGACAGTCCAAATGATATAATCAACCACAAGTTTGTATTGTTTCAGGCATCAGGGCCAGGAGGGCTGGGCCCCAGCATCATACCTCAAAAAAGGGAGCAGTGACATGTTTTCACCAAAACCGGGATCTGCGACTTCTACCCACTCGTATGCACTGGATCTGGATGGAATATCCCGTCAGCAGAACTCAGGAGGCCGAGACAAGGATGGGCCTGGCAGCCAAAAAGATGGAAGATTTGATAGTCGCCCATTGCCAAATGTGGACCTTAGACGAAGTAAGTTGGAAGCAGTAATCCTCAAGGTGTTGGATGCTTTGTGAGTAAAGCTGGTCAGGCAGAATACAGTACAGCCTGCAAAACTCTCAAGCATCATGACCTCTTTAGTTTATAGTTGGGAAAGAATGGTTTACGTTAGTGATTTTCAACCACTGTGCCGTGGCCCAAATGGTCCACAGGTGTGCCGCTGGAATTTGGAGGAGGGCCATTTATTAGTAGGGCCATTGGGGGATGTGAGCCACCTGCTGGCAGTGCAGTGTGCCTTGGCAGTGTCAAAAAAGTGATGTGTGCCTTGTGAGTGTTCTGTGTGTTGGAAAAGGTTGAAAATCACTGGTTTATGTGTTTAATACAGTTCAGCAAGATTGAGAGTGAGTTCTGGGGTTCTCCTTTGATTATTATCTTACCTGCTATATTTTTTTCCGCACATCATGTTCTTCCTTGAAAGGGATGTACTGGGTAGAGAAACAGGCAATAGCTTAACTCCTACCCATATTTGGTTTGTCTCATGACTGCTTGCACTCTTACCCTAACATTTCCTGCTACTTGAGTGGAGCATTGCTCAACTTCCTTGGCAGATGTGTTCAGTGTGGGTGCATTTAGGAACCCAGATGATCCAAACATGGAGTATAAGTTCGTTGTGTCAGGAAACCCTCATTTGCTCAACCAATAGCTTTCTTTGCCCCACCTAGTTGTGTCCTGATGGAATGCTTTTCTCTATTTTTAAAAAATTCATTGGCATCTGGTGAAGGATCCTGGGGGACGACCAGAGTCTCTAATTACCAAATGAAAGAAGCACTGATAGAATTTAATTTGGGGAGGAGAGCAACCTAGTTTAAACACACTGTGAGAATTAGCCAGAGGGGATGAAGTGGGTTAACCTTCCAGGGAAGTCTTTTTTGACTTTGTAACCTTCTAAAGCAGATTTTGTTATCTTTGAATCACAATGGAACAATTTCTTGGCAGAGTCACCAAAGATGAGGCAGAGGCCCCCTCCTCGTCGAGATCTCACAATAGTAAGTATTGTCCCAACTGTCTTTGCTTGGGAGATCTTAGTGCACTTTTTGATTTGAGATTTAATAGAACCAAGTATACAGAACAAAAAAAGTGAGACCTGGGGTGGTCAGAAGAGAACTCGGAGGGAGTATTGTCTCATATGCCAAAAACATGTGTGCCATGTCAGTTCTGTTGTGTACATACATGTGCGACTTGCTGTTTTTCTCTCTTAAAATACTTAGGTAGTGATGTTTAGGAAAGGGGCAGACCACTGCTACCATATTTCTCCGTAATGGGGAAATGTCCACTTTTTGCGTATGTGTCTGGAAACCATTAGGCGTATATTTCATACAACTTCACCATCGAAATTGCAGATTAGCGAAGGAAATATTGCCATCCTTCTGAGATGCTGCCAATATCTGGAGTGCACCATGCTAGCAGCTTCTGTTAGAATCACCTTGTTGAGCTACATTTTGTGCAGGAACACCGAAGAATTGGCTTATCTGCTGCTCAGTATGCCTGCCCTGCATAATCAATAGAACCACTGGTGCCCTTTCAGTCCTTGTGGGTATACTGCAGCTTGTCTTCCTTGGGTGGGAGTAGGCTGATGTGTGTTGTGTTTGTTGCTGTGACAGCCACGAGGCCTCAACCTGCCAAAGCCTCCTGTACCTCCCCAAGTGGAAGAGGAATATTACACTATTGCTGACTTCCAGACGACTATCCCTGATGGCATCAGCTTCCAAGCCGGACTAAAAGTAGAGGTGAGAGGCAGGATGTTGCTTGGCTTTTCTTCAGACTTCATGTGGCTCACTGTGAAAAGACCAAGAGCCCTTTATATCTATAAGAATATATTTTTTTTAATTTTAAGGTTGCTTTATTCATTGAGGCTCATCCCACATTCATTGCATATCACTAGATAGTCAGGGTGCCTTGAGGATGAGAGGCTCTCTGCCATCTTGCTCTTGTCGGGGGAAGAGTGCGGAGTATAATAAATATATGCAGTGCAGAGTAATGGCTCCGAGAGCCAGGATGATGTAGTGGTTTGGGAGTTGGGACTTAGACCTGGAAGATCCAGGTTCAAATCCCCTGCTCAGCCATGAAGCTTCCTGGATGACCTTGAGCCAGTCACTCTCTCTCAGCCTCACCTACCTAACAGGGTTGTTGTGAGTTCAAAAGGAGAGGAGGAACTATGTACACTGCCCTGAGCTCCTTGGAGGAAAGGTGATATAAAAATGTGTAAATACATATGAAGCAGGGGGTGGAAGGTGCCTTCCAGGTTGGGGGGGGGGGAGAGAGAGAGAAGGAGCTGCTTCCCTTGGCTGGTGATGGAAAAGTAGGACAGTTGCACTTCTGTTCAAGTCCAAACGATCAAAGAACAATTCCCTCATCCCTTTTGTGTGGACCTCTAAGAGACGTTCCAATATTCTAGTCTGACTGGGGCAGTTGTTTATATTTTAAAGAGAGTGCAAGAGAGCCCACACCCCTGGTCAGCCTGTAGGCCCCGAGAAGAAGTTTTCTGCAGCACAGTGGGCAGATATATGCGATCTCTCCTTAAACAAGACCACATGTTGTGATTTTGAAAGCTGTTGTGGGAGTGTGAGCTGTCATTTCCCTCCCCCTTGCCCCTGCATTTGGAAGTTGTTCTTTTTTTCTCATAACTACTTTTACATTTTTAAGTCCAGAAAAGTTAATGATGTTAAAGTTCAAATTTGCCTTTTAAAGCTTTATGTCCTCCTGGGCGTCATAGATGGCTAAATACTGACATCTAGTGGTCATGGTATAGATTTTCTCACCCAATCAGATTCTTGCATCACACCTTGGTTGCATATAGGAGTGAGCTAACTTGGAAGGTGATTACTATTACTACTGACAGTGTGCATGCACAGACACTCCAGTGCAGAGTAATGGCTCTGATTTACTAGCATGAGTCACGTGGAAATACGTGAATATAGTATGGCTTTGCATTGTCAGCCTCTGAGTTGTTGCAGACATGACATGGGGAAACCTAGCTGTGCTGCTGAGTGACAAGGTCTTGCAGTTGTTAATGGGTCCTGGCACATGCCTGTTTGAAAGTGTGTACTCACAAAATACCTTAGGGGTGCACCGTATATGAAGCAGTTCTCTGACTCCTTGAATACCTAGAGAGAGTCAGTAGCAAGGGCAGAGTTGAAGCAAAAGAGTAGGACTATAAATATCAAGGAAGGAGATGCAAATTCAAGCAGTTCTTCAGCTTTGTTGTGCCAAGGTATACTAAAGGCAGCAAGATCGCTACAAAATCAAGGGAACAAACTAAAATAAACATTCTTATTTTTTTGAAGCATAACATTGCATCATCTCGTGAGCCAAAAATATGAGTTCCCAAAACAGGACTTGAATCCTTTACGATCTCATGCCACAATGCTGCAGAGTTGAAGCTAGTAAACTCTCCTCTTGGCCATCCTGCATAACTATAGTGTTGTGTGAATGGTGACCTGACTCCAGTTGAATAAGAAGAATGCAGAAGCTTGATTTTTCAATAAAGGTAGCTGAGAGTATACTGCCAGTGATCTGAGATGTGGCACACAATTATGTTACTGTGTTTTCTACTGCTGACTAGGTGAAGATGATGATGATGAAATTATAAGGCATGGTGGTTTTGTTTCCTTCTCCAGGTGATTGAGAAGAACCTAAGTGGTTGGTGGTACATTCAGATCGAGGAGAAGGAAGGCTGGGCACCAGCTACCTTTATTGATAAATACAAGAAAACTAGTAATGCGTCCAGACCAAATTTCTTGGCACCGCTGCCCAATGAGATGGCACAGCTCCGACTTAGCGATAGTACAGTTGAGAGCAATTCTAATGGAGAAGCCCCTGGACCATCCAGGCCTCTTCCTGAAGCGCCACCTAATGATGCAGACTGTGGAGTGAAATGGAAAGGGAAGGAGGTCTCCAAGGGTGCTACTTCTGAGAGCAGCGAAGCAACCCTAAGTGTGGGATATGAGGAGATAGCTGATCGGGACACAGAGGAGAAACCTAGCCTCCCACCTAGGAAGGAATCCATCATGAAATCTGAAGAGGAGTTGATGGAAAGGCAACGACTGGAACAGAGGCCACCTCCTAAGCCTCCTGGCATGATTTTGCCAGTTATTCCCCCAAAGCAGACAGTCCCTCCAAGGGACACCAAAAAACCAGAGCTCAAAACAGAGAAGGGGAAATTATTCCAGTTGAAAAATGAAATGGGATTAGAGTGTGGGCACAAAGTGTCGCCCAAAGAGGTAAAGAAACCAAACCTCCGGCCCATAGTCAAGCAAGCGAAGCCAAAAGTTGAGCTCCCAGAGGAGAAACCTGAGCCCGTTACTCAAAACCCCTTCTTGAAATCAAAACCTCAGATCCGACCCAAGCCAGCAGCAGCACCTCGGACAGAGCTCCCTCAGGCAGATGATAAATTAGACATTTGCAATTTGAGGAGCAAGCTCAGGCCAGCAAAGGCTCAAGAGAAACCTTCTGAACAGGACTCCGTTGCCAGTGAGAACAACTTCAGCAACAATGTGCTCCCAGTGGAAGCATCTGTCAGATCTCAGGAAAGACCAAACTCAGAAATTAGGCCTCCATCCAGACCAGACAGTCAAGTGTTTAAGGAGGCTCCTCTACCCAAAACTCCATTTGGCTCCTCCAAGTCTGGGGAGACTGACCCCAAGAGCAGCTTTCCAGTTTCCAGGGAACCACCGCAACGGCCTGTAGTACCACCCAGGAGGCCACCGCCTCCAAAGAAACCATCTGGGCCATCACCTGCATCTTCATTTGCCCCCTCTCCAGAGCCAAAAGCCCCACAGCGGGAAGTGCCTGAAGTCAGAGCTACCCCAGTGCCTGGCAGGCCCATGTTGGTTCCCCCAAAAGCCAAAGGTTTCCTCCCAGCTCCATGCCCTGATGACACCAAAGTGAAAAGTGGCTCAAAGGCAGTGCCCAAACCTCTGGAGAGGATGTCCACCCCCATCACCAGCTCAGATGTCTCCAGAGAAGCCCTTTATGTGGCAGTGGCCGATTTTGAAGGAGATGAAGAAACCAGCAGCTTTAAAGAAGGGACCTTGTTCGAAGTCCGTGAGAAGAACAGCAGTGGCTGGTGGTTTTGCAAGGTCCTCGCTGGAGGGCCGTGTTGGGAAGGCTGGATTCCTTCCAATTATCTCAGAAAAAAGCCATAGTCCCTCCATGGTCTTCATTTTATGCCATTCAACATTCCCCATTTTATTACCAAAATATTTAATTAGCTTATTTAAAGTTTTTCATAAGGCTGGCTTTATTTAAAAAAAAAAAATGTATCTGGGATACCATACATTCCAACTTGTGTCTTTTCCAAAGAAGAGCAGTAAGAGAGACAGGCTTCCATGTGGGGCAGCTCAGCTACTGTTCCTTGGCAACTCATTCCCTGCGCACCTTTTCATAGCTAAGTTCTCATCCCTTCCTTTGCCTCTGTGTTGTTTTTGTCATTCCTGCTGGGGTGTGCGTGTGTGTGCGCGCTGAACAAGTTTTCAAGTGAATGGTGTCAAACCAAATGGAGATGCAGAGAAAGGAAGATTTATAAATTGATGGTGCTCATGAGCCTGCCTTCAGGGGTCTAAGAGAAAATCTGTTCTTAGCTTGTAGCAAAGTGAAGCCGGTAGCAAAAGAAGTGAAAATAGGGAAGGCTACTGTTTGGGTTGAAGTAAATGTCATGTGCCATATTGTATATTTAACTATAATAGTGATCTAAGGGGTGCTATTAATAAGCAATTTGATTCCACAATACATGTCTAGATGCAAAAGGGCGTCCAATTGATGGGTGACTCTTTCTATCCATGGTTAGTGCCTCTTGCTGCTTACTTGAACTCACACTCTGCTGTTGTAGTTTTCCCTTGTCTGGCTGCAGGTGTTACGTAGCACCTCTTGAGGTCATGCACATTATCCATGTACTAGTGAAGGTCAGTGTGCCCTCTGCTGTGCAGACAGCTGTCTTTGTATTTTTCAGTACTACAGACTAATAAATAGAGAGGCTGTAGCATTCAGTGAACCCATTGCTGCTCAGCTGTAAGAACTTAAATTACTGCAGGGATTATGTCAGGACGATTGCTGGCAGTTACTAGTTCCTCTTCAAGAATAGCTTGCACAGTTGTATTTGTTGCTGTACTGGCAAATAGGACCCTTGTACTATCCTACCATGATTCTCTAGCTGTAGTAGATGATGGCTCCCAGGATGGTTACCCTCTAGTGGGTGCTAATAACATCAAACCTAGAGCCTCTCAACCTGGAAGTATTATTGCATTACGCTAAGGGCTGCTTCATGAGAAATGTACTTTTTATTTTCAAAGTACATTGTACTCAAGTACAGCATGCAGGCATGTGACACTGAATATGGAAATGTGCAAGTGTGTGGTTTTTCAACACTTGTCCCTTTATGTGTAAGTGGTAGGTGGGGCCTGATCCTTTCCTGATCATAACTTATGTATATTGAAAAGAACCAGCATAAAATAAAAGTATATACTTGTGTTTAATTTCTAGGGTATGAATATGCAGAACATGCCTCCTGTCCACAATTATGAATATGTTTAACACTAGGCAAAGATGGAAGAGCTTTTGGCTAAGATTTTCAGAAACATGTAACTTAGGGTGGATTCACCATGATTCTGTAACAGAACATAATCTATAGAACAGTTCATCTTTACTGTTTGTTGGTCCTAGAACAGAAAGTTAACCAAGATAGGTCCTTAAAAAGTCTCTGGCTTTGGAAGAGCCTCCCTAGTGTACACATTTGTGAATTAAGATTTGCCTCATTTAGATTCCCATGAACTGAATCTTAGTACTTTGCTTAAGTTAAATCTGCATGCTTCTTGCAATATTCTGTATAGATATTGACTTGTGTTTTAGAAGGCCTGAGAAGTCCAGATCCTAATTTTCTGTTTGAAAATGAGTACTTGAAGGCTGGCTGCACTTTCCCCTAAAGACAAGCAGTTTTGGCCACTACTTAGCTAGGTACTGGCCTTTTAGCGCTGAGCTGCATGTTCTAGTCATCTTTCAGATGTATCCTTGATTGTTTTATTATCAATAGATAGGAATCCAGTTTGGAAACCTCCTTGAGAGTAACTCCTTACTTCATGCCCCCCTCCCCCCTCTCTCATTCACTTATATGTTTAATAATTGTTAGCACAGTATCAGTTCAACATGTAGGTGTCCAGTCCTGTACCTCTCCACCCTTTTAAATATGTGTATGGTAGGGACTACAACACAGTGCCCAAACAGATGGCGGTTTTGGTATAGAGAATAATTGATTCACACCTCCACAATCTCCCCCCAGCTCACTGATGCTCAGTCCCAAGTGCCCTTCATTTTCTATTTTATTAGATGTGAAGCAATTCCCACAGCAGAAAAAAACTAAGAATTCCTCTTTCCTTCCCCACTTGTCTGTTCTTGATAGAATCTTTACAACAGAGCAGACTGAGTGCGCTAGACGTGGTCTGCTTTCTAAACTACCAAAGTGCTATGGCCAATAACAGGCCATGATGTGCATCCGTGCCTCAACACAGACAATGGCATAGATTTTGCTGGGGTCACAGAAGAGATAGTGACCCAACACTAGCCTCAGTGCTACTTTTGTCCAATGCTGAAAGTTAAATGTTCTAAAGACAATGGTTTGTTACCACAGTGTGAAACTCACCTACTGCCACACATTAATATTCCACTGAGTTAGTTGATCACACATCAGAGTGACCATTGTTCCCTGTGGGGATAAAGGATGTTCAACCTATTGCTTACCAAAGCCAGCTTGACATAGCTTGGGCTGGTTGGGGGCAGTCACCTACAGTCTTGAGAAGCCTGTTTTAATTTCTCATACTATGTAAAACTCATACCAATCTTTATATTACCATGGGTGGGTTAGGGGGAGGGTTCTGAAAATGATAGATGTAGCCTGTGTAAAAAATCATGTATACTTCCAGCATTAAAGGGTGTTTTTTTAAAAGATAAAATAAAAAAGGCTTGACTGGTTTCAAGCAGAATTGTTACAATGTCTCCAGTTTGTTTTTCTTCTATCTTTCTGGCCAAAAGCTGTCTTTTCAATGTGCAAAGACTACACTTCAGGACAGGGATCTCTAAACTCTTTGGCCAAAGGGCCACATCAAATATCTGGCACAGTGTTGAAGGCCAGGAAAAAAAAAATGAAATAAAAAATTTAAATAAATACATTAGAGATGGAACTTAGATGAATGAATAAATGAATGGGCTCAAATGTCCAAGACTTCTCCAAGCACAAACACAGCCTAAGAAACAAAGCACACACTTAAATGGACCCCAGTTTCCCCACTCCACAATCACAAATCTGGTTGTGTTTGGTCAACTGGGCCAGAGGCTCTCAGGGGATCAAAGGCTGGCCGCGGGCCAGATAGAGGTTTGCTGCGGGCCGCATCTGGCCCGGGGTTTGGAGACCCCTGCTTTATGGGATTGTGACATGGTGCCATGTTTGATGTGTCTTACAGGAATTTCTGTGAAACCCACGCAATATAAAAATCCCAATTTTTGTTCTAGCAACTTCACAGTGGGCCCTAAATAACTACTAAGTAAGATGATGTGGAAACATTATCTACTTGGACTTCCAAAAAACTTTTCACAAAGTCCTCAAAGATCCTTAGTGAACTTAGTTACAAAATAAGAGGATGGATCTTCTTTTGGTTTGGTAATTGGTTAAAGAGGAGGAAGTGTAAGATAGGAGTCAAACGTATAGTTCACACAGTGAGAGTAAGTATGAGGTCCTCTAAACAGCTGTATTGGGGCCAGTGCTATTTAACTTGTTGATCAGTTATCTGAAGTCATGGTTGAGTAGTGAGGTAGCCAAGTTTGTGGGTGGCAGTGATGAAATTCAGAATGGTGAAAACCCAAATAGACTGCTTCAAAAGGAACTCCCAAACAGAGGTGAGTGGGCAATAAAATAGCAAGTGAACTTGTTGTAGGAGACCTTGCAATTGCCATGCAGTAGCTCACCAAAAAGTTCAAGTTGCAATGGCAGTGCAAAAGGCAGGTTCTGAGCTAGGGGTTATTAAACCAGTTGGGAATAAAATGATCAGTATCTGTTGTTGGCAACCTTCAGTCTCAAGAGACTATGGTATCGCGCTCTGAAAGGTGATTTTGGAACATCGTCTAGTGTGGCTGAAAAGGCCAATTCGGGAGTGAATTGATCAGTATCATAATGCCTTTAAATGTATGATGCAGATGTACCTGAAACACTATGCACAGTTCTCAAATATATCCATCTCAAATATATAAATCATGGATGTTGTTGAGTTGGAAAAAGTGTGGCTTTTGGGGGCTTTACAGTGCAAGTTTACAATATACGTTTACGAAAAAAAGATGCAGTTTTATTGTAAAAATAAATAAGCAGTTTATAGAATTTTGCTTCTTATGGATGGAGAACATTTTTCTTCTCCTCTCATTAACCCTAAAACTTATCTAAGTGAAATTGATTGGCAATAGATTCAGAACCGGTAAGAGTCCTTTTCCACTCAACGCCTTCTTACAGAATTCACTGTTGTATGATGTGGTGACATCTCCTGGCTTAGATGGCTTGCAGGGAAGATCAGAAAAATGCATGGAGTCCAGGTCTATCAACAGCCACAAGAACTAATTGAAACCATCTGATTTTGAGACAGTAGTTGTAATACTATTTGAATGGGGGGGGGGGTGCCTAGGGAAAAGGCAGACAAGAGATGCTGGCTTTTTGCTCTGTTTGTGGACTTCCTAGAAGCTTCTGTCTAGAGATGGCCCTGGCCCATATGAGCTGCTCTTGCATTCCTGGCTGTAGTTACTTAATTAGTTTCATTTATTTTGCCATTTTTTAACATTTAGAAACTTGCCTTGTAAAATCTGTTCAGTGAGATCTTTTGGTTCAGTAAGATCTTCCAATGTTTTTGGAGATGCTGGCTATTTTTTCTCTGGATGTGAGAGCAGGATAAGACACAAGGTATGATCCTAGTTGCAAGTGTTCAACTTTGAGTGCGGAAAAGAAGTTTTTTTATATCCAGGTAAATAAAAAATGGGAAAATGCATTCACAAGAACTATAGTTAGTGTTCTGTGCAGTAGTGGCCCCAGTATTTTAACTGGGAGCGTATTTGCCCAACTACTCAGAGCTACCCTCCTAGACTATATTGTATTATAGACATGCTGTTCAAGGGAATGATAATTGGTTGCAGATGAAGAATTAAACTGCAAGCTGCATCCTCAATGGCTTTTTTGAGATCTTTTGTCCAAGTAAAAAACTTGCAAAGCTGCCGGGAGACATTGATGCAGTCAATCAGATTGTTCTGTTTTGCATGACTCCAGAACCAAACCAACCCTTTTTTTTTAAGTTGCAAAAAGAAGTTATTTACTTACAGTTCCATTGAGTGTATATTTACAGCATCTGATTAGGATCAGAGGTTCAGCTAACACTTAGAGATAGCAAGGCCCTGGAGCTGCCTCGCCCTGCATGTCTTGTGCTCAAGATGACCTGGACATCAGAGCCCTGGTGTGCACCATCTTAACAGGTCAGTGGTCAGAGGACAAGAGGAAGTGCTCAGAGGAGAAGGGAAGGATAAAGGGTTAGGGCCACACCCCACAAGGATCACTGAGAGAACAGGTGGAAAGGCCAGAGTCACTGGGTCATAGCTTGACCCCTTCTGGACAGCATCCTGTCCCCTCTGGACAGCACCAACTCCAACACCCCTTCTCAACTCCGGATGCACGAGTCTAGCAGATTCATACTTTCTCGTAGACTCTGGAATTTATCTCTTGCTAGTGGCTTAGTCAGGATGTCTGCTATCATTTCTTGGGTTGGTCAGTAGTCCATTCTGACAAGTCCTTTCTTGATCATATCATGCACAAAGTGATTTCTGATATCTATGTGCTTTGTGCGTGCATTTTGGCTTTCTGACTGCGCCAATCTGATACAACTCTGGTTGCCTTCAAACACTTGGATTGGCTTTTGTTCATCTATGCCCAAATCACTTAACTGACAAAGCCACGTTACTTCTCTGCATGTTTCTGATGTACTCGGCCTCTGTGGAAGAAAGAGCAACAGAGGTCTGTTTCTTGCTTGCCCAGCTGATTGCTCCACCCCCATACAGAGCCAAATGTCTACTGGTTGACTTTCAGTCAGCTCTGTCTTCTCCCCAATCTGAGTCAACTCTTTCTCAGTCGAGAAGCAACTCCCCAGAAGACACAGCAGAAAGAGGTGAGCAACCATTGTTCTGGTGTGGAGAGACCAAAGGCGGGAGAGGAGCAGATTCTCACGTGCATACCCAGTTGCTTTTATTATTCCTGCTGTATGATGGCCGGATCCCAAAGGATCTCCTCTATGAAGAACTCGTGCAAGGAAAGCGCCCTACAGGTAGACCACAGCTGCGATACAAGGACATCTGCAAGAGGGATCTGAAGGCCTTAGGAGTGGACCTCAACAAGTGGGAAACCCTGGTCTCTGAGCGGCCCGCTTGGAGGCAGGCTGTGCAACATGCCTTTCCCAGTTTGAAGAGACACTTGGCCAATAGTCTGAGGCTAAGAGGCAAAGAAGGAAGGCCCATAGCCAGGGAGACAGGCCAGGGACAGACTGCACTTGCTCCCAGTGTGGAAGGGATTGTCACTCCCGAATCGGCCTTTTCAGCCACACTAGACGCTGTTCCAGAACCACCTTTCAGAGCGCGATACCATAGTCTTTCGAGACTGAAGGTTGCCAACAACTGATTAGCATATTGGCAATTTCAGTCTTCTAAGTAAACTAGCAGGCTCTAAGTTTCAAATAACCACTATGTGGTGCTGTTAACGCAGTTGCCTGCTGTTGCTGCTTTCCCCAACAATGAGCACCTGTTAGCTGAAGGAAGCATGGAAGCAATTTGCTTGTGTTCAGCAGCAGCTGCAGCCTTTGATCTCTAAGTTAAGCTAAGAGAGCTGATGCACAGGCTGTACCAAATGGCAAGACAGAAAGGGATGGCTCGACATATGTTTGAGCCTGGTTAGGATTATATCAAGGGAGCCTAACTTTCAATGGTCCTGCACCAGCGCAGACAGGAACAAAAGTGATGGAGCTGCTACACCCATCAAGGCAGAGCTGAAGAACCATGTGATGACTGTGTTGTGGGGTACTATAATTTTTTTGTGAATTATTACTGCTCTAAACTACGTGTGAAGGCTGTGATGGGAAAAGGGCATTACATAAGCTTTGGGCGCCATCCTAATCCCTTATGTCAGTGCTTTCCAGCACTGGCATAGCGGTGCCAATGGGACATGTGCAGTTGAGTGTCACTCACGGAGGCCTCCTCAAAGTAAGGGAATGTTTGTTCCCTTACCTCGGAGCTGCATTGCCCTTATGTCAGTGCTGGAAAGTTGGTTAGGATTGCACTCTTAGGGTGCAATCCTAACCAACTTTCCAACACTGGCATAGCTGTGCCAGTGGGGCGTGTGCTGCATCCTGCAGTTGGGGGGCGCTCACGGAGTCCTCCTCAAAGTAAGGGAATGTTTGTTCCCTTCCCTCAGAGCTGCATTGCCCTTATGCTGGAAAGTGGGTTAGGATTGAGCCCTTAGTTGTTAAAAATACATTGAGGCATGTGTGAATCTGGGATAGTCTGATAACAGTGCCACAGTGTTGAGTATGAAGGTGGAGGTTTGTTATATTGAAATATCTCTCTATTCAAAATACACAGTGGAACTGTGTAAATTCCAGTTCATGTGCTGTAAAATCATGTGCTGTAACCAGTACATATTTTAGTGTGACTTGACTGTACCTGGGTTTATTTTTTACAGTTCAACAATCCATGCCCACTGTACACAGATTGTACCAGCATTGAATGAAACATGTGAATAAATGGAATGTGTGACTAAGTACAAAATAAGAATAATCATACCTGGGATGCATTTTAATGCATAAACAGCTCCAGTGCTGCCCCCCCCCCAGCCAAACAAAACCAAAAATCTAAATACACCAAGAGGAAAAAGATGGTATATAGTCTCACAGTCCTCTCATTGCATGAATTGCCTCTTACTAGGTAGGGTTCCTACCACATTGAATTCATGTGCTCCCCTGAATTTAGACTAGCTGTGCTCAGGCGTTTTGGCATTTATCAACCTGAGTCATTCATTGTATTGTAAGCAATGAACACCTCTCATCATAGTATGAAAGATAAAAATCATAAGATTCTAGTAGTCACTTAAACTTCAGCATACCTGCTGACAGGCAGTGGTAAAATTGACTACCCAAATGCCAGTGTGCTTTGTTCTTAGATGCTACTTGTGTGTGGGTGCGGAGCACATAGCAAGGAAGTACAGGCTGTCCTCTGCATGGTCATTTTTAGTATGGGTGCCTCGGTCCTGAATTGTTGATTCCATCTGTCATTCTATACTGACTTGGCTGGCAGTGTGGTCAGCAGCCAAACTTCTTTTTCAATCAAAGTTAGTCAAGCCTCAACTCTGGCTCTCTTCCCAAGGGAAAGGCATGTGGAGGGGATTGTACCACACCCAAAATTCCCTGGAGGCCTGATAAAGAGACCATTCCTGGCAGCAGCTTGAACTTTGAGCCTTTTTACTGAAATGAAAATGCATTCCTTGTTTCCAGACACAAGCCCTGTTTTGTAGAAATGTTATATCCATTTGTTTTCATGTTTGTGTCCAGATAATTGAGGGAGTTGCCTTTGAAGTGGTAGGTATTCCCAGTGTGTCTTTACAATGTGACTGCCTCACTGGGGTCCCATCTTGTCTTTTTCCAAACCAATAGCTTTGTTTTAATTCTATCTGAGACCTCATTCCATGTTTTCTAGTACCATGCTTAAGGTATCTTTTCAACTTGTCCAATGTGTCATGTAGTGCATGTGTAGTCCATGTGGGCATGAAATAGGCAACTGAAATGTGTACTGAAGGCGACTGGTCTCATGTGGTGGAGTGGTTGCCCTCTACTGTAGATTTGAAAATGTGATACAGCAGGTTCACATAGAATCTTTGTGTCTGTTCTGTTTTTTCCGAGGAAGATTAGTGAAAATAGATCAGCTATATCTGTACATTTCTTTATGGAGTGCCTTCATTATATTTACATGGTGGAGGGGAGAGTTTCTCCACCAAGCAAAGCTGCTGGTATATCATAACTGGAGAGTAGATTTCATGCAGTACATTAACTTGGATTCCGTGTTGTCGTCATCAGTGTGGGCAATTGAACTTTTGGACTCTGCTTCATCTCAACAAAGAGGTAACAGAGATGGAACACCTGCATGAGCAATGGTACACAGAACTGGATATAATGGAATAAGAAGGGAGATTTTCAGACTGTTTTGGGGAAACTCTGGGAGGTTCTGCTTGAGAAAATTGGTAATGGTTGATAGGAAGCCTGAAAAAGTGTGTCCATAAGTACACTTCCTCCTGTTTTTTAAGAATTGTCGAGGGCTGAAGTTCAAGAGCAGAGTTCCACTTGGGGATGGAGTGGGAGGCTGGGTTGCACATCTAGCTAGCAGGTCACAGGGGTGTATGTTGTTTTTTATATGATCAGCATAACACTTGAGCAGGTAAGATTGTATAGGTCAGGGCTTTTCAAACTGGGGCGTCGTGTTGCCCCCAGCCTGTGAGCCCTGGACTCTGCCCCCTTAAGGCACTTCCGCTTTAGCGGAGGCGAGGCATGATCGCTCCGCATTTACTTTCACTGCTGCGGGGAGCCCTGCTGCAGGTCGCACCAGGCTCCCTGCAGCCTGGGGAGGCTGCAGGAGGCTTGGGTAAGTGCTCCCAAGCCCCTGCAGCCCCCCTGGGCAGCGCGATCCTGGGGATCGTGCCGCTGCCTCCCTCCCCACTCATGCAAGTACTTAGTGGCTCTCAAACTCTCCCAGAGAGTTTGAGAACCACTGGTATAGATACTGTGCTTCCAAGAATAAAGCATACTGAACGGGGAAATAAAACTCATGTTTACTAAGTAGCCACACATTGCTTAAGCTCTATGTCACAAGAATCTAAGCAGTATAACTATGTGAAGGATGGTTGCTATGCTTTTTTGTGTAACTTGTTCTCATATTACACCACTGAGGTGAAAGCAGAATATCTTGTGGTATCCTAAAGATGATCATCCATGCTGTGTCTGAGCTCCTTGTGGGCCATAGATGCTTGAAAGGGGTGTAAGCTCTTGAAGTGAGTAAACAACTAGTGTAAATAGTTGAATACACAAAGTTATGTATGCATCAGCTCTCTTCATCCTACTGAAAATTTACTGACTGCTCCTTGGAAGTACACTTCATTTCAGGTTTCCAAAGAGAGGTTTAAACATGTCCCATTTTCTTTTTTTTTCTTTCTCCATATGTAGTGCCAATGGTGGCAATACAGCAAAAGAGGAACACATGAAACTCAAACTTTCTGCTTACAACAATGGCATGAATGAAAGATCCAATTCAGGGAATGTTTTTATAGCAACTTGTTTGCCAAGAATGTCTGCTAGAGGTCTGGTTAAGTTCTCCTTTGCACTACAGACGATTCTGAAGCATGTCTTGGGACTTGCACTTAGTTCCATCAACCCTAGCCAGTATCCTACATGGACTGAGTGTGTGATCTAGAACACTGGTTCTCAAACTTCCCAGGAGCTTTACTCCCGGGGTAATATTTGTGGGGGAGGGGGTGAGGGCAGCAATGCCATCCCCAGGATCCATTGCTGACAGGGTGGAAGGGGGGGCTTTCACTTACTGATGTCTGCAGGACGTTGCAGGAGGAGCGGGGAGCCCCACATAGCTCCCCAAGTCTTAGAACGTTGGAAACACGTGAGTGCTTTACGTTTGCAATGAAGAATTGCAGAGGAAATTGCAGAGGCTTGTGTGTAGTGCACATTACCTTCAGCCACAGTTGCTCAGTATATTTCTCCACTGCCCCTGCTATGAATATGGGAGAGCATCTAGGAATATGGGAGAGCGTCCAGGCAGCAGCCACCAGATGCGTACGGCTTTCTTTGCTCTTTTTGAATAGAATGCATTCAGTTCTGGAATTACTGTACTGTCTGGTTTCACAATTTTGAGAAAACCGTGATTTATTTCCTTTTGTCTTTTCCCAAATGTTTTATCTATTCCCTGTCAGCTCAGCATTGTACATATGGGATTAAACACACACACACACAACAAAAATACCACATGGCAGAGTCAACTCCAGAACACACATCATTGCATCACAACACTGAGAGAGTCCAGGCTGGAGGAACTATAAGACCAGCTGCTTCTAAATCCAATGATTTAGGGCAGGCGTGGCCAAGCTTTCAACTTGAGGGCTCCTTGGCCTTTAACAAGTGTGTGTGTGTGGGGGGGGGGTTTCAGCAGGTGCAGTTTGTCATTGTGAGGTGACAAGCAGCATTTGCTGAAATTCCCTCTTATACATAAACGTTGAAGGTCCAGGAGCCCCAAACGTGAAAGGTTGGCCACCTCTGATTTAGGGTAATGCTATAGAACAGTGGTTCCCAACCTTTAGACGTCTGCAGACCACCGAGGCAAAAATTTGAATTACCATGTATCATGCTACTCCCCTGCAAACAATAAATACAATTTGTAATCATTAGAGAATATTTATTAAAGATTTATTAGTTTTATCATGTATAGAGAAGATTTCTGGGTTGCTGCTTTTGTTGCCAGATGCGCCTGCAGGTGGTCCGTTCTCTGCTCCCTCTGGTAGTCTGTGGGGAAGCATCTCTCAAGCAAGTGCCCCCCCCCCCCATGCACTACCAGAGATGGCAGAGAATGGACTGCCCACAGCCACAGCGGACACTTCATTGACAGCTACAGACAGTCTGTTTTACACCCTCTCTGGTGGCCTGTGGGGAGCGCTCTCTCAGTGTGATGCTTGAATATTGTGATATTGACCACAGGTTGGGAACCAGTGCTACAGAACCTCCCTCCCACCTCTGGTGCTCTGCTGTACCCTTCTTGACTTGAGACAAGTGGGAATATGCCCGAGTCAACATTTTATTTCATAAACAGGTCAAATTTTATATTAATGTAAAACAGATCAAAATTAAAAAAAACACATACACACAGCACAGATCACAATGCTAGAGAGTAATTAACATGTAGAGAAGTGCAAACTTCCCTCCCCAATAATTTGTTTTGAAAGTCTTATTACAGAGAGATTCATATCTGGTACATCTTATAATGTGATGGGCAAATCACAGTCATGAACCAGAAAAATATCAAGAAGTTTTAGAAATCTGGAAACTTTAAAAAAGCGTTTGTACAAAGAGGAAACCGGAAGGAGGGTGGCAGCAAAAGTTCAATGAAAACATACAATTGTCACTCCAATATCAAAAAAAGCAAAAGTTCTTGGTGAACACATAAAATTCTATAAAACTACCAGCCATCTGTGTTAGGTTCTTTTTTTTCCCCCTCCATTTTTTTTTAAGAGTAGCATTAAAAAGGATAAAAAATGCACAGACACCCTTATAAGGCACAAACAGATTTTCTGGACACTTTTAAAAAACAAAAAAAGTACAAGAACTAACATTGCTAAGTAGCCCCCTCATCCTAAAAGTAATCTGGCAAAGAGTTTGACAATTCCTTGTAAGATTGTAAGCAGTAGAACTGTGTGTTGACAAATGCACTTTTCTGCAAAAGCTTGGACACAGACTTGTGGATTGCCTAAGCTTCTGTCAGATGCTGCTTTTGCAGGGAATCTGCTTCAACAGAAAGAATTAAGGTCACGCCTGCCCCACATGTCCTTCCTCCTCTGCACCAAGGGTCCTGCTTTGTACCTGTGGCCCATTACCTTTTGTACCACCATCTTAATATACTTCTTAATTGCAGCAACCGCTATTAAACCAATCCCCAGACAGGAAGGAAACTAGTTCTAGATATAAGGTGCAGGGTGAATGCTCTGTTTGGTTTTGAAATAATATAGCAGCTGCTGGAAACCAACATACCCTTGAAACGGCCAACTTAAAGGAACACAGGGCTAGCAGGAGAACAGAGGTAGTGATCAGCACCCACAGTAGCCTACCAATTATTAAACTGTCACATGTCTTTAGAATTATCTGCCAGCCCCACAAAATAGAAACCTGTTCACTTCTTTCTGGTGAGCTTCTCCAACTCCAGCTGTGACTTTTGAGACTAACCAGTGGCAGTTGCTGCAAAGAGATGCCATTCAGATTCACTATGACTTAAAGTCATTATGTTACTTAGTGGCATTCTAGGGATGCTGAGAGGAATTAGATGTTAGAATAATGATCTTGCCAGGTCTGCAGCATCAGGAACTGGGGAGCTGTGATCACACAACTAGAAACCATCTGAAGCTGCTCATTACATACTATTCAGTGCCAGAGGACAGCTGCTTTCATGGCAAACAACAGAAGATCAACATGCATCGTGTGCTGACAAACATGGTTGCAAAAAAACAGTGATTTTTAGCCAAGTGATAAATGACAGCTATCCTGCAATTGTTGAGTTGTATGAAAACATCACTGAGCAACCTTTGTGCACAGAATCTGTGGTAGCACTATAAGCTTTTCTTCAGGAATCACTTGGTAAATACCAACTCAACTGATTAGTTGAATTGGCCTTCTGCTTTCAAGTTCCATAGAGGTTTTGAAACTGACTGACCAAAAGCGGATGCAGTCAAATCTACTACACTTCTCAACCCATCTCCTCAGTCTCTTAAACTTGTTCAGTGAGTAATCAATACCTGCCTACCAGATTAGGAGTTAATACCAGCAAAAGCCTATTATGGAGTTATGGATGCAAAAGACAAAAATGCATGTTCACACAGGTGCAAATACTAGGAATCTTCTGATGTGCTCCTTTGCCTGTTTTACAGCACTGCCTGCACAGCCTCACAATTTTTCTCCACGTTGTGCACCTGTAGCATTATCTGTGTTTTAAAACGAACAATTGTACTTCCCTAGGAACTGCAAGTGAATTCTGATGCCAACTGTTGCATGAAAGACAGGGTTTCTGGACACTTTATTATCTAACAGAATTAGTAATTCTTTCAAATGACTTTTGCAACAAAGCAGTCACTTGTCACGACTGGCTATAATGTGAAGCTGACTGCATGGTGGCCCATATCTCTGTGTGGGAGAGAGGATGCTTGTAAGCACTGAGAAATTAGTGGGAGGCATCATGTAGCGTAATGTTGTCTGAAACCACCCTAAAATTGAAAAGACCTGGGCGTTCCTCTTAGCTGAAGATATTATCTACACTTCAGAGGAACTTAGAAGGAAGATGATCACTTATTTGATGCCTTTGAAGTACCTTTCCTTATGCAATGTATAACTGTAACATGTCATGATGTTAGACTGCAGGGACCCACTGGTATCCAACAGCTTCCAATGCAGCCCCTGAACTATATGAACACTGTACCATAGCCACTTTGTCCAGCAGTGAAGGTGAAAGAAAACTAAGCTGAAAACATTGAGCAAGGAAGGTGCTAAACTAGCAATGGGATGCAACTTTTGAGACATATTACTGAAATGACCATGAGCATAATGTATACACTAGTGAACATGTAATGCAGCTGTTCCCAAGTGTGCATCACAACATGTGCCTTACTGCCCGGTAGGGAGTTTGCAGCACAAGCCTCCAAACAGTGACAGGAGTTTCAGTGCAGCAGGCAGAGCTGCAGCCCATGAAAACTGCACACTGGGAGAAGCCCTCCTCACCCCAACACTCTTACCGCTATTTTGGAGGCTAGTGATGCCCTCTGAACCCAGAAGTGAGTGTCCATGTTGTCACTGCATGATGTGTTTTACATCATCGTCACTGCCTTCTGAGTTCCAAGGCTATCGCAAACCAGGAACGTTGGGGAAGTGTTGATGTAATGTTTGGTCATAAACTGGTTTAGTCCAATTGAAGCCATTACAACCCTGCAGCTTAACTGCTTATAATCCTTACTGGTCATGGACAAAGTCTGCATTACGTCCTATATAAACCCCAAAGCTTCACGCTATGCCACACAAGTAGAAAGAAGGAATTCTGACAAAGGGGACTATAATGGTTCAGAATAGCTGTGCTAAGGCTAGGAAAAAAGGCAAGGCAGTTCGTGGCACTGCCATAAGAAGGAACAAATGTTTTCCTTTTGATGCCATGTTAAAACCTTTCTGTGGGATCTTATTAGTTCTGGCCTTAGCTCTGTGGATCATAGAATCAGATCATAAATCTATTAAATAAAAAGATTTCAGTATGAGCTCATAATGAATTCCAATAATGAATTCAATACTCCTATCAATACTCAGTACATTCAGTACTCTTAGCAGGGCAGGCAAAGTCATCACATTTCATCTAGATTATTAGAATTTCTTTACAGCAGGCTGCTACTGAGTAGAAAGTGACAGGTAGAGCAGCCATTCTCAACAGAAGCCATATGCCCTCTGGGAGCCACCCCCCAGGCACATTTGAAGGGGGCCACAGACTGGTGTTCACTGATAAATGATTGTACGTTTATCTGTTTGCATTGCATCCTTGTTTGATGGAGAGGGGGGTAATCCCTGGAACCTGAGAAAAGCTCCTAATGGGCTGTAATTTTAAAAAAGGTTGAGAATGGCTGGTCTAGAGTGCCTATGGATGGCTCCTGTTGGTACACTCCTGTAGGGGTCAGACTTATAAAGCCTGATTAAGGAGAGAATCAGCAAATAGACCAAGCATAGCTTTTCACCGACATGGTACCTCATCCCTAAACTGCGATGTATATTTCAGCATTTAGGTTACCACTGTTCAGAACTGTCTACCAGCACAACTAAAATTAATTTATCTTAAGTTCCAGCATCTAATAATAGCTTGCAGATTCTTTTCCAACAAACAATGCCAAGTGAGAGGCCTTTTAATTTCAATAAGATGCCTCTACTGTGGAGTAAAAGACAACTTCCTGGAGAGGAAGAAATGAGAATTCCTACATTGCTGCATAGTTTGCTAACAAAACCCCTGGGGAGCAATGAAGGAAAACATCAATCACCTGTGCTCACAAAGCACTGGAAGCTTGAATAAGGAAACTGGAAGCTTGAAATCCGAGTTCTCCATCAGCAGTCTTCTTGACTGCCTGGTCAAAAGGACATCTCCACAGGCTGCCACTCACAGGTTTCTGGGTATGATCATTCATAACCTTTGAGGTATACAGTGATGTTAAATCTACAGAGTGCCTCTTCTGCACGCAGAGCCTTTCTAGTCCCCAGATATTCAACTATCCACATCACGCTGTGCTTAGCAGCTGTTCAGTATAACAGCTGCAAGCCTCAACTTGTGCCCTACAGATGAGGAAAGTGCAATTGTTTATTTCTTGTACTAAGGACATTTATAACTTTGCCTCTCTTGCATGCAGACAGTACTGATTATGCACTCTGTATGCCTTTTCTAGTCTCGGTTTCACTGTCCTAACTCACCTTGTGGGTACCTCAATTTTGTTTTGCAAACTGCTTTGCCACCTTAAAGAAGTGGACTGCTAAACCTGTGAATAAGTGGACTGTATTGGAAAAATGGAAAATGAATGCAACAGAGTTCACAAAGGCAAGAGGTTTACTAATTGTTGTTTCAAAGTATTTTTTCACCTGATTGGCTGGAACCAACCAACAAATTAGACATGTCTCTCTTTTGTTACTCTTACTGTTGACCCATCAGTTTAAAAAAGCCTTGAAATTGAGCCACCCTCCAGAGTACCCTGACTTTTCACCACTTTTAAGATGACAAGAGAAGTTGTATCTCTGACTTCTGCAGACAATGTGCAGTGAGTGCAATCTTGGACTTTTCCCTTGAAAGGGTCTAGGAAACTGCCTAATTTTCTAACCAGTTCCTCTATGGCACAAAAAAGTGTGCCCAGAATTTAAAAACTGGTCAAATAACTGATATGCCAAGGTGGAAGAGTTATATAATTTTAAAAGGACATTGCCACTGAACAAGACAATTCCCCTTTCTTTTTGGAATCCACGTGATTCTGGAGTTTACAGGTCAGGCCCACTGTTTTGGCCCATTAGAGTAGCATCTTCACAAAGTTCTCTCCACTCCACAGCTGTACCTTCAGCCTCTACAAGGACCAGAATGTTTCCCAGTTCGCTTAATTATCCCTGATTTGTTTCTACTGGTCAAAACATGAAAATATACACAAAAGAGCAACTCAGTAACCACTGACCAGCACAAAAATTCATAAGCAGGGACGGTAAGGTGTGACAATTGCCAACAACATTCTTTTTTCTGCCCCTCTCCATTCACACCCCAGCAGGGTGGACTGAGGTTAAGGGCGGTAGATTTTAATTATGTCTTTGATGACCTGTCGACAGATTGGGCAACAGGCATTGAGCTGCTTCTTCAGCTTAAGACCACAGGTGTTGCAGAGGCACATGTGTCCGCAAGTGTAGATCACCACATCCACCTCATTGTCAAAGCAGACAGTGCACTCCCCATTCTTGCTGCTCGAAGGTTCTGGAGGCGGGAACACAGGAGATACTGGAGGACTTAGAGGAGAACTCGGAGCTGTCACTGCGAGGAATGTGAAGAACAAACACTTAGAATGGTTTCTCTTTCATTTGGGCCTCTTTCTCGGTGCTGGAAACTAACTTTTATTTTTTTTTACCCCAGAGAACTAAAGCTAGTGTGAAAGAGGTACATACGCTGATCCCTCAAAAACCCAGCAAACAGGTTTTTATAATGGTTTAAAGATCTGCAAAACCTGTTTCCCCAGCAGCAACGATGTGACAAATGTGTGTACACATCATGGGAAGCAAAATGTCTTAAACCAAATTCTATGCTGTTAAGAGCTATTGTCTTCTTCCAGCCCAATAAGCTCATCTGTCAACATTCACCAGATTTTTACAGACAAACAGCATGCTCATTACAGGGTCACTGCTGGAAACAGCCTCAGCTCAATGATTTATCCCAGCTGTGGCTGCAGCAAGAACCACTGGCCAGCATGCTTGTCTTGCCACCTGGTATGGAACCTGTCCCCACTTGAAAGCGGTAATGATGTCAGAACAACTCTTATTGTTATGCACATGTCCACCCTAAAGTGCAACTATTGTAACATTCAGTTAAATTTTATAACGCAACATATACATGTTTTCAAGTTAAACTGACAAGCTGATAGCCGACAAGGAAAATGTGTTGAGCTTTATGGAAAGTGAAACTGATCCACCCATGTGCATTTTACTCATGAGAAGGTGAACATGCCCCAGTCCATTTCGAAGAGCAGACCAAGAGGAACGCAACACCACCAGAATGTCCCAATTCGATGAATGCAGGCCCCAAAAAAACCTGAGAAGGAAGTTCCCTCACCACCGTAAAAAGAATAAAAACAAGAGGAAATTGGTAAAGTGAAACTTTTTTTTGTTTTAGTCTTGTAAAGCTAGGTGGGTCCCAACAGAACGTCATTTTAAAAAGTGGTTCCCAGTGCTAAAAAGTTTGGGAACCACTGGCATAAATGTTCACACTATTTTGTCAATTCAGTACTTTTAGTTATTGAATTGTAAGAAAACATGTGGAACTGATACATTTGAACTAGCTTCCCCCTGAGTGTTTTCCCATTCAGAAGGCTATGAAACTTCAAAGATATTCTACAGGGAAATTTCCCAACTGTGAATGTATCTGCAATAGAGGAGTTCATTCTGGTACAAATAACTTTGGCCCAGCTGTGCAGTCTACCTCTCCTCCTCTTCCTGGTGTTTTCTAGTAGAACTCTCCTCACCAAGTGTCAGAATCTCACAAGGGCCAAAACTATGTGGTACAGCTAGAGTCAGTGTCCAGAAAGTATTCCCAGTGGCCTCCATGTAATGGCCAGGATCTCTGATCTGCACAGGTGCTATTGGGCAACACACATACATGTCTGAGGATCCAGGGGCTATACCGTCACATTTGACATCAGGGATGTGTGGTGGGTGGACTACGGTGGGGAGACTCTGCCTCATCTGCCTCCCCACCCACCACATGTCCCTTTTTGACATATGTATACGTTTGCAGCCCCTCCATACCTGTGAAGCCTCGTTTTTGATACTCCAGCACTGTTAAATGCTGCTGAATGCTCATGATCTCTGAAGAATTTTCTATGCATTATATATCACAGGGATAACCATACATTAGCTGTAGGGGAGCTGTATTGTAGCTCCTGCCCCCAGAATGGGCTACATAACAATGGTTTCATTTGCTAGGATCTGGCAAGGTCAAATTTCTACTTGTGCTTATGCTTATGCCATAAACTTTGTGAAATGCACTTGTCAATTTGGTTTCTCAGTGCTTCAGTGATCTCTCCTGTAAAAGGAGGAAGATGACTGTATATCATCTCCTACATGACTGATATACAGTCATATCAAATAGTTGTCCCCTGTTTGCATTAGAGATAACACTGTACACAATAGCAGCAGTCAGGGCAAGACTCCACCTGTATAGTTTGGTTTATATGTTTGGATAGCATCTTGGATGTGTGTTTTCCAGAGACAAGCATGCAGAGGTGATAAGTGAAGGGTCCCTTACCCAGAGAGGATTCAGAAGCTGATGAGGACCTGTTCACACTGAAAGCCATATCTGAATCGCTGTCATACTGTGAGCCTCCAGGAGATCCTGAGGGGGAGACTGTCACAGGGCCAGAACCTGAAAATACCAAGAAAGGTTCAGTTAGCCTCAGAGCTGGGGCAGGGAATCTCTCAGGATGTTTACTGAACTGAATTACCCTGAAACAACCATATCTCTAGAACACCCTGTACAAAAGACTTTGGGGTTCCCAAGTCTATTTTACAACTTATTAATGAATTATTTCTTTTACTTAAAGAAAACAAGCATTCCTTGCTCCCAGACCAGCTTTTACTACACTGTTGTTGCCACTATACTATTGCATAGTATGTAAGGAGTACATACTGCTCCTACTTAATCCAGACCATCAAGACCACCATCTGACTAGCAACATCCAACCAGGAGGTTGCAGACCAAGTTCCTTTGTTAAGTGCAATTCCAACATTTTTTCTAGCAAACTACAGTACAGGATACCGCTAACTACCCAATCCTTCCATATAGGCATGCAACCATCCAATCAACCCTCCTGCAAAAAGGGTTTCATGAAACCTAGACTGCAACAATGGACCTTACAAAAAGAGAATTAAACCAACATGGAAAGTGCCAAGATTCTAAAATGTACCCTAGTGTGTGTGAGAGGGAGAGGGATATCTATTAATTATTACAGCTAAGTGGAAGGTCCCTGATCACAAGCACTAAACTTCTCGGTACGAATGCTGGGGACAAAGTACTACGAAACATGCCCCTCACGCTCACACTCTGCTAGAATCCTCAGAAGCATCCTGCTGGCTACTCTTCGGACGTGAATGCTAGATTTGACAGACCATCGTCAGGGAAACTTCAGCCACTGCTCCCTTTAATTTGCACAACTCAAAGCCCTGGGAAGCCAAGCTCTGCCCAGCTTAGAGCTCAGCGTTCCTGGAAGCCTGGCAACGATGTGTGGTCTGATCTTGAGACAATATCCCATAGAATCTGATGCAACCAGAAGTGAACTAGAGAAAAATATATGCCTTTACAACTGTGCTAGGACCATGGCTTGTGCTTTGAGCACTGCTAGTTTGACGTCTATCCTCATCCCTACCCCTACTTAGAAGTGCTGTGTTGCACAGGAACACCCTGGTTAGCTGTGAGCAAGATTCCATTCTGCCCCACACTGCACAGTATCACAGAAACCCTATGAGCCTCAGTTGATTACAAAACCAGGGGCGCTTGACCAACAGGGCTGATCAGTTGACTTCCTCCCCCCCCCCCCCCACATATATGATTGCTTCAAAAGTGCCTATGCAAATCACAGCTTATGCCATGGCTCTGGTTGATCCATAAAATCTGGGTGCTATTAAGATAGGCAACAGCCCACTGAAACCAGCAGGAACAGCAATGCAACTCCAAATGCATGTCAAGGGCTCTCTATTCCACTAAGATTATTTTGCCTTATTCATCTTAGTTTTGAGCTTCACTTACCCAATATTTTGAGCTGATTAATAACACCATGGATTGTGAAAAATACCCACAGTGATTGTGAGGTGTCAACACACATCAGCATGCCACGATTAATCCCGTTAATTCCGTGGTGCACTTCTCCGTTGGGCAAGATGATGAAGTTGAGGATGTCACCGTTGTTGAGGACTGGGAATCCTCGGCAAACTACCCAGTATTCCTTGCGATCCAGAAGAAAATCTGGATCTGCTGGGAGCTCATTTGTCCGTAATGTACCTGGATCACAGGAAGTGATGCCAAACGTCAGGGCTCCGTAATAGGGCAAGCCCAGGTGTCCTACTTCCACGAAGAGGCTTTCACTGATGTGCAAAGGTCTGTCGGAAAACACCAACGTTCTATTACTCTCTTGCCAATTGGTGCAGGCAGACATCCGATCCTGAGAAAAGTTGATATCAGGTCCATGGGTAGAGTGGAAACGCAGATCTGTATCTAGAAAGGCAGGCATTACTTGGGCAAGCTGCCGCCTGCTTGGACAGCAGGGGATGGTGTGGTTATCTGTTGGCAGCCCAGGCATACGACTCAAGTTCAGATTGGCAATCTTGGCCACCACTTGGTTGTTCTCTAGTTCATTGTTGTTGAAGTTGGCTGAATCATGGCTGCTCTGTGGAAGGCAAGTGCTGAGTCGTGCGTTGCTGAGACGGGTAGAGGTCATCGTCTCGGCAAACATGCTGTCTGTGAAGCAATGACAAGGACAAGCTGTATTAGAGGCAAGCTGGCCCACCCTGAGTGGATACTGGATTGTCCATCTGTTTCTTCACCACACTTGAACATCAAATCCAATACTTAACCAGTCCAACAGTTTTTTCCCCCTCCCCATTTTAAATATGAATAGTGTTAAGAAAATCTTCTCTGGAAGCACAGAATTGCAAAGTAGCAAAGAATCTTTCCAGTAAAACAAAGCCCACCAAATGAATTCGCTATAAATGAGTTCACTGTCTGTAGAAACACCCCATTCCACACTGTGGGTAGTTGTGCAGAAATTCTCACTCCTTGCAGCCCGCTTTTGCACCCACAAAAACAGAGATCTGAAAAAGAAACTGATTTTCTGTTCCCTGATCTCTTGTCCTGAGTGAGTAGATATTACAAGCTTTACAAATCAGAGAAAGAGAGCAAGAGAGAGAGAAATATATTTCTTCCCATTGGCTTTCAGCCCTCCTCCCTTAGTCCTTGCCAATTTTATTCATGTAAGAAAGACTGGAAATCACTTTACAGACAATTAATAATAAATTGCGTAATATACATGCTAACATAGCAATAGTGACCTTTTAAAAATATTTCAAAGCACACTAGACTCTTTGTTACCGACAAGCTATGTGAGCACGCTACAGGCTCTTTCTCTCAGAACCATGTCCCATCTGATAGCATCAGATGTCAAGAAAATAGACATTTCCAGCCCAAGAGCACATAGAACTAAAGGCAGCTCAATGGCCCTCAATATTAACTGTCCTTCTACATTCCTGCTGGGAGTCAATAATGAGAAAAAGAATGGATTATTGGAGTCAAAAATTTGAATTCAGGCATTTGATTTACCAACATTTTCTTACAAGGTTCATTCTTCAAAGGCTTAAACCTTTAATTTATGAATGAATTCAAGATATGGTTTGTAGATGATAGCCTTGGGCTCAAAACATAACTATGGTCTCTAATCATTTTTATCTTCTTAAAAGCCAGATTTCTTGAAATTTGCATGAAATTCTAAAAACTGGTAGTCAATTCAATAGGTAAGAATGAAGGACGGAAACAAATTGCAATTCTGCTCAACCCATAACCTCTCTAAACAATGGGACCCTAGGGAGGGAACTTGTTAAACCCCACCAAACCCTCTTGTAGTGAGATCAATATTTCAAAGACAAACTAATTTTTCCTTTTCAGCAGCTGATTTTACCAATTGGCTAAATCAAATTAAACTTCACATCTACTGTCCTTAACAGCTGCTTCTAAGACATGGGACCAGCAAATGCAACTGATGCTTAGTGCAGCATCTGACTTCTAGACACCCTCCATACCCTTCTTCTCTCCTCCTTTCCAATCACTGATACTTCAGAAGATAAGGTGATTAAATGGGGAACATGACAGTATTAGGTCTCTACGTATAAAATGGGAACAGTGACCCACTGAACAGAGTGGACATGAGGACAAACATAGGAAAGCTCTCAAACTCTGGCCACAATTCAGCAGACAGGGGCATGTACTTAAGCTCATTGATTCAGGGACCCCAAGCATGTTTAGTACAGTTTGGATTGTGACCTGTAAGCAGTCATTTTATTATTACCAATGATAGATGTACTAGGTATTTGAAGGGGCCTTTCACAGCAAGTCTCTACTGCTTCATAGGCTGTATCTCAACATCAGTCTATTCTGGGTCAGCTGGGACTCAGTTTTGTCTCTACTACTGATCTGGGAACAGTGGGGATGTGTGGAAGCATTAGCTTGCAAGTTCCACGGGAGCAAGGATTTAAAGAGTTTACTTTATGCAACAGATACTTAACAGCAGCAACGCATAAGTATTTGATACAGAGGCAAAACTGAGCATAATCAAGTGAAAAGATAAAGACAATAATAAGTTGCATGCTAGGGATCAGGAAGACAAAGTCACATGATACAAGCACAATATTTAACAAATTAATAACTTCATCTGCTCTGTCCCAGTTCAATCTTCACACAAAACAGTGCATTTTTCTTTTTTAAACGTTGTGAGCAAGAGGTGCATTACAATGCCTGAGGATCCGTGAGCTGAAGGAGAGAGACTGCATTGGTGGTTCTCAAACATGGTCTTCAATTTTATGCATGCCAATTGAAACGATGCCCACTTAAAAATCACGGGAACTACGTTTCGTTTATGCATTCATCACGCCATTTATAGAGTACCACTTAACATTTTCACTAAAGCTCAATTATCTTTTGCAATCATGCTTGAATTGACAGGAGTGCCAAATCCTCTCTTTTTAAGTTAAGTCTGGAGCTGCCTACATATACAGTAAATCAAAACCAGAAAGGGAAAGCAGGATGGGTTGTGGTGGCTTTATGCAGATAACCCGTATCACACCAGAGGCATATATTGGGTTCATATTCTGAGAACAGTTAAGGCCACAGATTACATCAGAGGCCTTGTGTGTGTGCCCCAAATTCCTAGTGCTTTGTAAACACATTCTGATGGACTTGTCTGTAAGGACAAAAATAAGTTTGTGCTCATGGCTCACTTCTAGGTAGGTTGGCTAAAGCCAAGTTATCACCTGAACTCTGCAGGACAAGGTTATAAAACAAGAGCCAATAAATCTCTTGTCTAAGTGGGATAACTTCAAGAAGAAGAAAAACCCAATGCTTTGGAAAAGTTTTCAAACTCTTGGAAAGAGAATTACAGCAGTGCTGTCCCTGTTGGAGCCCTCTGATAAGCAGAGAAGCTGGTGTTTCTCTTATGTCTAGGTGCTGCGCTTTCTAAAAAACCTGATAGGGCAGGAATGTAACGTGAGAGGCTCCAAGTGGCCCTCGGAAGAGATAATGACTATAAAGCTAGAGCTGAAAGGGAGAAAAAAGACGCGCCTGTCGGATGAGTCATAGCACTCCACTGGGCCACGATACGCACAGCTAGCAATTTGTAGAGCCCAAGTGAGAGGCCAAATTGTAGAGGCCTCATTTCACTGTCTGACTCTCTTTGGTCAAAGGTATTTTGCTTTCTCCTGTTTTGTATAAGGAAGAATTTTGTTTTGCATAAGGAAGAATTCAATCAAAAGATACAACCAAGACAATGATAAATCATTTGTAGCTTTCTTATTGCATCACAAAGGTCAGACATTCCATTTGCTTTCTCCCTGAGCAGGTCACTAGTTTTGAAAAGCTTAACATATGCAAGGAAGACTTAATTTATATACCTACCTAGTATCTGTATTTCATGGGTAATTCCATAGACATCTATCAGAGCCCAGAGGGGCCCAGAGACTTTGACGCCACAATGAAATAGTATTGGCTCCTCATCATTAATGCTATAAAAAACTCTCCCATGACGATCGACCCAGAAAGCCAGGATGTTGTCTCTTAGTGCAAACCTCTCTGGCAGAGCTTTGGCCCAGAAGCCTGGTCGTGTCACCAGGTCTGGACAGGCATACTTTGGTATGTCATCTGCACTCATCTGTGATGGATCATGAGTGGTGAAGCCAAAGCGCAGTGCCCCGCTCCACCCATGGTGCACAGATACCAGCTTGAGCCGCACTTTCTCATATGGATGAATGGGTCGGTTGGTGAAAGTGATGCCATTGCAGAAACTGTTCCTCCGGGTAGCCTTGCGAGAATGGGCATCTAGGCGGATATTTTTCCCTTTAGCCTGGAAGTGAAATCGTGGCGGCTCAGTAATGGTGAGAACAGACCGCCTCTCGTGGCTACCATTGGGCAGTGTGTAATAAGGCCTATGGGATACCGACCGGGCCTGTTGACTTGTGTCTGCAAAGAGAGGGAAAGAAAAGGCATCGTTAAGAATTTCTCACTTAAGGAAACTATTCTAATTTTAGTTGCAACACAAAGAAAATAGCTCCTTTGTATTTCTTGTCTTGTATTTCAACATAAGTGCCATGAATTTTCCCTTATCAGTTTTTAAAGAATAAATATAAATGTACAGAGCTAGTGCTGACCCACAAGATAAAATAATGTAAAAAGCAAAAAGCAAATAAGGCAACATTCATTGCAAAATTCTGGAAAAATCTAATGCACATGAGGATTTATGGAAAAAAAAATTGGCTCCTATGAAAGCTGTTTTTGTACATCTAACTTGTGACTTCTTGTTATGGAAGAACAGTGTAATGGCAAATATTCAGTAATCATTTCCTTTATTTTTAATGAGAGATACACATAAACACACACAAATCTCAGTAAGACAAGATCAAAGCTTCTTACTTAATAAGCCACACCGCACAAAAAAGTCAAATGACTTTATTGTTTTAGCCCTTAGCCATTACAAGTAGCCCCAAACCAAAATTCTCAGCTGAGAGGCACAAGGCACACACACAAAGGCCAGGTTGATTTGTCTATTTATTCTAAAATGGGTTACCTGCCTTTCTCTTGTCAAATTTAAACTGCGATTCAATAATAAAACTCAAATTACAACAATCTAAATTTAAAATGAAATAAAATGTAGTTATTGTGCAACATTAAACCATGGTCTAGCATTAGGAGCAAAAACCCCTTCAGACCTGTGTGTGAAGGAAGGAGACCAGAAACGTCAGTACCTGGTTAAGAAGTAATCTTTGTTGTTTATATCTGAACACAGCAAACTGTGGCTTGCTCAAACCAGTTTGCTGCCAAGCCAGGACAGTTTGGACATAATGACAAGTTGAAATTTATTTTATAGCAGCATTAGGAAGCCTCCAGTCTCCTCCGCTTGCTCATGATGGAAAAGAAGGAGTGCAGGAACCCAAAGTTTGAGCCCAGCCATGATCTCTTTTTCATTGTTTCCACTTGTCCTATCAATCCAATCCAGGGGTGCTCAATAGGTGGATCGCGACCTACTGGTAGATCGCGAGGCAAAATGAGTAGATCGCGGAGTGCCGACCCCCCCTTTCAGGTGCCTCTGGGAGGAAACGCCGGGAGTAAGGCCCATTGTACTCAATGGGGCTTACTCCCAGGTAAGTGTGGCTAGGATTGCAGCCTCACAGCCTAATCCTAGGCATGTCTACTCAGGAGTAAGTTATACTCAGTGGGGCTCAAGGTACACCAACATACATTGTACACATAAATGTTATATGTTATGATGGCACGAACATTGTAAAAAAAACTCTGGTAGATCTCCGGGCCTTGCTGGGTTTCAGAGTAGCTCTCGAGCCAAAAAAGTGTGAGCACCCCGATCCAATCCAATCTTCCAATTTAACCTGAGTGAGGGGTAAAAGTGTCAAGCTGAGAGTCATGAAGTATTCAGCTCTGCAGTTGTGGTTGGCAGAATGAAGTTCTCATTAGACACAGGAGACCAGAGCTCAAATCCCATTCCTACTCAAACCCACTAAGCATCTTCCCCTGTTGAAAACATTTTATTTATTATATTCTTCTAGCTTAGAACTCAAGGAGACGTACATGGTGTTCTCAGGTGGTCACCTATCCAGGTGTGACCAAAGCTACGAGGGTTGCCCAGAAAGTAATGCACCACATTTTTTTTCTTCAACAATTATTTATTGAACACAATGAAACTTACACACAAGAAAGAATGATGTTTCTTCTACACTCCCTATTTTTCCACGTAATCTCCGTCCAGTTCTATGGCCTTCCTCCAGCGAGACACAAGGGCATGTATGCCCTGTCGGTACCACTCCTTGTTCTGGTCACAAAGCCATTTCTGCACTGTGCGAATCACCTCTTCGTCATCCTCAAAATGTCTTCCGCGAATGGCATCCTTTAATGGCCCAAACAAGTGGAAGTCTGAGGGAGCTAGGTCAGGGCTGTAAGGTGGATGGGATAACACAATCCAACCCTGTTTAGTGATGTGTTCCGAAGTCCTCAAACTTGTGTGAGGCCGAGCGTTATCATGTTGAATCAAACACTCACCTGGGTTGTTATGGCGCCGAAGTTGCTGGAAGCGCTTCTTGAGTTTGGTTAATGTCTTCACATAAGCTTCAGAATTAATGGTGCTGCCTCTTGGCATCACATCAATGAGTATGACGCCCTCACAGTCCCAAAACACAGTGATCATGACCTTACCAGCGGAAGCAGTTGCTTTGAATTTTTTCTTCTGTGGAGATTGAGGATGACGCCATTCCATCGACTCTCATTTTGTTTCGGGCTCAAAATGGTGAACCCAGGTTTCATCACCTGTCACAATCCTGGACAAGAACGCTTCCCCCTCATCTTCAAAACGTTTCAGCAACTCAGAAGAAATGTTTTTTCTGAGAGGTTTGTGGTCCACCGTAAGACAGCGCAGAACCCATCGTGCACACACTTTTGAGTAATCAAGAGCACAGATGATTGCATCCACGCTTCCTTTGCTGATTGACAGCTTCAGCGCCAACTGCCTAGTCGTTATGCGTCGGTCCTCTCGAATGAGCACATCAGCAAGCTGCGTCTTGTCAGGTGTGACAGCCGTGGATGGCCGCCCCAAACGCTGCAAATCTTGGAGCTCTGCCAAACCACCTTCTAATGGCCTCACCCTCTGTGCCCAGCGACTAACCGTACTTCTGTCAACTGCAGATTCTCCATAAACTGTACACAAACGTTTCTGAATGTTCCCAACAGTTTCTTTCTCCGCAGAGAGAAATTCAATGACGACATGCTGCTTGTAACGTACATCACTTACAGACGCCATTTCGAAACACTGCTGCAGCTACGCTATCTGTCTGAAGAAACCAAAAATTTGTGTGCGCACTCCTGAAAATTCAAATAATGTATATCTAAAGTTTCGCATTCGTACCGTTACTGTAGGCTGAGAAAAAAAATGTGGTGCATTACTTTCTGGGCGACCCTTGTAAATCCTACTCAGCTTCAGCAAAGTAACTGTATCATGTGTCCTCAAATCAAGCCCTAGGAGTATGTTGCCCTCTGCTAGTTTTCTCTGTCCTTTTTTTTTGTGGGGAAATCATTCAGACTTTCAATTCCATTCCTAATTTGCAACCTGAAATGGTAATATCCAGGAAGGGCTGTATATGCCACATCATGGCTCAAGTTACTTCTTTCAACCTCAGAGCTTCATCTACAAAACTGGAACTAGAAGTAAACTACCTCACAGGGTTCAGGTAGGGATAAATGAAATAAACAGTGACTAGTCCTGAGCTTTAGGGACAAGATAGGCTTTTACTCACAAGAAGCTGCTATTTAGTTCTCTCACTGTTTCCACATCCTCTATACCATCCATTTTCAACCACTGTGCTGTGGCACACTGGTGTGCCACAAACGGTCTGCAGGAGTTTGGGGGAGGGTCATTTATTAGTAGAGCCATTGGGGGATGTGAGCCCCCTTCTAACAGAATGGTGTGCCTTGTCAATTGTCAAAAAACTGTTGGTGTGCCTTGACAATTTTAGTACCTTGTCAATGTGCCTTGAGATGAAAAAGGTTGAAAATCACTGCTCTGCATCAAATATTATCATCCAGACAAACTAGGAAAACAAAACTTCCACCTACAGTTTATTTACAAGTATTATTAGGCAATATTAAAACCCATAATTGTTAATTATAGGATAAGGAATAGTTCAGGGAAAGTTCAACAGGCTTCCCACTTCACAAAACAGGTTTATTTTACCAGTGGATTATTATTATTATTATTATTATTATTATTATTATTTATACACTGCTTTCCAACAAAAAGTTCACAAAGCAGTTTACAGAGAAAAATCAAATATTAATCTTGGAGCAGAAATTCGGTTTTTCAGAGACTGGGGGTATGCCCCTCCATACTTGGAAGAAAGGGGTGGGGGGAATGTAATCTTCACTCATCGCAGAGAGAATTCCCACTGAATGTGCAGCTGGAAGAAGAATTTCAAATACTGGAGAAGGCTCACTTTGAACAATCCAAGACATTTGAACTTTTGTAATTTTTTTACCTGACAGGGCATATCAAAAAGGTATTAGCTGAACTCAGCAGCCACACTGCAGTCAGATTTGTGCTTTTGTGAGGTAATTCACAGTAAAGCTACCTGCAATTCTCTCTGATAATGCTCCAAGAAAGGACTTCCTGCTTATTTACAGTTTGATTCCAGAAAATCCCCAGTCCAGTTTCCCATGCAGATACTGAGAGTATTTCAGATTTCTGTCTGACATCTCAAGGTTGCAATGCTGGCATAGCTGCCTGAGAGTACAGCCCATAAGCACAGTGGGATTTACTTACAGACAAAATATGGGGAGGACAGCAAGCCTTATCCATTTTTGATGAGACTCAGCTAGGAAGAAAGAGTCTGATTTGTTCGTAGGTCTTTAACAGCAACCTGATCTATCAAAATCAGCAGGAGATAAGTATCACCTGCTAATGTCTGCAGATCAAGCTTCCCCTGAAGGCACAAGAACACGGGCCACACCTGGCAGATCTACCTGTCTTTGTGACATCTGTACCAAACACAATCCCAAACAGAAGCTGTGCCTCCCAGGAAGCTACACAAGTTTGTATTGTAAACATCCTGCAAAGGATGAGAGATGTGTTTTAAAATCTTCACTCTTTCTGGAAAGTTAAGACTCAAAATAAATAAAAGGGAGGGGAATGTCTTGAGGTTTCCAAGCAAAGCATGTAGGTTGTAAACTACCTGGCCTTCTGTGCACAACAGGTTCTGTTAGAAAAGCTGACAAAAGCCTTGTGATCACTGGCAGCTTTCTGTAGGTGAAAATATACTGTTTCTGGACACAGCATCCTGGGAATTTCACTCTCTTTATGAACACCTAACTACATGGCAATCTTGGAGAGGTGAGAAACTCCTTCCAAGATCTTTTTTTTTTTTTTTAAAGCAGCAGTGGGAATAGCATAAGCACACAATACTATCTTTTGATGTATTAGAAATAGCAGCATAACTTTTAAGATACTACTTTTCTTTGAATATACCTTAGGGACAAAGACAGATGAAAAAATAATGGATGCTTTGTCTCCTAAATGAACAGTCAGTTATAGATATGCTCAATTGTAAACATTCTCAGGCATTCAGGGCAGTGTTTACCCTGCTAAATAGCGGAAGCTTTATCATAAACTTCAGTAAGACAGTGATAAGGCCAGAGCTCAGAAACAAAAAGGTTGCCACACACAAATGCATTAAGGTCTTTAAAAAATACATTCTTATGACTGTGGCTGCAACCTGCTCCCAGTTATCAGTATCGTTATCTACAATATAAATTTGCTTTGTGAATGGCAGATCAGTACAATAATGTGCCACTATGCTTTCTGTACACTCTGATCAGATTCATTAGAAACAGCTACAGGAAAATGTCAGGCGTGCTCTCTCTCTCTCTCATATGTCTTTTAAGTAGAACCTTCCTCCAAATGAGACTTCTTTCCATTGTCCTCAGTTGACCAATTGGAGGTGACAACCACTCCACTCAGACGCACTAGCCCACCTGCCACAACCAGAATTGGTTGCTAGAGGAAAGCACTGGGAAACAATTGAATAAATATACCCTTTTGAACAGAAAAGAGGGCATTTCGCTATCTTCAATAAACAGGAACACAATGTTTGCTCCAGTACAAGCTATGCAGGTGTGCTGAGAAAGTGTTCAACTGAGGAAGCTAATGTGTCGCCCAAAGAATGAAAAGAAAACATGGAAATCATTCTTTTTGTATGTTCTATTCTATTCCTTGTCAAGATACAGGCTTAGCAAAGATGAGAGCAAAGGTTATAAAGGAGAGTAAATGTTTTGATATAATAAAGAATTAGATTTGCATTTATCAAAGAAATGTATAACAGACACAGAGCTGAAATAGAATGATCCATAATGTCAAAAGAGATGGAAAAGCAACCACATAGCCAGAAAAACCGCCTTCGTTCCAAACTGATGAACAGGAAGTTTGGGCCAGGGGTTATTTTAAAAAGAAGAAGAGGGAACACAGGAAAGCATGTTGCGATTATACAATAGGAAACTATCCAGAAGGAAATGAGTGGATCATTTATTTATAATGCCATCCTTTACTAGCACAAACACCTGTCAGTTACCCTTTTAAAAATAAAGCACTTGGCATGAGCAAGGAGAGGCATTATAACAATGAAAGAACATTGCTAATGGGATTTACTCCATAGCATACAAGACTTTTGACAAAATAGTTCACAAGCCTACTGCTTTAAAATGGGTAGCCTCCAGAAAAGATGGGGAGAAAAAACTGGCAAACCCCAACCCCAATTCTATAAGCCAATAACCCATTCTCACCCCAGTGTGGACATTAATCTCTATCACTGTCAAGTTCTTAGCGAAATCAACAGTCATTCTGCAAAGGAGATGGCTAACCAGCAATAACTTTGGTAACTCATAATGTGGTTCAAATTGGTGGATAGAAGATAATGGCCAAAGTATTAAGAACACCCGACACCATATGACCAGCTGGCATGTAAGTTAAGGCAGAAATCTGACAGTGTCAGTTGGAAGCAAGTTTAACTGCAAATGCAATATGAACCCTGTTGAGTATCAATGATGGGTATGAAAACATTACGGTTCGCCCATACAAGAAAGAAAATTGAAATGGAGACATAATGCAAGACATCCCCATTACTAGAAATGTCTAGAAATGGGACATTTTATATCTACTGATCAAAATGTAGCACATGCTTGCAGTATCCTTTATAGAAGGGTATCACAGAAGAAGAAACAGGAAGAGAAGGCCAGGAATGAAATGAGAACATGTGCGTATTTCAATTTGGAGAAGTATGACATTTTCTGCTTCAAATATTTTTAAGCATCCTGAGATTCAGAGAAGGGAATCTGTAGTGGCAGTCAGAAATGAATCTATGATTGCAGAACGGAAAGTGTATTTACTAATGACATCAATTTGTCTGTATGTTATGTTATTCCTTAAGAACACTGAAAGCATTACAGTAGTTTACTTATTTATTAATTCCTTCAGATCTCTTTGGAAATCTTCCAAACCATCTCTCATCTCACACTTTAGCCCCTCACCCACTAAGTGTGTATTTAGTCACACACCTTTTAATTAGCAAATTAACATATGAAGGTTTGGAAGAGCCTGGTTGCTTGGAAAGGGGGCTCAGATGATGTATTCACGCAGATGATTTATTCAGAAAACCAATTTGCTACCAATCCTAAGAGTTGGTGTTTTGTTGTTTAAAGAGGAAAAAGGAAAACACCATGATTGATAATTAAAATATTACGTTTGGGTTTGTTTAAAAAAAAAGAAAAAAAGACTGGATTAAAAAATAGTTTAATTTGATACATCTCTGGTATTGCTTGGCTTCATAACTGGGAAAATGGGGGGGGGAGCCAACCCTAATTTGTTTTAATGTGAATTTTAATAACTGCACTGCGGTTTTCAAAATTCCAATTTTAGAACAAAACTCTTACTGTAAACAATACTTAAACCAAGATTCCCCAAGACACCGGAAACATAGTTTGCCACATCTCCTCCAAAGCATAAATCTATCTTGTGTCTTTGTTCTCAGTCATACTTATCAACATTACAATCACACAATGTTCATCTTGTGAACACTCAGGCAGCTTAAACTGTTTGGTGTCTCAGATAAATGTGAAGGATAAGTCTGATATTAAAAGTCAATTTATAAGCACACTCTTCTCACTAAAAGTGCATAGAGCATGAAAGACTAGCTAGCTTCGCAGAATCACGTACAGTGGAAGAAATCAGAAAACCTTCTAATTCAATGTTCCACCTCAAGGCAGGCCCTCCACATGTCAGCCCACATTATGCAAGCTGTGGCCATAATCAAAAGGCAGGAGAGAATAAAGTGAACCAGACAAGATACCTACATACTACAGTAGTCAGCACCAGAGGACTGAAACCAGAGGACTACACACTACAGAAAAAAAGAAACCCACCACCTCAGTTATCTAGGTACCCAGTCAGTCAAAGGTAGAAGAAAATTCTTTCCCAAGCCCAAATATGGCATTGATATTAAAACATTTAAACAGGTTCACTATATTCAACATCCTCTCCCAAGCTGTACTCAGCTCTGCACCCAAAAGGTAATGATGGAAGATCTTGGGTGTAACAACTAAGTTTTCTTGATCACAAAAGGTCAGAAGAACTGAAGCATCAGATTAGATATCACAAGATACACATCATAAATGTATCCAGTTCTGTCGATGTGGCTAAATGCCTTGCATTATTTCTTGAAGATTCTCTCAAGACAGTGTAATTTTACTCATTTGATCTTTTTGGATCCCTTTATAGGCTCCTGGGAAAAGAGGTGCCTGGATTACTTTAATGTTTGCAATCTTTCCCCTGAGTCTTTAACAATGATGAGCCTGGGAGACGCAAAAGAAATTTTGCGTCAGAGGTTGGTGGATCTTGAAATGAGATCTGCGAGAGCCAGACTTTCTACATATGTTTTTCTTGGGGATCAAGCTCTTATGCTTTCTCCTGCCAAGTATTTTTATAACATCGTTATTCCAAAATTCAGGATTGCTTTTACTAAAGCCAGGTGCAATGCACTCCTATCAGCAGTTCTTTTGGGGCGTTACGCAAAGCGTCCTTATTCAGAGAGACTGTGCCCCTGCCATAATGATGTGGTGGAGACAACTGCCCACATTATTCTGCAATGTCCAAATTATGATGATTTGCGATATAAATTTATTTCCCCGGTTTTTGGCGCTGTAACGGGAATGCAGGTGGAGGAGCAGCTTGCCTTTCTGCTGTCTGATGTAAATCCTGATATATCGCTCAGGGTGGCCCGTTTCTGTCATGCTGCACAGTTGATAAGAAAGAAAATTGAGAGTATAAATTGATGATTTTATGATTTTATATATGTGTAAAGGGATGTTGGTTTTAATTTTGTGTAATTTGTTGTGTTGTTTTGTGACTAGCTGGTCGGATGACCGTTAATAAAGTATCTATCTATCTGTATCCAGTTCTGAATGGGAAGAAATAAAGTTCTTGGTAGGCAACTTACTCATGAATCCATTATTTAGAACAGGGGTGTCCAAAGCTTTTGGCAGGAGGGCCACATCATCTCCCTGACACTGTGTCGGGGGTGGGGGGAAAAAGAATTAATTTACATTTAAAATTTGAATAAATTTACATAAGTTTACATAACTGAATATATTAAAGATTAACTTATATAAATAAATGAAGGTCTTGCAATAGCTCAAGGTCTATAAAAGGCCTTGCACAAAGCAAGGCTGGCCTTTCCTTTGCTGCCACTGCCGCATCAGAGACGTGAAACAACAAGCAGTGGAGGGAGCCCTCATCCCACAGCTCACGTGAGAGGTCAAACAGGCGCTGAGAGCAGTTGCATCAGGCCAGTGCGGGCTCCAACAAATCTCCGGAGGGCCAGAGGGTCATTGGAGACTGGGGGCTCCCTGAGGGCTCCACTGAGAGGCCTTGAGGGCTGCAAGTGGCCCCAGGGCTGGGGTTTGGGCACCCCTGATTTAGAATGTTCCTAGATTAATGGTTTCCAAACTCCTACAGGGGAGTTGGGAACCAGGTAAGAGTTTGCATGGACAGGGAGGGAAGTGGGGAGGGGGCAGCAACAGCACTGTAGGGATCCCAGTGCTGCCACTGCCAAGGAGCCTTTTTACTTACCTGGGAGGCAGCACTGGGCTCCTGCATGGTCCTGGAGGCTTGCAGCCCTTTCTCATCTCCTCTGCAGCTGCTGTAAAAAGCCCTTGTCTCCTATCTAAAGCTACTTCCTGTTTCTCCCCCAAAACTTAGATTGGAGATAAGGGCTTTGTAAACATGCTGCAGTGAAGATCAGAGGGAAGCCTCCAGGACCCTGCAAGGAGGCCAGGGTTGCCCTCCAGGTAAGAAAAAAAGCCACTTGGCAGTGGTGATTTCTGCAGCACTGTCGCTGATATCAGAGTAGGGCCACTCCCCTTAAGGGGGAATGCCCTGCTTCCAGTTCCCCAGTGGGTCATGATCCACTAGTTTGGGAACCACTAAATAATATACTTCTTACCACATTGTATAATTACAGTAGATTATGAAATTTACTGCCACAAGATGCAGTGATGGGCACCTGTTTAGATGGTTTTAAAAGAGTATTAAAAGGTCAATCACTATAAGGCATTATGTCTATATAGGACAGTGTTTCTCAACCAGTGGCAGATGAGATGGTGTCTGGTAGTACTTGCAGGACCCTTGGACACCTGCCAGAAAGACCAGGAATGCGACACAACAGACAGTGGTAGGAGGCTCAGCTCGGCAGGCAGAGCTCCAAAGCATGCTTTTCTGTGCTCTAAAGAGCCGTCCCTGTCCACCCTGAGCCTCTTACTGATGTTTGTTCCATTACATCTGGCCTCCAAACCCCGGCGTAACTGGCAATGATGTCATCGCCAGTTACTTCCAGTGGTACTTCAAACAGGTGAACCATGTGACAGTGGAGGAGGAGGACAAACGCTGAGAAACACAGATATAGAATTTTTATTTTCAGAGACAGTATCCCACTGCATGCCCGTTGCTTGGGAGCAACAACAGGAGCAGTCTATTATCTTCAAGCCCTGCTTGCAGACTTATTGGACACATCTGGCTGGCCACTATGGAATGGAAGCTGTATCTTTGGTCTGATACCGCAAGACTCTTTTTATATTCTCCTGAAGCGCTGCCAAAGGAGTCATTTGTGCATTATCTGTTGGACTTCCAGTATTAACATCTGAAGGGAGAATTAATGCATTGCTGCACATCCCAGATGCAAGTGGAGATATCACTACACATATCACCATAAATCCCCACTTCATACATAGGCTACTGAGGAACCATGAACAGAGAGGCTGTCCAGCTTTTGCTCATCCTCTGTCAATGCTACAAAGTAAGATCCAAAAAGCTTTTGAAAGCTTCCTTTCCCTGAACTATCTTGATTGCAATTTCAGAGCCATTAGTTACTGCATTGTTTTCTTGTCCCTAATTTTTCTCTCCCCTATCTGCTATTGCATGTTTGCTATACTTGTGTTTCCGGAATATCTGCTCACAGGATTGATTCTCTGGCAGCTCTTATCACACATTCAAAACACTGTATTTTCTACACGACTGACATTGATGTGGCAAATGTCACGACACCAAAAGTAATGGGTGAATATAGTCTCATCTCTTTTTCTAATCTGAAGTTATAAATGTCTTGACTTCTAGTCAGAGCTGCTATCTTTCTATACAATTATTCTTCTTAGTCCTTGTTAGATAAGAAAATTTTTTCTCTAGACATGGATTCCAAATCACACTGCTTTTACTGGTTCCCCCAGATCCCTAAGTATTTCAGAACTGCTCAGGCCACAATTTTACAACTTCTCTTGTGGAGCTTTTTCAGATGCTTATTTTCCTGAAGTGACTCACATGGCACCCCACATGCAAGAGCCAGATAGCACTGCCAGTGTATATTCTCTGAACCTTCTCTTTTTATTTATATATTTTTTAAAAGCTAGTAAATCTGTTTCTTAATCTATGCTGAACTGGGAAGATGTATTTTAATCATATACTTTTGGGATCCTAAAAAAGGTACAATAGTAAGCATTATGCAGTGCCTATGTATGTCTCAAGCCTTGCAGCTTGAAAATAAAACTCTTCAATCTAATTTATGCAGAACACTGAGTATTTCCTACACCTCTGATGCTCTTACCATCAGTGCCATGTTAAAATATTTTGCAGCTTTGTCAAACCCCACTCTTGTCTTTTACCAAAGTCAACTGAGCAATAGCCACTGATGAGTTAATTCCCTCTTATAGTCCTGAAGCACTCTACCAGCTCTAATTTACACAGATGGAAAGCAGTTGCAATTGTACTAAACATCTCTTCACACACATGCACAAAACAAGAACAACCCTGTATCAACAAGTCTCAAAGGCTGTTCTCCCAAATCAATTACTCTAACATTTTTCCATTTTACCTTGTTCTCTCCTGAGTGTTTAAAATGGCACCTGGAGTCCTGTACTGCTTTTGTATGTGCGCTGTGAAGGATTTAATGAAGTCAGAGTATGACAGAAAGACCTTATCTTAAATAAGGTGCCCTTCTGGAGAAAACTGGGCTACAAATCAAATCAATAAGAGTCAGCCTGGGAAACAAGATTCATTTAGAATTTTTCTCTACCAACAGAATCTCCTTGGTCATTTCCTATGGCATAACACAACTGCATATTCTCCCATGAATGATGACCCCATATAGACTTCAGTAGGAGATGCAGCTTCGGGAGGGACAAGCAAAAAACAACAAAAGATTAAAAAAAAATAACCTTAAATGTGCCATACTTTAATGGACAACTGCTCCAGTTTTCATTCCAGAAACAAAAAATAAAAAGATATAGGAGGCAAAGAAAGATTCAGAGGAGCATATGGCCAGCAACATTCAGGAAAATAAAAGGTTTTTAAAAAATATAGTATATTAGGAGCAGGAAAATTGATAGAGAAGCTGTCAGCCCACTGGACGGTAGGGGGAGATGATAATAGAGGACTGGGAGATTGCAGTAGAAAGTACTATCAATCTGTCCATAGCAGAAAACCTTGGGCAGATACTTCTGCCTGAACAGACCCTTCTGGAAAGGGTGACCAAAGAAATTAAATAAGGTTAAGAGAGGGAACATTGCAGAACGTTTTGACAAATTAAACAAGTCACAAGACTCAAATGGCACCCACCCAAGAGCTCTACAGACCTCAAGTATAAAATTACAGATCTTCTGACTATAATATGCAACTTATTCCTTAAAAAGGTCAATGCACCAGAGGACTAGGGGGTAGCTAATGTAACACCAATCTTTTAAAAAGAAGGGAGACCCAGGAAACTACAATTAACCTGACTATGCCATCTGCCCCCTCCTAACCTGTGCAGGATACAGCACAGGCCACTTGGCCTGCCTGTTCTAACACAGGTTAGGATTAGGCTGTTATTCAAATAGCATTTCTCGTATTTCTGTAGTAACATGTGACTGGCTTTATGGCACATTCGTGATACGCCTGGGCTGGCACAAGGTCCTTGAGCAGCCCAAGTGATTCTCTGGATTGCGCTCTCAGTCTTCATTTTATACTCGCTTTGAGATTCTATCATTCAAACAATTGTGAATCAATGGTGACAGCTGTTGCATGTCTGGCTGCCCTCCTCCAATCCTGCAGACTCTTCCAGACTTCAAAAGGTCTTTGTGATTGAGAAATGGACAACTGTGGACTCAAATGCAACCATTTCTTTTGTGCATTTTGTAAATCACTTAGGAAAAGGATGTGCTGCTGCTGGTAAGGTCTGAGAAACCTATCCCATGATGTCGAAATTACTAGTTTCAGAAGGAGTGCATTGGGAGCGATGCATCAACATGTAACTTTGCTTTTTTATTTCAGACCTTGATTTATACTATCTTGAATACGTTAGCGTACAGCTTAGTTTGAAGGAAAGCATTCAACGGTTTTGTATAAGCTCCTGTATTGCATCTCATAGCCTAGGTGACTGGAAATACACCTAGAAGGCAGAGTTCTTTTTCTAAATTAGCACGGTGCTGACCATATTCCAGATTTCCAGAGAAAGGCAACGTTTCATAGTCGCCAGGCTGAGGAGCCAATGGGTAGCAGGAAATGAAACTGCATAGAGTTCACAGAAATTGCATCTGAACTCTCATTACACACAAACCTTATTCTACTCTCACACCAACCCCCACCCCACTTGAAAACCATATTGTTAGGACTTAAGAACTGAATAATTCCCAACCCACCATAGCAAGACACAGCAGCAAGTCATTTCCCATTTTCTTCTTGTAATGCAGCAATCAACTTTTGTGCCACTTTCAGAGCAGCAAAATACGTCATCCCTGGAACAAATTTCATGAGTTTCGCTTGTGACTTGGTATTTTCCCATCCTAATTTTATCTTCTACCCTATGACATGTCCTAATGCAACCTTTGCACGTGGCAGTTCCTCTGAAAATAAAAAGAAGGACATTCTGTGCAAGGGGAGAACTTATACAAAGGCAGGATTCAGTCATTTCATTAAAAAGCTATGCACAACAGAACCATTACCTTGAAAGGGAAAACAACCTCAGAACCATGTCAGCCTGGTAAACTAAGCATCACAAGGCAAACTGCAGAAAGGAAGAACTGTTACTGGAGATAATCTCAAATAGCTGGCTGGTAAAAATACAAATTGCATCCAGGAAAATGACACTGAACTAAAATCCAAAGTTAGGATTAGATGCTATGATAATGACATACTACTCCATGACCACTTTTGGATACTCAAAAGATACACACTGATAGTGTTCTATTTCAAAGCAACAAACCCTTTGCACAAACATTCCTGAGTCCAATGAAGTATCCCTCAGGACCTTTCACCTCTGTGCAAACGTTAAATCAGTCCTTGACTCCAAACTGTCATCACCACAACTATCAGCACAAACCCAGTTGCAGTAGCATCCTGTACAGGTCATAATATTGTAAGGCACAGTAGAAAGACATGTGTGATGAGAAGCTACCATCATCCTCAAGGCTAAAAGGTCTTTCATATGCGATAAGAAAATTATCCCTTTCTTTTATGATATTAAGGTTCTTACGCCTACAGTAGAAATACCATCTTCAGGATATCAGATTTATTAGCGCTTTAACAAATATTTTGCTATTGAAAAAATGTAATTACTTCCTTTGCCAACACATCCCTTACTACTTCAAATGCAGTTTGGAATGTGGCTATAAGAGAATCACAGGACATTTACTGGGTAGTGCCTGGGATACCACTGATTGCAAAGTGACACCTCTCTTCAAACCCTACACCCACATTTTGGGTGTGCCTCTAAAATCTTTCAGCAGTTGTGAAAATTGCATGGGGATGGCAGGTATCACCTTTAAAATGCTGATCAGGGTGTCAGTCTTGGTTGTATGAGAATACCTCAAGCTCAAAAAAATGTTGGAAGCACTGAGCAGGATTCTCCTGCTATTCAAAAGGTCACTCAAATAAATTACTCTCTTCCATAAATAGTTCCGACCATTCCAAACATGTATTAGTTCAGAGTGTTTCCTAAAATCTTTTCTAATGATATTACAAATGGGGAGGGGAATTATATATTCCTTTCTAATTTCTGCCTTTTTTTGCTTTAGGTTATTATGTCTTGAATTTACATTGGGAGATAACCTTTTAATTCAATTGAACGTCAATTTCTCTCATCTGCAAGCTAATGGCAGTCAAGTCAAGACAAAAGAGGGTCTTTTAACATAAGTCAGATCAATTTCCAAAACTGCTTACTGTGATGTGCAATACTTCACCTGAGCTTTAGGAAGACTTGGGAAACAACACAGGAAACAGAAGGATAGGGAATTAATAATAATAATAATAATAATAATAATAATAATAATAATAATAATAATAATAATAATAATAATAATAATAATAATAATACAGGTATTTCTATACCGCCTTTCTTGGTCCTAAGATTTCTCCTTAGACTTTATTCAAGGCAGTTTACATAGGCAGGCAAATTTAAATCCCCGTAGGGATTTTTACAATTTTGAAAGAAGGTTTCTATCTTTCAAGAAACCACAACATTCAGATGTTTCTTTCTTGGTTTGGTCACACATTCTGGCCTCCATCCTCCCACGCTCAGAGCAGATGGAGTAGCTCGGCTCAGCTTGTCAGCTGCTTCAAGGTCGCACGGTGCTGGTGGCCTCGAACTGGCGACCTTCGGATGTTATCTTCAGGCAAATGGAGGTTCAACCCTCTAGACCAGACCTCCTGCCCATTGCTTAGCTGCATTTCTTTGCAATATCCAAAACTGCTCTTGAGGGGTAGTCTTTCCTAGCATGGCTTAAGGACAAGATTCCAAAGTGGCTTTGACATTCATGGGTCTTCTCTTACACAGACATGTTGATTGAAGTGATCACATTGCCTTCCCCATGTATCTCCAAGCACTAGGGCTGATTCACACATGTACGTACATCCCTTATCACTTTATTCCTTTACACATGGTACCGTACAACCAAAACAACCTGTCTCTTATGGAAAGCACTGTTTATAATGCAACATGAAACCATTATGGACAGCATTGCTCTGTGATAGGAAAGTAACCTCTGTAAGGGAAAAGTAAGCTAAGAATTCCAAAAAATGGTCTGTTAGTTATTAATTTTCATCTTCTACACCTTAAAGCAAGCTGTTCAGGTTGTGAATGTTAAAAAATTATTTTAAGAATTCTTTAAAATGAAGTTGTTTATAAATCTTAATGTTTTTAGGTCAAGTCTCCATCTTTGGAAGAATGTTTTTTAGAATCATTTAGTGAGTGTATGAAAGATGGAGAAGGGGCATAGCTCAAGCAATATTTTGTCTGTTCCAATATTTTTTGTGCACAAATGCAATAAAAGCATCTGCCTAATAGATAGATGGAAGCCTTGGAAGCTGCTCAGATTGTCATAATTGATCACATTCATTTGACACCTAAGTTTCTTTCCTCTTGTATTTACTTCAACAGTAGAACTTTTGAAAGACAGTTCCTGTGTAGGGAATTGAAAGTATCAAAATAAAGGACATAGAATTGGATGAAGTCTTTGGCCATGGTCAAAGAAAAATGTGCTGTCACCCACCAGGCAGTTAATCTTGCTACAATTAAATCACCTGTCAGTTTCCAGACTATGCTCATTAATAAAGTTTGCATACCTGTTACAACACCAAGGAGTAGTGGAGTCAACTACTGGAGGTTAATGCCACTTCATACAGTTGTGAACAGATTTGATCCTCAGGCTATCCCCTCCTCTAAAAGGGTACCAATTTTAATTACAATGTTTCAAAATTGTGGGATTTTATTCCATGGTGGGGTTTTGGTCAGAATACTTGGTAGACTATGCCAGTGCTTCTGAAATTGTGGGTCAGGACCCGCTAGGCGGGTCACAAGACAATTTCAGGTGGGTCCCCACTCACGTCAATATTTTATAGTTGATAGATTTAATGCTACTGTGGTATGTGACTGCATTTGGGGAAATGTTACAGATTTGAATTGGGCAGGAGGTCTGGTCTACAGGATAGAGCCTCTGCTGGCCCAAAGATAACATCTGAAGGTCGCCAGTTTGAGGCCACCGGCAGCTCCATGAATGGCGAAACTTTGAAGCAGCTAACAATCTGAGCTGAGTTATTCCACCTGCTCTTTGGTGTGAGCGAGGAAGCGTCTTGGTTGCCCTTCAAGTGAGAGATGAAGGAGCTGCTTGTCAGCCAGCGTGGGAGGCAACCGGGGGCAGAAGTGATACCAGGCCGTAAAAGATCTGTCTGAAATGTTGTGCGGTTCTTGAAAGATAGAACCTTTCTGTTTTTGTAAAAATCCCCTCGTGGTTTAGAGATAGCCTGCCTATGTGAACCACCTTGAATAAAGTCAAAGGAGTAATCCAATGACCAGAAAGGTGGTATACAAAGTTTGAGAACCACTGGACTATATATTTAGACTGCACTCCTACGAACATGGGCAGTCCAGTCCTAATTAAATCTCAGTACAATGATCCCGTGGTACCACTATGTCTTCCACTGTATCCTGCGAGGAGTTTTTGGCTGCAGGAGGTCTCCTTGGGATAAGGGGCATTTGTCCTTGGGATAAGGACATTTGTCCTGGGATAAGCTCCAGCAGCCACTATGGGTCAACTTGAACCTGCATCATAGAAACTAACAATGATATAGGTGGGATGTCAGTATTCACTGATTTGATATCCACTGATTTGACTCACCACTAATACTGAGGGCCACCTTTAAATGCCTTGTGACAAGGGAAAAAAGTGCAAAAATCCCATTTCCTACCTTCATGCTGTTTAATAATTATAATTTCATTCCATTAAATTCAATTATTCACCCTAACTAGTGGCTGAATGTGGTACAGCTTCTATACCTATACATTTTGGGGTGACAACGGAGAGGCAAGAAACCTGGTTCTTTAAAACTATTTTTCCACTGATTTAGTATCCACTGATACTTTTATACACTAGGGGTTCCAGAACCAAACTCCAGTGGATAACAAGACACGACCTGTACTTTCAAGGGAACAGAAGCACTGTAAGACTATTGAATTCAAAGACAGCCTCACTGATAGATTTCAAATTTCTAATGGACCAAATACCTTTGCACAAAATTAACAATAAAGCGTAGCTAGCAGTAGTGATTATGTCACTGACATTTTATGAGAACATCTACTGAAGATTTGATTTTAGATTAGAACGAGCAGTCTTCAAACCTGTTCCCCCTCCCTTCACAAACCACTTAAATAACAATGTTGTAACAGCATTTTTCATTCTTCTCCATTACTCAAATTTGGAGGGCCATGGAAAGGGTGTGTTAACTTGTATACCATTTCACATGCAGATACATTGTTTGCTACATAGGCAGGAACAAGGAAAGAATGCTGTAGCCTTTGAGAGGCAGGAAATCCATCCCATCCCCTACAGACAGAAAAGGTCACTTTTGTGGCCTTACACCAGCAAACTAATTGTTAAATAATTATTAAAAAAAGAGAAAAATAAGGCTTTAAAATAAAACAACAACAATTCAGCATGTTTGGTGCTTTTTATACAAGAGTTAGCTCAACCAGTAACACAGTAGAAAAGCGAGACCTTGGAGACATAGCTTCAAATTGTACCACAACAACTGACTCCACAGTCACTATTGCTTTGCTTCAGTTTCCCACCAGTAAAACTGGACAACCCTCAAGTATGTTTCACATACTTGTAATAAACCTTACAAAGACTCCATAAGTTAGATTAGTTTTATCCCCACATCTACAGTATTGGGCAGGGAGGCTAACTGGAGGCACCTCAATAAGTTCATGGTGGCGGCAGCAAGATTTAGTAAGAGCTAGTGTTGTTTTTGTACTGATAACAAAGATAACTCATCTTCTTCCGGCCTCTGACATTTTGTCCATCTGTTGTCTCTTCTCCATTGTAAACTCCTTGGGTTAGAGATGTGCTAGTTGCTGGGGATTTTTGCCAAGTGCCATTTATATTTACAGCAGCGTATAAATGATACCACACCGTGATTAATGGTGACAGTATTGTGCAAGTGCTATGAATTCCTCTGCACATACTTGCTGCTGTAGAATATTTATGAGTTTCCTGCTTGCAGACTTCAGCAGACCATTCTAACAAGGTTATCATTTGCAATGGAGAAGTTGTAGATGTTTCAAGGAGTTTATTTTTTTTTTCCATAAACATGCCCCCTCTCAAATTCAATCCCCATCTCTTTAACAAGAATGCTGATGATCTTGTTAATAGAATTGTTACAAGGACAAAGCTAAAGGTTATGGGAACAGCAATGGGGACATTAAAATATCAATTATTAACAATCACACTGTTGCTTGCATTTTAATGAGCAAGTGGAACAACTTAACCTTTTGGGGTGTTCTGGATCCACTTCACTTTCTACATGGCAATAAATTTATTCCAAATTGACTCATAACATGCATCTCTGTAACATCTTGTGCATCCTGTAACACAGGATAAAATATAGTTTACAGAGCAAGGTACTCACCTCCCAAGTGACAAGCCGAACTTCAAAACAGTCAATTTACTTTCTTAAAATGGTCTCAAAGGAAGCATGCCACTTCCCTGCTGTATGCAACAATCCTGACACTTTTCCTTCTTTTTCTGGTAGCTGCAAAAAGTGCAGCTACTCTTTTATTCAGCCACTTCCAAACAAGGCAGTTATAGCTCCTTTTTACCAATAGCCATTAGTATACAGACAGCTGCCAAGAATATATGCAGTTTTGTTTTTAAAAGGAGATAATCATAGTCATTGTTCCAGGTCATGTAAGCGAGATGGGCAACCATACTAGCAGTAGATTCAACCAGGAATGCATATTGGACTGCTAGAGAGCCACAAATCCCATAATGGAAAGGGAACAGAGGCTTCTGGAACAGAGGCTTCTGGGAAGATATTGCTTTCAATTACACTGGCCCCAGTATGACACTAGATTATAATTTGGTGTTTTGCTTTTTATTTACACACAGTTTAAACAGCATTCTGGCAAAGGAAAGGGACAATTATTTGGGAAGAACACCCGGGTGAGAATGATAAATAACCAGTGGCCTGCTCTTCAGTCATTTTACTGTATTTTGTTTTTCTTTTGTTTATCTGTAGAAAGAATATAACTCAATGACACTTTTCAGAAATTATATGCAAAGCATCCAGACCAGGATAATGGAAAAAAACAAACAAACCAGATAATAATGTTTATAGATAATTCAGAGAGGAAGGAAAAGCATAGCTTTCCTGTTTGTTGGAACCCTTAGTGGTTCAGAAAATGATCCTTTTTTTCTGGAAAACATTTATGGTTTGTAGGGTTTGGGGCAGAACACACACCAGGTTTAATAAATGCAATTCAGCAAACTAACACAGACATGTACAAAGATAATAAAAAAGTACTCCATCACACAGGCTAAATCACTGTCCACTTAGGTAATATGCTGCACATACAATGAGATACTGCAACAAAGGAATTTTTTTTTTTAAGTAAACTATGAAAAGGCCATAAAGTATCATCTCTCCAGGCTGCTTTGCATCTTTCACATATAATGCTTATTCAGAAATACAGCTGCTAAGGCCCCAAACCAGAGCTATCTAAAATGTAATTGAGAGGAATCAGTCTAGGGCCCAAACTAATAAACATGCTGTTATACCAGTTGTATGCCAAATACAACTGTAAGTCACATTCATGAGTCTCCCCACGTGGCATTTGTTACCACATAATCACTGCAATCCAGGGCATTCTTCTTGGCAAAGCTGTGCTAGTCCCTCTTTTGATGCTAGCAATCATCCTTCAACAGAGTTCTTGTGTCTGCACGTGTCCCAGAAGCCAGCTGAATGCAGTGGGAGCTTTTCCCAAAGGTTTGCCTTTCTGAGGGCAGAAAATCTCCTGCTCTTGCCAGTGACAGCAGGATTCATATGTTCTTTGTTTTCTGTGCCAGCAAAAACAGGACTGGCCTGCTTCTGTGGAAACAAGCTGTCAGCCACTCCTTGGGGCTTCTGAGCAAGCAGGTGTAGGATTGCACCCCAGTACAGGTACCCTCCAATCCCCTGCACACATTTACACCTACACTCAGGTAAGTGGCAATTTAATCCTCCTCTTCTCTCGTTCAAGCCCTGCCACAATGCAACTTGGGCTGCAATCCAATACACACTTTCCTTGGAGTAAGCCCATTGTACACAATGGGACTTGCTTCTGAGTAGGCATGAACAGGGCAATATAAACTGCAGCACCAGCCCCTCTTCTCTCTCCAGCGGAAAAGTATCAATGCACTGATGAGAGAGGGCTCCATTGGCTGTCCTCTCCACCCCTAAATCCCAACCAGACAGAAACAAAAGATCTAGCAAAAGCCACTTTCATTGCTCTCTCTTCTAAGTGCCATGATAAGGGGGCAGAGATGGTTGCCCTATAAAGCAGAGGGCAAGTACAGTGAAGGAGGGCTCCATGAGGAGCCAGTCTAGGATGCCATCTTATCTCTGCTGAGGACTCAAAACAGATATAGTAAACCACATAAGTTTTGTGACCATATCTTCAAAAACCCATGCAGAAGACTCTGAACACATGGATTAAGAGGTGAAAAAATAGAAAAGAGGTACTTGGATATTCACTGGCAAGCATCTCACAGGTATCTAGTGGATAAGGAAACCCACATGGATTTTGCATCCACATTCTGTGGGAAATGTCCATTCCTACATGCATTTCTGCAAATTTGGTATGGGCCTAAGAAAAACGTGTAGAATCTCAGCTCTGCAAACAGTGCATGAAAGAAACACATAAAAAGATAGTCTTCCCAGAACAACAGAGTCTTATGGCAGCTTAAAGACTAATAGCTTTATCTGGGAGTAAACTTTTATAAACTAGAGCCCACTTCTGCAGATGCATCTGATGAAATGGGTCCTAGTCCACAAAAGCCTGTGCCTCAATAACTCCACTTGACTTTCAAAGCGCTACAACTCTTCAGTTTGTTGCTGTTGTCACTGTTGCAACCAATTAACTCTTCTGGAATTTGCTCCCCAAATATAGTGTATGTTGAATAGGTCAAAATGTGCAAGAATATACTCATTTCCACTGTCATACTTCAATTCTCAACATAGATCTAAACAGATATGGTAGGGGCAAAGGGTCTCTTCGAATACTTCATCTTACTCCTAAATAATCTCAGCTTTTCAAGTCTATAGGGCACTGAGCCAAGTCCATGTATTTTCAGCGGTGAGGACATTCAGAAGCTGGTCAGGCTTTACACTTCTGTAAAATGGAAGAAGTTTTGTTGGCAGTCAGAGGGGAAAAATTGTCTCTTTATAGAACTCAAAATGAACAAAGAGTTAAATCAAAGAATAGGGGGAAACCATCACTTAACGTAAAAACAATATCTCCTTGTCACCAGGAAAACAAGAATATGAGACTTGCTGAAGTTTCAGGCCAAGTTGTGCTTTCCTTGAAGAAAGTCATTTGTTTAATGGCTCTCTTACAAAAATTCTATTAGGAATGCTGACTTTGCCAATGGAGAGGGATGTGGTTCATCTTACGCTAGAACCCAAATCTCATGAAAGCTTAATTGAAAGAAGCGTTGAAATATAGTGGCTCTATGAGTGAATATTTTACTCCCTTTAAGACACTGTAGCAGTTGTAGAAAAGCAAGTACACAACACAAACACTTCATCAACAAGACTCAAGGAAATGACAAGAGTCGTATTGTGAGAATATAGATGGATTCATTCCTCATCGCTTTTGGTGGTCAGTTGAATATGACAATATATGTATTTGAATCTAGTTACCATTGATATGCTAAATATGGTAAAATGGGAAGGAGGTCTGGCTCAGTTGGTAGAGCTGCCGCCTTGTATGCCTGAAGATCTGAGGCTGCCAGTTCGAAACAACCGGAAGTACCTGAGAACTGACGATACGCTGGTATACTGATAAGCTGACCCTTGGTGGCAGAGAGGAGTTGCTGTCAAGTGGAGCGTGGGAGGCAAAGGGCCAGAGAGAGGCCAGGCCAGGAAGGAATCCAGCTGGAACGAGGAGTTCTATGAAAGACTAGAACTATTCAATTGTAAAAATCCCTACGGGGGTTTAGCCTGCCTATGTAAACTGCCTTGGATTAAAGTCTGAAGAGAAATCTGACGACCAAAGAAAGGCGGTATATAAATACCTGTATAAAATAAATAAATAAATACATGCTATACTTTTCCCTTTAAAAACAACAAAAAATGATCTAATCTTGCAATATTCTAGCTAAAGGGTAAAATTTTCTACATATTTCTGGTATAAGACCATAAGAAAGACCATAACCAGTAACTTTCAAATCCTTGGTAAAACTCTCAGTTTACCTATGGACTCAGTGAGTAATATCAGGAAAGCCACTGTATTTCACCTGTATTTTGGATTTTAGTGCTGGCCAAGCTTACATGACTGCCACTCAAATATTGTTAGTTACAAATATATTTTTAAAATTAACACTGAAAAAGCACTCTGCCTTTAGCTAGCGTGCATAAACGTCCCTTCTAGGTTCCACCTATTCAGTGTCACCCCTACTTATAAGCCATGATGTGGATGTACAACCTCCTGATTTTAGAAATGGGCTATGTCAGAATGCCAGATAATAATAATAAATAATAATACAGGTATTTATATAACGCCTTTCTTGGTCTTTATTCAAGATTTTATTCAAGGCGGTTTACATAGGCAGGCTATTTAAATCCCCATAGGGATTTTTACAATTTTGAAAGAAGGTTTCTATCTTTCAAGAAACCACAACATTCAGATGTTTCTTTCTGATCTGGTTTCACATTCTTGCCTCCGTCCTCCCACGCTCAGAGCAGATGGAATAACTCGGCTCAGCTTGTCAGCTGCTTCAAGGTCGCACGGTGCCGGAGGCCTCGAACTGGCGACCTGCGGGTGTTATCTTCAGGCAAATGGAGGCTCTACCCTCTAGACCAGACGAGGTCTCTTGTTAGCTGGTGTGCTCCTGGGGCATTTGGTGGGCTGCTGTGAGATACAGGAAGCTGGACTAAATGGGCCTATGGCCTGATCCAGTGGGGCTTTTATGTTCTTACTTCCTGATTTACAGCTCTTAATGTTAAATTCCAGCTCAGCAGGATGGTTAAAGAGTCAGATACCAATCGTCACAAAGTAAGAAAGCTGCCACTGACATAAAAACCTCACTTTTAAGCGGTTATTCTTTTTTGGGTCAGGTGCATAGCTAGAACCATGTTTTGTTCGTTTTTTAAGCTCCACACTCACAATTAGGCATGTGCCAGGATGTGATATTCAAGGTGCCAGTTATAGCCTCTAAGGCCCTCCATGATCTGTATCCAGGCTATCTAAAGACCATTCCCTTCCATACATTCCAGCCTGCCTTCTTAGGTCATCTGAGGGGGCTCTTCAAGAAGTGCCACCTTTGTCCAAAGTAAGAAGGGTGGCAGCTTGGGGGCTAGCTTTCTCTGTTGTGGTGCCACAACTACGGAAATCCCTCCCAGGGGAATTGAGAACTACTCCCTCTCTCATAGCTTTCCAGTGAAAGCTCAAAACACACCTGTTTTATCTAGCATTTGGCTGCTGAGTAGATATTTGTCCTCTATGTCTCTGAAATACTACTGTGACTTGACTGCTTCCCTGGATTTACTTTAAATGTTAGTTTTTGCTCCGTTTTAGTACATTCAACTATGTAATGTGAAAATTTAATGTTTTTAATGCCTTATTCTATGTTTCCACCGGTTGCTATACCTTTTACTTAACTATAAAGCTTTGTTAGCCGCCTTGAGTATTTACTTTGGCCTGGGGAAAAGTGGAATATAAATTTCTTAAATAAATAAAAGTAAAATCTTAAAAATATTCTTGCCAGAATTACAGTCAAAATATGGCACCACACATCAGCTTGTTTCATTAGCCAATGCCAGTACACTTAAGTCAAATACAGTCAAGCTTCTTCTAAAATAGATGTGTGCATTCTCAAGTCTGAAGTTAAATGCCCAAAGGAAAGGCGTTTCTTGTGGAAACTGCCAATAAAGAATTGTTAGGCAATTGTGCAGAGCTGTTGCACCACTGGGACGTGAGATTTCAGCTGTTCCCTCTCATAAGTTTAATGAAACAAACCATGAACTACAGACAAACATTTATGCTGTTCAGACAAACTGTGACAGGACCTTTACAGTCACATGAATGAAGTAACTCAGCTGATCTCAGGAAGGAAAGAATCACTACTAAATAAAATCTGGTCTACACAACAGTTTAGGGGTCAGTGATGTCTATAGTTGTGCTTTAAAAAAAACCTGAGGCAGTAACCCAAGTTCTGCTTCTAGTACCAAATTTTGCAGCTTCTGTAAATTAGATAGATTGGAACACAGTTGATTATTTTGTCAAATACATTCTGCTAGCCATGGAGAAACAAGTAACACGGCACCTCTTGACCACTGAAAATCCTCTTTCCTGAGTGCAGATTTTATCAGACTTGGCCCACATGCTTTGAAGCCTGTTTTTGCATCCCTAAGGCTAGAAATCTTGCTTCAGAAGCTAAAATGCTTGAATTCCCAGCTGTATTTTGCATTCAATACCAAATTCTACAATTCTATATTGTGGCTGCAGAATTCACACCGCACAATGTGCCTACCCTTAAGACTATATTTAATGACAGTAATGACCTACAATTAGGTGTGCTAATTGAACACTTCCTATTCAAAGATCTCAAGTTGAGCCTGAACCCCTCAGAGTCTTAGCTTAGCTCAAATGAGGTTCTTATTCCACCTCTGCTGCAACTTAGTCGGTCCCCTCCCACCCAAGCAAAAACCTTATCTTGAAAAAGCAAAAGGAGGTTACCAGTGAGGGAGATAACTCACCAGACACTGGATTTCTTGCAGCCTCTCCTTAGCTAGAAATGACAAGTTCAAGAGCAACATTTCCAGCTGGAGAGCACGGAGTATGTAATTTCTCTCGAATCAGGAGGCAGGGAACATTAAAATCCCATGCTTCCCAGCATGAAATAATAGCAGTGAAAGTGATTTATAGTTGCTTCAATTCATTTATAGTTCCTGATTCAATTCAAGAGGCAGAGAAAACTACACAACACAAGGTTTCCCAGCTGGCAATGAGCTCTTCTTTTTATTGTGCTTTTTACATGCAATTGTTAGCTACCTTGTATGTTGACTTTTTCTAGGAAAGGTGGGGAAAAAATAGCTTCCATAAAAAATAAAATAAGCCTCAAGTATGCTGGAAAAAAAAATTCCACTGGGAGAACTGAGAAGGAAGAAATGGAAGGGAGAAGCTTTCTAGCCAGGATTTTAAAAGATATCACAATACAAAGTAATTATCATACATTGTCTCCTTTAATTACTCTCACAGATTTTTCTCTTCAAATTCAGTAGCAACACAGAGACCTGAGAGTAGCTACAAATGAATTTTTAAAAGCACAGTTTATTCTAGTCAAACATTTAAATGCATTTTCAGAAAAATCACAAGCGACATTTAGAATCAATTTACCAGGTTAGGTTAATGTCTATCCTCCCATTTAAAAAAGTGCTGTAATTACTGGGGTACCATATTGCAACATATTCAAAGTTGAAGTCTAACAGCCTTCCATAAAGAGCAATTCAATATTTTCCAGCCAGCAGGCATTCTAGGACATGAATTGGCAGTCAAATATTTGCCTTGTAAGGTAAGTAAGGTGTGTGGGGGAAAGTATAAGCCTGCCACATACAAGAGGAAGAGAGGAGGGTTTTAAACTGTTAAATGTGATCTTATTACTTTGCTAGGCAAGAAATCGTTATTTAAATGTTTGCAGCCTACAGGATGTTATGTTTGCAGCTACAATGACCTGAGGGGCCAACACCTTTCATGTGTTTTTCCCCCTCACTGAAGCAAAGTAGGCGGCACTACAGAATATGCCATTCTACTTCTGCACTGCTTGTTTTCATCCCCGGGAAGCATGTGTGCAACTCAAACAACATGAAGAAGAAAAAGCATAATTCAAGGTCTGATTGAAATCTAATTTGAGGAGATGAGGATACCTTACGAAAGTCTTGTTGCAAGCCATCAAGCTATGCCAGACTGCAACCTCAATTCATTGCAGTGTGGTTTAGACAAGGTGCTAAGGCAGGATCCATTAGACAGAACCCACTCACTACAGCAGGGTATTGTTGTTTTGGCACAAAGCGGGCACTAAGATGATCTATCAGTCATATCACTTTTTTGACTTAAGCAATTAAATATTTTCAAAAACATTTTGGAATGTCAAATGTAGAACACCGTGCACTGTTTTACTTATATATTCCATATAATTTTCCCAATATTGATTTTCCACATTTTTATATTGTCCTTCCTCCAAGGAGCTCATGGTGGTGTACATAGTTCCTCCCCTCCTTTTGTTCTCCCAGAGTCACCCAGGAAGCTTCATGGCTGAGAGGGGATTTGAACCTGGATCTTCCAGGTCTAAGTCCCAACCCCTAGACCACTAGACTATCTTGGCTCTCAATACATTTCACAATTGTTAGAATTTCTCTCATGATCATTTTTCTTTACAATTTTCAATATTGGTGCAGTTAGTGTAGTGGATGGAAGGGCTGTCTGTCCATCTGGGGATGGAGAAATACAATTAAAGGAGGATTTGTTTTTGTTTTCTGTGTTAATCCTTAGCTAAAACTTAAACCAACAGCAGTCAGAGGAAAGTAGAGCCTGCAGCTAGAGTTATAAATTACCTTGCCTCCATACAGCAAGAAGGACATCCACTAAAATTGAGTGTTGGGAGAGTTAGAACAGACAAAAGAAAATATTTCTTTACTCAGCGTGTGGTTGGTCTGTGGAACTCCTTGCCACAGGATGTGGTGATGGCGTCTGGCCTGGACGCCTTTAAAAGGGGATTGGACAGGTTTTTGGAGGAAGGATCCATTACGCGTTACAAGCCATGATGTGTATGTGCAACTCCCTGATATTAGAAATGGGCTGTGTCAGAATGCCAGATGCAAGGGAGGGCACCAGGATGAGGTCTCTTGTTATCTGGTGTGCTCCCTGGGGCACTTGGTGGGCCGCTGTGAGATACAGGAAGCTGGACTAGATGGGCCTATGGCCTGATCCAGTGGGGCTGTTCTTATGTTCTTAGTAATGGTGCCACGTGATCTAGAATTTGGATTGCTTGTTCTTCCTCCACAGAAACCAAAGGCAACACTACTCTTGTCTCCTTGGACTGACCGAAAACAGCCCTTATGGGTGGGAGGGACTCACTGCCCAGCTCTAATCCAAAATGAGTCAGGCTGAGACACTTACTCAGCTGAGTGCATGGTTCACTCAGGCACCCTTCCCCATCTGAGCTTGACATGCATACTAGGTTTTATCTCAGTCTGTGTTGCATACTAAAAAGCCAGAACTTCACACCATCCTAAATGAACACAACTGATGACAACCAAGGTGCAGATTTCACAGTTTGCTTTGTAGTGTGCGCTGTCCTATTTTCAGTCAGCAATGAACAACTTTTTTTTTTTTACACCAAGGCTGTGACCCAAATAGAGCTCAAGCATTTGTCCCATTAACACTGTGGAACCAAGTTATTCTTAAATGCAGGACTACAGGTTTTTACTACTGTCCCTACCACTTTCTCCTCCAGAGCGAACTCACTGATGTTGCTTTCAGGTCTATTCCAAAGCGGATTCTGTCTGTATGCCACTCCCTAGCACGATACCCCAAGGTTCATTTGATTAGAGTCTCTCTAGAACAGGGATCTTGTGCCTTTGGTGAATCAACACACGGCAGAACTTGAAAAACGGAACTTACAACACATGCACTGAGTTAATGCAAAAATCCCAAAATCAAATCCTCAGTTATGAACTTTACTGGGTGAGTGCCCATGGATAAATCCCACATTCTATGTGTAATGTATGTTACAGAGTTGTTGTGGGCCAAGAAGTTGCCTTGAGTTGAGTGGTGGTAAGGCAGCAGGCAAACACAACAGAGAAGGGTACACAGGCACAGCTGCCCAGTGTCAGAATGAGTCTAGCAGCCTCAGCCCAGAAATTCTATCTGTTGTTGAAGAATTAAGGGTGGGGGGTCTACACACAGAGGACACCAGTAAAGGAAGCCCTGAAGCAGCTACTAATCCCAACTGCAGCTATAACATATGATACTGCTCATCCTACGGGTCTCCCAAAATGTGAGGAGATTTACAATACCAGCACTATGCCTTCTTGGTACTGGCTATTGTAGAAAATCACTGTGTAACTGAAGAGAGCCATATGATGAAACTTACAGATGTTTACAGTCAAAGCAGGGATCAGCAGAACTATTTCCAGCATACTCCTCACCACGGTGAGTAGAACGTCTAGATCCAACCTCTGACACAGAAAGATTTTTTTTCTTGGACAGGCCACTTCTCTCTCGCCTTCTGGTTCTTCTTAACTATGTCCTCATTGTTTCTCTGGCTACAGCCGATATATTAAATATGTTCATAAAGTAGTATGCTTTGTCAACTAAATTAGCACAGCCATGCACATTTATTTGTCTAATGGTAGTTTCTTTTAATTAACTATTCATACTGAAGCTCAAACTGGTTTAATCAAACCATTAAAACATAAGCAGGGTGATTTGCCGTTTATATAAATGCACGCCAGCTATGTGAAGAATTTCACAGAGAAACAAGACTTCCAGATTGCTGCTGTAAACAGTTTAGAGTTTAAATTATGTACTGTAAACAAGTCTATGAACAGAAAATTATTTGAATTAATTTAAAGCAATAGCCTTCAAATTAGGAAGCAAACCATAAAGCAATGTTCGCCCCTGCTTGACCCATGTGTAAATATATATCCCAGAAGTCTGTTAGACAGATGAGCTGAAACTAATGACTCCTGACAAGGCATGCAGCAAGTGACATATTGCTGAAAAAAGACATTTTACTTGCATCCCACCCCCTCATCAATAAAATACAGCAGAAAACCTAAGGCATTTGCAGATTGTAGGACAATGAAAAAGAACCATTTTCAACTACATACAGACGGAGTGATAAGGGCCAGAAAGGAAGGATTTCTAAGGGAAGAATTTCTAAGTATTTGAGCAAAGGAATGATGTAAAGCCACGAAGCTTCCTGAGTGACCTTGGGCCAGTCATTTCTCTCAGCCTCACCTACCTCACAAGGTTGTTGTGAGGACAAAAGGAGAGGAGCAGCTGTGTACACTGCACTGAGCTCCTTGGAGGAAGGGCGGTATAAAAATGTGAAAAATAAAAAAATAATAAACACTACCAAATGTTTACCACACAAAGGAAAGTTTCCAACTGGAAGAGAAGTTACAGTATCTCTTTCTCTCTTGAACCAAAAGCAATTTCCACTATCACAGTGTTCACTTACATTTTTCTTTCTCTGGCTTTGGTTTATGTTTAGAATTGTAAAGTTTATTCAAGTCCCAAGACTGCAGCAATACATGATTTCTAATGTATATACCTGCAAAAGGTTAAAGTATAACTAGAAAAAAGAAAATCTCCTCAGCAAAATAGTCACCATTAAGACTCACCTTCCACAATCACAGTGGGACATTCATCTTGCAGCTTAAAGAAAAACACCACAGCTCCCAACACTAATTAGGGTGTTATCTAATGATTTAGGAGTTGCAAATCTGGACAGAACTTAAAACTCCTGATGTTAAGTTCAATGTGGGATATACATTTAATCTTGGAAACAAAAGTTCACGTGACTTCACCACCTTGTGTTCAAATGGTGAACCATTTACTTGCCAGAGGAAAAGAAATTCTTTTTTGACATAGCAGTTCTACAAATTAACTGTTGAGTTTTCACATGAGAGCTATTTCTCGTAAGTAGCTTCCCACACACAAATCACATGACATCTCAAAAGCATAAACAAGCTCATAGGGCTATATACGTATTAATTCTTGCTATATATTTTAGCAAGAATGCGAAGCAGCCTGAGTATAGAATCAAATGGGAAATGCTTCTGAATTTGTTGTCCTTCTGATGATTCAATAAAGGCATACACAATCTCCAAAATCCACAGGCTTGTTGTATTTCTGGAGTCACAGTCACACAGTTATCTCAGTTTTGCAAATGCTATTTAATTTCTGTTCTATTCTCAACAAAGGTGGAAAAAGAACATCCTCCATCTATCCATCACACTTATGCAATATCTACAGTACTTTATGACAATATGCTGCACTATCATTTGCAAGAGACAGAGGATTTCAGAATACTGTACATAAAACCATCACCTACATAACAGGAAAATTCGGTTAAAAGAAAGTGATGCAAGTCTGACAGCGTTTCTTTTCTGTAAACAAAAAGAGAAGGTAAGTCACAACATGAGTGACTAAGAACAGAAAAATGGAGGGGGAAAAAACAGGTCACTGAGAACTGACCATGACAGCAGGTCAGCCCATTATGGTACTTGTATTTCAATTCATTACTTTGCCCCTGCATTAATCTTCGAACATTTCCTATGCATACATCCTCCCATTTTGTATTTTATTGTTATTCAAATAGTTTCTTTTCTACAGTGCAGGTTTTGTTCATTTGCAATAATATACATCCTAATATATCTGATGCATTTTGCTAAAGAGCCAAAAAGGGAGACGGATCTTGGGTCAGAAGCAAACGTAGCTAGGCTCTGGGTCTCATCATAGATGCTTACAGTGGTATTGCAGTCACTTCTTGGTGGCTTCTTCCAATAGAACTGTAGTAATATTGTAAAAATTAAAATATATAGACATGGCCAATCACACAGGTCTTTTCCCACCTGATCATTGCTCAGCTAGGAGAAAGGCCAATTACCTGACTGTAAAAATTCATGACTGGCCTTTCCCATGAGGTTCTGGCTTCTAAACATTACTGGGGTAGTATTCATGCACTGAGTTATGAAGCTTCTGCCAGTAGCAAGGAAGTAAGGTAAATGCAATGGTACAGTCTTAAATAAAAAGACTCAGAAGAGGAAGGGACAATGGCCAAGGAAAGGGAACTCTAGACTTCTCAAAAGACCAAAAATTTGTAGTTGCATAAGGGGCAGGCATTTGCTTTAAAAACACACCAGGATGAAGTACAGATTCATCCTGTAGGTATGAATCTGAAGTACAGATTCATCTTAGAGATCGCCTACTCCCGTACAATCCAGCTCAGGTAATCAGAGAAGGCCTTTTTACAAGTGCCGCCGCCTAAGGAGGTACGTGGGGCGGCGGCAAGAAACAGGGCCTTCTCATTAGTGGCACCAAAGTTATGGAACTCCCTTCCCCTTGACTTGAGAATGGCTCCCTCTCTTGAGACTTTTTGGCGAGGCCTGAAGACCTTGCTGTTTAAACAAGCATTCTGACTTCATGGCCTTTTCAACATCTTTTATACATCTTTTAGTTGCTTTTTTACAGGCCTGATTCCTCTAAGAACTGCAGTTTTATGCTCTTTTTTATTCTGACTTTTATCTGACTACTGTTTTTATGGTTTCTGTTAATGTGTTTTTAATATGTTTTTATCTGTTTGTTAAATTATGTTTTAATCTGTTTTTATATGTTGTAAGCCGCCCTGGGTCCCTTCAGGGAGAAGGGCGGGTTAGAAATAAAGTATTATTATTATTATTATTATTATTATTATTATTATTATTATTATTATTATTATTCACTCCTTCCTTACAGGAATATCAGTTTGATACCAAGTAAAAAGCTTGCCAGACTGAACATACAAATTTCTAATGATATCAGGAAATACACAGCCTGTAATACTCATGTCACTTGTTTTAGACGAGACATATCAAAACCAACAGGATAGCTCCAGAGAAAGTAGTTTGAAGTCTCAAGCTAAGTAATCAGTCAATTAATTTTGAAAGTTATAACCAGAATTATCTTTACTGCACAAGAACCTCATGAAAATGTCTTCAAAGATCAGCAGCTCTGATAAGCTTTTACAAGGACAGACGAGTCAGAGAACAGAAGATATGTGGGAGAACCTGGCAGGCTCCACTAGCAGCACAGGAAGACATAAGGAACAGAATATACTTCAGAGGCTAAGAAATGTTCTACTAACATACTTCACTTACGTCAGTCCCCAAATGCTGTGAATTTCCCTAACAAGTCAACTGATGAATTAATGCACTGCTTATAGTCAGTATACACAAGACTTGAAATACCAGAACTATGGAACATTTGGTCCCTCTGGGTCCAGCTCCACACCACCAGAAGGGCCCTATATTTTATGTGTATATTTTTTAAGTGTGTGGATGATACTCACACAGGGAAACAGAGTTCAAGGGACATAAGGTTCAAAAGATTTCTATTTTAAGACACCTATCATATGCTTCCATAAAAAGTTAGTTGCTTTCTCCATCTTATCTGCAAGAATTGTGAGAAAATATTTGTTGATATAAAAGCTATCTCCCCCAGTAGATACTCTTATTGCACCAAAGCAGTAAGTTGGTGGCTGTTGCCTCACACTGTATAGGCATCTCTCTACTGTAAGCAGGTAAAATGCAAATGGATTGCACTGCATCTCAAAGAAGAAGCACATGAAAACCCTGTTATTGCCCCAGTCATACCCTAAAGACATAGCTGATGCCATAATGCTTGAGACAGGGACAAAATGTTGAGGGAGCAGCCCAATAATAAATACTACGATTATGTAAAGTTTTATTTGAAGGAGTGTTCAAAAATGAATTCTTGAGAAACGCTGCTAGTGAAAAATTTCTTGCAACATTCCTTACTGACAGTCCAATCCTAACCTGCACTGGCACAAGGAGGCCAGCTGGCCTGCCCTGTGTCCAGAGCAGGACTGGGGCCATTTGCAGCTCATCCCAGGGCAAGGGGAATTCCCCTTAGCAGCCCCAATAGAGCTACTCGGATCTGTGCCACCTCAAGAGGTGATGCAGATCTGAGCAGTCTGGAGCTGCTCCAGGCTGCCTGGGGTTAGGGCAGCCTGGAATCCCCACCCTTCGCTCAACCACAGCCCACCCATGGGCCCGCCTGCCCTCCCCATGCCCCCCCAATATCCCCACGCCAGCCTGACTTGGCTGGCGCAGACTTACCTTTGCACCAGCCTAACGGGGCTTGGGCTGGTCTCCCTACTCTCTTGGTGGTGCAAAAGTGCTTTAAGGCACTTTCATGACACTGTTGGGCCGGCGCAAAGGACTTGCGGCAGCCCATCTCCGTTTCTGGATTGGGCCTTGAGTCAGAATTTCAAACACTCAAAGACTACCATCTAAGTATGTGTCAGACTTGTGTGTGTGTGTGTGTCTTTAGATGTGTGTCTAAAAGCGTCTTTAGATATGTGTCTAAAAGTCAAATTATGCTGAAGATGTATTGTATATTGTTGAGGTTTTCCCACTAGCATGACCACAGCTCACATCACATTATACAGAAATCTGAAACATCAGGATGCTAGCTTTCTTTAGCTGTGAAAGAAAGAGGCTGTGAAAACGAGTATGTGTTTTTGATTCAAATTCTTACTATTAAAAATGCCTTCTTGCAAGTGACACACAGTACTATGCAGCCAGTAAATAAGAAAATTTTGTTGGGCTTGTGGTGCAGTTGTCCAGGAACAGACTCTTCTGCTGTGGAGAGATCAAATGTAATATGGTGCAGAATATTTGTCTCAGTACATTTCAAAAATTACTTCCAAAGATGGACCTTGAAGAATCAGCACTGGGCAGTGCAAACAACGTGAAATAAGAGCCCTAGTCTGAAGCTGAGTAGACGAAGAATAAGAACATGCCAACTAAGTACACCCCATTGCTGATGTATTCCTTGACCCCCAGTGTCGGCATTGTCTGAGGAGGGAAGGCAGCACTAAACCTTTGATTAGGTGGTCGAAGCCAGAAGCCTTAGGGAAATGACACAAGGACCATGCCTCTCACGTTACTTAATCCATGGTTCAGTGTTACATTGGCACTCAGGATATATGAGCATCCCAGTGTTTGACCTGAAATCAAGTTCAGCTTTCAAACATTTTCCATGTGGATGTCCACAAAAGCACAAGGCTTGGTCAACCATCAATTTCATTGCTCATAAATGCTCAAATATATCCAAAAAAGGTAGGAACACTGTGAGCGCTGACCACGTGAAGAGGTTTGAATAAAAAGAACATTTGTGAACAGCCAATTCAGTCTCAGAGTTTCAAAATTTTGCAGATATATCCACTCTCATCTTAATTCAGTTCACAAAATTTGGCACAGAAGAGTTTAATATTTTGATCTCCCCGATAAAATACTTTAATACCTCTAAACGGCATTACAGTTCACTAATTCAGAGTCTCCTCTTAACCAGTGTTTGGAATGGGTTCGCAAATCCAGGTAAAAAGGGAACAATTACTAATACAGGTGGAGCCTATTTATCCGGGTTAGTTCCATGACTTGGCGTGATTAACAAAAAACGCATTGTGCTAAATTCCATAGAGTCACGCAAATACACTGCAGCCTGACACTTCCGGATGGAAGGAAACGAAGGCAGCTGTTATCAATCTCCTCCCCTCCGCTTTGTACTCAGCCCTCCCCATTGCCAGATGCCCGGCTTCTTTCACATGGGATGCTGATCTTTTAAGAGTCCAGCTCTATGCGTTTCTACTCAGAAGTAAGCCCCATTGTAGTCAATGGGGCTTACTCCCAGGAAAGTGTGGAGAGGATTGTAGGCTAAATCTCATGCTTTGCTTGGTGGGAAGGCTTGCTTGTGTCAGTGATTGCCTGCACCATGGGGGGGGGGGCGTTGCTTGTGGAATGTATCTGAAAATTTAAAAAAATATATAAATTCTCAAAAATTTCCACCTGAAGCAAGCGCTTCATTTCAGCCTCCTCCTGCATCCTTTGCAGTTTCTTCACTACTCACAGGTTGGATCTCACTGACCCTTCTCTCCCCATATCAAACAGGAAAGAGCTAAATACAGAAAACTTCCTTGCTGCTTGTTTATCTGTGCAACACAGTGGGGCAGAGAGTTTATGGATAAGGCTATATGAGATTCAAGAACTGGGCTCATCAAGTATCATGAGACTAAACATAGAAATGTCTTGGTTGAATTGTTGTGTGTAAAACTGGCAAACATCAATCAAGGTAGCGATCAATCAGCAAAAATGCGGTTGAGATCAGGTGTGACAAACCATTAATTCTACAGGTCTTAACTTGGAAACATTATACAAGATGTATTCTTCAAGTGTGCTACGTCTCAGCCCCACCAACTTTCCCCATTTATTTGTTCTGGATGTTAGCCAGGGTGAAGTCATCACACCTTAATAGTTGCTACAGCAGGATTTAAAGTGGGTTATCCTTATTCATATCAATTACTGATTTTAAATGTCCATATGATCACCATCTATGTTACATAAGCATATCTCAAAACTTGCTATGGGGCCACCTTTGTGTTTTGTTAAAGTGCCCTTTAAAGTCATCACATTAGACAAAAGCGAACCCCTGTAAACTGAACATTTGATTAAGATTAAAGTCAGGGCCTGACTTACAAAACAGATATGAATTATACAAGCTTAAAAACAAACTTTAACCACACTGTTTAAATATGGAGAGAAAGAAGATAAACATGGGTAGAATTACTTCATTTTACCCTTCATCCCACCATTTAAAGCCTTGGGTATTTTTTCATTAATCTCAAACTTGTCAGACACGGTAACCAGCTTTAACATTTAACAGGTATGCAGAGACAGAAAAAAGACAATGGAAAACTTTATGCCTGGAGATTATAGTGGGATTACTTCCACAGCTTCAGTATTTTCATTTCTTAGGAGGAACCCATTTCTTTTAGCATATGACATTTTACACTTTGTAACAAACGTTTGTGATCTCCTAAGTAGTTCAGAAACAAACTTCTTGATGACTGAGTTCCTTTTTTCAGTCAAATATTAAAAATGGGAAAGTACACACACAAATAATAATCACAGGCAACTACCAGGACAATTGCTACCATACCCTGTGGTAGCAAAAAACAACAGAGTCTCGTGGCATTCTAAAGACTAATAAAGGTACTGTGGCATGAGCTTTCATGAACCAGAGTCTGTTTCTTCAGATGCACAAGATTGACAGTGAAAATTACAGAATGAGAAGAGGGCTTCTTTCTTCCAGAACATTCTCTGGAAGAGAGTGAACAGTGGAACCAGAAGTCAACTGATTAAAAATTTATAGCTACATACTTACAGCAAAAAGAATCAGAACAAAATGACTAAAATAAATAAATCCAACTATCAAAGCAATCATGCTGTTAGTGTGGACCAAACTAAAATGCAGTTAAGAGTCAACGATTATTCAGCCAGTTTTCTTCAGCAAGAGTGGATAGTCTTTTAACACATTCAGGGCCCAATCCTATCCTATTTTCCAGTGCTGGTGCTGCTGTGCCAATGGGGTATGCACTGCATCCTGTGTTGGGGAGACAGTCGCAGAGGCCTCCTCAAGGTATGGGAACATTTATTCCCTTACTTCAGTGCTGCATTGAAGTTGCACCAGAGCTGGAAAGTTGGATAGGATTGGGCCCTCAGGAACCTAATCTCACTTGGTCCTACAAAAATCAGCCACAGCTACCTGTAGAACTGTCAAGGCATCAAGAAAGCAAGAAGAGAACTACCCCATAGCAGTTGAAACTTGAATTCAGGAAGTCTAGAAAAAGATTGGCACGTGATCATTTTGCAACTAGCTGCCTCAGACAAAAAGGAGTAAAATAAGTAATCTGTTGGTTGGGAGGACAAGTAGGAGACAAAAATTCTCAGAATGGAGGCAGCAGGAAGAGACCAAATCTATTTCTCAAGGGAAATTTAATACCCACACTTGCACAATGCAGGTATTTTCCCAAAAGAGTGGAAACTGGGAAAAGAGGGTGACCAGATGCAAAGAGCTCCTGAACCTTTCATGGCTGTGTAGAAGATAGAACACTAGCTGGTATGAAAAGCTAGACTAGCTGAAATCCCTTCTTCTATAACATGAAATGTACAGGAGCCCTGCTGTGCCTCACAAACTATTCCTCTAAAGATTCCAGTTGCTGAGATCAGAAGTCTCTGGAAAGCAAGAAAGGTAGATAGACAATAAAATATAAGTGGTTTATTGTAATGGCACAAGAAAAACAGTGGGACAATACAGGGTTGCTTAATAATCTGAAAATAAAAAGGCTGCAAATTGTGACAAGTCGAAAATAGCTCAATTAATAGCTCCTGCTCTTTTCTTCTTATCTCCTAGCATGGGACACATTTCCTTCATTTCAGGCACTATAATTCACACCCCTCACACATCTTGCCATCACCCTCTTATTCTAGCTCAAAGCTATACTCAAAAAAACATAGAGGAGCTAAGAAGTTTAAAATGGTGGTTTCCCTTTAAGGCAGCTGCATAGCAGGTCTCACTCATCCTCAGTGCAATGGGAAAGCAGAGCTGGTTTAATTCATGGGTGCAGCCAAAGAGAAACATGTTTGTTTCCATCTTTGAATAGAGCAAGTGTGGAATTGATTTGCAAGAGGATTTCTAGAATCTGAACAGGGTGTTATGTAACCTTCCAAATGAATCATCATTATTAGTGACATATTAAGGTTCACATTTTCAAACATGATTGCTTAAAGTCAAAGATGGAAAGCATCTCTCTGAATCACTGATTTGCACTGAGTATATATGCACCATTGGTGGGAGAAAACAAAAGAACAAGACAAAAGTATGGCAGACCCCTAACACTGTCTGGCCCAGTCAGGGCCTTTACATCATTTATACTGTATTCTTGGAAGTACTGGACAGAAGTAGTTCTAACAAGTGGTGAGGCAAGACAGTTAGTTTAGACTGCAGATTTTGGGTACCAAAAGGATAGCAGTGAAAACAAACAGAAAAGATCCATGGGACATAATTCATAAATGGGTTTTCTTGTGCCACCCCAGTGGAAATAAAAAGGAGCTGTCACTACAAGAGTACAGTATTATATGAGAGCCCTTAGCAAATTGTACCCATTTCAAGTAGTGGGATGGGAAATGATAAAATCCATTTGGATGTTCTGCATCTGGCACTAAAATCCCATGTGCCAACCTGAAGTACACTGCCCCTTCCCTCTCAGAGGAATCCACCAACTGCCTCTGTAGGGAGGAGAAAGAGATGGGGAAGGACGTGTGCATTATGCTGTAAGCCAAATGTGAGCTGCATCAAGGGCCTCTTAGGATACAGATGTCTAAATAAATTGTCATTCCAAGCACCTGTTGGCTCAACACATGCAATGGAAATACAGTCTGAATACTCCAAAATGATGACAGTAAAGTCTAGATTCCTCAGGTCCACTGGACACAATGAATGAATTCTGGATTTGATTCCGCCTACTCTGCATACATATAGTTTTAAGAAGCGTGGGTAAGAGCTCCATGAAATCTATTTAGTAACTGAACTGGACTGCATGGAGGAAGAGGAATACAATTGAAGCTGGGGAGCCACCTGTGGCTTGAATTGGCTATAGCTCAGAAATAGGCTGAGCTACTTCCCCCAAACCAAGAGGAAGCTTCATTTATTTCCAAGTGGAAAACAAAATCAAATGCAATACTTTCCAAAAAGCCCAAATCTCCTCTCTCCCAGCCAGTTCCCCAACCACAGCTTCCTTTTGAAAGCCCCCTTATGGGCTTGGCTGGATATAGCAGCAGAGGAATTCTGCCCATGAAAAGAGAGGTGGATGGCAGTCTCTTATTCACTTCTCCAGTGCTTGGCATACTATAGAGCAGTATACTCACATCCCAATCCTATCCAACTTTCCAGCCCTGGTGCAACCGCAGCCCTGGGATAAGGGAATGCAGCCCTGGGATAAGGGAACAAATGTTTCCAAACCTTCAGGAGGCCTCTGTGACTCCATCCCCAACACAGGAAGCAGTGCATACCCCATAGGCACAGCAGCACCAGCACTGGAAAATAGGGATAGGATTGGGCCCTCAAGGGTTTAAGACCATGACAGAAAGCTACATTTCGCAAGGGCCACTGGGTTCATTTATCACGGTATGTTGCTGGGCAATGCACCAAGCACCAGAGAGGAAAGGGAGAGATTTCCCTCTTCTCAAGGTAAGAGTGCCATTGCTACAGCCAATGCCACTAGCCCAGCCAGTAAGCTGAATTTAAAGGGAAGGTGGCAGGACTCAAGGCAAGCAGGGAATTCTTCTCTAGCTCAACTTTAAATCAGAGTAAGAGAAGAATTCAGGGTTCCCACTCTCAATGCTCACTTGAGGTAAGCGCTGTGATCCCCTCAAACTCTCACCTGAGCTCTGGACGATTTTGTTTTTCCAGAATCTCTAAACAAGGTTATTACGGCTGTTTCTCATGCAGGAGGAACATGCAAAGGAGATGGATCTTTCTGTTCAAGCCATAGTAGCTACAGGTCAGTCTGAGGACTAAAAGACTATTTTAGAAACAAAGCAATTTTTCAAGACTACGGTCTAGTTAGGATAGCTTCTCACACCACATTTTGTACTCCAGAACATATATCACGCTATGGAACATGCTGTGCTCCATAGCTGTTTTTATTGATGCAAAAGTTACTGCTTTTCTGTTCAAAATACACAGACATCTGAATCCTCACTTTTTGCCCATAAAGGCTGCATGCTGAATCCAAATGAAGTCTACAAATACCCTTATTTTCTCAATGAAGCTGCAGCTTGCAATATTATTTCCTGATATGCATGTCTCTCAATGTAACAATACAGAACAAAAATCTGGGTCCAAACCCTGGCTGAGAGGCCAACTGGTATGTTTCTCAATTTATGTTTGAACTAGCTGCTCAGATTATGCCTGCATGCCTGCCACCCAATTTGCCACTGCTTCCCTTCCTTCCATGTGATTTTCAACTATTTGGCAAGGCACACCTCAACAGTGTGTGCTTTATCTATATTACCACCCTCCCTATTCAAGCTGGTTCAATTTAGGGATTCTTCAAATGCGCCTCTCATAGCTTGTCCCAGCCTAGCTGGCAAGTCTTTCAGCTCTTTCTAGAAATCCAGAGCACACTCTAAGGATTCCTAAAAAGGAGAGAAGAGGAACAAGAGAGCTGAATGGGGAGGGGGGTCTACAAGGAGAAAGGAGATCATTATTGGAGATTTTAGGCACCAGGGAGGGGCCTATCCCAGAACAGATTCCATCAAGGATAAAGTGTAGAAAATCAGAGTCAGAGTGGAATGTAGATTTGCTACAGAAAGAACAGACAATAGTAAGAATGTATGAGCAAAGGATCAACACCACATTGTCTATGAAACCAGAGAGAGACAGAGGTTTAGTTTGATGTTTCCCAATATGTGTTTTGTTCCACAATTGTGTGGTCTTAATAGATTTGGGGTGGGGGAAATTGCAGAAGATCTTGGATCATTTTTGCAACTTTCCATAAATAAATTTAAGAAATCTTAAGTAACAAATCCTGTTTTTATGCCCTAGAATACGGTATGCACATGCCCTAATATGGCCATGATCATTGAAAGAGGCATCTGAAATTTTTGTAGCTGTTTCAACAGCAATCTTTAAGAAACATTTAATATGCTCCCCACAATTGGGCTAACTTGTTGCCTTACTATGAACCACAGTAAGTACCATATATAGATGGCAGAAAGGAGGAGAAAGGTGATAATTAAACAACAGAGCTATCTAATGGAGAGGGACAGAAAGTCTTAAGGAAGAAAGATGAAATGTATGTCAAAGGGGAGCCACAGAGCATAGTGATACAAGATTCACCGGTGAATGAAGAACAACTAACTAATTTAGAGAAGGAAAATTAGCTTCAGACCATAAAAGGATATCATTTCCTACAAACCCACTGAAGTGTCACAAAATTATACGTTGGCATGCTGCATATAATCCAGCAATACCAACTCTGTCCTTCAGCCAGCTTTTCAAGTCAGAACAAGTCTTTCCCATTCAGTGTAATCTTGCAAACCTAGTTTATCAGCTGGAGGAGATAGGAACCAACCAACTGAAGTTTGCACGCCAAGACTACAAAATTATGGTCATTTTATTCTAATGCACTTATGAAGGACTTCCCCAACAAATTCTGGAAATTGTAGCTTGGTGAAGTCCTGACAGTGATCCTTGTAAAACTAAAACTGAAGTATTTCCTGCTGAACAGGAAACCAATTTTTGCCTGGGGTAGTACAGAAATGCTGATAAGCGTTTCCACTGTTCTTTCCCTGACTCCCATCCACTCTGGTAACAGAACAAAAATCCTGGTCGTATTTGTTTTTTACTAGAGTGGAAAGGGAGATCTAGAGCAGGGGTCTCCAAACTATGGCCCGGGGGCCATATGCAGACCACCACAAGATTTTATCTGGCCCTCAGCAATTTACAGCCCAATCCTATCCACACTTTCCTGGGAGTAAGTCCCATTGACTCTGATGGGACTTACTTCTGAGTAGCCAGGCATAAGATTCGGCTCTTAAAGTAATTTTTCCCAACCACATCACAATTGAACAGTTAACATGTGCAGTTCTGTATGCCACACTCCTTTCCATGTGACCATAGTCATGTCAGCCTGGCTACCTCTCATGTTGTCACATTTCTCTTTTGTTTTGAATCATATCATGCTGGTTACAAAAAAGATCCAAGTAAAACCTTTTCATTCATTTACATTTCATTCATAACAGATCTTTCTTGGTGAGTGAAAATGTGTAAAATATATGATGTGGCCTTCATACTGAAAAGTATGGAGACCTCTGATCTAGAGAAAGGCTTTTCAGATGCTTTCTGCAATTTATGGATCTCATGTAACTTCATATGCAAGACAAAAACCATCCATGGCCTATTAAGGAATGTCAGTAGCTAATTCAGTGACAAGATGGGGAGAAAAATTTGAGTGAAAAAAATACCTCAATCCTATCCTTGAGATATGCCAGGATATTTCCATGTATGCCAGCGCAATGACAGCACCATCCATGTAAAAGCCCACCTGCTGACAGTAGCACCTTGAATGGTGGCACAATGTGGGGAAAAAATGCTATGCCAAGTAGCTCATATATCACTCAGAGGCCAGCACAACTCCACTGGTAGAGAGGCCACAGAAGGGAGGAGAATGGAACATGACATAGGCAGAACGAGGAGGAGTCGACATACACCACATCCTAATTCCTCTTCCACAAAGGACATGGCCCAATGCCAGAAAAATGCTGTGCCAACCATGCAGCTAGCATAAATAAGGGTAACTTTAGAAGGAACAAAGGGGAATACTGAACAAGGAGAAGCTTAAATAAAGATCTTCCCTAAAAGGTTTTCCAAAAGCCAGAGCAGGAGTAGAAAATATAATTAAATATTCAAATCTCCTGAAAGATAGCAGAGGTGGTGGTGGGGGATTTCAACACTTTTGGTGTTGGTGTCTCCAATATTTCCCATTAAAAGCTACAGCATCTAAGAAATATTGAAGAATGATGATTATTTGGGTTTTTTCCATGATGTAAGTGAGAACAGTCTGTCTGGATTTTCTCCACATGGCCTCAGAAGGAAACAGCCTCCTTCGACTTCAAAACTCTTTTAAATGCCAAACTTAAGACAATGAACAAAATAAACCTGTCAATGAACTTTCTTAAAAATAAAAATGTTGCTTAAATGCTGGATAGTTTACTAACAGCCCAATCCTATGCATGTCTACTCAGAAGTAAGTCCCATTATAGTCAACTGGGCTTACTTCCAGGAAAGTGTGGATAGGATTGTAGCTTAAGGCTGCAAGTCTGTGCACACTTACCTGGGAATAAGCCCCATTGAGTCCAGTGGGACTTACTTCTGAGTAAACATGCACTGTAAGATTAAGATGGTTTGCCTAGTGTATTGGAATCATGGAAGATCTGGTTAGGAGGTAGAATGTGGTGTCTGCAGTGGCCCATTTAAGAGTTAAGGCCTGGGCTTTCAGCAAAGAGTGAGCTGCACAGCTGCAGCCACTAGAGGCAATGAGGTCCCCAAGGATATAAGGAGCACCTGAGACAGGAAGGGTTTGTGGGTTGTAGAAGGAGTGCAGGTTGGAGGTAGGAGAGGTGACCGACTGACTCTGGACTGCCACATGGCAACTCTTACTGACTTACCTGGAATCTGACCTTGGACTGTGACTTGGCTTATTGACTCTGAACTTTGGCCTGGATACTCTGACTTTGTGGCTAATGGACCTACTGGACTGTTGACTTACTTGCTCTGCCTTGTGGACTGACCTTCTGGCTAATTGATTATCTGGCTCACTGAGTAAGGGACTACTCGAACAGGCTGGGGAGCTGAGGTGTGCTGCTATACCTGGAAGGACTGCTGCCTTAGGAACTGGGTCCCTGCATTCTAAACAGGCAAGCTACCCTGGTGGTGAAGTCTAGCAGTACTGCAGTGGAGAACTGGGGTCATTGTTGGGGGAATGAAAGGGGAGCTAATTAGCTTAGAGTGGGCATAAGTTCCCTAAGTGAGGCTTGGGTTGGGAATCTGGCAGAACACCTAGCTTTGATGGAAAGTGTTGCTGCTTCCATGATGGGGAAGGAGAAATGCTTCTGTTTAAACAGGGAAAAAAGCATTTGCTGTTGCAATGTGAAGGAGCTCTTCAGGTTTCTGCAAAGAAGGAGATGAAAGACTCCTAAAATTACTAGATCAGTCTTTCAATCATTCTAAACATCCTTGGCATTTTCAAATGGAATTGGCCCAAGCATTTCAATATGCGTGGAAGTATTTCTAGTTCTCCAGCAACTGTTGCTGAAGAATGTGAAGACATGCCATGATGTGGAATTAACTTTTTCACTAGGCCAACATATCACCTGAGTAAAGATGCAATTTTGGTATGGCTGACTAAGAGCTATTCAAATGAACAAGAGTCAAAGTGCAACACATACTTTGTTCAATGCATCACTTCAATAAAATGAGTGTCAAGAATCTAATTACATTACTTCCCCCATTTTAATTTTTTTAAATAAAATGGTGTGTTTTTTTAATCGCTTATTCTTACTTATAATGCATGCAATTTAATTTGGAAAATATCACATTTGTTAACAAGTCCCATAACAAGCAATGACAATTATGCAAAATGTTAATTAAAAAAGAGACACATGGCAAAACGACACATTTTTGAGCTTGTACAACTTCTCCACAGCAAAATGCAGAAATCAATTTTGACCATTAGAAACAATTCATATGTAAAAACAGCTAGTTTTGTATAACTTCCTGTTTGTTGTTTAACTTCCATAAAGAGGAACAGAGAGACAGCATTACAATAAATGAGTACTCTGTATTTGCAAGGAACAAAAATGGTTTTGACTTTTTCCATGCATACTACAGTCAGGTTATAAGATTCAGAATGGAATCCTAATGTGTACAAGCAATTTCCCTCCCCTCTCATTATTGCAAAAGCAGCTCTATGCAATTCCAGAACCAACTGTATGTTGGAAAATGTGGGAGTTTGAGAAGACTTTGTGCTAGATAAAAGTACCGGTCCTTCAGCAGTCAAGGATGTTAAACTCCCAGCTATTAACTAACATTAATATGTTTGCATAGGCTACTCTACTCAAAAGTTGGCTTGGTAAAGATAAATGGCTAACATGATTCTATGCATGTCTACTCAGAAGTAAGCCCCACTGAGTTCAATGAGACCTACTCCCAGGTAACTGTATATAGGATTGCAGTCTAAACCTAGCTAAAGGACAGCCTCAATGACCTGTTAATCTTTATGCATCCCATGAAAGAGCCTCAGGCTGATTTGCACATCTGAGAATGGCTTTTGCCTAAGATCTCTTTCATTTGTAGGGCCAGGTACAAAATAAAGTAACTTGGGTAGCAGGAATGGGTTGGTTTACAAGTATGTGTTTGGAGCAATCAAGATGGTGGCATGGCTTGATTACAGTGTAATATTTTCAGTCAAAGTTCATATACTTTGGTCCTGCATTTTATTCACACATAGGAGCAAACTTCCAAAGTTTCTCAGTCACGAAGTTATTATAAATGAATTACTCACAGTGATATCCTCTTTCTAGAATCAAATACTTGGCTGTTAATTTTATTTGGATGCTTAATCTCACCAAGGAGAATCAATCTAAATACACTGTACAAAGCAAACTCCCATATCAAACAAATCTAAAATAAAGCATGTCTCAACATTCCATTCCTTAACTCCAGTCACCAAAACTCAGCCTTAATGCTACTGAAAGAAGTTCAGGTTTTAATGAGTCTCAATGCAGCTAGGGAATTTCATAACTACAGATAGTCACAATGTGGAAGTGTGCAGGAAACTTTAGTAAAATAGCCAAGGCACAATCCTATATGCACTTATGTGGGAGTAAGTCCAATTAAACACAATGGAGCTTACTTTTGAGTAAACATGCACAGGATTGTGCTGCAAGTATACTGCACATGACATAAGATTGCTCCAAGCAAAAACACCACCAAGCCGTTGATGGCATAAGATCAAAGCTGTAATTCAATACTGTTAATTCTTCATCAGCCAACTGCTCTCACTGCCCACTGACAGGGGTAAAGGGAGGAGTCTCAATTACAAACTCACAGGCAGGAGAGTATTTGCTTTCCTTTATATTAGGACTACTAGCTTGTGGGGGAAAGTCCCTATAACTACTGACTATGTTTAACAGATTTTCAATGTGTTTTCAAATTTTTTCCCCTTTGTGTTACTGAACAGCAACTACATGCAGAGTCTTCAAAATGATGATATAATAAAGGCCGGCACACAGAGACTCACACACAAAGATTTCACCATGAAGGGCAGCAGGGTCTCACACCAATTTGGTTGTATAAATGGCCTTTTCAGCCAGAAACACTCATTGCTCCTTCTTTTGTTGTGCTTGTGAGGATCAAGACATATCCCAGCTGCTCAGAAAGGTTTATTGTCTTTATTTCAATTTCTTGGAAGGGGAAGGGGGGTGCTGGAACCTGAAAGGGCCTGAATTTTAAAAGCATATTCTAGTTCACAGAAACATGGGCAAAAGGAGAACAAAGCAATCCTCCCCAAGAAAACCGTCTGTCTCTAAACTGACCCTTTCTTTAGGCAGCACACTCTTGGCTACTGAACAAAAGCCACCAGCTTCAGCATCTGTCCCCCTCACACATGCCTAATCTGCCAATCATGCCTATTAAAAAGGCAAGGAGTATATTTCCTCTTCCATGCCAACCATTTGTTTGTGGTATTTTAAATCACGGAATTCATTCTAATATTTTTTTAGATGAAAGTCCCGTTGGTTTCCACTGGAGATTACTTTCAAGTAACCACAGTCAGGATCAGGATTGCAGCCACTGAAACCTACTAACACACTAGAATGCATCAAGTGAGCCACTGTTCATAGGATTAATTTTCTTTTGATATTTTAAACTATCATGAAATCTGGCACTGCTGATTTTGTTCACATCAAACGCATTAGAAGCACAAAGGCAACAGCTCTTCTCCATAAGCATATGAGAAGCTGCTTTACAGCAAGCCAGACTACGGGTTCATCTAGTCCAATACTATTGACACTGACTGGCAGCATTTTGAAGATACCTGGTCTTTCCCAGCCTTGCTACTGGAAAACCTTTTGTTCAGGGATGGAACCTGGGACTATAGCAGAGCATGTGTTTTGGGTGCATACTGAGCTAAGGCCAGTCCCCCCATGCTAAAGATTTCAGTCTGATGCATGCTGACAAGAGATTAAGTCCTAATTAACTAAAAAGGACATACTTCCACATAAGCATGCAGCAGACTGAGTGACACAGGACTTTGCCCAGTTTCAACCACTGCAAAAGCAAAAAGGGCCACTGCATACTGCCACATAACCACTAAAATATGGCATCATTGGGTGTAACATGCTTAAGAAGAGTCTAGAGCAGTAATTTTCAACTTTTTTCATCTCACAGCACACTGACCAGTCACTAAAATTGTGAAGGCACACCACCAGTTGTTTTGGGTTTTTTTTTACAATTTTTTACTTTATAGACAAGGCACACCACACTGCCGGTGAGGGGCTCACATCCAATGGCTGTACTAATAAATGATCCTCCCCCAAATTCCCACAGCACACCTGCAGACCATTCAAGGCACACCAGTGTGCCACAGCACAGTGGTTGAAAATGGCTGATCTAGGGTTCTCTTCTAGAATCATAATTCACAGGGGACCATACTGCTGCTAAAGATCCAACTCACAGCCCAATCCTATGCATGTCTACTCAAAAGTAAGCCCCATTAGAGTTAAAGGGGGTTACTCCCAGGAAAGCGTGGATAGGATTGGGCTGTCAATTCCCTACCCTGAAGCAAGGGTCCAATTTTTTTTTTGGGGGGGGGGGGGGAACAAAACAAAAAACAAAATACAATTATTGAAATAGAATTTCTTTACAAGTCTCAAAGAAAAACAGGGGGAAAACCGAGAAGTAAAATTTGCCTCCCTAAAGTGACATCTCTCTAATACCTGATCTTCCACATCCAGTGGTGTCAGTCAGGTTTGACAACCTGTCCAAGCAGAGCACAGAATGGACCAAGATGCCAGAGATATCAGGGCAGGGGAGTGGGTAGCAGCCAGAATGGACCAAGATGTCAGCGATGTTGGGGCTGGGGGGGCCAGCAGTACAGAATGGACCAAGATACCAGAGATATTGGGGCTGGGGGTGCAGCAGCACAGAATGGACCAAGATGCCTGAGATATTGGGGCTGGGGGTGCAGCAGCACAAAACGGACCAAGATGCCTGAGATACTGGGGGTGGCAGCATCAGCAGAGACAGAGCACCACAAAAAGAAGCACGTGCAAAGGGGGGAGGCAAAAGGGGCACACAAAAACCTGTCACTGCCACCTGCACAGGTCAGGGGAGCTGCATGGCTGCCTACGCAACATGCAAGAAACAGCCGCCTGCACAGACAGCGGCTGCTTCTCAGGAGGTGGGGCAGCAGCTCCTTCCACCGACACCGAGGTGGGGGGAGAAGAAATGCTGCTCTGCAGCCCGTGCTCAGTTCGGAGGAGAGGGGCAGGTCCTGCGCAGGAGCTCCGGTCCCCAGGGCAGAGCAGAGCGCAGCTGGTGGAGGGGCCGCGCTCTCCGAAGCCCGCCCCAGCCCCAGCCCCAGCCCCTCCTCCCCACTCACTCACCTGTCAGGGTCTTGTGCACCGTGTTGCCCATCACTCCCTCCTCCCTCAGTCACGCCACGCCACGGGCTTCGGAGCACGGCGGTCTCGGAGGTGCTGCGCGCCTCCCCGCAGGGCCATTGACGGGGCAGGCGAGCACGGCTGGGCGGGCTGGGGCGCTGCTGCCGCCCGGGGCGGGGCGGGGCGGGCTTCTGGCGCTGCTCGGAGTCTCCCGGTGCTGAACCCGGAGCAGCACTGAGCCAGTCCCCGCAGCCAGCAGCGCCCCGAGCTCCCCGCGGCCGGAGCCGCCTCCAGAGGGTTGGCCGAGGCCCCGCAGCCCGGCCCCTTTCCCCGCCCAGCCGGGGAGGAGTCCGCCGCGCACGCATTGTTTGAAAGTTGGCAGCCGCCCGCCCGCCCGCCTGGCATACGTAAGGCAGGAGCAGAGAGGCGCTGGTGGCAGCGCTGAGCGGGGGCGGCCTTCGTCACAATGCGCGCTGTGGGAGGCCTGAGCGAGCCAGCAGCTCCGGCTGAGTGAGGAGGGGGCGCCCACATGGGCTGGTTGCTGGGCACCTGCGACGACGGCGACCCACCCGCGCCACACACAGGGAGGCTTCCTTGGGAGAACACGCACACTGCACTGGGCTGTACTGGGAGGATGGGTTAGAAAGCAGGATGCTCTGGTTTTGGAAGTGGGCTGCCTCAGAGTGCCAGGTGCAAGGGAGGGCACCAGGATGCCCTCTGTGAGAAGGAAGGGGAAACGAGTGAAATTTCTTTTTGGTCTTAGAAAGAGCCAAGTGACCAACCTGTGTAATTCATCTGTGGAACTCCTTGCCACAGGATGTGGTGATGTCATCTGGCCTCGATGCCTTTAAAGGGAGTTGGACAGATTTCCAGAAGAAAAGTCCGCCACAGGTTACAAGCCATGTTGTTATGTGCAACCTCCTGGTTTTAGAAATAGGCTGCCTCAGAATTCCAGGTGCAAGGTAGGGCTCCAGCATGCAGGTCTCTTGTTCTGTATGCTCCCTGAGGCATCTGGTGGCCCACTATGAAGTACAGGAGGCTGGACTAGATGGGTCCTGGGCCTCATCCAGTGGGGCTCTTCTTATTTTCCCCACAGCTTGTGGCGGGTGTGCATCTGCTCTAAAATGGGGTGGAGGAGCCCCCCTTTTAAGGGGTCTGTTGCCCCAGGGCCACTCCCACTGAGGGGGATAAATCCACATTGACAAACCGAAGTGTGAACCCCAATTCAACCTTGAGAAAGGGGGGGCACCCCTGAACATTAAAAAGGTTTGAAGGGGTAAAAAAGCAACAGGAACTGAGGTCATAAGAGCATAAGAAAAGCCCAGCTGGATCAGGCCAAAAGCCCATCTAGTCCAGCCTCCTGTATCTTGCACCTGGAATTCTTGCATCTCCTACCTTGCACCTGGAATTCTGAGGCAGCCTATTTGTAAAACCAGGAGGTTGTACATAACAACATGGCTTGTAACCTGTGGTGGACTTTTCTTCCGGAAATCTGTCCAATCCCCTTTAAAGGCATCTAGGCCAGATGACATCACCACACCCTGTGCAAGGAGTTCCACAGATTAATTACACAGGTTGGTTGCTTAGCTCTTTCTAATTTTTTTTTTTTTGGGGGGGGGGCTAATCTCAGGAATGTAGGAAAATCAATACCAATGGGGGGGGTTTGTTGGGTTTTTTTTAAAGGACCAAATTTCTGGCAAATCAAAGAGTGCCTGGGAGCTGGCAGGTCAGTTTGCCCTGAGACAGGATTAAGGTGTTGCAACTCAGCCTTCTCCATAAAGCTCTCTTAGTGTTTTGTTTTGTTTTTTTGCTATTATTAAAAAGGCACTCAAGACAGTGTCCATTTCAAAATATAAACATCAAATTGAAAACTAAATGTTACAATAAGGAGTCAGAAAACTGCAGAAAGGTAGCAGCTACAGCAGGAAACAATAGAGGGGCTAAGCTCCCACATGTCCCTGTAAAGGTAAATGATGCTGTTATTTTATCATAACATTAGAACAGCCCTGCTGGATCAGGTCAAATGCCCATCTAGACAAGCTTCTTGTATCTCACAGTGCCCCCCCCATGCCTAACACAAGACTACAAGATACCTGTTTCCTGTACCACTCCCTTGCACATAGCATTCTCATGGATTGAAACCGATGATGGATTTTTCATTCATAAATCTGTTCAATCTCCTTTTACAGCAGTGTAGGCTATTCAGAATGTGATGTGGTCATCACCACAATCCTGTGATAATGAGTTCCACAGATTAATTTCATGCTTGGTAAAGAAATATTTTCTTATCATGGACTTTTGTTTCATGTTTCTGGTGTTTTGGGATTAGAGATGTAAATTTTAAAGCTTGGTGTCAGTGCATCATTATAGTACGCATTCAAAATGGTAATTAAATACTTGAGAGTAATTTCTTACTTGTGCTTGACCAGTAAACTCTAAAAGTTGTTGCATGCAAGATCAAGAGATTAGTGGAATTGGTTGACTTTTTTTTCTTCAACAGGAGATTTCCCTACTATTTTACAAACTATTTTTGAATCTCCCCTTGGTTTGCCACACTGGGCGGTGGTCTACTTAAAAATACAAGTCCAGAGCAGCCATTGAACTTGTTTTTCAAGTCTTCAAGATCCTGGCACTTAGATTTTTGAAACAAGAGGCTAGATTCCAGTTTCTTATATATATGCAATCCTATTTTTGAACCATTTTTTATTTTTAACCAATTTTTAATGCTAAAAATTATCATCTACCTTTTAAATAAAATCCTTTTTCTATTATATCCTTTTGTGAATTTTTTCCTCCCAAGCTCACATCTTTGAGGGCTCTCATATCCAGTACCATAAGCATGTTGGTTTTGTTTTCCAATCACAGCAGTTAAAATCTGAATCAGTATTAACTTACCAACATAAAAAGAACAGTTTTGTTCAGAACATATAAAGTCCATAAAAGAAGTGCCATTTACCAAGTGCTTGAAATTGTTGCTAGAAAATTCCTGTTTCCTGTGGAGTATGTGCTATGAACACTTCAAAGGTTGAACCATTTTTTGGGAAAATTTCATAATTCAACAAAACACATCAGCTATGAACATTAAAAAATAGACTCTGAAAAAGTGTTTTGGTTCATCATTGGCCTCAGGCATTTATACAATAAAGATCAAATTACTCTGGTTCACAAAAGATTTTTAGTAGCAGTCACCTAATGAAAATGTAACAAAATATGGAGACTTTGGTAAAACATTAATTAACAAAACTTACCGTTATGGGGATTGTCATAGTTAATATTGACCCACAGAGGTTTAAATGTATTTTTTCTTGAGTCTGATGTTTCCTTAAAGAACTTAAGAGCAGCCTTGCTGGATCAGGCCAAAGGTGCATTTAGTTCAGCTTCCTATATCTCACAGTGGCCTACCAGATGCCTCAGGGAGCACATAAAACAACAAGATACTGTGCCTGCATCCTGTGCCACTCCTTTGCACCTGGCATTATTTTATTATTCTACTCTTCTATTTGTTTCTAAGGTGTTTCTAAGCTTGCTACCATAATCCAGTGTTATCCCTGGTACAGTCAATTTCTGGAATGTTTCCCCTTGAAATGTACATTTCTTAGGAGTTCATTGTAAGATGATTCTCTGTTTAGTGTAAGTAAGAATGCACTTAGTTGCCATTTTCTGCTTGATTCTCTAGTTTCAGATCATGCTAATATGCCTCAAGCTCTGCTCCTTCCGAGTTTAACTGCACCACCATTTTCAAAAAGGCACAAACCTGTACTGTACTGTACTGTACTGTAATTAATTGGGGGCTAATAGTGTATCATTCATATCGTTCTCATGGACACACTTTAAGCAGAATTTTTTAAAACTGCCTTTGTCCTGCTAAGATAACTCAAACTTAACCCTCCTCTTAGCACAATAAGTTTAAAATGTGCCTACCATAATGTCCTAGATCAGGAATGTCAAACTCGTTTCATACAGAGGGCCAAAGTTAGCATTCATGGTGCCTGCTGAGGGCTGGAAGTGACACCATTAAGCAGATAAAGGCCATAAATAAGCACTTTGTTCTCACACAGAAACTCATTGGCTGCAAATGACAGAAGAGAAAATGTGCAAATCTTGTTCGTATTTTCAAGATATGAGAGAGCCCAATTATAACAGGGCCCAAATAAATTGCTTCTGGGAGCCGCATTTGGCCCACAGGCCTTATGTTTGACACCCCTGTCCCATATGGTGCCCAAGAATTACAAATACAGCTACCTCTATCTATTACATGAGGAGTAATAATAAAGACAGGAAAACAAGGAAACTAAAAACAAGAAAAACTACAACAAAGACCTTCCATGTTATTTCTCTGCTTTTGCACAATTTAGTCTATGCATTTCTGTGTTAAAATAGAGGACATATAACTATTGCACAGTATAGTAGCCAGTGGTTTTCATTACAGCTTGGTTTATTGTATCTGAGAATACACTTGCTAGAACTTTTGAATACGAGCAGTTTCAAAAATCCTGTTTAGAGCAATAGAGCCACTTGTTTGGATAAATGAATTTATCAGATCACATTAGATGTTGAAAAACATGTCACAGCATGCATGCACCACAGACAGCACAGCACTAATCAGAGGGGTTTTTGGTGGCATGGCTCTTTGGCTGATGCTGTGACACACACAGAGACATGTGCATCACACTGTTATCTAATAACATGTCTATCTGATAAGATGAATTAATCTAGTTGCTCCAGGCAAAAAATGTCACACCATGAAAAGTTTGTCAACAAAGGCACCTCATGATCTATGTTCCCAAGTGTATCGTACTGTGGAATATGTATGGGCGTATTCTAGTTGGTGGAACTTTTTCCTGATAACTGGTTGAAGCTCAACAATTTTGAGAACGAGACAGAACAATGACAATCACTATACATTTTTAAATCGGTAAGAGCATGGCAAAACTCTCAGGAGAAATAAAGCATAAAGAATATATAAACTAGTGCAGTGATTCCTAAAATGTTATCAACAGGCAGCATCCAGAGCAATGAAGAAAAAAGTAGTAAAAAGTGGTGGCATAAAGACTCAGGAAGCTAAAACTTTTTCTATGCAAGCACGCACACAAGAGACTTTAAACAGAGTAAACATTATTGGAATGTTTCTCAATAGGAGCACTATAAATATTTTAGTACTTCAGTAGTGATTCTACTTGCAACTTGCTGGGGTGGTCTGCTCCTAAGTCCTAACCCTGGGCCTCTCAGACCAAGTTGAAAGTGTATTCGTGCACTCATGGTGCTCAACAGCGAATATCCCCGCCCCTTTTTGTGACATACATAATGGCCAATGGTGTTCACACAGCCACAGTGAATGTGTGTTGCCTGGGCTGCTATGTCCTGCAGTCGCTTTACAGCATCCCATTGTACTCTGAGCCTCTTAAGCTGGGCTCACTAAGACATCAGCAATATGCCATTCCCTCAAATTTGCCATAACAGCAGCAGAGAGCAGAACATGTTCTTAGTAGTCAGAAGAATAAGTGCTAGGAGCCAAGTTCTGTGTACAACTCCACAAAATGGCATGAGCACCCAACTAGCCTAGCGTCCTTTCATGGTGGGAAAAAGGGGTGAGGGGCAGGGGAGGTTGACCACTGGGGTAGGAACAAGGAAGAAAAGTGTATCAGGGATGTACTGTCATAGGGTAGGAAGCATATAAAAATTGTTGGAACAGTGGAGAGGTGTTTGGAGGACTTAATTAAACACAACCATGACAATCTATAGCAGGGGTGTCAAACTCTTTTCATACTGAGGGCCAAAGTTAGCATTCCTGGCGGTGCTGGAAGTGACATTAAGCAGAAAGTGACATTAAGCAGATGAAGGCCAGAAATAAGCACTTTGTTCTCACATAGAAACTCATTGGCTGCAAATGACAGAAGAGAAAATGTGCATATTTTCAAGATATGAGAGAGCCCAATTATGCTGGGAGAGCCAGACATTATAATGGGGTTGGGGGAAATTGCTTCTGAGGACCACATTTGGCCCTTGGGCCTTATGTTTGACACCCCTGACCTATAGCATAACACATATAACTGTAGCCACTATCTGTACATAGAACAGAGACTGGGAAAGCAAGATTTTAAAGGCCTAGATCAAGAGTGGGATCAAGGCAAGCTTGAGCCCCAGCACTTTTTTAAAATGAATAAGTAGTGCTGGATGTTGGGCACTCAGAAAGCTAAAGAGTAGGAAGCACACAAATAAAAAAATGGGCTGTATGGAAGTAGGTAGGAAAGAAGAGTTTTGCAGGGGCTTAATTTGAAGTCAGGTCTCTATCTCCTTGGGTTCAGCTGGAATGGCAAGGATTGGCCCCAAGCCTAGAAAAAATAAAAGCAGACTGAGCCTGTTCAGGTGCCTCCTGTTTCTGTGCATCCACTGCCAGCTCTTTCCTTCACACAGCTGGGATACAAATGGAAATATAAAATCCTATATGCAACCACCCACCAGACTGAAAACTAACACTAACAATAGTCTATCTTAGCATGACAAGAGGCAGGAATTTTTCCATTGCACACAGGAGATGAATGTTGCAATTGATATTAGCATGGCACTGCTGCTGCCTTAACTTAAATCAAATATCACATTTTGTTATTCTCAAGCCACCCAAAATCAGACTGAGTACAACACGGAAAGGAGACCAAAGGGCCTAATGCCTACTATTAAATTGTAGTTGGACACTTATTAGAAGAGGCTTCATCCAAAAGGTATACACATATATGCGTGTTGCCCTGAGTACAAAGGAAATGACACACACACACACACACAAGAATTGAAACTGTAAAAATACAAGATGCCTTTTCAGGAAGGAAAATGTGTAGATGTGAATGGGGAAAGGGGTTGGACAAAAAAATGCAGAGGGAAAAATACTCATTAATAGCACAGGCAGGGGTTGCTTTCCAGAAGGGAGACTTCCCTTCAGCTAATTCACACTGCTGAGGGAAGTGGGGCAGGTATAATTACAGGGCTTAACAGAGCCTTGAAGTGCAAAAGAGGTTGTGGTGCAGCTGCATTTTAAGAAGCAGCTCACTTTTGCTTCCTCAACTGCACAAAGAGCTGTTCTCACATAAGCCCCATTTGTTTCAATGACACTTGCAAGGAAATGCCACATACCTTATATTTCTACTTTTTTATTGAGGGCTATAAATCAGTGGAGTTATGGTGCACTCATCCCCATCTATCATATTCTGAAGCAGTCACCTTACCTTACCTGTAAAAGCATTGATTTAGATGTATAGCTTGCTGTACCTGAAAGGCTCAAGACACGTAACAGTATTGTTGTGTCACAACCAGTGAAGTCAGAAACTCAGAAAGGGATCATTTTCTGTGGTTCTATGGAGGAAGAAAGGGATGCGTAATCTCCCAAGACTAAAGATGCTAAAAGAAGCATGCACAATGTCATGAGGAGGTTAACATTTCTTTTTTCAGCAGACCAGGATGGTGGTGGTAAGTAGATAATAATAGAAGATACAGGATATATCAGGCATGAAACTAAGTCAATAAATACAGTGTATTTCTTTAAACTCATTCCCTGAGGAAAATAAGTACAGTCCTATTATTTTGTCAGAGTGATTATTATGTTGACAGATAACACCTCCATCCAGCTCATTCTCTCACATATCTAGACATCCAACAAAAACTGGAGTTCCTCTAATGTTCCTTTTAGTTTGTCTGAATGTAAAACCAACAACATAATAGTAGATCCATCAGGTATTTTTTCACCCTGGCTGCAATCCTAACCACACTTTCCTGAAAGTAAGCCCCGCTCAACAAAATAGGACTTACTTCTGAGTAGACCTGGTTAGGATTGTGCCCTGTTTCCCAAATGTGCTGAGATGGAGAAAATTGTGCCCAGGCCTGAACTGTACCCAGTTGTCCCAGAATGGGAACCTGGCTCTCACAACACTCCTGTACCGCACTCCTACCACCCAAACATCCTCTCCATAGACAATGGCAAGTTCAAAATCTTCTGGCATTCTTCCCTCTCTCATGCCACTACATGAAGGATATTTAACATTACTTCCTGTTTCTTGAAGCCATTTGCCCTTCTTCCTTCCTTCCTGGAAAGTGAAGGTGAACTAAGGACCATATTTCCTTTCAGGGGTCAGGGCGTGATGGTTTGCCTTCTCAAGACTAAAAAAAAAAAGGAGCATGAGAAGCTAGTGATCCCAAAAATATGTTAGGTAAGAAGTTGGATGCTGGGTACAGATACCATGTATTTGTGCAGGTACTTCTGAATACTTTGAGAATTGGCTGTACTTGTCATAAGAGGCGACTAAACAGCCACCGGGTAGATGGGACTCATTAGCCTGGGAAGGCAGCTCATCTGAGAGAAGGAAAACTCTGATCCCAAACCTCCACTGCCTTGTGGCTACATCCAGTTATGGAAAAAGCTTCAGGAGTCAACCTCGAGGCAAAATCTGGAGCTGGAGTCCCTGAGGCAGTTCATGGCTGAACGCAGTCACATTCTGGCAACTCCTGTGACGCTGCTGGAACCAACCGTATTGGCCTCTGCCTTTCCATTGGACCATTTCAGCGATGTGGAGAGGGGGGATTTGCTGCATGGGAAACAGTCTATCCTCCATATCTACTTTACCCAAGCTTCGCGCACTGGAGAGGACACTCTGTTCCAGAACCACCATTCAGAGCGCAATACCATAGTCTTCCAAGACTAAAGGATGCCAGCAAGCACTTCTGAATACTTTCAGCATTGCTGCAGTCCCCAACAGAATTACATTCATAAAAGAAACCCACAGTATAATAAACATAATCACCCGGCATTTAGAAAGCAATAAAATACGTTAGTCAATAACAAACACAATTTTAAAGGTTTGCTTTAAAATAGATTGGTTTAAGATACCCAGTTGCCCATGTAACATTTACATGTATGGTACGTAATGCTGGTTGTCAAGAGAGAAAAGGCCTTTTCATTCTGCTTTTAACTTATCAAGGCAAACGTATTACTGCAGGCTTCAAATAACAGGACCTAACAAATGTGATTCAAGGTAAGAAGGAACCTCAAAATGAAATCACAGAGGTTGAGTGTGCAGCTATCTGTCATGGAAAGTTACAACCATCCCAATTAGCTACAGGACAGGAAAATAAAGGAAACATAACACAGTAAAACATCTCGTTCAGTAATTCTCAAGAGTTTCTACAATGGGAACTCATTCAATAAAGTTGAACATAAGACACATAAAGCTGCTTTCAATCAAGTCAGACCACTGGTCCATATAGCTCAGTATTGTCTACATTGTCCAGTAGTGCTCTCCAAAGTTTCAGACTGAAGGTTTTTCCTTCATTACCTGGAAATGCTGGAGACTGATGCTGGTACCTTCTGCATACGTTTACTCTGCCACAGAGCTACAGCCCCATCCTTAACTGAGACCCGCTTAGCACACCAAGGCCCAGCAGTCATTTTATGATATTCTTACAATACTACCTATAATTAACAGGACCAGGAGCATTCCCGGCGGGGAGATGCAGTTTGAGGGAGGAAGGAAGGAGAAACGGTGGGGCCCACATGGAGCTCCAGAGCTCTGCAGCTGAGTCTAGGTTTGTAAATACATTTTGTTAGAACACACCCTCTGTTTCAGGGTGACATATTTTGAAGCACGATGGGGAAGTGCCTTCCACATACACACACAGCATTCTGAGGTACTTGCACAAGTGTTCAGAGAATGTGTGTTCCAACCATTTCTATCATGCTTCAGAGTGAGGGTTGCCAATTTGGACTATAGCTATTCTTCCATTCCCCCCCCCCCCCAAAAAAAAACAAACCAACAGAACGTTGGACATTCTTGGAGGCTCAGTTAATCTCCAGGTTTGCTTTCAGTGGTCACTTGGAAACTTGTGATGATTCCTGGAGACTCTGGGCCAATTCTGAAGGGTTGGCAATCCTATGTATCTTCACCTCATCTAATCTGTTTCAATATACCCCCTGCTTTAGACCCTTTGCCCCACATCAAACTTGACACTCACCTCTGTCAGTTTACTCACCTACCGAAAAAGTTTCCTTGATTTATGGATAGCAGCATCTCACAATTTGGGAATTGCTCATCCTACTGTAATTCATTCCCCCAGGAGATGACATCATAGAGAATAGCTGGTCAATATCTTACAGCAGTGGTTCTTAACTTTTTTTGAGTTATGGACCCCTTTGAGAATCTGATGCAGGATATAGAAGCTCTCCCCAGAAAAATGCACAGAAATGGATACACGTAAAAAATGTTTTGCACTCAAGTTAAGAAACGCTCTTATAGGAAGATAAAAGCAAGTAGCTATGTCTATGAAAGCTGATGCCATAATAATAAACCAACTATTTCCTTGGGCCACTGTCCTTTTCCTCTTTTTCCTGCCAGATAAACATACTTTCTCAAGAGATTAGAATCGCATTTAAAAGAAGTAACTGAAGAAGAAAACTGGAGTATTCTGGAGTTCTCTGATAAAGGAGAAGGAAAGATATAGTGTGGTAGCATAAAACGATTGATGTAAAGCTGTGTTTCTCAACATTTGTCCCCCACCGTACCACTTTGCATGGTCCACCTATTGGAAGTACCAACAGAAGTAACTGGAGATGAGATCATGACAATGGATTTGGAGACCAGACACAATGCAGCAAACACCAATAAGAGGCTCGGGGGGGGGGGTGAGTGCGCAAAAAGCATACGGTGGAGCTCTGCCTGTGGAGACAAGACTCCTAACACTGCTTGTCATGTTGCATTCCTAGTCTCGCTATCAGGCGGCAGGGGTCAGGGGAACATGCAGGTACCACCAGACACCACCTCAAGTACCTCAAGTTACCTCAGTGGTACAAGTACCACTAGTTGAGAAATGCTGATGTAGAGTCTATGAATTATCTTGGGACTCAGCCAGGTTCATTGGGAGGAATGGAGATTATCATTGCTATCAGTCAATATTCTCAAATTTCTTAATGAGAGGTTTTACATAACTAGGGGTGAAACCTTTTTAGCTGCAGATAGCCCTGAACGATGCACTGACAGAACCAACAGGCCACCATGCAAACCACCTAGTTACCAAACCGCTTTTTGGAACACTACTAGGACTACTCTATCACTGCTTAATATGGCTATAATGAATTGACAGCTGCCATGTCCCTATCCCTAATGAAATCAGTTCTCATGCCTTAGGGCTTGTTCTCATGACTGTTTACTATGCATGAGATACTCCCTTAACAGTTTAGCTTAGCATTTTTTTCCATCTTATGTCAACTAGTCTCATGTTTAATGTGTGTGATATAAATGGTGTTCTGGAGGTGTCCATTAACAGGGCTGTGAATTACAGTCTCCAGGGAAAAAAAGGCACCAGAGCTCATTTCCAGCATTCAATGTCTCAAGAATGGTTCTTGTGAGACTCTTTCTCTATGAGACAACTCTGAGTTGTGGAGTGCAGTGCAGGGGCCTTTAATACTTATTATTAATGAAATAGTCATAAACAGAACAAAGCTTAGCATTTACATAGTATTTGGTTTCCTTTCTGGTTTTGCAAACATTAGTTCAGTCTCAACAACAATCCTGTACTATCATATTTATACCACAGATGGGAGAGGGGCTGAAAAAGAAATAGTGGCTCACCAAAGACCACCTAGAAAGCTCATCACTGAGGGGAGATTTGAACCACAAACTTCTCAGAGCCTTTGGCATTTGGCAGGCTAACAATCTAAGGACACAATCCTAACCAACTTTCCAGCACTGAAATAGCTGTGCCAATGTAGCGTTCACTGTATCCTGCAGTGGGGAAGCAGTCAAGGGGGCCTCCTCAAGGTAAGAGCATGCTTGTCACCTTACCTTGGGGGCTGCATTGCAGCTAAGTCAGCGCTGGAAAGTTGGTTAGGATTGCGCCCTAAATAAACTATCAGCAGGCTCACAGACACATATTGTAAGTTGTGGCGCTATGAGGCAGCAACTGTATCTATGCTGTATATCAGTGTTTCTCAACCAGTGGTACGGTTACCACCAGTGGTACTTGAGATGATGTTTGGTGGTGTTTGTGGGACACCCAGGGCACAATCCTAACATTGTGTTAGGCTGGAGCACGTCCCTTACGCCAGCCTAGGAGGGCTGCAAACATGCCGTAAAGCACATTTGCACTTTCTTGGGAACAAGCCGTGTCAGCGCACAGAGATGCGCTGGAGCATGGAGGCTGTATCCAGCCTCCATGATGGCTTGTGGAGTGAGCCTTGCGTTGGCCAAGCTCATCCAATGCAAGGCTAGGGGGAGTGGGTGGGAAGGAAGCGGGAGAGAGGCATTCCAGGGCAGGGGAGGGCAGGCGGAGGGTGGTCCCAGGGTGGGCAGGGAGGGAGCAGGAGGCAGGGCTGGGATCCAGCTGTTATGCCAGATCCTAACCCCTGTTCCCTAGCAGCGTGGAGCAGCTTCAAGCCACTCCACTCTCTTCAGACATGTGCCACCTCAGGAGGTGGCGCAAGGAGACTCATAGGGGCTGCAGTGGCTTATCCGGGTGTTTCCCCTTGCCTCTAGCTGAGCCACTTTGGCACCCGATCTTGCACTGGATACAGAGCAAGCCTCTTGGCCTGCCTGCTCCAACACAAGATAGGATTGCACTGCTAGACACCTGCTGCTTGGCAGCAAGGCGAGTAACATGATGTGACAAACATCAGTAAGAGGCTTGGCTCAATGGGCAGAGCTCTGAAGCGTGCTTTTCACACACTCTAAAAAGTTCTCCTGCACGCCCTGAGCATCTTACTGGTGTTGGTCACATCGCACCTGGCCTCTCAACCGAGAAGTAACTGGCAATGACATCATCACCAGTTACTTCCAGTGGTACTTCCAATAGGTGGATCGTACAAAGTGGTACAATGGGAGATAAATGTTGAGAAAAACTGCTGAACATGAAAAATGTAGGAGGACAAACAGCAACAGCTCTGCCATGAGATAAGCGTGACCACTTGCCTCAAGTGGCAGATTTGGGGCATGACTTGGATAGCAGAATGGGACGAGGAAAGATCTGATCCACAGGCATGTTCTCAGGCATTCCCTCCCTCAGCTTTCACTACAGTGAGAATGCAGTATAATATAGTTATTTATTGTTTCTCAGACATTGTCTTTCAGATGAAATGGGAAAGCATTTGAGAAAGCCATTCTTCAGCAAAAGCAAGAAAGGTGGTTTGATGCTTTCTCTCTCATGCGCACGCTCACGCAAGTCAGACGGAGCAGCACACCAGGTCAACTGACATCCCTAGCTTAGATTGTGGAAATGGAAGGGAACAAAGAAGAGGGAGCACAAGGTTATAGGAAGACAGCTGGGGAAGGCTCTACTGGGAGTTTTTGAAAGAGAGAAGTTGGAAATAGATTTCAAGAAACTTCGGAAGCAACTGTTTCTGGACCTCTTGCTGCCCCACACCTGAAAGGGCAACAGCTTACAAGATGACCGTGGTCTGGAATTCCTGATCATTTATAGTAAAAAGGGAACAGTTACCAATACCAGCCCATGCTAACTGGGCAAAGGGCAGCTTTCAAAGTGATGTCCTCTTATATTCAGCAGGGGGAGAGCAACTGTTCACCTCAGCATGACGTCTTTTCCAGTGGCTGTTGCTGGTGCCTCCTGTATTTTTTTTAAGACTGTTAGCCTTTTGGGGCCAAGAACTATTTATTGATTTATTTTACTATGGAAACCGCTCTGTGAACTACTCCTGTCAAAAAGCTGTGTGTAAATATTCTTAACAAAAACAATAGCAATAACAACAATGATAATCTACAGTACACTCAGAAAAGGAAGACTGTTGTCTGAGAAATATATTGGTAAGAACAAAGCATATGCTGAAACGTTAATACTGTATATAATACAACATAATGGGAATTGCTTCTTTTCTATTGAAATGCTTTTGTAGTTGTTCCAGTAGATACTAGATGCTTCCAAGCAGAATTTACATCTTTAGTCCTCCCTCCAGCCACTAAACAAAAAGGCCGTATTCAAGAAAGGGCCATTTGCTGAAGCATCACACGTCTAGTAGATAGCAAATGGTGCTTTCGGTATTCCCTCATCTTGTGATCTGGTTGCCTTAAAGTATTAAAAAAAATTACCCAACAGCACACTGATCAATTCCCATGGCAAACATTCAAGAGCTGTTTGTTTAGGAAGGTCTGGTGTACATCACATCCTCAGTCCTTGCCCAGAACTATCATGCCACCCATTCAGCCTAAATGCTGAAAGTAATTGTTTTCCTTCCCCTACTCCTCCTGACACAAGCACAGGATGCCCAGGGTCTCAACAGGTCATGCAAAGGAACAATCTTCTTAAGACAAAAACAAGTCAAGGGAAGCAGGGGCTTCCAGAGAAGCAGAAGGAAAAGCTACACCCTCCAAAGAGCATCTTGAAGTGCCCTTGGCTTTGGAGTAACAGAAGGTGTTTCCTGCCTAGAGTCTCTGCAAAACCTCCAGGAGACTGAAAATTGTGGCAGTATTTGTTTATTCAGGTGTCAAATGGGTGTTGTCACTTCTCTTCAGAGAAGTCAGGGTGTGGCACAATTTGCCATCCTCAGAAAGCACTCTTCAAAATACATAGGGAAACCCAGGTGCAGTAAAAGTTGCAATACCCAGCACTGAAGGATCCAGAAAGCTCAGCAAGTTCACCAGCCCCAGTTATCAGTTTGCAGCTGATGCTGCTGACATTATGGAAAACTGACAGCATCCTGAGTGAAACTGACAGTGACAACAACAGAGGTGTTCTAAAATCTGGAAAATCACCAGATCGGGCAACCTTCAAAACATACTGTTTTGAACCTTCAAAACATATGGTCCAAACATACTGGGTATCACAACCTCTACTGAAATGGTTCCAATGGGATGAGGACAGCCTGCAACCCCAGAATAGTTCAGGGTAACTTCCCTTATCTTAATAGGGAATCTATTCCTTCATAGTTTAGTTACAAATGGACTACAAACTCACAATCCTCAGACTAGATAGCATGCCAGTCATGTTGCATGGCTTGTTCAGGTTTCAGTAAATCTCCCTACACAGGTGGCAAAAAACAGAGGTTTCAAGCAGTTTGTTAGCTCCAATTTATGTAAATTCATTTACATGAATTTGACAGATTAAGCCTCTGTTTAAAATCCTGGCATTTAGATTAAGCCTCTGTTTAAAATCCAGGGCCAGCCCATTGATGAGGTCAATCAAGGCAGCAGATTGTGGAGGCACTAACCTTCATCCATTCATTCATCTCCACTGCTCCTCCTATTCCCTGGATTCCAATTTTCCCCCCTCTTCCTTTTCTAATCCATGGAATGGGAGGATCAGAGCCTGGAACATCACCAGGTAAGGAGGGGCAGCACTTGGCACACTACTTCAGGTGCCAAGAGGTCTTGGACTCATCCTGTGAGAAACAGTGAGCAGTCCTTTGGAAATATACTTCGAGGTGGAGGCTTGCATCTAATATGGGTATTCATGCCTGTACAATTTGCATCACTGAGGCCCAAATGAAATATGTAGTAGGCTGTGATCAGTGAATGAAGCAGTTATGTGAAGCTCCTCATGCTCCTGTCTTTGATTTTGAGAAGTAATACTTTATTGTCAAGAAATAATTCCATTCATCTGATGCTCAGCACGCACTTTCTCCCCTGTATACCATATATTGCAAAGTGTAGGGTCCCTGCCCTGGAGGGGCCTGGAGCAGGCTTGTTCCACCCCCAGGGAGGCCTCAGATTGGCTGAAGGGGGTTCCAGCACCCTTGTGCTGCTCCCTAGCAGAGCTGCCAAACCCGGCCTAGGAGCAGGAGCTGTTTACCTCACAGCTCTCTGCTTCACACTGACTGCCTCTCATCCCTGGCCTCCCTGTTTTATGGAGCAAGCCCCGCCCCCTTTGGCCCCTCCCCTTCCTCCAGGTGGGGCAGAAAAGGCTTTTCCTTTTCCCAGCTTATTTCCTGCAGTGTTCCTTGTTTGCCCTGCCAGCCCCCTCTGGCTGGTTGGGGTGAGCCAACCTGCTTTGCCCCCTTCAAGGGCAGGGAAGCCTCCTCACCCTGGGCGTAGGGTGCCTGCTCCAGGGTAAGTTGGGGGTCAGGGCATCTGGGCAGGGCCCTGACACAAAGCATTATAAAGTTCCTTAGCATTGTCATCGGAGATCACTGTATTGGTTGGCTAAGTTTTAAGTCTCACAGATATTCTGCTCAAGATGACTAGACACTGAGGCCCAAATCCTAACCCACTTTCCAATCCTAACCAACTGGCATAGCTGTGCCAATGGAACGTGTGCTGCTTCTTGCAGTTGGGTGGCACTCACAGAGGCATCCTCAAAGTAAGGGAATGTTTGTTCTTTTACCTTGGTGCTGCATTGCCCTTATGTTGGAGCAGGAAAGTGGGTTAGGATTGCGCCCTTAGTTGTCCAGAAGTCAAAACTGACAGCCGCCACATTCTGAAAAGAGCCTGTGGGTGCCACAAAAATCGGTATGCAGCCTTCTGAGATAACACATAAGAAATTATGAGAGACAAAAAACAATGCTCAAAGCAAAACATTGTATGAGAGTTTCCTAAAGATGTTCAATAGTACCGTTAGCCGCAAGATGCAGTACTTTGCTCACAGATACCATTAGAGAAACTAGAAGAAGAAATGCAGTGTTTTTTTTCCCCTGTAGAGCTGAAAATTAAATGGTACCATATATTTAAAATTGTCAATTAGCTACATAACTTCTTAACAAATCAATTTTTAAAAATGAATGAAAGAAATGTGAAGAAAACAAAGAGGACCAATATAGAATTCACCGTTAAAGAACTTATGCTGGAACTTTCCCATGCAAAAAAAGAACATTTACAAACTACCGTATTTTTCGCTCCATAAGACGCACTTTCCCCCCCAAAAAAAAGTGGGGGGGGGGAGTGTGTGCGTCTTATGGAGTGAATACTGCAAAGCTGTAGGCGTTCTCAGGGCAGCAGAGCCCCCTTGGCAGGTGCTTCTGCCCCTGACCAGGGTCCTGCCTGCGCTCAATGATAATGCAAATGCAAATGCAAAGGTAATGCAAATGCAAATTGTAATGCAAATGCCGTCGCTCAATGGTAATGCAAATGTTCAGCGCTTAGTGACAATGCACTTGCAGAAAAATACTACAGTACCTCATTCTACCAGTGCAAGGATGATAAAGCAGAAAAGGCTAGCATATAAAATTCCTTTTAAACTCAGGTATCGGCAACCTTCAGTCTTGAAAGACTATGGTATCGCGCTCTGAAAGGTGGTTTTGGCACAGCGTCTAGTGTGGCTGAAAAGGCCAATCTGGGAGTGACAATCCCTTCCACACTGGGAGCAAGTGCAGTCTGTCCCTGGTCTGTCTCCCTGGCTATGGGCCTTCCTTCTTTGCCTCTTTGCCTCAGACTGTTGGCCAAGTGTCTCTTCAAACTGGGAAAGGCCATGCTGCACAGCCTGCCTCCAAGCAGGCCGCTCAGAGGCCAGGGTTTCCCACTTGTTGAGGTCCATTCCTAAGGCCTTCAGATCCCTCTTGCAGATGTCCTTGTATCGCAGCTGTGGTCTACCTGTAGGGCGCTTTCCTTGCACGAGTTCTCCATAGAGGAGATCCTTTGGGATCCACCCATCATCCATTCTCACAACATGACCGAGCCAACGCAGGCATCTCTGTTTCAGCAGTGCATACATGCTAGGGATTCCAGCACGTTCCAGGACTGTGTTGTTAGGAACTTTGTCCTGCCAGGTGATGCCGAGAATGCGTCGGAGGCAGTGCATGTGGAAAGCGTTCAGTTTCCTCTCTTGTTGTGAGCAAAGAGTCCATGACTCGCTGCAGTACAGAAGTGTACTCAGGACGCAAGCTCTGTAGACCTGGATCTTGGTATGTTCCGTCAGCTTCTTGTTGGACCAGACTCTCTTTGTGAGTCTGGAAAACGTGGTAGCTGCTTTACTGATGCGTTTGTTTAGCTCAGTATCGAGAGAAAGAGTGTCGGAGATCGTTGAGCCAAGGTACACAAAGTCTAAACTAGAAACTTAACACTTAACTAAACTAGAAACTTAAACTAGAGGTAGTAAAATATGCTAAGGAGCATGGAAACAGAGCAGCAGAGATACATATTTTATTACACTATTTGGTTCAGAATATTTTTTTTCCTGTTTTCCTCCTCTAAAAACTAGGTGCGTCTTATGGTCAGGTGCATCTTATAGAGCAAAAAATATGGTAGGTCTTGTCCTGCATGGCAGATATAACACAGAGAAAGTTAAATATGCTTTATGTCCCATCAGATTCAAGGGACAAGCATAATTAGGCAGTTCAGTCTTGGTTTTATCAATAGGCCTTTTGCATCTAACATTCTCCGAATTGCACCTATTATTAAAAATTCAGGGTTCAATCCTATCCAACTTTCTAGCACCCAGGCAGTGCAGCACCTTGAGGAGGCCTCCCTGACTGCCCCAGCACCAAAGAATGCAGAATTTGCCCTGCTGGCATGGCTGCATCAGCCCTGGAAAGTTGGATAGGATTGGGCCCTCAATTGTGTAACACCTGCAAAAGAAATGAACAGGACAGCCCACAGATACAACCAACTTACAGACGTTTACATAAATTACAAGCCAAAGAAAGCATTTGTAGATCAATGTTCACTAGAATAAAAACACAACACCTCCCACTATATCAGTTCAGTGTAGCACAAACAAAATCACTTCTGCATTGCAATAAGGAATGAATAACTATTTAATATGGGTACAGTATTTGTGATTCAGAAAACATTTTGCCTTCAGATAGTAAGTATGAATGTGATTCCCTAACTTTTTATTTTAATGTACATTTTTGTGTTGTGGCCTGACCTGGCTAGAATAGGCTACACAGGCATTCATAGCAAATTTAGTTATCTGCAAAATACATCATAAGGCACAGTTTAAGGTGAACCATCATTCATCAGGACTTAGCCCTGGAACTTGTTTTCAGTGCTGATCTGAATCTAGAAATAAGTGGTCATAATAAAGACAAAAGGAACAGTTATTGCACTACTGTTACTTTTGAGGGTTTTTCCCTAATGGATCAGCGTGGCTTCTTACAACAATAAAGACTGTTGTTGAATTGTTGTAGAGTTCATTACCATCCATATCAGCCCCCCATCATAGCAGTAACTGAAAACGGGGACAGGACATTTAGAAAGCCATGGTTCACAAGAGGTAGCCCTCCTAGTGTCATCAACTCCAGGGAACCAAAGCTAACAATGAGGCATCATTTCCTGCTGGTCTAATGTAAGCTGCAACCAACAATTAAGCTGTATGATGTGGAATTGTATAATACAATGGTAAATATGTAGCTAGAAAAACAGACTATTTTAGAGGTGGGTGGAATTGTTTCGCTATTGTAAGGAAAACATGAAAAACAAAGAGAAAATGCTTTTTCTCCCCTTGCCAGGATCTCTAAAGGACGCGTGATGTAGGAAGTGTTTAAACATAGTAAGGGAGAACTCAGATATCTTACAAAAGGGGAAACTGGTGGACACAGCTCCACTAATGACTCAGCAACAAGCTACAATATTCACTGTGGATATTCACCAGTGCATGCTATAGGACCCCTGGGACCTGATGCCAGCATTCATACTAGCAGTTATGTCTTTGGTGGAAGATTCAGGAAGCTCTAGTTCTGACCCAGGTAGATTGCAGGATTAGTCTAAACTATGGCCTTCATCATTCTTAAAAACAGATTTTCCTGAATTTGTCCTTCCTGTAATAAACTAACCCAACCCCCACTACCACCATCGCACACACATGCAAAGCATGGGGGAAACAAAATGAGAAGCTGGTTGGTGACATGCCTATTTTCTAAATAGGGGGTTTCACATGTGATCTTGCCTCCTACAGATATATAAATTTAACACCCCAGGCTCTGTTCAATCACAAAGATACTCAAACAGAAAAATGCATGTTTTCCACAGTTTTTCCCCCCTCAATGCACTGCTGCTGAATGTCATGGGAGCAATTAAACTTCATGTTGCCTGGGCAACATAGCATGAGAGATTTGAATACTGCATGTACTCCACTGGGAAGACTTATAGTTAAAAATACACTGTTCCCCATGTAAATCTTATAGAAAGATTTCATTGTTGGGTGTTTTTTTTTTCCCCCTCTGCAGCCTGGGAACGCATCAGTCATGGAGGACAAGCACAGGTCAATGTGCCTCATCCACTAACCTACAAACCCCAAGGACTAAGGATAAGATATGTCAGTGTTCATACTGTCTCTCTAATATTGCGTTTCTGCTCACCTTGACAAAAAAGGGGGTTTGGTGAGATACATTGTGAAGCTAAGCGCAGTGAATGGGTTTGGATGCATAAGGTCCCACTCCTTGGCATCTCTACTCAAAATAGCTCTTGGGGAACAGGGCTGGGAAAGACCTTGGGCAGCTCCTACCAGTCAGAGCAGCCAGGGCTGGGCTAGGTAAACGGCCTGACTCTACGTAAAGCAGCTTCCTATGTAATAAGGGATGTGTGGGTGAGCATGAGTGTGTGATTACTCCATAGCAGAGCACAAGCTTTGCATACATTAAATCCCAGGATCAATCCCTGGCATCTTCAGTTTTTTAAAAAGAAAAGAATCTTAAGCTCCATAGCTGGGACAGGCTTCAGCCTGAGGTTACAGAGAATCACTGACAATCAGAGAAAATAGCACTGGGTTCAGGTTGCCACTTCCCCCCCCCCTTAATGAATCTTGCCTCTGTGTCTTTCAGCAGCCCAACACCCAGAATTTGGCTGGGGAAGCATTTCACTCATCTCCATGAGCAACATTCGCAGTTGGCCAAGTCATGAACTGGCTGAGGGCCCATGCCACCAAGAACTTCTGAAGCCATTTGGCAGCTGGCAAACAGTGGTAGCGCTGCTTTCTCCTACCCTCTCCAGCAGCAACTGGACTTGCTCAGGGCCCTCTGCATCATTGCAGAGGCCTCTGAGGAGCCAAATGCTGCTGGGTGAAAGAGGCAAATGCCATCAGTGGAAGTTACATTCTCTGAATCCTTGTAGCACTGGAATGCTCATTCAGCCCCACCCCCCTTTGACCTTTCCAGGTGCCCCAACAGTTCTGAGAAAGGAACAGCCAAATTGCTGGGGGTGGACACTGTTTTGACTGAGAGTTCCCCCAGAACCTAATGCTGTGATGCTGCTATCGCCACCTGAAGGGTCACCTGATAAATGTCTGTGTGTCATTCTGCCTTTAAAGGAGCAGGAGCTAGTAAAGAGATGACAACCCTAAGGGCTAAAGACAGGTGACTTTCTCAGCCCTACCAGACACTGGACCTGGCTACTTCCACGTGCAAAGTAAGTGCTCTCTGTGCTATGGCTCCTTCTCCATAAGCTAGATAGACTAATAGTCTGTCTCCATATAAAAAAGTTTCACATGGCATTAAGTTAATATGTGCTTACTAAGGCTTAATAACACAGGCCAACACACATTTTGCTTCCTTAAACGTTACACCAATTCCTGGATATATTTGGGGTGACAATTCCAAAAATGTCATCCATTTTGCCCTATCATGTCTAGTTTTGGAGACACAGCATAGCCTCTTTAGTGAATGGTTCAAGCAGCTTCCTCATGAGGAAGCCTACAAAATTCACTAATGAGGCTATACTATATTTCCCAAACTAGACGTGATAGGGCAAAACGGATGACAATTTTTAGAATCAGCACCCCAAATTCATATCAAACCACCATAAAGTTTGGGAAAAACATTTCTGATCCTCAATTTTGTAGGCCTGTGTAATTAATGTTGCCGTCCTACGCACACTTTTCTGGGATGAAACTCCATTGAGTACAATGGGCTTTTCTTCACAGTAAACACGGGTGGGATTGTGCTGTAAGAAACCGTTTTAAGCCAGCCATCACTATAGAAGAGTTTTGTAACCCAGCTGTGTTGGGTGGACTAAAATCAGCAGTCTTGAACTACACATCTGTAAATGCTATTACCAATCCCCTTAAGCCATCCATCCCCCCCCCCCGTGTTTTGTTAAAAATAAACAGGCCCATATTTGGTAAAGTGTCATTAGCAACTGCAAAGCCCTGACACACATTCTGAAAGCAAGCACATGTTGTCCTCTGGTTAGATGCCACCATTTCGAATCCCTCAGGCATGGCTGCAATCATGTCCCTGACTGCAATAAATGTGCTGCTGTTAAAATCTCTCAAGAGTCACATCATGCACACAGGGAGAATGGAGTCACAGGAGACAGGCTTTAGGTGAGGAAGTCCACTTGCATAAGATATCCCCACAGAATGTACAATTTTACTGTACCAGCAGAAATGAAAAAACAAGATCTAGGTTTGTTGGCACAATAGTTTCTTCCACCCTCTTTCAACAGTAATGATTGCCTGCAAAGATAAAACTCCTGGAGCTGGGATGGATAACTGGTTGTCCTAGAAGTTGACTAATATCCAGCTTTCCACAGACTACCAGCAAAGGGAAGAGTCAGACTTGATATGTGTGTAAGCAATAGGCAGTTGCCAATTCTGTTATGCTGTGGAATCAAAAGTAGCTACAGAAATCTATACAGAAATAACACCAGGACTGCCTTTCTTTTCTACTATAGTATATAGTGCTTAAAGAAATGGATTTTTAAAAATTCCATTGAAAGTAATGGTACAGGTGTTGGCATGAAACATAGGACATTAGAACTTGGCCATTTCCCCCAAGTCTGCATGATACCTTCAAACAAGCAGGATTTCCCCTGTACATTAAATGTACTTTAACTAAAGCAGGACTTCAGTTCCTGCTTGCTGAATATGGTCAACATGGATTAAACATTCAGAACTGGAAACTGGAGGTGAAGGATTAATGTGTTCACGAGACTGGAGATACAAACCTGTTATTTCCTCACTAGCAGTTGGCCCATAGAGTACCCTTCCAAATAACATCTATTGACTGATTAGGCTATAATCTACACACACTTTCCTGGGAGTAAGCCCCAGGAGGAGGAGACTCATTCATGGAAGATAGATCGATCTATGGCAACTCACTTCCATGTTCAGAGACAGTTTAGTTCTGAACACCAGATAATGGTGACAAAGATACAAGAGGGAAGGGCTGTTGCCCTTGTGCCTTGCTTGTATTTATTTATTTGATTTTTACTTCACCTTTCTCCCTGAAGTGCATTCAAGGTGGCCTGTTTTAGCCCCCTAAAAGGCATCTAGCAGGCTACCATTGGAAAAAGAATTTTGAATTTGATGAACTGAGTTCCAGCAAGGTGATTCTCACATTCATTGAAGGCTGACAATCGTCACTTTTGCTAGCAACCATAACTAAAAGGTAAGGAGCTTAAAATGTTTTTGTTTTTAAATGACTGTTGTGTGATTGCAAGATGTGGATAGTGTGATAATAGTAATATCTTTCCCCTGGGGGCTGGGGATAAGAATAGGCCCTCGGTTTGGCTGTACTTGTCGTAAGAGGCGACTAAACAGCCACCGGGTAGATGGGACTCATTAGCCTGGGAAGGCAGCTCATCTAAGAGAAGGAAAACTCTGATCCCAAACCTCCACTGTCTTGTGGCTACATCCAGTTATGGAAAAGGCTTCAGGAGTCAACCTCGAGGCAAAATCCGGAGCCGGAGTCCTTGAGGCAGTTCATGGCTGAACACAGTCACGTTCTGGCAACTCCTGCGACGCCGCTGGAGCCAACCATATTGGCTTCTGCCTTTCCATCGGACCATTCCAGCGACGTGGAGAGGGGGGATTTGCTGCATGGGTAACAGTCTATCCTCCATATCTACTTTACCCAGGCTTCGCGCACTGGAGAGGACACTGTTCCAGAACACTATTCAGAGCGTGATACCATAGTCTTCCGAGACTGAAGGATGCCAACATGTAAGTAATATCTGAATCCAGAATGCACCCAGTTCAAACTTGTCAAAAGACCAATAAATAGCAACCAGACTGCTTGAAGCATAAATTTGTGGCATTCTGATTATAAAATTTCTAATTCTGAGGTTTCCTTCTGCTTTTCTGGAGAGATCATTCATACCCGATTACATAGCTTTATAAAAATACTTGTGCCACCCTCCCCCAGAAAACATGCATCACTAATTAGCACAGGGAATCAACCAGGTAGAGGTTTGTGATACCTGAAAATATACTTTACTTGAACTGACACAATCAAAACATCAGTGCAAGATACAGCAACCCTGGAGCCAAACATTGCCAAATATGGAAGCAATATGCCATCTAGTTTCAACACAGAAAGAGGAGGCAGCAAAACAGTTGTACCCTGGTAACCTTTCGTCCCTAATTGATAATCTCTCCACCCACTCTCCACCAGAACATTCATATCTGTTGTGCTAAGGAGTCTTCTGTTCAAAGCAGTCACAAATTAGGACATGTAGAGATAAATTATCACATTTCTTTGTGCTTAGCCCCCCCCCCCCAATTTCATTAAATGGAGACTATCGCTCAGCCATTTGGTTTATTTTATTATTGACATTTATAGACTGCATTTCTACCCATTTTGGACCATCCAAGTGGCTTACAATTAAAATACAATATATACAACAGATAACAGTAGCAGCTGTTAAACAAAACAATATTTCGAATAGTTTTATTTAGAGTGATAGTCTTTTAAATGTCCTACTTAGGTGGCGTGCTAAAATTGGACAGCATCCAATGTTCTTTCTTTTCTGAGGAGCAAGTTACAATTCTGCATTGGAGAGGTAGGGGAAACATTTGGCTGCATGTTTTTAAATCAATCTATATATTCCAACCTTCATAGGTATCACATTGTCAGCCTCAAAACACACCTTCTAACTCTGCAATGACTGACATCACCCACAAGAGAACCTGAACTCTCCTGGCTCATTTGTTGTTACAGGAGCGACTATCTTCAGTGCTCTGACCTCCTACGAGTAAAGATTTGGAGAATGAAGTCAACCGATTGTGAGGCTGTTCATAGAATGGAATACTTCTTTGTCTGCTCTGCCAAGCACTTTGCACCCACTTGGGTGCTCGATATAATTAAACTTAAACCCATATCTTTCCAAGACTGTTCTTCTAGCGTTTCGGCAGCCAGCATTCAGCATCCTTGGGTGTGTCTGACATGCTGTTACCCTTATCCCTAGACAAGTGACAAAGGATCCAATCCACAATGTCCTTCTCAGGGGCACATTTTGCAGGACATGATTTATAGCTGTGTGCATGCTGTGTTGCCATCCTTGTACCAAATAACCAGTGACAGCATGGCTTAAGCAGCCCTTCTGAACCATTCAGTTCTCTGGACTGACAATCCACCCCTAGTCTGAAAGCAAACAAGCAAAGACATCATGTTGTAGGAATGTTGCAGAAGCTGCTGCATATACTGTTTCCTTTGTTGGACTGTTTTTTGCTTCTTCCCTGCCCCTTTTAATTTCATGAAACACGGCGTTCCAGCAGGCCAAGAAAACATAGCTAGATCTGGCTTCTGTTTCCCTGAAGGCCAAGAAATCAGATTTCAAAAATGTGCTCAGTGGGTGTTTGGTAGGAATCTCTCATAGCTCAATTTTAGTACTTGGGTAGTAAAATAAAGAAGGGAGGAACAAGATGCCTGTGTTGCAAATTTTTCATTCCCCCCCCCCATTCTCTAAAACAGGTATGCTATATATTTCCATATATGACTGCAGAAGAAGGCCAGCCACTGTTTAGCTAAGAATCAGCTTCAGAAGGCAACATCATCTAGTCTTTTCTCAGCACAACTTGTGAAAGTACTAGAATTACATTTGGTATTAACTTCATTGTAGCTGAATGTGAACAAAACAGCACAAACCAGGGGCAATTCACACCATATGATACGTTCTGATTCCCCGTGTTTCACCCAGCGACCACTCATAGCATCTGAAAGAGAAGCTCATGCCCACAAACAGCCATTTGCCTCTCCCAGATACACATCTCCAAGAAGATACCCACATGCTGTCCTTTCATATATTACAATGTTTATTGGAAGATAAACTAATCTGCAATGTGAACTAATACAATGTGAACTGGCTCAGGGGGAATGGTGAAATACTCCTTGTTCCTCTCTCATTCAGAGCTGAACCTAGCTAACAAGCAGTCCTGTGGTTCTTTTATTGGAATTTGTTTGCCAAAAGGAGTGGCTGCCATCTGAAGAGGAAAAGAAATGGGAGAAGAGGGGCTGCTTAATTGTTCCCCTTGTCCCATTTCCTCCTGGAAGGGGAATTATATGGATATCCATATATTTTCTCCAGCAGGAGTAAAAGCAGCTTGGGGGTAATTTTCTGTGGAAAAATGTCACAAGATTAATAGATTAAGAAGCATTTCTCCCTCTCAAGACCTGCGAAGTGCTCAAGCTCCAATAAGACCTCATCCAAAAAAGAGAGGAGCAGCAGCAGCAAGGTCCTGTGGCAGCCTCCAGCACAGCCAGGGATGCTGGGGGTTCAACATGCCTCCTGAGGCTGCTCCCCCCCCCCCCCGAAGATACTCTGAGGGAGCTCTGATAGCAGAAACCAAATGTCCTGGCAAAGATCTGCTAACTCCAGAACCTCTTTCATTATCCCCAAGATATCAGAAACAGTAGAAATGGGTCTGTGCTGAAGTTTGAGGTCTGATGATGCAGTGCCCATTTGGTAGCTGAAATCTTCCCTCCATTGGCCTATGCCTGAGGAGGCAGTGGCAAGTCCCATGTGTGCTTTGGATCAAGAACCTAAGAAAATCAAGGAAAGGCAAGGCCACCTGGGTTATTATCAAACTGTTTGATAAGCAATTTTTATCTGGTGTGCTACCAGATAAAAATCTGGGAAGTTTGGAGCACAGTGGTTGAAAAAAACTGAAAAACTCTTCTGGGTTCTGTGACTCTGTAGGGCCCTACAAATAAAGCCATAGAACCAGTAAGAGTCTCTTGGAAGTGACATCACAAGAGATGAAGACCATAGAGGTCAGTGGGCCATCTGATATTCTCTAAACCAAAGTACTTTCAGAGTCAAAACAGATGTGCACCTAATACACAAAGGGCACAATCCTAACCAGGTCTATTCAGAAGTAAGTTCTATTTTGTTCACACCTCTCAGGAAAGTGTGGTTAGGATTGCAGCCAGAGAAGCTCAAGGGGGAGTAAATTTGATTGATAAATAGTGAGAGGGAGGGCTATGAAACATCGCAATGGAGGCATTTTTCAACTAAAAATGACATGTAAAGCCCTCCCCCCATCTCTTGCTACTTCCCTTGTGCCCTCTCACATGCTATCCAAAAATTAAAAACTCCCTGACTGGGAGGCAGGGAGACTAGATAGCATGTTTTGTAACCTAAAAGGCAGGGGAATGTTCAGAGTCATAAACATTTTATGATTATGAATTACCTCTATTCATGAAGTTTTGCAACTCTGAAGTACATGTGCAACTAGTTTTAAGAGTATCAGATGAGTTTTATGGAAAATTTCATCATTTGATCTTCTATGCCTTCAGAACACTTGTATTAGTTTTAGTGGAGTTTCACCAGAGATAAACATTTTATTTATAAACCAGTTGTCCCCTCTCATTCAAGGATTTCGGGTAATGACCATACTATCTAGTCTTTACTAGCTGAGATACTTTATCCAGCTAATCCTAAAAGATGGGGGGGGGGGGCTAACCTTAATGTGCAATATAGGTATTCCTGTATCAACTTGCCAAACTAAGTTTCAGACATCAGGTAAATGATAGTCATGCTTTTGTGCAACTGTTGTTTTTTGTGTTGTTGTTTTTTTTTTGCAAATCTGAAAATAGGATTTTTGATCATGATGATCTCTCCCTGGCTAAAATAAGTTTGCAAATTCAGTAGATGGCCATTTTCCATAAGTTTCCAATAGCTTTCCAATAAATCTGGTGTATTTTCATAGCTGCTAATGCTAAAATCTTCCCCAAGGGCATATGGGCCAAAACCTGCTATCTCAGCTGTTAAATAAAGACAGGATATTAAAAGAAACCACAACAAAACCGGAGAATCGGTAGCTTTGGGATGAAGACAAGAACCCTGCAGCTATGTAAGGAGAAGTTTTTAACGTTTTAACTTTAACTTAAAGCAATCCTCCAAAGTATGCCTGAAAACTGGGAAAATGTAGCAGAGTAATTCTATGGCTGAGACACCAAATTATAGCTCCTTGCAAATATCCCCAGTCAGCTAATTCCTATTTAAGCCATTTCTGCCCAACGTTGCATATACGCAACAGGGACCAAATATGTAAACCTGTGGGCCAGGCTAAAATGAGTTAAGCAAAATGGCAGATATATACTCTCCACCATCATAAACAAAGCTGTAATCTCAGCAGCCTGTAGTTGGTGAAGCATAATGGATTGTGAATCAGGATTTTCCCAGTTTGAATCTCGCCTCTGCCATCAATTCACTACTGTAGATGGCCACTGCCTTTCAGCCTCTCCTCCTCAGCTACAATATGGGGCCAGTGATATTTACCTTCCAGGGTTGCTGTAAGAATGATATCAGAATAATATATGAACAGCTGCATGACGAGGGAGGAGCCTGAGGGGCACCTGCCCTAGGTGCTATGCCAAGGGGAGTGCAAATCTTGAGTCCATCCAAGATGGCGGCCACAGTGAGGTTGCATTCCCCACTGCCACCACCACCTTTAAGTGTTTCAACACCTTCAAACACTTCAAGGTGGTGGCAGCAGGTGCAATCTCTCTTCCTGCTGCCCCCCTCCCCTAGGCCTTCTCATCCCATTCTAGAAGGAATGGGAGTGGAAGGAAGTGATGTTACATGAAAATCTCCTTTTCCCTTCCAAGTTGTGATTTTGTATGTATTATGGACTAAAAACTCATGCAGGTCAAACCTCAGAATACAGGGCACCCTTCCCCCCAGTCCAAGGCCCTGGTAGAAGTCACAAGTTTGCAAAGTGGTGATTACATCCCCTCCTCCAGTCTAGGAATGTCTCCTGATTATGCAAAACAAGCCTGCACCTCCAGAGGAAAAGGTCTATTGTTCTTTTGTTGTACTCTTAAGCACCTTATGGAGATTGCCTCCCTCCCCCAGAGTCAGGCTTTGCTGATAGCTGATTTCTGGACTCTTCCACCTTTTTTTCACCTGGGTGTATACTGAGCATGTGCACAGCTCTGGGATACTTCCGGTCAGTTTAGGTCAACTTCCAGGTCAAAGACAACCCTTATAAGAGAGAACTCAGAGCACATGTCTCTCTCTCTCTCTCTCTCTCTCTGATTGCCCTCCTGCGGGAGTGGTCCTACATGGGACTCTTCCTCCAACTGCCCCCCCCGGACAGGTAAATATATCTTGTGTCTAAACTCCCTCCCTTCTTCCCTATCTATTCCTCCCTTCTCCCCCATCTTTAGTCAGCAACTGGGTTTAGCAGATTAAGGAACCCCTAAATACTTCCCTACACCCTATCCGTTTCTGACTCCTTTTCGGATGCACCCAAATACATAGCACATGCAGCCACCACTAGCTAGGTACACTATACACACACTATACACAAGTACTAGAAATCTATACTTATCAATTCTCCATGTGTATTATGTTTACCTTTGTGTGTTTTTGTAATAAAAATATAATCCTTTGATTGAAAGTTACCTTTCTCCCAGTCTCCTCCTTAAGCTAAACAAGGAATTTCTTTGCTCTACGCTATCTTGTTATCCAGCCTATGGTCCCAAAAGTTTCCAAAAGGTTAATATACTAATTCCCCTAAACAAAACAGCCTTTTTGGTAACAGTGAGATCACACTTGCCACCTCTAAGCAGAAGCTGCTTTTTTGGTACACTCCAAGAAAAGTGCAGTGCACTGAAAAAGCAGCCAAGTAATGGGAGGGGACATGGTAACATCATAATGCCACCACCAATTGCTTCTGTGTCTGTGTGTAAGTATTTTTATGGTATCTGTTGCTTGTGCCAATTTCAAGGTGCTGGAAATCACAAATATGCATACAGCTCATTTGTGCAGGCAGAAGTCTGTGCACCACATGGATTTTCAGCACACCCCTGAAAATACGTGTCAAGGACTGCTCATAGCAGCATGCTAAATGTCAGCGTGTACCAGATTCTGCATACCATACTGACCTGTATACTGCTGCTTTCACACATGCTACTAGTAGGCTGAAGTCAGTGAGAACAGCAACTGCTGCGCCAAGATGCGGACATGCAAGTAAGCCCCACATACATTTAACTGACAATGCTATGCATGTCTACTCAGCAGTAAGTCCCAATAAATTCAATGGGACTTACTCACAGGCAAAAGGGTAAAGGATTTCAGCCTAACAGTGACTGCTAGAGTGACTGATTTCAGTACGCTCACCTCAGGGCTATTCTTATGACAATTAAATAGAAGCAAGATGGGAGAATGAATATGAGATTATTGGTGAAAAATCTATGAAGCATAGCAAGAAAACGAGTCTACATGTACAGCTGATGCCTTGAGGGACAGCGCAGGGCTGGCACTTTGATATAATTACTTTTAATGGGCTGAGCCGGTTGAGATTGGATACTTGCTGACTCAGGGAACATTTTTTGATGTTACAGTTGAAAGATATGGGTGCATTCCGGAGGAAAGTATAACACAGGGACCATTACATGTTAGAGTAGCATTCTTCAACTTTGAGGTCAGAACACAAATGGGGTTGCAAAGCCTCGGTTGTGGGTTCATGGCAACTTAGGGGAACTAAAAAAGGTTGAAGATCGTGAACTAGAGCACCACCAGGTAAAGGGGGAGGCATCTGGTGTGCCCCTTCAGGTACCAGAAGATGGTGCCCCAGTCCTGATCAGGTTCTTAGCAATTGTGCTAAAATCGCTTTCACCTGTGCCAGGCTTCATGGCAACTTTTTCTGTTCTCTCTAATAAGAATTTTGTTACAGTGAACAGTGCTGGGAGGGTGAAATGGGGGTGAGGAGTGGGTGGCAACAGGGGCAGGGGTGGGCAGATTGGGTTCAGAAGGGGGGCAGGATTGATCGTGGGTCCCCCGTCTCATCAGTCATTCATTCATTGGGGTCACGGCATGAAAAAAGTTGAAGACCACTGTGTTAGAGGAAAGGCTAGTTAGCGAAGCCGAGTAAATGGTTCTGAAGATCATTATTCATTCTCACCCCAAGACTGCTAACTTTACCCCTATAGTTCCAGAGTAGCTCTCATAATTTAGGAAGAATGATGTTAATTATCCTGTTATATGAAATATAACAAAAGAGAGCCACTAAGATGATTGCTGGGCTGAGGCACCTTCCTTATGAGGAAAGGCTACAGCGTTTGGGCCTCTTCAGCCTAGAAAAGAGATGCTTGAGGGGGGATATGATTGAGACATACAAAATTATGCACGGGAAGGATAAAGTGGATAGAGAGATGCTCTGGTGTTACTCTCACGTAACACCAGAACCAGGGGACATCCACTAAAATTGAGTGTTGGGAGAATTAGGACAGACAAAAGAAAATATTTCTTTACTCAGCATGTGGTTGGTCTGTGGAACTCCTTGCCACAGGATGTGGTGATGGCATCTGGCCTGGATACCTTTAAAAGGGGATTGGACAAGTTTCTGGAGGAAAAATCCATTATGGCTTACAAGCCATGATGTGTATGTGCAACTTGATTTTAGAAATGGGCTATGTATCAGAATGCCAGATGGAAGGAAGGGCACCAGGATGCAGGTCTCTTGTTATCTGGTGTGCTCCCTGGGGCATTTGGTGGGCTGCTGTGAGATAGAGGAAGCTGGACTAGATGGGCCTATGGCCTGATCCAGTGGGGCTGTTCTTATGTTATTATGAAATTATTCTCCTACAAAAATTACACAGGCCTACAAAATGGAGGGTCAGAAAAATTTTCCCCAAACTTTTTGGTGGTTTGTTATGAATTTGGGATGCCGATTCCAAAAATGTCATCTGTTTTGCCCTATCATGTCTAGTTTTGGAGATATAGTATAGCCTCATTAGTGAATGGTTCAAGCAGCATCCTCATGAGGAAGCCATGGTGTAGACTTCCTCATGAGGAAGCCATGGTGTAGACTTCCTCATGAGGAAGCTGCTTGAACCATTCACTAAAGAGGGTATGCCATGTCTCCAAAACTAGATATGATAGGGCAAAACGGATGCCATTTTTGGAATCAGCACCCCAAATATACCCAGGAATTGGTGTAATGTTTAAGGAAGCAAAATGTGTGTTGGCCTGTGTACCATGGATTTCCCTCTGCCTACCACTGAATATATCTACAGTGGGATGGTGTAAGCACATCAAGGGATATGGGGTGGAAAGAACACTTCTTCCTTGATGAATGGTATATGTTTCAGTCAGTCACCTTTCTGTTTTTTGTTTTTTTTTAAATGGCTGGCCAGTGTATTTGAGTAACATCACTTACAATTATGGAAGCGAGTGTATTATGAACAAGACAGCACTGCTCCCCATTGGGAGATGGTGGGAGATGGAAGATGCTGAGCAAGGAGAGAAGTTTCTGAAAGCAGCTGCTCGCTGTCATAGGCACACAGGACTGTGGTCATGCCACAGAAATAATCCCAAACTAAGACCAAAAGGTCACAGTGGGCTCCAAAGACTAGGAAACACCTGAATCTCAGGAGGTCTGAGCATGTTGTACCAATCTTGCTCCTGTCTTCTCAAACATCATTGCAGAGCTCAGTAACAGGGAGCAAAGGGATTGTTTCTGGCTATATAGAAATGGTAGCTCGTGGATGGAGTCCAAAAGGAAGTCACAGATCAAGTTGGAGGATTAGCCTGTATGCAAAATCCTAACAAGAAACATCTAGGAGCCAAGTAAGGGGAAGATGGTGGGTATAAGGCCTAGGGGCAGTGTCTGTTGGAAACTGAGAAGGAGATGACAGAAAAAATAGGAATGCTCGGAAAAGGACAGAATCAGGAAACCTGAGCAGAAAGTCATGGGAAGCAGATGTGCCATAAAACCAACATAAATTAAACAGACAGGGTGCAGGAACAGGATGGAACACTGCCAGGTAGACTGGGAATCAGGGTGAAGGGCCTCCAAAGCAGCTTGAAAAGAAACCTTCTAGCTGATCAAGCACCCTTCAACTGATTAAAATCCTACATTAGGAGCAGGAAGTGTTATTGGTCTGTTTCTGAGGAAAGGCTCCAAGATGCCTCAAAAAAATCTGTAACAAGGGCATGAGGGATCAAGTATTATGTCTGGCGAAACAAGGAGACAGTTTCCTATGCACAGTGCTGGTGCCGGGTGTCTCAAACATGCCGCAAACATTTGCACCATTTGGAGAGGAAACAGTGCTGGTAGGGAGGCTTGCATTGCCCCATCGACACAGCTGCTGGAGCCATGGCCACCGCCAGCAAGAAGGGGAGCATGGGGAGTGGGGAGGGTAGCGGGAGGGCGTGGGGGAGGCATTATTGGGAGGATGGTAAGAGAAGGTGGAACCAGCCTGGGAGGATGTGGGACCAGTGGAGGAAGCCTCCACCAGATCATATACCCGTGTTGGGCTCGGAAGCCCAACATGGTGCTTCTCACATCTGTGCCAGTGATTTAGCTGGTGCAGACTTGAGAAGCCCCGTTACAGAGGTTGGGGCTTTACTCAGTGTAAGGGGATGAGCATCCCCTTCACCCGAGGAGACGTCCGGCAGCTTCCCTTGCTCCGCAGGATATGGCAGCAACCATTTTGATGCTGCTGTGCCAGGGGGCTTAGGATTGGGGTGCCCTAGAAGAAATTTGTCTTCTAAGTAGTGTTTTCAAAGTTTGTGAGTGAGTTTATCACTGAAAAAGTCAATGGGCTTGTATAATCTTCCCTGCTTTCTCTTTTCCTTGTGAACTACGATTTTCAGCACCTATCTTCTTTTCTTGACCTGTGCCCAGTTTTGTTAGCATTTCTTTTTTGAGTCACAGCATCTGCCTCATTTCAAGTTCAAGGAAACTATCAGAAATGTACAGAATGCAAGAACAACTCTATTGTATTAGCTGAGGAGTCACACCAGGAGTGGATTCTCCATTGTTACCTGTATAAGGCTGCAATCCTGAGAGTAAGCCCATTGAACAAAATAGGACTTACTTCTGAGTAGATCTGGTTAGGACTGTGCCCCACGTCTCTGAAGACTGGGGTTCACAGGCACAGCCAAATACCGTCACCACATGTAAATGATTATACAATTCCTTCAACACTTCTGATCATTCATTAGTACAGTGGTTCTCACACATTTAGCATCGAGACCCACTTTTTAGAATCTCTCGGGACCCACCGGAAGGGGTGTCATGATCGGAAGTGACATCATCAAGCAGGAACATTTTTAACAAACCTAGGCTGCAAACCTACCCACACTTACCCAGGAGTCGTTCCCATTGACTATCATTGTTAAAAGCATATGCATAGTAGCCTGTTAAAAGTACAGAGCTGTAACATTTCCTGAAATACAGTCACATACCATGGTAGCATCATGTCTAGAATATTAAAAATAAAATATTGAAATGAATGGGGACCCACCTGAAATTGGCTTGTGACCCACCTAGTGGGTCCTGACCCACAGTTTGAGAAACACTGCATTAGTACATTTAATCAAAACACATTCTGCTAGCATTCTCGCTTCATGGGCAGGTCTTTCATCATAAGAGGCTACTTTGGGTACACGATCTTGGGAGCGATTATTCATGATGTGCAGGGATGGGGCTCTCAGGGAACACTGCATTTCCCTATATCGCCTCCTCACTGGGACATAAGAACATAAGAACAGCCCCACTGGATCAGGCCATAGGCCCATCTAGTCCAGCTTCCTGTATCTCACAGCGGCCCACCAAATGCCCCAGGGAGCACACCAGATAACAAGAGACCTCATCCTGGTGCCCTCCCCTGCATCTGGCATTCTGACATAGCCCATTTCTAAAATCAGGAGGTTGCGCATACACATCATGGCTTGTACCCCGTAACTGATTTTTCCTCCAGAAACTTGTCCAATCCCCTTTTAAAGGCGTCCAGGCCAGTTGCCATCACCACATCCTGTGGCAAGGAGTTCCACAGACCAACCACACGCTGAGTAAAGAAATATTTTCTTTTATCTGTCCTAACTCTCCCAACACTCAATTTTAGTCGATGTCCCATTCTTCCTCCACTGCTGAAGCCTAAGCACCAGGCCATGTGGATATAGAGGAGTCACAGACGTATCCCACTTTTTCACAGTATGCATACTGGGAGAGCTGGAACTGGGAACTGAGGATATCTTCCCACGCTGTCCAGAAGAATGGCCTCCTCTCCTTGTGTGCTTAGCGCAATACTGCACCCAAGGTGAATGAGCTAGGGAGTAAAGGTTAACCAACTCACTCATGACTCCAAGACAGTTCAAATGTCTCAGAGTAGGATTGCCTTGCCGGATATTTTACCTCATTTTAAACTACTGTAGACACGTAGTGAAATGGTCTCCTCAAGCCACAGTCTTGGATCACAGTAGGTTTTTTACATTATCAATACAGTATGCTGATAAACGGAAATGAAATATAGGAGTGGGGACCCTCTCTAACGTCATTCATCTGCTTTTTCTGGTACAATCCTCATCCAATGCAGGTGCATCTGAGGGCTTATCAAGCAACTGGAGCAAAGAAGAACAAAAAAAAACCCAGTCGTTTTTTAGCAACAATAATTCTGGTAAAATGAAAAATCAAGGGAGGAGGCAATCAGTCCTGCAAAAAGTTGGATCATTTAGTTGTAACAGTTTCCTTTTCCCCTTTCTCCTTAGGAAATGTTCTTCCTAATAATAGACACTGACACACACAAAGAATTTGAGCTTTTGCCCCAGGAGAAGATGGTTTAAAAATAACAGGGGAACCCCATAAAATATTGCCTGTAGCACAAAGCTGTCCATGTGACTATTTTTTGGTTTATTACAGGGTTAAAGAATGTTTTTGCCATCATCTGGCTCATCTTAAGCTGTAACCGGAGGAACCTCTCCCAGTCCACATACATGAGAAACATAATACAAAAGCTTCCAGCTCACTGCAGCAACACACTTTAGTATTAAGTTCCTGGTTAATTACTCAAGTGAAGAAAGTTTCATCTATGTGTCCTATTATTCTGCTAACTGGGCAAAGTTAAAACACATCTTACCTGTGGTATCCTCATGATCCACAGGTGGAAATTTCTGCATAGTCCAATTTATTCAGCTTAAAACCGCTACAGACTGAAGAGGGCTCAAACTTATTGAACTACAGAATGTGTACAGAATGCACCTGTCCCTGGCACATTCGTTGTGTGGTGTGGTGTGGTGTTCCAAGTATCACACAGCATGCAAGAGTATTGCAAAAGCTTTGAAAACATGATTAAGATGGTAAGCGAGCATTCAGTCATCTTAAAATAATCCAGCAAGTGTGCACAACAAAAATAAAAACTAGGCATTCAGCATGGAAGCATGGAAAGAAGATAATGCAAAGTAAATGAGCGGGTAACAACTTTAACCAAAATTGGCAATGACTGAAATGACTTTAACCAAAACTGCTCTGCACATTACCAAAATAATTTGCAACCTACATGAAGGGTGAAGATATAATTCTGAGTCAGTTGCATCTTTCTGTACAAGTGTGATGTTCACATATCTTCTGTTCACTGCAGCAGCTATTATGGAGTTCACAAGTCTGTGACTCTTAGTCTTGCCACCTGGGGGGTGGGCCACTGTGAGATACAGGCAGCTGGACTAGATGGGCCTATGGCCTGATCCAGCGGGGCTGTTCTTATATGTTCTTATGAGGAGAACATGCTACAAGTTTGTCAGTGAGAGAACACAATTGTGCCAAGGTCTCTTGCAAATAAACATGACTTCATTCCCTTTTTTATCAGATGGATAATGCATACACAGAGCAGGAATTGTAATTATACTATCTCCGCAGTGATGAGGGCTATTAAGGTGCATTTTGCTAGCTCTCCTATCTAGAATGACTCACCAGCCTGCTGTGCACTCATTGTACTGTGGCTTCCCAGTGCACTAAAGCCTGTCAAACACCTTTGGTATAAAATGCACCCTGTGTGCAGAATCCTTTCTTCAAAGATAATTTAAGCCTCCATTTCTGCTTCTCAACCTGGTGAAAGATTCCAGATTGACAGCTCTGGAGGCTGATGCGTACATACAATGTTGTGTAATCCAGTTGTGTAAGAGTCATTGCATAGACTTTCCAAGCAGTGCCTCAAACTTGTCATGACAAATAGGTCACTTTGAAGGAACAAAGGATGGAAGGAGAGGAGACTGGAACAGGCCAGTCTTGAACTTCTCAATAACTTTTTACAGTATATAAATGACCAACCCATTTTGGGGATGAAGGTGGTTTACTGGAACCATGGTCATATTTATTTTTCATAAGTCATCAAAACACTGATGACCACCACTCTAAAAGTATTAGAGTAAAGCATGCCAAGATGTCTCTGATAAAAAAATATATGGTGCTTTCTGCTGATGATAACTTCTTCAAGTTCTTATTCTGGATCTCAACCCACAGTTCTTAATAATGATTCAGAGCACTTACATAAACAACCTCAGTGAAAGCATTATGAATAAATGACTGTGATTTGGATGCTGAAGAAAGACCTGACTGCGTTGTAGGTTATCATGAAGGATCGGGTTGTGATATTTCCAGCATAACTGGATTCTTCTTGGGCTTCTGCTGTTGAAATCCTATGTCATTCACATGTTGGGCTATTCTGGGTTGCTCCTATGAACACGTGGCTGCAATTTAATTTTCATTCTCCTATGGAAATTCCTGCTCACCTTTCACACTTGCATTTGAATAGCAAAAAAACTACCAAAGTGAGTAACTGCATAATTTGCTGGCTTAACCATGGTTCGATCCTGGTTTGTGAGTAAGCTACAGTTTGGGGGAAAACCAAAATTTGATAAAATGCCAGCTAAGGATTTCCAACAACTGGAACTGAAAGTTTACATCTCCTCTCCTGGCATGTAAATGGGAAAAGGGAAGAGGGACGTGCATTCTTGTTACATAATTCTTGTAACATAACATAATTCACGTACGTAATTCTTGTAACACCTGACCAAACCATGGGCTTGGTGTTACATATGAATGCGGTGATAGTCTTTAAAATGTTACAAGTACTGGCTAAAAGAAAGACGATCTACATCTTAATTGTGATCCATTCTATTGGATATTGTTCACTGTTACTTATGATTTATTGCAGTTTGGCATTATTTGTCAAATATTCCCTTTTAGAGTCACTGACTTCAATTATTATTCGGCCCAAGGGGTGACGGAAGCAACAGAAACCAGCAGAAAGTAGCAGAAGTAGCAGCAGCATGAAACTGAATGTGTGAAGACAGGGTACTTGTGCCCTTTACAGACAACAGACTCCCTGGAGCACAAGCAGGCTGCTTTGATACATGGTGAGCGTTTCAGATAGAGATGAGGTCAAAAGGGGAGGAACACAGATGCTGCCAGGTTTTATGATTTCTAGGATGAGGATGGTGTCTAAGAATAGTCCATTTCTCCTTCCAAGATCATCAAAGTCTCAAATGGTACAGTAAAAGGAAATCAGTGAGAAGGAAAAATATGAAAAAGATTTTAACTTAAAATAATGCAACAGATCTTGCAATTGCTCAAGGGAGGAGGAAGAATATATTTTATGCCTTTGTTGCATCTACAGTTAAGTGCTGAATTCTATGCATGTCTACTCAGAAGTAAGCCCCATAATTGTCAAAGGGGCTTACTCCCAGGTAAGTGAGGATAGAATTGCAGCCGAAATTTCATAAACGAAAACAAATTCAGTTGTGTTCACCTAGACATCTGTCCTCCATAGATTTTTAATAGCAGCAGAGGCCTGGATGACAACCTCTTCTTACCTCCTTTTTGTATAACACAAATCTTTTAAATTTCAGTCTGCATATTTTATGCAAGTAAAATATCACCCCTGGATCAAAAAAAATACCTAACATGAGTTACTTCCTTCTCACTTCATGCTGAATCTTCTTTCTGTTTGATAGGCTTGTTTGTACATTTGCTTTCGTCACCAGAAGAGAAAATAAGATGACACCTAAAAAGCCCAACTGATAATTAGCAATGTTCTTGTTACATGAGCATGCATTCCTTGAGGCCTTTAATCACAAGGCAGGTCTCTCTGCTCTACTTCGTTCCTCCCAGAATAAGAAAGAGCTTTAGTTAGTTAAAATATCACCCTGCCTAGCATGCACTTCGCTTACTTCAGGAACTTTTATATTCATGCAGGTATAAATTTACACACAGTGTAAAGTGCAAGTATGTCTGTGTGAGTCGCTTATCTAGACACGCCAATGAGATAAAATATCATAAGGAAACAAGAAGCTCCTCCCAAGTAGCTGAGAAACAAATATCAAGAATCCAGAGTGCTCCACAAATGTTGGCTGAAACCAGTTAAAATTTGTGCTCATCGCTGCCCCACAGATAGAGGGTGGGATCTTCCTTGATATCACCCCGTGCTCAGAGTTCAGGGTAAGTTAACTCTTGCCCTCCTTCTCTGAGGTAGAAGCTGATCCTTGTTGTGCTGAGCCACAGATGTACTTTGAAGGCAGTGGAAAGCAGCTTACAGCCCAATCCTAACCCGCACTGGAATAGGCAGGCCAAGTGGCCTGTGCAGGTTAGGGGATGATTGTTGCACAACTTGGAGTAAGGGAATATTTATCCCCTAATCCCATGTCATGCACCAGCTACTCAATGGGGTTACTTAAGTCTGCACCAGCAAAACTAGTGTAATGCCGGGCTAGCCGGGAAGGGGGTTAAGATCCAGCCTAAGTTGTCCAAGTTGGTTTTGCTCCCTGCCTAGGCGTGGTCCACCCACCAGTCTACCCTCCCCCACCTTCCCCCTGCCCCCAAATGCCCCTGTTCTGCCCTCTCGCCACCCTCTCCAACACCCCATGCCGGCCTCCCTAGACTGGCACAAACTTACAAGATCTGGGTAGCACAGGGCCTGGATTTGGCCTCCCTGAGCCAGCACACATGCACGCACTGGCTCAGCCAACTTAAAGCAGGCGCAAATGTGGTTTACAGCACATTTGCGACGCTCCAGGGTTGGTGCGAGGGACATGAGCCAGCCCATCTCCTCTTCTGGATTGAATCCTTATTTAGCTGTAAAGGTAGGCCTGAACATGCACTTCTTAAGAGTCAGCCATAAAGAGATGTCATGTATCTATATAGATAATTCCAAACGTCTTGACTATACACATGGATATACATATGGTAGGAATAGGACCGCATGTGTCAGCTTCTTCCACCATAGAAAACGGTCCTCAGTCAAAAGTGTGTGAATCAGTCTCAAGGATTCATTTTTAAAGGCATTCCTCAGATTCCCAAGCATTCATGCCACTATTAGAAAGATCTTACAAAAGAGGCTGCAGTAAGACACCTGCTGAGAACCTCTTACACCACATAATTATGTAGCTACATCAGAAAAGGCGTCCAACAAAATATTGTTTCTGTAGTATTAGAAAGATCACTTTGTTAAGAGTCACAAGATCCAGTACCTAGCCTGTTAGATCTTGAGAAAACTTTCTGAGATTAAGTCCCAATTTTCAGTCTTTGCTCCATAAAGTCATAAGTCAATTAGAGATTTGTTTCTAAAAATTGGCATAGTGCTGTGAAAGCAGTTCACACCCATGGGAACTCTGTCCCTATCCTTCATCACCTGTCAATAAAGTTCAGCACATCAGCTGTTCAAAGGCATAAAGAGTCAGAAGTGATGCCTCTTCGTTGATTTCTTAATACTGATTATGCTTCTGCAAGGTGTAAACAAGGCAATATGGTCTACAAGTTTTTTGTACCGCCTTCACCCCTTTTTTCTAATCTGTTAGCACAGAGAACCTTGAGGGGGATAGACAAACACTGCTGTTTGCACAGCCAGCAAGAGTCCACATTTCCTAGTCACATGAGATTACCTATGGGAACTCCAAAGTGTCTGGATAAGACACTTCAATGAGGTCACTAGTTCTCATCTCATAATGGCAAGGAATGGCTGTGCGATACCGAAATAGCGTAACTAGCTGGGTTTTCAACAGAAAATCTATTTTGGGAGCTGGGTGGAGGCCTCCTTAACCTTCACGCTGGAAAAAGAATTATTACAGATGATCTCATTCAGTGGCTATCAGTGTCTGGGGCCATAAGATACCTTATGCTCTTGGACTTCTGACTAGTCATGCATCTGCTGTAGAAAAAAGGAAAAAAGCAGCTCCCATGCTTTCTCCTTCTGCTTCTTCATATTGCTTTCTGTACCAGAGATGGTAGCTGAAGCATGACAAACTTTATGAGCAGATGCTGGTTTGTGAGCTAAGATAAAACAAACATGAAATAATTCAGAAGTCATGGGGAAAGATTAAACACTTTTAGCTAGGGAGGGAGGGTGGACAGAAAGGAAATAAGCCAGCTGAGTTCTGGGGTTCCTCAGCTATGTTTTTGTGGGATGATAAGGAACAGGTCCTCTTGAAGGAGGACCAAACTAGATGCAGTGGTGGCAGACCTATGTAAAGGGTCAATATGGAATCCACACAGAGTTGAGCTTTTGGGGGATTTAAACAGAATGGGCAGGAGAGGAGGAAAAGAAAATCCTCTTTCCAGCATTTCCCATCCTGAAAGTGCCATTTCTTTAAAAATCTCAGTAGGACTTCATGACCAAAAGTAGCTGGGAGAAAAACAGCTCCCCCTCCCACCTGCCTATGCAGCTCTTGGACGGCCCAATCCTGAGCCGCCTAGCACGCGGGCTGCAGCAGCATCGAAAATGGCTGCTGCTGCATCCAGCACGCCCCAGGCAGCCACGACCACCTTGATGGGAGAAGGGGACTTTTGTCCCCCCGGGTAAAGCGAGTAGCCCCACAATGGGGCTTGTCGATTCTACGACGACTCAAAGGTCGGTGTAGAATGAAGAGCCTACTTGTTAGGCAGCATGTCTGCAACAGTGCATGCTGGTGGTAAGCCAGTGCGCACTCTTTAGGATTGGGCCCTAAATTCTTCTCTTGATTTGTAGGAATTTGCCATTATCTAGGCTGGGTCACACATAGAAAATAGGTGACAGCCATTTGGTGTAAAAGTGCTGTTCTGTTTTTCTCGGTAATGATGTTCTGTGGCAGACTCCCTAGAAGATGGGAAACTGTCTTTAACCAGAGAAAGAAAAAAAGGTTTCGGTCAAAATTCCACCCGAATGCTGCTGTTTGTTCAGAGCATTTGAGAAATTTCTGAAGCATCTGCAGTAAATACTGTATTTTAAAATTCAAGCAAGAAAACTAAACCTCATGAGCTCCAAGACCCCCACATTCTTCCATTCCACTGCTTTCTGTTACCAGTTAAGTACTGGTTATAAGCACTTCCACAATTACTAAACAGTTGAAGAGGTCAGAACTGAATCCCAGACCAACTGTAACTCCTAAGAAGATGAAGGTGCTTACGTTCTACAGTTATTACTTTCTTATCCAAATGATAGCTGTTTGTGCTACATAATCTTTTAACTCTGGTTTCTTTCCTACAAATAACCAGAGAAGGTTTCAGTTCAACCATCACAGACTGCAGGGAACAGAGGTGGCCCATTTATAGGAATCTAACTCAGGAGTGTCAAACCAGTTTTATACAGAGGGCCGAAGTTAGCATTCATTGTGCCTGCTAAGGGCCAGAAGTGACATCATTAAGCTAACGAAGACCAGAAATTGTTCTCACACAGAAACCCATTAGCTGCAAATGACAGAAGAGAAAATATGCAAATTTTGTCCATATTTTCAAGATATGAGAGGGCTTAATTATTACGTTGGGAGAGCCCAATTATAACAGGGGGCGGATAAATCGCTTCTGGGGGCTGCATTTGGACCTTATGTTTGACACCCCTGATCTAACTGATACTCAATCTGTACTTATGCCTTACACTGGATCTGGTATTGGAAAATGGATTTGGTATTCTGTTTAAACAAGCTATACAGGGCGTAGTTTCGCCAGCATCCTGATGCAGTTGTTCAACACTGGCGTTCAAACTGCACCAAAGTATTGATGTGACATCTAATGACTATTTCATATTACCTACACACATATACAATTGCCCAAACTGGTACAAGTTTCAGTACGTGATTCTTTTTTAAACAAGGGGTACATCAGATTACACTGACCAGAGTGACTGTACCAGTGGTTTTATTTGGAATAATAGATCTCATTTTCTGCAACAGAATTTAAGCCTAAACCAGTCACTAGATAGACAGGCAGGCAGGCTGAACATAACTCTTGAATCCATCTTGCTATTACTATTTAGAAGTTTCTGTTGAGGGTGATGGCAGCACCACTGAATACAAAATAACAACCCCGTATTTCCTAGCCTTAAAATTTAAAAATGCACATATCCTATCTGTTTTTGGTACCTAAAGAACCGCTTGTACAAGAGAGAAATATTGAAAAATATATTAACAAGAGAACTGAATGAAGTTCCCAATCTGACCCTCTTATTTCCATCCTTTCAACACTACTTTTTGAGTACCTTGAAATAAAAATCAAATCTGCTAAGTGAAAACCTAATGAGGCCATGTAACCCATGGAGCCCAACAATTCCCTACAAAATGACCTAGAGAATTCCTTTTGTACAAAAACAAAACAAAACGAGTGGGTAGGAAATAGGTTGAGATCCAAAAGGAGATTTAGGGGCAATTTGCTGCAGCAGCCAATAGCTTCTGACTCACATCGGAACAGAAAATAAAACTGCAAATAAAAACAATTTCTTCAATAGCCGTCCCTGAGCTAAATGCTTTTCTTTTAGCCTGTGGTCCTCACTGTAAAACATGAGTATTAACTGGTGGCCTTTGCCATGGTCTATGCAGCTCTGAAGGCCACTTGTGGAGAGTTTGCTACAGAATTTCTGATCTGTAGTGACTCAGATGTAGTTTGTACTTATGCATGAGCATTATCACAAGGTATAGCTCATAGGACACAACAAAAAATTGCTGTGTCTCCAACCTGCCATTTTGCAGCTGGCTTTACACTACTCTACCACCACTATTGTGCATCTAGCACCAGTTGGTAAACTTCAGGTTGCTGTTACAAACAAACAAACAAACAAACAAACAAACAAACAAACAAACAAACAAACAAACAAACAAACAAACAAAGCCTTTATTTGTTTCATATCATATGTCTGAATTATGCCCACCTACACTTAACATTTAGTCAACTTCCAGTGAAAGTGCTCAGCTTGAAGATTCTGCTTCAGGGATTTATTAAAGAAAACCACGATAAAGGATGCTATAATGCTATAATCTTACCTCTGGTAACCTGGTTTTTACCTCTGGTACCTCTGGTTTTTCTTTACCAGGGTGGCACAAGGTGGATTAATACAAAAGAAAAAAGATCCACTTCTACAACATTCCTTTATGCAACACAGAACCGATTTGGAAGTAAACCAGTGTCCATGACTCTGTCTGATATAGCTTCTCATCAGTTTAAGTCATAAAGCCTCCACTGTGCTAACCTTATTCTCAGGCTTGTGTTCATTGGACACTAAAATGAAGCAAGGAGGGTTAATGTACAATTCAGGCACTTTGTGCATTCATCTTAGTGCTTATTAAAGGAACTAATCATGTGTTTAACTCTGTTACACAGATATCAAGAGCAAGAGCTTCTAGTTTCGTCCACAATGCTCAGCAGACCAAATGCCACATTTCTGCCTTGGCATCACCAGCAAAGCCCTTCTCTACACAGCCGTGAATGAATGAGTGCTAGTTTACATGGGACAGAAAAATAAAAATCAGTCTCCAACCACAGGAATGCATTCATTGCTTCTGATAACCTCATCCCTTTGGCCCTCTGCCACCATTCCAAGGTCACAAGGAACTGTGGAAGAACAGCTTCTTAGTATAATGTGTAGAAAGTGGGGGTACATCTGCTCTCTCCCTGGGTTGGAATGGCTGAAGATACAGTGGCTGTATATATTTAATCTCAGAATGCATAAAGGTAGGGCTGTCAATATGTGCCTTCAATATGTGAAGAGACCCCTTTCTGGCCAAATTCTAGTCCCGCCCATAACAAATGCAGGCCTCTTTGTTCCCCCTTCCCATGCCAGGAATTGGAAATAGTCAAGCTGTATACAACATATGTGCAATAGTCCTTCCCTCCACCCCATACATCATATGGGCAAATGGCCTGCTGCCAATTCCAATCCTGGGATGGATTTCTACAGCTGACATACCAGTTCCAGCTGACAAATACAGCTTGGGGTGTGCACAAAGTATTACAAATATGGTCCCTGGAATAAAACAAGTTGAATGATGCTGGTGTATGAAGCACACTTCACACCTGCTTTGGTATTGACTCAGGGCGCAATCCTAACCCCTTATGTCAGTGCTTTCCAGCACTGACTTAAGGGGTTAGGATTGCGCCCTCAGTTACAGAAAGATTAAGGGATCTTGCCCTTCACTTGGACCAACGCAAGTCCCTTGCACTGGCCCAGGGGGGTCACAAACGTGCCATAAAGCATGTTTGTGTCTCCTCAGGAGTAAGCCGTGCCAGTACACAGAGGCTGAATCCAGCCTCCATGGTGGCTTCTTCGGTGAGCCTTGTGTCGGCCCAGCTGGGTTGGCAGGGAGGAGGTGGGAGGGAGGCATTCCTGGGTGGGGGGAGGGCAGGCAGTGGGTGGCCCCAGGGGCAGGCGGGTGGGGAGCAGGAGGTGGGGCTGGGATCAAGCACGTATGCTGGATCCCAACCCCTGTGCCTGGGGAGTTTGGAGCGGCTTCACACCACTCCGTTCTCCTGGGACTTGCGCCACCTCAGAAGGTGACGCAAGTCCCAGGAGACCCATAGGGCAAAGGCCCCTTACCAGAGGTAAGGGGAAAAGTTTCCCCTTGCCTCTGGCCAAGCCTCTTTGGGCCCCTATCCTGTGCTGGATACAGCGCGAGCCTCTTGACTTGTCTGTTCCAGCACAGGATAGGTTTGCATCCTTTGTATGAAAAGGACTCTGTTCACAGCATAGCACTAATTATACAGCAGATGACCAAATCCAAGATTAGGGTATCAGAAATCTTCTTCCTTTTCCGGTCTTCCATCTTTTCAATGTTGCAGTTATTTCTAATGGAGACAAATAAACCCATGGCTGTGAAAAACCATGGGACTGTTCATCATTTCTGGCAGGAAAAACTGTGGCAAACACTTGTAACTCAGATTGCTCTGCAATGGTGTCAGCCATTCTGGGAACATTTCTTTGAGAGTGGCTGAAGGCTAAGCCTGGGAATATGCCATTATCCTGCTATATCCAGCTGTTGCTGCTTCTGAATACATCATGACAACAGTTTTTATGATGCCAGCTCCTCTAAGGCCTGTTCAGTTAACATTTTTGTGGATACTGTCCAGGCAATGCTTGGAAGGTGCACAAGAGTGCACTCTCTTGACATGCCCGCTAAGCTCCATACCCTGCTAACCAAATGGACAGCACTCAGCTACATTGGCCAGTCAACAAGGGAGTGGGGATTAGTGGGCATATTTTAGGACTGTCACTCCCCCACATCATGTAGCCAGTCACCTGGTGCGGGAGGCCTGCACGGCACCCCAGTTAGTGGGCAGGCCAATGCCCCAGGTGGGCATGGTGATATACCATCGCCCTGCCCCCACTGGATTTTTGGCTGTACCTTTTGTTAGAACACAGATATTTCAATGTGGATTGTTTCATTGCATTTGGCATGAAATTATGCATTCATTGATATATATCATGATGGTATTATTCCTCCAAATTCTGATTTTAGTGATTTTGAAAACTTGTAGAGTCTCACACACACACCCCGTGTCAACTTACTAACAACTTATTGCAGCAGTTCTCAAACTTTTAGCACTGGGACCCACTTTTTAGAATGACAATCTGTCTTGGACCCATTGGAAGTGATGTCATAGCCAGAAGTGACATCATCAAGCAATTAAAATAAATAATTATAAATAATTAAATTAAAATAAAATAATTAAATAAGGGGGAGCCAGTCCTGTTCCACCAAGTGAATCTACTCTGAAGTAAGTCCTATTGTGGTCAATGGGGCTTACTCTCAGGAAAGTTTGGGTAGGATTGCAGCCTGTCAGCCCAATCCTATGCATGTCTACTCTGAAGTAAGTCCCATAGTGGTCAATGGGGCTTACCCTGTAGTCTGCCTACAATAACAACCCCCCAAAAAGAATCAGATTTCCAACCCTCCCCAGTGCCCAGTTTAAAGTTCTTCTGTTTCAAGCATATCAAGATAAAGACCCTCCTGGCTTTGCAAGTGCAAAATAGAAAACTTTCCCCTTACCATTCAAGCCTCTTTTGTGTTCTTTTTAGGAGGGGGAGAGGCTGCCTTCTGTTGCACTCCAGCTCCATCGGACCAGGACCCTTCTGGTGTCCTCACATTCCCCTTTGCCTGGCCTGACCACCAGCCAAGGCACGTCTGCCTACTCATGAGTAAACAAGACAGTGAGGCTGCTTTGCTTTCCATAAGGCTCCATAGACTGGGAGGGAGGCAGCTGGGAGGGAGGAACCTCCATCTCTGCTGTTTTGGGGGGCTGCACTCATTGGATGAGGACCATTCTGATGTCTGAGGACCATTCTGAGAGGTCCTTGGAGCCTCTCAGCCTGCCTGACTAAGGCAAGTCTGCCTACTTGTGAGTAAATGCGGCCACGTGGCTTCATTTCGGGCTCAGACTCGCAGATGGAAGGGGGGAGCTTCTCGGGTGTTTTTGGAGGGCTGCATTCATTGTATTGGGACCATTATGGTGTCGTTGGATTCCTCTCTGTCTGCCCTTTCCGACAGACTGTGGCAAGTATGCCTACTCGCGAGTAAACACGTAATACGCTCACTTTCACTTTCCATAGGGCTCCATGCATTTTTCCTTCTGGTTTTTTGGCCATACCTTTTGAACGAAAGGAGCGGTTTCAATTGCGGTTTTTGCACTGCACACCGCTGGCCATTCCGCATCCAACGGTGTATGGCATGATGCAGTAGTTCCTAACCCTACAATGTTAGCGCGTCCTCCCCCAGGGCACGTCACACACCCCCCCCGGTGCATCACCTAGTGCAGCCCACACCCCCTGCACCCTCCTATCAATGCTGGTGGTAGCCAGCATTCACATTTAGCCCTGTTTGCCTAAACAGGGTTTTTGACTGGCAATACTTCAGAATGTCTTATTCTCTTTCCTCTTTCATTTCCCTCCACAAGAATCTGTTTCCACTTTACCCAGCAAACTGAAATCAGCAACTATTGTTGCCTATGCCACCTCTCACTACTCCAGGAAAATGGACTGGGGTATTGCTGCAAATAACTTTTCAACGTTTTAGTGCAAGACTCCAAGGAGGCCCGCTGCCTATATCAAGCAGCGTGACAGCCATCAGGTGACCTGGAGAGGACTAAATATGACTTATGATTCTGTATCACTTGTCAGTGCGCCAAGTGTTTTATAACCATCATAATTTACAACTATCCTATGATGTAGGTTACATTGAAAGATAGGGATTTATCAAAAGACAGGGTCTAGTTAGACTAGATGTGGGAGATCTATGACTCCCAAAACTTCCATTTAAAAAAAAAAAAAAAAGCCCGGGGGGGGGGGGGGAGTTGAAATGGTGCAACAGAGTTGGAAAAAGTTTTTGTTTTAAACCTTTTCTGCCTATGCCATCCTCCTCATCAGAATTTACTCCCTGAAAATGCTATTTGCCATTCTGGAAGAAATATTTTGGTCAGAGCAACCTGGGGTAGGAGGAATTTAGATGAGAAAAATGATGCAGGGAAAAAGTTAAGTCCCTCTTTCCGCAGCAGAGTGGTCCCTATTGCTTTTTAAAAAATTGTTCTGACCAAGGGTTTGAACCCTGGTCTCCTACTTTCAAAAATGAACCCCGCCACCCCGCCACCATCCATTGAGTAGCTAAATGAAAGCCACTTACAGATCTCTGACATACTGTACTACAGATGTAATTTTTGCCTGCCAATTTCAAGGCTGGAGAAAAAAAAATATCACAATCATAGTATTATTTCAAAACCCACTTTATATAAATCTATACAGTACACCTTAGAAATGGCTGCCTTTCTCTGTCAAATTTGTTCTCCATAATCTAGAAAGTGTGAGATTCTCTCCTGACCTTATGATAACCAGTCAAACCACTCTGCTCTATTTGTTTACTTGCATCATCAATTAGCTCTCCACAGCTGTGGAAGCATGATTTCTTAATTAGCTTTGACACCCTCTGCTGGCTGGCTCAGGAGAGCAGAAGGAAAACACTGTAGGGTCACAGACCCAAATGGAATGGTTTGCATGTTCTCTCTCAGCGACACCAGATGGGATTTGTGTTGGAAAAGAGCGATTCTAATAAGTAGAGCAATCAGCAGAAGAACTCTCTTTTGTAATATATGCTGCCACCCCACTAATTTGCTGCTATCAATAAACACACACGAGCAAAGCAGTCAAGGTTTCAAAAGAAAATATAGTCCCTCTTAGAATCATATGTATCTTCTGAAGGATCAGAAGTTTCAACAACTCCGGAAACAGAGAACCCTGAATGTGGTTCTCTTTGTGTGGGAGCAAGGGGACACTCTTCAGCAATAGCTAACCACCATTTGGGGTCAGTGCTCAGGAGCCTGGATGCTGCTCTTTTGGTGGTCTCAAAGAGAGAGGAAGAGACATGTGGGAGAAGGAAGTTAAATAAAGGCCATGACTTTTGCAGGTACCAGAAAAGAACAAAGTAAAGGTCTCAGACCTCTGGACAATACACTGCCCTCCTGAGTCCTGCAGGAAGCATTGCACCTGTACTCCAACGATCTGCCTCTGGTTACAAGCAGACTATTATGACTATAATTGTTGGAGCTACAAAAAATTTTGCTTCTTAGGGCCAAACTAGACATTTGGGGAAACTGCATGTTTCTTAAAAACATGGAGGAATGATAAGACCATTTTATACCAAGAGGCATGCGCAAGGATGGGAAACAAAACCTCCCCCCCCCCCCCCCACATCACCAAACTATACATTTTCAAGCAGTTTGCTCACTGCCCAGTTCACTTCTGATTTTGGAGCCACAGTAGGAAAAACGGCTTGAAAGCAGCAGAATTGCAGAGGTAAGGAAAGGAAGGGGATGTTGTTGCCTGACACATTTGTAAACACATGTTCATGGTGCTGGTTATATGTCAAACAGGCTATGACTCAGGGCAGTCTTGTGCTATTTTGCTTGGCCTAATGACTGGAAAGCATCAGTTAGCTAGCTTGTGAAAGGCTTTACCTTGGGAAAATTCCATGACCAGTCACAGTTTGCTTGCTTAGCTTGAGCAAGTGGCTCAAACATGTCAGCAAGGCCACATTCTGGGAGCCTCCTGACTTTGAGATAAAGAAGACCATTAGTGATCATAACACAGGTGCCTTCAACTTTTCTCCCCTCACCAACTCATTGTAAATTCAACCAGGAGTCATATGTTAATAGAGACACAAGCCTTCAGGACAATCAAGGAATTCCCTGTTACACCCTCCTCAGGGTACAAAGCAAGGGAAAACAACCATCTAGAATGGGGGATGGACCATCAAGGGCCATCAAGACACAAAAGAAGGGTCCTTGATGAGCTCACTCTCCAATAGTCTCTATGTTGCCCTATGAGAATTCTGGCTATAGAAAGCTGGGTCAAAAGCCTCTATTGTTCCTTCTGTTGCTGTCCTGCCCCCATTCATGGATTGCTCAGTTTCCCTCTGGTGCTGAATCAAGCAGCCCATTCCCTCCATTACCCAAAAATTGCTGTGCCATCCAATGCTAGGATAGGTATCAGACTGCTCTCTTCTCTTTCCACTCTCTCTCCCTTCTTCCATATGCCCATCCTTTGAGCACTACCACAAGCTGCAGCTTAAGAGCTGTGATCCAAGGAACCTTCCCCTGGGAAAGCAATCTCAGCTCCTTTGCCTTGCTTCCCTCCCTGAAACAAGATAAAGGGCACTCCTGGGTTATCAAACCCTTTTCTGCTTTTTTCCCCAGCATGGAACAAGGAGATCACTCTGCCATGCCCTATGATCTCTGCACCAATACAAACCTCACTTTGGCTGATATGGATAGGTAATCTTGACCTCTGGCACCCTATCCATTGGTCCCCAAATCCCACTGTCTACTGTGCCTCATGTACAGCCAAACCGATGACACCGTTTGATGAACATGTCCCTGTGTTCCTGTCCCTTTCTCCTTTGAGTTGGTCTGAGTGCTATGAATGTGTTTTGGGGTATCTTTTGCAAATTAAGATCCTTGGGGTATCTTTTGCAAATTAAGGGGGAAGGCCTTGAAATTAGCTCCAGTCCTCCAACACACATTTCTCTTTAATCTATCAAGAATGACAAGAACAGGGAAGATCCTCACTTCCAATTGATTTTGTCTCAGTGTTGTGACATTGGGTAAGTAAGAGGAATTGGCAGTGGAAGAGACAAACACTTCCACCTCAAGAAAATGAAAGTGTTTTCACGGCCCACCAAGGGTTCACTCCTTGTCTGCAGAGCTTGTTCAGGCTACAAAGATCCAAGCCATGGTTTGTGCCATGGCTGGAACCTTTGATGTTTTCCCACTTTCTTTCTCCAGTCTTCCACCTCTGTTTCTCTTCTCTCACCCATAACCCCCTCATTTAGAACCCCTGGTTCTTCGGCAGCGATTCAGCAGCTCTTACACACAGTGTTCAGAATGGGGTACTGTACAAGAACTCCAGCTCAGTCTCCTTCTCTCCCAAGGGTGGCTCCTTCTCCTTCTGTGCTTCCAGAATACCCTATTTGATTTTTGTCACTAAAGCAAGGAACAACATGAAATTGGAAACACGTCAAGGGGGAGAACTGCAGAGGCGCATAAAGGCACAATTTCAGGCTGTTACTTATTTGATGGTTTCCACATTGTCCAAAGTGTAGAACATGCCTTTGGCATTTTTTCACACTGGACCTTAGATTTCCTATTTCTAGGTTTTTTTCTCAACCTGTTGCAAGAACTCATAAAATAAGTGATGGGGGATGGGGGAGAGAAGCTGGCTGCATTTCTTTATTCTATATGGGGAATAAGTGCTGGGAATAAGGGAAAATATGGGGAATAAGTGCCATTCATGTAGGGCGCTGAGCCCTACATGACTGGACAGGATCCAGTGGAGCGGATCCTGCTTCCTCCCCGCCCCGGCACTTCTATATGGGGATCTGAGGAGGTTTAATTGTCCATCTAAGTATTTGGACTTTCTGCAACTGGGCTGAAAAGCCCAGATGGTTGTAAACTCATTACAGATTTACCTTCATTCTGCATGCATTAACCCATGTGACAAGAGGTAATTATCTACTCAAGCCAATCTGGCACTCAGTGGCTATCCTGAAATTTCAATATTCGCATAATGGACACCAGTGGGGTTATCTGGTGCAGAGCCAGCTTTAAAACATTTTTGAATTAATCTTGTTAGGTTCATGAAGGCCCAACATAAGTAACCAACATTTTCAAAACAAGCTTCAGAGAGTCAACCACATATTGCTTAAGCCAGGGTTGCTCAAATTGTGGGTCCTGACCCATTTGGTGGGTCACAAATTTCAAGCTGCTAGCTGAGAAGGCAAAGTCATGGAGCCAAAGGCAAAGTCATGGAGCCCTATGGAAAGTGAAACTGAGCCACATCATGCATTTACACACAAATAGGTGATCGTGCTTTGGTCCATTTGAGAGGACAGGCCAAGAGGAATCCAGTGCCACCAGAATGGTGCTGATCTGATTAACCCAGCAGCCCAAAAACACTCAAGAAGGAAGTCCCTCCCTCCAAGCTAACAAATGTATTGAGCCCTATGGAAAGCGAAACTAAGTTGCTCGTCCACATTTACTTGTGAGTAGAGATGTGAAGGTCTGGAAAAAAACCGGCAAAATTTGGAAAAAAACCCAGTTTTTTTTCCATTTTTTTCTGAAGCCTTTTTTGTTTTTTTCCAAAAAATTTGGAAAAACTGAAAAAAGAAAAAAAAAAAAAGAAAAAGAAAAAATTAATTATGGAATGTTTTGTTTTAACATGATGAATAAAATATTTTCCAAATCATTTCTAAAAAATATGGACAGTATCAGATTATTCTTTCTGTGCACTGAGGACAAGCAAGTCCTAGGTTACAAACTGAACTCTCCAATGCAAGAACAAGATGCATTTCATCCTTTAGGAGGTGCTGCCACTGTCACAAGAACAAGGTTTCAGTTTTGTTTTTGCATGTTGGTGGTTATGTTTGGTTCTGTTCTGCCTCTTCACAAGCACTGGAAGAAAATACAGAGCAACAAAAAGGACCTGAAAGTATATACTTAATTTTAAAAGGTAAGAGTTTACATTTATCTGATTCCAGAAAACGGACAGCCCAATCCCGAGAATGGCTGCCACCGCATCCTGCATGCCTCAGCCTGCCGCGGGAGGCGCCTCAGGAGAAGGGGACTTTTGTCCTTCAAACAAGCCCAAACAAGAAGTCCTCAAATTTTTGTCCCCTTCCCCCTGGTAAGGGAAGCAGCCCCACAAGCAGCCCCTGTAAAGCCGTTTGTGTAGGGTGCTGAGTCCTACACGAACAGACAGGATCCGGTGGAGCGAATCCTGCTTCCTCCCCCCCGGCACTCCTCCCACCTGCCCTCTCCCTGTCCCCCCGCCAGCCTCCCCCCTCCCCGGAATGCCTCCTCCCTGCGCCCTCCCCGCTTACCGTGCCGTGACTCAGCGGTCTGTGAGACTGCCAAGTGGCGGAGGGTGGGCACCCGCCCCACACCTGCCAGCACTGGACTAGCACAGGCGGTAGCCCGGCAGTAACTATCACTGACGTGCCATATGGCACACTTGCGATAGTGCGTGCGGGCGCCGCTGAGCTCAGGATTGGGCTATGAATCATTTAGCTTCATTTGTTTCTCTTTATAACCTTTGTGTCAATAATACTTTAATCACTACTAATCTAGTTCTTTACTTCCTCCACCCACAACCATAGATTAGTGTCTTCTTGCACACTAGCCATTAAATTATTTTTCTTTCCTACTCCCTTCAGGAAAATGGTGAGACCAACATCTAGCATATGGAGGCATTTTCACATTGCAAGTTCTTCTGAGAAGAAAAATGTGATTTGCAAATATTGTCAGATGAAATACACATTTCCAAATGCTACCAGCATGACAAAACACATTCTTGTATGTAACAAGTGTCCTGTAGTGAAGCCTCTTTAGTGAATGGTTCAAGCAGCTTCCTCATGAGGAAGCCTACACCATGGCTTCCTCATGTTGAAGCTGCTTGAACCATTCACTAATGAGGCTATGCCATGTCTCCAAAACTAGATGTGATAGGGCAAAACGGATGCCATTTTTGGAATCAGCACCCCAAATTCATATCAAATCACCATAAAGTTTGGGAATAACTTTTCTGACCCTCAATTTTGTAGGCATGTGTTATTTTTTTAAGTAAAAAGTACATAGTCAAGCTTGGACCTGGATTTAACCTCCATCTCAGCCATGGGCTTACTGTCCGCAGAGGGCCACTTGCTTCACAGCATCAATTCCCTCATCCACTCATTCAATATTCAACTCATACCATTGTACTCCTCCAGCAGACAGAGGTCTGAAACCTACCATAGGGTTAGATTTCTGCTGACATGAGCCTGAGACACTTTTTGTTCATTGTGATAGCTTCCTGACTTATCTGTGTGCATAAGAATTATTGTCAACCTTGCAATAATTAGGGTTAAACCTTTGTACTTTTTCTAGTGACATTCTTAGTCACTCCTAGCCAAAGGTTGTTAATGACCGCCTAAATTCATGGCTCTTTATATAGCTGAGATTGAGCAAACACTCAGATTACCCTTTTGTACCAGTCATGGATGATTTCATGTTGCAGTTTTGTTCTAAAACTATGTAAACAAAGAAGCCAATTCAGGGAAACAGTTTGAAATTATCACCTTCCCCTTAGGCCTCCCCTAGGGCACATTGATCCATCTCTGCTCTTCTGCTAAAATATATCTACTACTGGCAAATAGGGTAATTCACTCCCATACTTTAAATGTGTTTGATATGATTCCTGAGCAATTACTGTAGCATAGATGGGGGGGGGAAGGAGGATGTCCAAAAGCCATGTATTAGAGGTGGGCCACTGATTGTGTATGCAAAATGTGTATTTTTTGACTCTTTTGCTGCATACAGGTTCAAACATCAAGTGGGTATGAATCTTGAGCCATAACCAAGCACCATTATGGAGGCAATTAGGATGTTACTTAGGTCTATAACTTCAAAATTGGCAAAAAAGAACTGGACTTCCAGTTCTGTGTAACTGTCCATAGCAGAAGAATGTACAAAATAATCTCCCACCAGAAGGCCAGATAGAATCCAAATAGCCTCCTTAGTAGTGTTTTTAGAACCTTCCAGAAGGAGTCTTCAGTGTATCAACAGCAAGAAGTGACAGAAAAGAAAAAGCAATTACCCTAGTTGGAAGCAACCCAATATCTTGTTTAAGGAGTTGCCTTGGCCTTAAAAACTGAAGTGAGCTCATGTATATGTGCTTATTTGGCCAAAAAAGCTCAAAGCCAACCTATGTGATCATCATGCCCTAAGTTCCCATGCCACTGAGGAAACCGTGGTTAAGTGTTATTCATTTAGGAGAAACACTTCTTTCCTTTCCAGTTAGGAAACCTGAAACCTTGGGTTTGTTTCAGAATGCCATGTGTGTAGTAAATAGAAGACCGAAAGGAGCACAAGGCCTATAAACCTGCAACAATTCATGCCTTTAATATGGAGCTGCATGTCACTGAGACTCAGAACTTCCAAATAAAATGACTCTTTAGCTCAGACACTCTTCCAGAGAAACCAGATGACTAATCTTGCTGGATTTTACATTCATATTGAGTTTAACTGCATTGCCTCCACATTCAGTAAAGACAAGAGACAATGACTTGAAATAAAGGGCCTCAACTTAAATGATAATATGACCAGTTATATAGTGGTTGCTGTACATATATTATCTTGCTGTAATCCTTGCAACAACCCCGTAACATAAATTGGTGTTATCATCCCTATGTTGCAGCTAGGGAACGGAGGCTGAGAGGAAGTGGCTTACCTAACTCCCCATAACCAGGTTAAAATTCCTGGTTTGCAGTTCAGTCTCTTAACTACATGCTATAGCAGCTCATAAAATAAACACTGATAATCCGCAGTCATTCAAACTAATGTGAACTCAACCAACCCTTCAGCAATGCTGGCCAAATTTTCTTAAACAGAGTCAGGATGAGCTATTCCTCCTCTCTTTTCCAAGGGAAAATTCCACCCTGGCTTCCCACAAGGAATCAGTAACTGTCTTGATTCCTATTCTTCTCTGGTTTTTCACTGAAAAAGAGAACTCTGAACAGCAGCATCTTCCCCAAGCTATAGAAACCTTTGATGATGCAATGCTGGCATGGCCTACCTAGAGCAGTATTTCTAAACTGTGCTCCTAGGAGCCCTGGGGCTCTCTCGGACCCCCTCATGGACTCCAGAAGCACACCATAAGTGGCTGCTATCTGCTCAGTGCTGGGCCACTCTGCTCATGTGCTGGTGGTGCTTCCCAAAACTCCAGAGTGGAGTATAAAGGACTCTGGAGACCAAAATGTTTGAGAACCGCTGGCCTAGAGGAAATTTCAGTCCACTTTCCCCATGCTGTACAGGTTCCAGGGATCGGCCAGGAGTGCCATAGCATGCTCACCAATTCAGTCCTACATTTGGTTCTCACTCTGAACCTGACAGTTGTGACTAATGACAGTTGTGACCAACCAATGACAGTTGTGACCAACCCAACTTAAGAAAAAGCCACACCTGTTCTGATCGACATGAAGGAGGCCAGCAATTCTCACACTTTTTAGTCTCTGGGGCCCTTTACACTGCTGAACAAAGTCTGGGGGAGTCCCCACCGGTGCATGCCAGAGTCCTGGGAAGGAGACCCAGAGACCCTGCATGTTTGCAGAGTGGTACAGTACCAACAGATGGCAGCCACTTATGGTGTGCTAGTGGAACTGCTGAAGGAGTCTTGGGAGCCCCAGGGCTCTTAGGAGCACACTTTAAGAAATGCTGGAGTAGGCAATAAAAAACAAAACCCAGTGGCCAATTGGGCAAGAGGACAAAACATTTCTACACAGCTATTTACATCAACGGGCTGATCAAGCTGATTGCCCAAGTGGGTAAGCTGGCTGTCATGTACTCTCCACAAATGAAGGACACCATCCTAACCAGGACTACTCAGAAGTAAGTCCTATTTTGTTCAGTGGGGCTTACTCTCAGGAAAGTGTGGTTAGGATTGCAGTCTAAGGCACTCAGAGCCCAATCTTGTGGTCCACGCCGCACCTCCGCAATGCGAACCACAGAGCTTACCGCCGGACTCCTGCCGGAGCTAGCCCAGCTCCAGTTGGCACTGAGCCAGTGCACGGCGGGTGCCCAGGTTCCACGGCTTGGTAGTCTCTGTGACCGCCAGGCTGCGGAACAGGAGATGGGGGCGTGTCCAGGGGCGTGGGGGAGGTGTTCCGGGGAGGGGGGAGTGGCCGGGGGTGAGGGGGAGGTGTGTTGCGGCGGGGGAGAGGCGGATCCGCGGAGCTGAGCTCCGCAGGATCCAAGGTGCTCGGGCAGGGCTGCTCACCCTACACGAACGCCTTCACTTTAGTGGCGACCAAACAGTTGCCGCTAAAGTGAGTAGCCCCATTGCGGGGCTGCTTCCCTTACTTGGGGGAAGGGGACGAATTCCCCTTCTCCCGAGGAGCCTCCTGCGGTAGTGCAGGAGACGCTGGATCTGGCGGGAGCCCTCCATGGCGCCACTGGGTCCCACAGCTCCGGGCAGCTCAGGTTTGGGCTGTCAATCCAACAACCCTAAAGCAATGAAAGGCTCACCTCAGCTTTGGGCTCTTTCTTCCAAAGGTTGGGACAACCCTCCACCACAAATTTGGGGAAAGGGCATCAGTCTGATATATTTAGGGGTGCTGGCTTTAGGCAGCTGAAATCCACAATCCTATTATGGGAGTGTTCCACTAAGTTCATTAACAGTTCTTTAACCAAAGCAGTGTTTCTAAAGAGCAGGCCTGTAGGAGAGCAACAGATGTGACATCAGCAAAAAGTTACAAATAATCTGAGATCTTTTTAAATTTAAATGTTATTTTATACTCGTAGTAAAAACACAAAGAAATTACAAATATGATGTGTAGTTTCCTTCCACTGACAAAGCATCAAAACTTCATTGTACTCTCGCATAATGTGGCATCTGTTATTGGTAGGAGATGAGACTTGCAAATAGCAAATTCAAATAGCTCATGCTGCTTTTGGTATAGCCATGGAACCAGAAAAAGGGGGGGGAGAGAGAGGGAGAGACTGGCATTGCCCAGAGACTGACTGCACAGCAATATCATAAGCACCAGCCAAGACTAATATCCCATCTGTCTATGCTTCCCCCAGTCTCAGCCACTGAATTTAACTGAACTATGATTCCAAAAAGTAGGATTTGAGGGGAGCAGAGATGGGAACTTAAGTATTATATTGAAAATATTTCATTCTAGTGCATAATTGGAATGGCTTTACTACCAATTTAAACTTGTTTGACACAAATTTGAGCGCTGTAACTCCCAGCCACAGAACCATGGGAACTGTAGTTTTATGAAAGAGCTGTTCAGCTCCTAACACAGTGATTTTCAACCTCATGGCACAGACAAAGTACTAAAATTGTCAAGGCACACCATCTGTTTTTTGACAGTTGACAAGGCACATCATGCTGTTGATAGGGGGCTCACATCCCCCAGTGGTCCTACTAATAAATGACCCTCCCCCAACTCCCATGGCACACCTGCAGACCATTCATGGCACACCAGTGTGCCACTGCACAGTGGTTGAAAATGACTGTCCTGACAGAAATCTTAACATGTGCCCAAACTATAACTCCTACAGTTCTGTGGAGGAGACACTTAAATTGGGTTCATGTTCCCTTCAAAAGGGCTATCCAAATAGAGGTTAACCATAACCAAAATAACCTGCATGGCAAAGAACTAGTAGGCAGATTCCCAGAGCTTCCCATGATGCTACTCCAAACAACATTGCTTCGGGGGGGGGGATCTTTTTCCATAGCAACTGCAATTTTTAATAGCACTCTGAGAAGATACCAAAATGCTGTCAGCTGAGAACTGTACATGACCACAACAAACAGAAGCCAATGAATAATCTGGGTTGTAACATAATCAGTTCACTAATGTCTGAAAGGCTGCATAAAGACAAGAAAGGGAGAAGTAGTAGGTTCAAACTATAGCAAATCACATTTTGAAACAATGGTGCAGAGATGAGCAATTGGGCACACCGGTGCTGGGGCTCCTGCAGAAGCCACTATTGCTTGGCCGTTGCTAACTATGGTGGTAGCCAAGCTGCACTCTATGGAGTGTCATGTTTTGCAACCGCCATAAAATGCACTGGACCACTGGAACTAGAGTTCAGATAATGCAGCTGGCCCATAGGATTGGACTGTAAGCATGTTTTAAGATCCAAGAATTCTGCTGTTGCTACGGCTTATGAGATTCCTCCCATCCCTATGGCTCAAAAATATGCAGGTCTAATATCAGGAATGGAGATCAAATTAAAAACAAGATTGAACAGAACACCCACAACAACCACTCTACATTTCTATAGCTGAATCCTCACAAATGGAGCAACCTGAACTCCAGGACAGATTTATTCCTTTGTTGCTATTTGATCTCAGACCCATCGACTTCACTGTCCACCTCACTGGTGTCATGCACACAGTGAGATTTATACAGCCAACCTGTGTTTAATGCACTTAAGAAGAATAAAGGTTCGTGACAGACCATAGTCATTTAATACCATTTTTTTCCGTTCCCATGAGTGCATCTGAATCTTCAGCATAAGTCACCATCCCACCCTATGACTCAGTCTAATGTTTTTACATCTGTTACTAGCCCTGACGGAAGAATGAATCAAAATGTGTCATTAGTTTGACTCCAGGTTCTTTAATGAGGATGAACCTGGAATCTCCAATTTGTCAGGAAATGAATGACAATGTACAATTTGGTAGCTAAATCAGACCTGACTAGAGGCTATCAGAGACATTTGGCGTACTTGGCAACAAAAATGCCACGGACAAATATGCATTTCACTAGCATTGTTGGAAAACTACCAGTGCAATGTAAGGAAACCAGGCTGATATGGCCAGTGTGTTTTATCTATCAAAATCAAGTAATTCCCAGGTTAATTGCAGGAAATTTATCCTCTAGGTTTTTCACCTATTATAATAAGTGACTCTGTTTCATACAGAGGGCCCCTTTCCCTCACATTTCTCCCCATATTAAAGCCTCCTGCTATGCTTTTATTTTGGCATTTGTTATAGTTAGCATGCAAACTCTCCAAACACACATGGATTTGATTGCCCAGTGTGAGCTGATGAAATTCCATCCTCTACCAAAAAACAACAAGAGAAATCCCAAGGAAGACCCCTTTATGCAAGTACTGTAATCAGAACCCTGCACTCCAACAAAAAAAACAAAAGCAAATAAAGATGCAGCATTCCTGTATTCTTTTCTTCCAAGAATCATACTTTTTGGCTCTCTTTTTTGAAAGCCACCCTTTGCCTTGCAAAACTTAAGATTGGAAATCTGGTAAATTTGATGTTATGTAAAGTTATTCAATTCCCTTGGGAATTGGAAAAAAGTCACAGGCATCACAGTCTATAAGCAAGAACTACAGAAGAACAAAACGAGGGTTACTTGCACACTATTATATATGATAAATCCTATTCCATCTGTGCAACACTGGCCTCCAAAAATCCACACAAGCATTGTGCAAGAGCAACCTCAATTTATTCTGTTAGTTTTTGCACATTGTATCAACAGTGGCTGAAATGCTAGTTCAGGGTATGAAGGGAACTTGGATGGGAATGACAGAAGGAGAGGCTGCAACAATGATGGAAGATGCATTACCAGATTCAGTGCTTCTAGATAGATTATAGGATGGCACAGTGACCTGCAGGATGGGACAGCTGAACAGCCAGTCACTCCTAGTATTGTAGTAATTCCTTTCCTTCCATCCTGAGGCTACCAGCAACTCCTTTGCTGGTTGCTGGTGTGCTGCAACCTTTGTGCTGAGTGCTGAGTCTGTCATAGGTACTAAATGCACTTAACGGAGGCTCTTCACCTATACATCTATCTCAATCTACAAAGAAAAATGTGGGAACCAGAATGCAAAGTGGTACCCTGTGAAGAAACTACCTGATGATTCTTCAGACAGCTAAATGTAATGGCACCAAGGGGAATATCCAAGGATAAGGGAACTGAAACTAAATACAGATATGAATAGTTGACCAAGTGAACATGCCTTGATTTAAAACCAAAAATCAAAACTTCAGTCTAAAAATCACAACACTTCAAAGATGGATTGATTCTTTACAGAACAGAAAAGAAGAATGTCTTGTTCACACAGTCCACAGCCAGAAGATGACGGTGACATTTTCCCTCTATATTTAGCGTCCTCATTGTCTGGTGCTAATGTGTGGCTGTCAGTAACTTTTTTTTATTAGATGACAGAACAATGAATACGTCAAACTCTATTTGCTCTATTCCATTTCCCCCAACACTATTTTTGCAAATAACTCCTGCCTGCTAGAATGACAGTCATGCAGAATACGATGCCTGCCTGCCTGTTCTGGATTGGTTCCTCACCTTGTCCCATAGTTATTCTCCAATCTGCTTGGATTATTTAAAACATCCCAAAGGACTCCTTTGCATTTAATCCATCTGTCATTACAGACATTGTTTAAAACTGTCATAGATGCCTATCGTTCAGAAGAAATTGTTAAAGCACTTACAAACCAATTTTCAACCACAGATTATGAGTCACTTGACATAGCTAAAGCAAGTATCAATATTCTTATTTCATGCTTTAAAAAAAAACCCACACAAAATGGAGCAATTAGAGGACCTATGCTTACAGCACTGTCTTATTTATAACCCCTACCATGTTCCATGAAGCTTACTCTCAGATAAATGTATACAGAATTGCAGCTTTAAAATCCTTAATATTGCATTGGCTTTCCATTTTAAAACAAAAGAAAAAATGAAGGTAATGGGTGCAGGGAGGCATGTATTGTACTTCATATAGGGTTCCCCCATATCCACAGAATTTCTAACAACGATAAACCAAAGTCTGCTGATGATAAAACGTGTTTTGCCATTATCTACGGGACCCTGCTACTCTAGCATATATTTATGAACCAAATCTGCATGAAACTGGCTTAAACTGTTAAGCCAATAGTTTAAATTTTGTTTCTGAGACAAATGCCTCAACCATATTATTGAAGGCATACTTACAGATCCCTGCCTTTTGCCACAAGAGGCAGAAACCACTAAGCATTTGAAAAAGTCACAAATTAGTGACCCTGGGAGGCTTTCGAATCTTGAAGGTTTATTCCTCCAAAATACATTCCATCATGTTTTTTGGAATGGTTGGGATGGTGAGATTTTCTTTTCAAAGGACTTTTCTGTGATGGGCACACTTGTTTAGTATGGGCCAGAAAGTTACTGGCTGCCACACGCTCGTCACACCAGAAATAATGCATATCAGGCACTGCATAATACTCCTCCTGGTCACTGCCCATTTCTAAGATCTGGAAGATCTAATGATAATTTTGTGTCTATACATAAAGGGCACAATGGCCCACAGAACCAGAAGTCTGCAGGCTTTCCTTACCACTAAAGGCTGGAAAAATAACCTATTGTTTCACCATGAAGTACTTTCCCTCCTCCCAAAGACTGCTGATTCACAATAGACATAGACCACCATGATTCCATGGGAAGAGCCAAGGCTCACTGGTAGAGTGTGTACTTTGCATGTAAAAAAATTCCCAGGCTCAATCCCTGGTGTCTCTGGGTAGAGCAAAAAAGAATTCCTATCTGAAGCCCTACCAGTCTGTATGGACAGTACAGATCTAGATGGACCAACAGTTTGACTGAGCATAAAGGAGCTTTTTATGTTCCTACATGGAGTAAGAAATAAGTCCCAAGAATTATGGCAAACTCCTCACCTTGCTCATCCAAAGCTACATAGGAGTACATATTAAGCTATGAAAACGTACAACTGCATTGCTCTGCTAATTTTCTGAAAAAGCTGGAGCCCAGCAGTATAAAAAATCATTATATCTGCAAGTCTGGCAGCTGACATGCCCTTGTAGGAGGCAGCACCTTCTTCAGTATCAGTCCATTTTAAAACTTCTGCCCTATTTTTACTCATTAGTCATGCTTTCCTTTTAGAATATACTCCTGGACCTATTCCAATCACTGTGCCAAACCTTGGGCATCTTGCAAAAGTCAGGCAACTTTGAACTGCAATTATGGGAAAAAGTGAGGCAAAGTGTTAAAATGAAACAAAGAAAAAATCAGTGTTATTTATAGCTGAATGAATAGCCTTGATGAACCCAAACAATAGCTAGGAAACTGCAACCGTGGGGGCTTTCTTTCTGGTGTATTTGGCTTGAAGGTCATTCCCCTGGTGTCATTTACGGTCACCTCTAAACAGTTCATTAGTGTCAGACAAACATTGCGGAAAGAAGGTTTTGGAAAACTAAAAAAGTCAGTATTTGCAACAGGGTTTCTATGAAATCCTAACCCTGTTCGGTTCACATAGCCCAGTGTTGGTATCCCTACAAAACACAAAGGGTGAAATATAAAGTCGCAAAAAATGGTACGTTTCTGCAGTAGGTCAGACCAAAGATTCCTTCTGCTTCCGACAACAGCTACCTAGATGTTTCTGGGAAGGTCATAAGCAGGGCATCCTAGTGATTGACATCCCCGTTTGCCACTAGCATCTCCTAAGCATGGAGGCTCAAATTAGTTACCATGCCTAATAACCACTGGAAATCCTATTCACTGTGAATTTGTTCAATCTTTAGTGTTTCTGAACTATTACTCGCTACGCTACCCCATAACAATTTCACAATTGCCAGGAGTTGTCTGCCAGCCAGCCAGCCAGCCTGCCTGCCTGCTATCCTTCCTAGAAATAGAGACATCTTTCTTTGGGGCTTTTAATCACAGCCAGGGATTCAAATGTCAAGCCATAAGATGACAACTATTGAAATGCTTGGGGGATGCCAAACTAGGCATGATGAATGTATCTATTTCTAGGCTCCTTGGCATCCAGCATACTGGCTCTGCTGATGCTCAGCAAGCTAGACATGTCTTATAATATGCAAGTGCTGTAATCTGAATTGCCTTGGTATGCAAAGGGATGGCTTCTATCTATGCTGCAGAGGGTACTGTCTGGAAAAGGTAGAACAGACAATCTGTTGGGACTGTATGTGCTGTGCATGCTTTCTTTGATTCTACTGATTACTTAGGATGGATGCATCTGCCACTCTAGTTTTTAAAAAGTCTGTATTACCTTGAAAACTCTTTTTAAAGCTATCCTTTGCTTCTTATCTTCTAATAAATGACTGCAATTTATGGCCAAATCCTATCCCCCACTACCTTGGTATAAGTCTGAGGAGAGGAAGGTTCAGGCCAAGAAATGGGGATAGGATCTGCTATGCATGGCTACCACCAAGATCCACCTCCTCCTGCCCTCATGGTTTGGTCCACTCCCTACACGGATCCTCACCCAAACTGCCCTCTCTGAAGTTATACGCATACACCTTCAACCCTTGCCCATCCTTACTTCTGAAGGCCAAATGGACAGGAAGGTAATTAATGATTCTTTGGCTGAGGGAATTTTTCCAATCTGCCTTAAACTTGCAGTGGTCCAACCTCTTGTTAAAAAGCTCTCCCTCAACCTCTTTGTTTCCAACCATTTTTGGCCAGTTCCAAATATGCCATTTCAGGGCAAGGTGGTCAATATGGTGTGACCTGAAAACTCTAGGTGTTCTGGATGAAACTGATTATTTAGATCCTCTCAATTGGGTTTCCAACCATGGTTTGGGATGGATAAAGCTTTGGTTGCCTTGGTGAATGAACTACACTGCTTGGTGCCTTGGCCATTATGTATGGCTTCCCTCCAGGTTTTGTTCTATTCCCCACGTTTCTTAACATCTATATGAAATCACTGGGGGGTGTCATTCATGGGTATGGGGTTGGATGTCATCAGTATGTGGTCAATACCCAGCTTTAGGCTCTCATTTTCTTCTCCAGTTGAAGAGGCTGCAGAAATCATGAATTAGTGCCCAGGATCACTGTTGGATTGGATGAAGACTAAAACCAAAATTAAATCTGAACAAGACAGAAGTAAAATTCATGCAGAAATCTGTGACTTGGATTGTAAACTTGTTCTGAGTGAGGTAGTATCCCCCTTGAAGCAAAAATCTGCAGTTGCTCTTGGACCATCCTTGACTTGGATACCCACGTGTTGACTATTGCATAGGTACCTTTTGCTGGCTTCAGTTGGTGCACTAGTACATCCACTCATGAATCAATCATACTTGGCTATGATTATCCATGTTTGGTGTCACTGAAGTCGGGTTATCCTCTCTACATGGAACTGGAGCCAGGGGTCAGGACTGTCACTTTCCTGCTGTATCATCTTCATTGGTTGCCTGTGTTTTTCCGATCAGAATTCGAAGTGCTGGTGATGACCTATGAAGCCCTTTCTGGTTTAGGACTTAGGTATAGTAGTAGAAGGACTGTCTCTCTCTGCATGAATCTGTCGATCCTGTGAGGCCATCTTGGGAGGATGTTATGGGTTCCACGTCCATTGGAGGTGCAGCTGGTGCCTGCTGCTTCAGCCAGGCAGCTGTAGTTGCAGGCTGGGGGTTCTTTTTGGTTTCAGATGGACAAACATAAGAACATAAGAACAGCCCCAATGGATCAGGCCACAAGCGCATCTAGTCCAGCTTCCTGTATCTCACAGCAGCCCACCAAATACCCCAGGGAGCAGACCAGACAACAAGAGACCTGCATCCTGGTGCATCTGGCATTCTGACAGCCCATTTCTAAAATCAGGAGATTGCACATACACATCATGGCTTGTAACCCGTAATGGATTTTTCTTCCAGAAACTTGTCCAATCCCCTTTTAAAGGCATCCAGGCCAGATGCCGTCACCACATCCTGTGGCAAGGAGTTCCACCGACCAACCACACAGAAATATGCTCAGTTCTGAGTCAGGTTGCAAAGGCACTATTTCTCTTAAGAATAAAACAAAGCATACAGAGCAAAGCACAACTAACAAAGTGAGCTCACAAAGCAACACAGTGGCATACTAGTGTTAAAAGTCATCTCTCTTCATGAAAATCATGTAAGAGAAGTCTCTTGAGCTAAGTTATTCCAAGATTATATAGGCTAGATGCTCACTTATCAGTTAATCGGTGCTAATTGGCAAGAAAGAGACAGCAAATGATATATGTATTATTGTAAATATGACTATTGCCTGGGTTCTCATCGTTAGGAGACATCTTATCAAGACACGTGCAAGCAAAGTGGCCAGGCTGATGCCAGCAAACAATTCTCCCATCATTAGGGTGCAGCTAAATTAATACACAAGAAAAATGAGCATAGTCCGGGTTTTGGAAGTGGATGCTTCTTATCACTGTATTCTCATAACATCAAGCAGGAGCTGCAGCTGAGGTCCCTGGTTTGAGTCCAACTTCTTTTTGCTTCTCATGAGAATAGCTCAGCAGGACACAGGCCGCTCCCAAAGGCTGAGAGACACTGACAGGCACACAAGGATGGAAGATGGTTGCCGGGCTTACACTGGCCATTACACCTACCCATGACACAGCCTTAACTGTTGTTGTGCCTGGTCTCTGGAAGGCACTTCCAGTAGAGATTTGAATGGATCCTACTATGTTCCCACAGGGGAGGTGGTGACTTTAATATTCCACCTGGCCTTTGTTTAATTATTCTGTGCTGTGCTTTTTTCTTTTTTGAAATTACACTGTGTTGCACTGGTTACACAGGCCAACACACATTTTGCTTCCTTAAACGTTACACCAATTCCTGGGTATATTTGGGGTGCCAGTTCCAAAAATGGCATCTGTTTTGCCCTATCATGTCTAGTTTTGGAGACACGGCATAGCCTCTTTCGTGAATGGTTCAAGCAGCTTCCTCACGAGGAAGCCTATACCAAGGCTTCCTCATGAGGAAGCTGCTTGAACCATTCACTAATGAAGGTATACGATATCTCCAAAACTGGATGTGATAGGGCAAAACAGATGCCATTTTTGGAATTGGCACCCCAAATTCATATAAAACCACCATAAAGTTTGGGAAAAACTTTTCTGACCCTCTATTTCGTAGGCCTGTGTTATTTTTCAGATTTGTTTCTATGTTAGATCTATTTTGTTTTAATTAATTATAAGCCACCTTGAGCTTCCTTTGTAAATTAGAACAGCAAGGTAGCAAATCCTTTAAACAAACAAACAAACAAACAAACAAACAAACAAATAAATGATTTGTGATTCTTCAAGATTCTCACCTCATTCTCACAGATTCTCATTCTAATTGACAATCCTGTACATGAGGCAAGATCTAAGAGAACACGCAATGCAAATGATACACACAGATATCTGTAAATGCATACCTGAATTGCACAATTTCCACTCTCCTTTTTTGAGTGGAAAGATCATATGACTAAGTGCACAGTCCTAACCAGGTCTACTCAGAAGTAAGTCCTATTTTGTTCAATGGGGCTTACTCTCAGGAAAGTATGGTTAGGATTGCAGCCTAAGACATATGACATCTTAACTTCAAAATCTTCCCAAATTAATGACAATAAGAAAAGCTGTGCATCTGAAGAGAATAGAGCACTGCCCCCCCCCCAAAAGGGACAAGAACTAAGAGACAGACGGAGTGCATGACAGAACGGAAAAAAATCATGGCTCCGTTTACTAACAGGAGTGAGATGGGCTCCACAGCCTCTTTTATGCCCCATACAATAGAACAAAGATAGTCAGTTCACTGAGTCTATTTAAAGGAGAAGACACAGTCTGATCTTTTTGTTGTCAAAGCCCTCCCAGGGGTGCACACAACACCATTGCTGAAAGGACCGGAATAGCAGGTATCAAGAGGGTAATATCCTCTCCAGATTTGCACATAGCAACAGTGCAGGTTTCTATAGAAACCTGAGAATTATTTTTAGAATTCATCCTATGTTAACATTAGTAAGCCCATCATGGGTCTGGAAGAAGACGGCTGGATCTCCCCACCCCGCCTTTTTCAAGTTTTGAATGATATCAGACTTGTATGTGTGTGCACGTACAGACACCAAATCACGTCACCCACAATAAAAGCAGAAGTATCCTTTGCTTGTCGCCATGTACTTTAAGAGAGTCCTTCGCTATCTTCTTTAAGCAATGGAACGATGCTTACTGAACAAGAACAGCTCAAGGGCAAAGAAAGAAGTGCTTGAGCTAGACCGGTGGATCCCAACCTGGGGTTCATGAACCCCCCAGGGGCACTTGCAAGGACCTTTATGGATACTCAGAAACAATTGAATAATGGCAGGAAAAGGCAAGGTCTGTTGTTAGAATGCCTTGCAGGGCTGGCAAGGCAGGAAAGTAGGCAGCTAGCTGGCTGCAAAAGCCCCACTGACTGCTAGTTCTTGGTCACCAAACTGTGTATTATCAGATGTGGATCAGTAGTTGAAAACATATAAATTTGGATTAACAGCAACTATATTAATTATAAACATTTTGCTAACCGGAGGGGTACTATTTATGGAAATGGGCTGCCAAGGGGTACACAAGTGAAATAACATTGGGATCCAATGAGACATACCAAAGTAGGCTATACGGTCAGGCACTGTGTAGTGCATCAGTCTATTCTTACTAAAATATGTCAAAAGGTAAATGTATTGCATATGGAAACTAAGGGCACAAGCCTAACCAGGTCTACTCAGAAGTAAGTTCTATTTTGTTCAATGGGGCTTACTCTCAGGAAAGTGTGGTTAGGATTGCAGCCTATGTTTCAATTCAAGTGCTGTGTAGGAAAGTAAGTATAGTGCTACCTGCAAGACACTAGGGAGGAATGCATTGTGCAGGAGGCAGATGACTAAAAGGCTACATGTCTTAAGACCCAGTCCTGTCCTCAATATTTGCCAGTGTGTTCCCACTTACACTGGTGCAACAACAGCCCTGCAAACATAAAAGCCTGCCTGTCAACAGAGGCGCCATAGATGCTGGCACAACACCAGGAAATCTCCATGCCAATGTAGCTCAGACATCACTGGGACCCCAGTACAAGTGGGGGGATTGGGGTGCAATGTAGGAGGGATAAGAAGGAGTCTACGTACACCATAACCTATCCCTCCTTCAGACAATAGACACACCTCTGACATCAGAAAACGGCTATGCCAATGACAGAGCTGGACTAGCTAGGAGAAATTGGATGAACAATGGGAAAGGGAAAAACAGGAGAAAACCCGCATCTCCTGCCACCCCCTCTGCCCCACCTATTGTCCTACAATGTGACTTGTTCCAGTTACTGGATCCTGGGATAAGGGCTATTTCCAGCTGGGGAAAGTTCACACACAGATGCAAACCCTTGCCATGGAGAGACATGAGTGTGTTTCACACGGCTGCCCAAGGGAGCTATCTTTCTTGCTCAAAAAGGTATTCCTTGGATGTGTGTCTGTGAGTGGGATGTGGGAACTTGAACTTTGGGTGCAGGGGCTCATAGCAGTTCTTTGTTTGGGTCCCTTTGCTGGTGATGCCTCTTATAGGAGGTGGAGGTGCTGTGGCATTCATGTGTTTTGTGTGTATGTGTTTGTGTGTAGTGTCTTTGGGACATCTTCCTGTGTTTGGTGGTGGTGCCTGTTGCCCTGTGGCTCATTCCTAGTGGCTGGTGGTGGTATTCCCTCTGTGATGCTCTCATGAGCACCATGCAATTTCCTGCTGAGCTTTGCACACGGTGGAGCTCAGCAACCCAGGAATTCAGCTACGATGAGATGACATCATCAGCAAAAGTCTGCAGGTGGCATTGTGATGCAAACAGCTGACAACAGGGTTCGCACACCAGCACAGACTCCATTACAGTGATTGCTAGCTGGCAGGGTCCTCCAGCATTAACCAGTCATTGGCCCTGCACCTTGTCCTGCCCCCTGTTTAGCAGCTGACTTTGGGAGTGCTTCTTGGCCATCTATGTTGGGGCTGATTGAATGTGGTGACTTGCTTCTTGGACACCTATTTATATGTGATTTAGGGCCCAATCTTATCTTGCGCTGGAACAGGCAGGTCAGCGGGCCTGTGTTGTATCCAGCACAAGTTTCGGGCAGTTTGTGGGTCAGCCCAAGGCAAGGGGAAACTTTTCCCCTTACCCCAGGGAGAGCCCCAGCAGCCCCAGTGGAGATACTCGGATCTGTGCCATCTGACGAAGTGGCACAAATCCGAGCAGCCCGGGACTGCTCCGGGAACATGGTCAGCATCCTGCACAAGTGCTGGATCCTGGCCCCGCCTCCCCTCCCACCCACCTACTCACCCACGGTCCTGCCCACTGCCCTCCCTCCCCCCTTCCTATGGCCCCTCCAGACCTCCGTGCCAGCGAAGCTTGGCTGACACAACACACCTTTCCCCGGGGTTTGCGTTGGCTCAAAAGTGCTTTACGGCACTTTCGCAACAACAATTGCGCCCATAACTATATATGTATGTGTTGCAAACTGCCTTGGGCAGCAGTTTTTGTTATCTGGGGAAAGGCAGTACATACATTTGCCTTTTCCTGGGCAAATTGGAACCAGCGCATTTGCAAATAAATAAATTGATGGAAATTCTTCAGAATCCTAAATATTTCATTTCAAGAGCATGGAAAAGGGCATCTTTATCAGACCTCACATAATATCTCAGTCTGGAGAACATAGTTGGTGGGCAGGGTGGAAGAGTGAGGGGTGGAATTCTTCTGCCTAATCTCTCTCTCTTTTTCCTCAAGAACATCTTGAGTTTACATCCCCTTACCTCTACACAGCAAGTGCTTTATAAATCCCAACCATCTTCTTTCTTCTCCATTGCAACAAAATCCCAGGTAAAGAAGAAGAAGCAAATGGGACAAAGAATACATATTGCACAAAACTAACGGTAAGCCACAAGCATGAACATTTTTGGTCATGGCCACTGGCTCTAGACTACTATGCTGAAGGCAATTCTATTGTTGCCATTTGGGAATTTAGGCTGCAATCCTATCCACACTTACCTGGAAGTAAGCCCCATTGACTATAATGGATTTACTCCTGAACAGGCAGGCATAGGATTGGGCTCTCAGGGCCCAGACCTATCCATCTTTCTAGCACTGATGCAGCCACAATGCAGCCTCGAGGTAAGAGAACAAACATTCCCTTACCTTGAGGAGGTCTCTTTGACTGCTCCTTTACCACAGGATACAGCGCATGTCCCATTGGCATGGCTGCATCAGTGCTGGAAAATTGGATAGGATTGGGCCCTTAATCAGCAGAGCTGATTTGTCCTGCTTAAGTAAGGAATTGCAATGTTTTTTTCCTCCTGTCATTTCACCCATCCCTGTACACTGCCTTGCATTAATACCAAAACCTTTACTTAGAAGCTATTTTCAGACCTGAGAGAAATGAAAATTGTAACAACCTGCAACGCTCTTGCCTGAATGCAGTTCACAAGAACTGATGCTACCATCACCATATGGAATATTTCACGCCTGCCCGTATCTTTCACACACTGCTTTTTTTAAATTTAATGTCATCTGCTTTTCTGAATGTGATTATATGCCTCACATCACAGAAAAAAATTAAAAGTCTCCAAAGGTGTTAACATTCAGCTTCTTTTAAGATTGCTGTACATTTTAAAAACCATTGGATGCTGTTAAGAGTCATATTAGGTATTCTCTCTTGGAACTACCAACTCATCCCTGTGAATCTGCTTGCAGTTCATATGGGACATGATGGGAACACCTTCATTCAGTCGATTGTTTTTTTTCCCCCACGGAGATATTTAAGACTTTAGGTGTAGTTTTTATTGACTGTTCCACTCCCTTTGATCCTATTGATTGGAACCAGCACATATTGCTGAATGCCTGAAAATGATGACCAATGCAAAACATCCTATTCTGTTGCCAGAAGTTTTAGTATGTACCCTTTGGTATATATGCACAGATATAACACATCTGTCACCCAAACCTATTGAGGGCCTACGGCAATGGATCTTGTGATCCACTGCAGTAAGCCCCATTCTGGCATTGCGAAAGCCACACTGCCTTTGGGTGCCTTGGAGCTGCTGGAACAAATGGCTGGAGGCTCCACAAGACAGCGACTTCCAGGCACCCCACCGGAGCAGATGTGGCGGTGACGGGGGCAGTTCAAGAGAGGATTGGGCTGAATCAGGGGCACATCTCAGTGGCAACAGTGCACACCAAAATCCTATCCCACTTTTCCCAGCCTGACACACCCCCTGAGTTTCCTCCGACTTATACCAGATAAATAATTGGCATAGGTCTGAGGAGGCCCATTGGCAGCCAGGCAGCATATAGGGAGGGAAGTAAAAATATTTTTACTTACCTCTCCAGGGCTGACCTGTCACCCCCACCACAGCATGCAGCGCACGCTCCATCAGTGGTCCTGCATGCTATTGCCTGCTGGGTGGTTGGATTGGCCTGTTAGTTGGCTATGTGTGCTGCTACTGGATTGAAGTCTACATATCAGGATTCTAACAGCACACCTATAACTGCAGGTAAACTAATGAGAGACAGTGCATCAGAGAAAAGTACTGAAATAAGAGTGTTTATAGGAAAAATTCCAGGGCAGGATGTACAAAGACCAAATAAGCAAAGAGTCTTGCAGAAAGTGGGGCAAGCAGCAACTGCTGACCATCCTACTTGCACCCTTATCTTACTGTCTTTTGAAGGGTCTGCTGGAAGACTGCAACCCCCAATCAGCAATGATAAGAACTGTTTGGTTAAATGAGAAAGAGGAAGTCTAGTCTGTTACCTCTAGTCAGAGAAGAATAGGTCAGAGGAGTGGCTCCAGACATCCACCTGGCCAAACATGTTCAGATGCCGTTCTGGACCAACTACCTATCAAGTGAGCCTAGGTGACTCCTAACTTCTGCTTTTTATTGCAATGCATATGTAAGGATTTTGTATTCAGAAGCCTCCTAGGGTGTGCCCGCCAATTATGAAATTATTGTGTGTGTGTGTGTGTGTGTGTGTGTGTGTGTGTGAGGTCTACAGATGTTCAGACACACTTCCATATGCCAGCCAAAACCTAACCATAAATATCCTAAAGCAAGTAAGCAAATATCAAGGGAGAAGCTATAGGCTGATGGTACCTATATAAAGCCTCAAGGTTTAGGCCAGGGGTGTCAAACTCCTTTCATACAGAGGGCTGAATAGAATTCATGATGTCTTCTGAGGGCCGAAAGTTATGTCAATAGGCAAGGAGTGATGTCATTAAACTGGTCATAACTAAAAATATGCACTATTTTTTCTCACTAGTTGCAAATAACAGAAGAGAAAATACAAAAATCTTGATAATCTTTCAAAATATGGGAGAGCCCCATTTTCATGTGGGGTGCCTTTTCAGCAGTAACGCCTCAGCACTGCTCAGCAGCTGAGAGCCTAAGGGCCAGATAGAAAGCTTCCACTGGCCGCATCCGGCCCCCGGGCCTTATGTTTGACACTCCTGGTTTAGGCCAAAGTCTCACCAGTTGAAAGGATCTCTGCTAGCAAAAATGCTTCTCCTTGAATCCCTGGATGTCTAAATTTGATACATGCTGTCAATAAGAGGTTCAGAGATAAGTGGCTGAGCTCAGTAATAATGTAGCTCCTGTAATTCCTTTCCATGACTTGTAGCAGGAGCATCCTTTCAATTCCCTGTAGTACATGGTACAAAGTATTCAAGTCGAAGTGAGGTTGGCATTCTCTCAACTTATCTGCATTTTACTTCTCCCTAAGGTGATGAAATGTTATTCTAATTAAAAAATAAAAGTGAATTAATTACAAAAAAGGAACAAATGCCAATGTTTGCCTCACTTTCACAGGCTTCAAAGAGCAGAAGTACACATTAAGATAAATCACAAGGTTACCACTGAAGGTAGCAGTTCCCTTTTGAGTTGTTCTCCTGTATAATGTATAGTAAAATTGAGTTATGAACTGATGTTACCTACCCTCCTCCAAATAATTGGCTGCTGGTCACATATGTGAGGGATTCATCAGATCCAGGATGGATAAAAATCAATGATTCTTAAAAATATTTTTTTTGTGCATATCATGGCTGCCAATTCTTTAGAAGGACTTGGCATTAATTACTAGTCAGGCTCCACTCAGTTGTAATGTACTTATGTATAATGTGTGCTGAACCAAGCAGGGTAGATTTTTGAATTTGACCAATAGTAATTTTGTCAATATTCAGATTTCTAAATGCAGTTCAAGCATACTGGGAACTGCACCCAGTGTACCAATCACAACTGGGATAACCACTGCTGGTTTGCGCCATAATCTTTTGGATTTCAATGTTTAAATTCTAATATTTTCTAATTTTTTCATGCTCTTTTTCATCAATCCTGCTATCGCCAGGTATTGCTAAGTTGATAATGGCCACTTAATTTTTTTTTTCTATTACAGCAACATCTGGTGTATTATGAGCCAAAAATGTATTGGTTTGTATTCAAAAATTCCACAAGATCTTGATTTTCTCATTTTCTGTTACTTTTTCTGGTTTATGTTCCCAATTATTAACTGCTTCGATGTTGTAATTTCTGCATAAATTCCAATGGATCGTTTGAACCACTGTATTTTGTCTAGATTTATAATCAGTCTGTGCAGTCTTCTTGCAGGAACTAAGTATATGGTCAACTGTTTCTTCAACTTCTTTATACAGTCTGCATTTTGCATAATTTGATGATTTTTCAGTTCTGGTTGTTATTGCATTTGTTTGAATAGCCTGCTCTTTGGCTGCTAATATTAATGATTCTGGTTCTTTCTTTAAGGTTTCAGATGTTAACCATAGCCAGGTTTTTTCATTATCTATTTTGTCTTTGAACTTTTCCATATAATGGCCTTGCAGCATCCATCCGAAGAAGGATGTATGCTGGGCCAATTATGGCAGTCTTCTGTAATTCAACTGGTGTTATAGCCAGAGCATCCAGTTGTGTAGAGTACTCGTTAAATTGTGCTGACATTGTTTCTAGTGCACCAGTTACTATCGGTAGCACTTTTACATGCTCAAATAAATCATCATCATCTCACAGTGATGTGGACAGACTGTATCTCCCTCATAGCTCAGGTGAAAGGGGAATGTTGCAAGTCCGTCAAACAGTACAGGAAGAAAAAAGAGGCCTTGAAGAATATATAAAGGATAACCAAGAGGATGCACTTAATATGGTTAACAAAGCAGGCTTATAAAAAAAACAAGAAATAAAGAACCGAGCAGAAAATATTGTCCACTGCATGGACAATATTTGCAAGACGTCACCGTAAAAAAAAACATCACCAAGACTTGGCAGTGGCTCAAAAAAGGCAACTTGAAGAAGGTAACAGAGGTTCTAATAATGGCTGCACAAGAACAGGCATTAAGAACAAATGCAATAAAAACAAAAGTAAAAAAAATAACAACAAACGGCAAGTGCCATCTCTGTAAAGAAACAGATGAAACTGTGGACCACCTAATTAGTTGTTGAAAAGATAGCACAGACAGACTACAAGCAAAGGCATGACAATGTAGCAACAATGATACACTGGAACAGCTGTAAAAAATACAAGTTACCTGCAGCCAGAAACGGGTGGGACCACAAAATTGAAAAAGTAGTTGAAAATGAAGATGCCAAAATATTATGAGATTTCCATCTACAGACATACAAACATCTATCGCACAATACACCAGACATAACTGTAGTTGAGAAGAAAGAACAACAAGTCAAAAATCATTGATATGAGAATACCAGGGGATAAAGAAGAAAAAAAGAAGCTGGAAAAAATAACAAAATATAAAGATTTACAAATTGAAAGTCTGTGACAGAAGGAGACCAAAGTGACCCCAGTGGTGATTGGTGCCCTCGATGTTATACCAAAACACCTTGAAGAGCACCCGAACAGCATAGGGGCCACAGAAATTACCATCAATCTACTGCAAAAAGCAGCATTACTGGGAACAGCTTACATTTTGCAATGGTATTTATAGGATAAAAACCAGGCATCCCAGGTCTTGGGAAGGACTCAATGTCAATAACACTTACCTGGCTGTGCAAAAATCTCATAAATATAATAATGATGATGAGTTCTTTATTTAAAGTAATTCTTTCATATTAGTGGTAATTTAGAGGACATGATCTACCATGATTCAACATGCTGTGAATTTTTTTTAAGTACATAAGAACATAAGAACATAAGAACAGCCCCACTGGATCAGGCCATAGGCCCATCTAGTCCAGCTTCCTGTATCTCACAGCGGCCCACCAAATGCCCCAGGAGCACACCAGATAACAAGAGACCTCATCCTGGTGCCCTCCCTTGCATCTGGCATTCTGACATAACCCATTTCTAAAATCAGGAGGTTGCGCATACACATCATGGCTTGTACCCCATAATGGATTTTTCCTCCAGAAACTCGTCCAATCCCCTTTTAAAGGCGTCTAGGCTAGACGCCAGCACCACATCCTGTGGCAAGGAGTTCCACAGACCGACCACGCGCTGAGTAAAGAAATATTTTCTTTTGTCTGTCCTAACCCGCCCAACACTCAATTTTAGTGGATGTCCCCTGGTTCTGGTATTATGTGAGAGTGTAAAGAGCATCTCCCTATCCACTCTGTCCATCCCCTGCATAATTTTGTATGTCTCAATCATGTCCCCCCTCAAGCGTCTTTTCTAGGCTGAAGAGGCCCAAACGCCGTAGCCTTTCCTCATAAGGAAGGTGCCCCAGCCCCGTAATCATCTTAGTCGCTCTCTTTTGCACCTTTTCCATTTCCACTATGTCTTTTTTGAGATGCGGCGACCAGAACTGGACACAATACTCCAGGTGTGGCCTTACCATAGATTTGTACAACGGCATTATAATACTAGCCGTTTTGTTCTCAATACCCTTCCTAATGATCCCAAGCATAGAATTGGCCTTCTTCACTGCCACCGCACATTGGGTCGACACTTTCATCGACCTGTCCACCACCACCCCAAGATCTCTCTCCTGATCTGTCACAGATCCCTGTTGTGTATATATGCAACATTGGGCAGAAATTGCTTAAATAGGAATTGAAGTCATTGTTTTTAATAAACCACACTTTCTGAAAGTTGAAAGAACTCCAAATCCTTTTTAGGATTTCAGAAGCAGTGCAAGGTTTTTCCCCGCCCAGGGTCACATCTGTCTTTGCTGCCCCCTGCCCCTGACCCAGAAGTAATTGCAGATACATCGTCATTGCTGCAATTGCTTCTGTGCAGCTGCCTCCTCCGTTCCCCTTTGAAAAAAAGGGGGAAGGAAGGAGGCAGACAAGGTTCCAAAGCGGAGCAAAATGGCTCCATTGTCCTGGAAACAGCACTCACCTCTGTTCTGGGTGTCACTTCCATCAGTGTCAAAACGCTGCAGTGGAACCTTTTCTGCCACTTAGAAGTGGCGTGAAAAGGCTCCATCAGAGCCAGAACTGGCACACACCTCCTCTAAGAACATAAGAACAGCCCCACTGGATCAGGCCATAGGCCCATCTAGTTGTTTCCTGTATCTCACAGCGGCCCACCAAATGCCCCAGGAACACACCAGATAACAAGAGACCTCATCCTGGTGCCCTCCCTTGCATCTGGCATTCTGACATAGCCCATTTCTAAAATCAGGAGGTTGCGCATACACATCATGGCTTGTAATCCATAATGGATTTTTCCTCCAGAAACATGTCCGATCCCCTTTTAAAGGCATCCAGGCCAGATGCCGTCACCACATGCTGTGGCAAGGAGTTCCACAGACTGACCACACGCTGAGTAAAGAAATATTTTCTTTTGTCTGTCCTAACTCTCCCAACACTCAATTTTAGTGGATGTCCCCTGGTTCTGGTATTATGTGAGAGTGTAAAGAGCATCTCTCTATCCACTTTATCCTTCCCATGCATAATTTTGTACGTCTCAATCATGTCCCCCCTCAGGCGACTCTTTTCTAGGCTGAAGAAGCCCAAACACCATAGCCTTTCCTCATAAGGAAGGTGCCCCAGCCCATTAATCATCTTAGTTGGTCTCTTTTGCACCTTTTCCATTTCCACTATGTCCTTTTTGAGATGTGGTGACCAGAACTGGACACAATACTCCAGGTGTGGCCTTATCGTCGATTTGTACAATGGCATTATAATATTAGCCGTTTTGTTCTCAATACCCTTCCTAATGATCCCAAGCATAGAATTGGCCTTCTTCACTGCCGCCGCACATTGGGTCGACACCTTCATCAACCTGTCCACCACTACTCCAAGATCACTCTCCTGATCTGTCACAGACAGCTCAGAACCCATCAGCCTATATCTAAAGTTTTGATTTTTTGCCCCAATGTGCATGACTTTACACTTACTGACATTGAAGCGCATCTGCCATTTTGCTGCCCATTCTGCCAGTCTGGAGAGATCCTTCTGGAGCTCCTCACAATCACTTCTGGTCTTTACCACTCGGAAAAGTTTGGTGTCACCTGCAAACTTAGCCACTTCACTGCTCAACCCTGTCTCCAGGTCATTTATGAAGAGGTTGAAAAGCACCGGTCCCAGGACAGATCCTTGGGGCACACCGCTTTTCACCTCTCTCCATTGTGAAAATTGCCCATTGACACCCACTCTCTGCTTCCTGGCCTCCAACCAGTTCTCAATCCACGAGAGGACCTGTCCTCTAATTCCCTGACTGTGGAGTTTTTTCAGTAGCCTTTGGTGAGGGACCGTGTCAAACGCCTTCTGAAAGTCCAGATATATAATGTCCACGGGTTCTCCCGCATCCACATGCCTGTTGACCTTTTCAAAGAATTCTATAAGGTTTGTGAGGCAAGACTTACCCTTACAGAAGCCATGCTGACTCTCCCTCAGCAAGGCCTGTTCGTCTATGTGTTTTGAGATCCTATCTTTGATGAGGCATTCCACCATCTTACCCGGTATGGATGTTAGGCTGACCGGCCTATAGTTTCCCGGGTCCCCCCTCTTTCCCTTTTTAAAAATAGGCGTGACATTTGCTATCCTCCAATCTTCTGGCACTGTGGCCGTTTTGAGGGACAAGTTGCATACCTTAGTCAAGAGATCTGCAACTTCATTCTTCAATTCCTTAATAACCCTTGGGTGGATGCCATCAGGGCCCGGTGACTTATTCATCTTTAATTTATCAATGAGGTCTGAAACATCTTCTCTTTTAACCTCTATCTGACTTAACTCCTCGGTTAGGAGGGGCCGTTCGGGCAGCGGTATCTGCCCGAGGTCTTCTGCCGTGAAGACAGATGCAAAGAACTCATTTAATTTCTCTGCCATCTCTAAGTCTCCTTTTATCTCCCCTTTCCCTCCCTCACCATCCAGAGGGCCAACCGCTTCTCTGGCGGGTTTCCTGCTTCTAACATATTTGAAGAAGCTTTTATTATTCCCCTTAATGTTGCTGGCCATGCGTTCCTCATAGTCTCGCTTGGCCTCCCCTATCACCTTCTTACATTTCTTTTGCCACAGTTTATGTTCCTTTTTATTCTCTTCATTAGGGCAAGACTTCCATTTACGGAAGGAAGCTTCCTTGCCCTTCACAGCCTCTCTAACTTGGCTGGTTAGCCATGCGGGCACTTTCCTGGATTTAGTGGAACCCTTCTTTCTTTGCGGTATACACCTCTGCTGGGCCTCTATTACTGTTGTTTTAAGCAGCCTCCATGCACTCTGGAGAGACTGGACTCTTTTTACCCTCCCTTTCAACCTCCTTCTAACCAGCCTCCTCATTTGAGGGAAGTCCGCCCGTCGGAAGTCAAGGGTTTTTGTTAGAGATTTGCCTGGTATTCTTCCCCCAACGTGCACGTCAAAACGGATCGCAGCATGATCACTGTTCCCCAATGGCTCAGTAACGTTTACATCTCTAACCAGGTCCTGCGTACTGCACAAAATTAAATCCAGAGTCACCTGTCCTCTGGTGGGCTCCGTGACTAGCTGATCTAAGCCACAGTCATTTAGCACGTCAAGAAATCCGGTTTCCTTATCGTGACCAGAACACAAATTGACCCAGTCAATATGAGGATAATTGAAGTCCCCCATGATTACAACCCTGTCCCTCCTTGTCACCTCCCTGATCTGTTTCCTCATTTCAAGGTCCCCATCAGATTTCTGGTCTGGAGGACGATAGCACGCCCCCAGTATTACATCGCTGCACAAGCCTGGTAATTTAACCCACAGAGATTCTACGGTGGAGTCGGACCCACCTTCAATCTCTACTTTGCTGGATTCTATCCCTTCCTTAACATAAAGGGCCACCCCACCTCCAACACGCCCCTGCCTGTCCCTCCTGTAGAGTTTATAGCCCGGGATTGCAGTATCCCACTGATTCTCTGCATTCCACCAGGTTTCCGTTATGCCCACTATGTCAATATTTTCCCTTGTCACCAGACATTCCAGTTCTCCCACCTTTGCTCGTAGACTTCGGGCATTCGCATAGAAGCATTTATACACGGAATGCCCCAGGATGGGCTGCTTATTCGCTCCTTTGTCCCCGCATCCTCTCATTGTGCCAAACCGTCTATCACATCCCATCACCCTACCTTTCCCAATTTCTTCTCCTACCCTGCCTTTGTCTTGTTGTTCTCTAACCTCCCCATCCTCATCCCATAGGGATGAGGAGTCCCGAACCGGATGCCCCTCGGCTCCTGTCGGCCTTCCCCCAGGGATCAGTTTAAAAGCTGCTCTGCCACCTTTTTAATGTTATGCGCCTTTTTAATGTTAAACATGTTATAAGTAACATGTTTAAAGAGAGATGTACTATGTCATTATAGTGGTACAAGCAGTTTTATGGGAATGACTCACCACAACCCTGGACCTTATTATGGATGGACATAAAAGGTCTTCAGATCCCACACTACTACTAAATAATGTCACTAGGGGACTCACAAAATTATGGATATATGACTAAAATTCAGATTCTTTTGAACAATTTAGGGTGCAATCCTAACCCACTTTCCAGTACTGACATAAGGGCAATGCAGCTCCGAGGTAAGGGAACAAGCATTCCCTTACTTTGAGGAGGCCTCCGAGAGTGCCACTCGACTGCAGGATGCAGCACACATCCCATTGGCAAAGCTATGCCAGTGCTGGAAAGTTGGTTAGGATTTGGGCCTTCCTCTCTCCCTTTAAAACAAATTGGGGTCTTGGAAGGAAACGATCTCAGCGAAAAATCTTGGAGAATATTCAAGTAGTAAGGAGACATCCTAGGAAGAGTACTTCAGCAGATTTTCAACTTTTTGCCATTTTTAGTCACACTCATGGACTGATAAAACAGATGACAGGATGCAAGCAGCATAAAAATGAAATACCAAATGTCCAAGTATAATGATGCAATCTTATGAATGTTAACAGTAAGTCCTACTGAATATAGTCAGACTATGGCTACAATCCTATACACACTCCTTCAGAGAAAGTTACTCAGTGGGACCTTTCCAGGTAAGCATGCATAGAATCAGGCTGCAGACTAATGGCTGTCTATCACAATACAGAACATGTTTTTTTGCTGCATATATACTACATGTTGAACACTGCAAAGTTGGCCAGCATCTTAGGCGTGACTGACTTGGGCAAATTTAAATACAGCAGCCCTCTGTATCCACAGACGCAGTTTGAGTTATCCACGGTTCACAAATTCCCCCGTCATGCTCATGACTCATTTTGACTTTGTTTGCAGCCCTGCTGTTGCCATCTCCTGCTTCCTCTCACTGTCTACTTCTGCTGCTGCTGCCGCCCCTAGGCTTTAGTCACAGGATCAAACTTGCTGAGCCCGCAGGGTGTAGTTGCTTTGTTAGAATTTTGGGTCAAGCAGTGCTCCATCAAGCCAGCCTAATGGGGGGCAGGGGATTGATTGCTCTGATTAAAAGAGTGGCCTTCCTCTTCATCTCTGAATCTTCTTGTCATCATTAATAATCTTGTTACTGAATTGGGCTGTGCTCTCCTAGCATGTTCTCTGCACACATTCAAATAAATAAATAAATAAATTCAAATTTTGCCTGATAAGCCTTTATATATATTTCAAACATTTGGACTTGCAGTTGCAAAGAGGGCTGTAAAGTACTGGAGAGATTTGCCTTTCTGAATCTGCAGGCAACCTGAAATTGATCGGTGATAGTGAAATGCCCAGTAGGACTTACCTTGTTTAACCAAATGAAGGCTTGGTTTTCAAACAGTAGTGGTTCACAGATCTGACTGATGCAAGTGCAGTAAGAGAGCAGGCAAGTAAAGGTGTAGAATAATAATCCATAGCTTTCTAGTTCTTTTAAATACAATAGTCCCTACATGTTTTAACAGGCATTCTTACACAATCTGGTGTTGCTGTTCAGCAGTGTTAATTGTATACTGAATGATTTTACATTTTTCACATTCAAACCTGGGTTGTAGATAATATCAAAAATTACTGTGACTCTTGTGCTTGGCAAAGTTTGATAGCTTTGCTTAGTGCAATGGCTTCATCATTTCACTTATTGGCATTTGTGACATTGTTCTGTTTCCTTCCAAACAGAGACATTCTAGGCTGACCATGGGCAAAATTAGCTTATGGTCTTGTTGACAGGGTTGTGCTGAGTTTGTAACACTCTAATATGCTTTTGATGGCAAGTTCTGAAAAAGCAGGCACATAGACAGCTGTGTAGTCGATCTTCTTACAGTGGGTGACCTTCCTCAACCCAGGTACTTGATGTCCTACTTAGTTTAATCCCTGGATATCCTAGGTTATAACCTAAAGGACCTGCCTGCAATGCACAATGCTATAATTAAACCACAGATTTTTCCGAAGAGCTTTATAGACCTTGGGCTATATTTCCCCTCTAGCTTGTTGGCTAATTAGTGATTCCCACTGCAGAGATTTAATAGCATTAGAGGGCACATGGAAGGGAAAGTGCTTAGTTAATGATTTCAGTGAGTGAAACAATAGGGAGAGTACATGCCACGGAAAATATGTAAAAACAATTCAGTGACAGCTAAATATACAGAAGTTTAAGAAGTTGAACATTTAGACACACACCTTCACTGCTCTTAGTCAACTCTTGATCAACTTTTACAAGCAAAGTACTTTTGCATATCACTTGGGACTAGAATGTCTGAAGGATTAACCACTCACTCCCATGTGAACCTGCTTGAACTTTGAGATCTTTTGTCAATGGCCACATTTTGAATATACTTTCCACCTACAAAAGGTGGTGTCTTTTCTGTAGTGATGCCCCAGTGTTGGAATACCCTCCCTGTAGATCATGCCTACTGTGTTAGGCAACAGGTGAGGCCTCTATTATTCTCCTGACCTTTTAATGGAGGATGCATCTTACTTCTGTCACTATGGTTTTATTGCTCTTTTAGTGTTGTGTTGCTAGGTATCTGGGCTAGGAACTGAATTTTAATTAATTGCCTTAGGGCCCAATCCTATCCAACTTTCCAGCACTGGTGCAGCCACAAAGCAGCCCTGAGGCAAGGGAACAAATGTTGCTGTGCACACAGTGCACATCCCATTGGCATGCATGCCCCATTGGTATGGCTGCACTGGCACTGGAAAATTGGATCGGATTGGCTGTCGTTCATCACCTTGAAAGTTTTACAGTGAACAGAGAGATGAAACTGCTTTAAATGAGGGATGTCAAACTTATTTCATACAGTGGGCTAAGTAGCATTCATGAGTGCCTACTGAGTGCCAGAAGTGACATCATTAAGCAGGAAGTGACATAATTAAGCAGATGCTGACCGGACTAAGCACTTTGTTCTCATTAGCTGCAGATGACAGAAGAGAAAATATGCAAATCTTAATAATATTTTTAAAGATACGAGAGAGCCCAATGAACATACTGGGAGTTTCCAATCATCACACAGGCAGCACTTTCTGCAGTGCCCCTCCTGCCAAAATGTCTTTGCAGTTCAGCACTTAAAGGTGTTCTGCAAAGTGACACCTTGGCAGAAGCAGCACTGCTGAAAGAGTGGCCAGCATGATAATTTGGTTCTCCGAGTACCTTGGCAGCATCTCCCTCTCTTACCCCTCTTAGTCTGCCCCTTCCCCTGTAACATTCCCTGCATTCTGAGGTCTCCTTCCACATCTCCCCCCCCCAGAGCTTCTGCAGAAGCAGTGTTGCTGAAAGGGCAGCACACAGAGCCCAATAATCACATGCCCTGTGATTATGTGATTATTATGTGAATAATCACATAATCACATCTAGCCCACAGGCCTTATGCTTGACAGCCCTGTTTTAAATACTTACATTTCTCAAATAAAGCACAGAAATCTTCTTAAAGCCACATGTACATCATCATGTTTGAGAAGCCCCAATGGTAAGTTCAGGTTTTATCAGGTTTTTGGCATCCCAGGCTTGAGATTGTTATTAGCCAGGATGTGGCAGGAGGCCCTGATATCTGGGCCTGGTGTGAAGCAATCAGCAAAGCAGCACAGCTGATGCAATCAACTACACCTGTTGCAGGTGGGAGTCACGTGACTTGGGGAGAGATGAGTGCTTGGTCACGTAGGCTATGGAGGAATGGTGCAGTGCGCCACTGGACAGCCAATCAGAGTGGGTCACAAGACTGTCTTGTGACTATGAGTTCGCCCTACTCTGATTGGCTGGCCCCAGTATATATGGGGCAAGCACAGACTCCTGGGCGTGGGTTGTTGTGGTGGAGTTTCTGCGTGCTGGTTTGTGTACTGATTTTGGACTGCATTCTTGTGACTGTGGCCTGCTGTATCCCTGACTTCTGGACTGTTTGACTGACAACTCTTCTGCCTGCTCCTTGACCAATACCTGCTTCTGCAACAAACAAGCCTGTGTCTGCTTCTTTGGCTCTGTTTGGGATCGCCTGCTTCTTTTGCGATCTCCCTACGCTCCCGTGCCACTCTGCTGTCAGGAAAGCAAGGGCTATCCTCCCCTGCTGACCTGACATACATTGTCATGTTTGATAACCCCCAATGGTAAGTTCAGTAGTTCACTGCTGTTTGTTCCTCATCTGTCTCATGAATAGTTCTTAGAAGTTCTTCCATTAGCTGTTGAGGCACAATATGCTGTAGGAAACCATAATCCCAAAAGCAATCTTATTATAAGGCATACTGGAATACATATAATCAAGAATTTATGCGATGCTACTGATGCACCTCCATACTCAAACCTGTTTTTCTGATGCTATTGTCTTGATTATTTATATTTGTTATTATTAGTTGTATTGAAATTGTAAGCCACCTTGAGAATACTGATACAGAAGGTGAGGAACAAATTATACAAATAAAGCCTAGAATTTGAAATGCAGCAATTCCAATTGCTAGCAAAGGAAATTAGCTGTGCAGAATGCACGTGGGCAATCACTGGAAAAATTTCACTTGGTTTCCTTATCCATAAACGGGTACAAAGGCTGTGGGTGCCATTCTAACTAATCAGATTTCAGACTAAAATATCACTGCATGAAGACCCACCTTTCTGCTTGTGCAGGACAAAGCAAGTAATTCTTGAGCAGTTGGAGGACTGTTTGCCATTCCATGCAGGGCAAATGCTTCTGAAACTGACCATCAGGGCTGTCCAGATAAAGCAGACAGTTTTCTGGACCAAACCAAGAAGCAGAAAGAAATGTCCAGGAATAGAAGGTTCCTCTGGAACAGGCTGTACCTTCTTCTTTGGCTTTGACAAGACAATGTGAAATACAGCCAGAGAACCCATCCACCCTTGGATTACTGACACATTTGTTCTGATGGGAGAATGGAACACTGGTTTGGCAGCATCCATTTCACATCTTTGGTTTCATTTGGCTTTAGTTGTTGCTTCACATCTTTGGAATGGCCTCCTTGAATGGATAGATCAAAGAGGGACCATTAGCAGAGAACGAGCAAGACCTACTTCCAGCTTCATTGGAACAGAGTGGGCCTCATTTGGGGATTACGCTGTATATTTAAGGATACAAGTTAGGAAATCATGTTGTATGATACCTCCCAAATCCTTATTCCCTGGCACATGCATAGTGAAGACGGCAGGAGTTACTTTTGGTCACATGGAAACAATCCATTTATGATCTCTCCAAGGAGTTTATACCCATTTTCAGAATAGCTATGCCTATCCAGCCCATATCAATCCGGTTCAGATTATCCATTAATCTGAACTATCTATCTATTAATCAATCCATTATCAGGTTTTCTTGATTCAAGAACCTAATTGTGTTACCATGGTCTCCCCCTGGTGTGGTACCATAGTTTGTAAGAATGACTTCAACCCCAGTAATTCAGACATCATATAAAGTATGGCTTAACCAGTCAGGTAGCTTTATTTATTTATTTATTTAAGTACATGTGGCAGGAGGAGGAACAGAATGAGGAAGCATACTAGTGCTCAACACATTCATGATCGAACAAACTATGGGTCCTGAGTGCTAAGCATTGGTGGGCCATTAGCACAAACTACATCTCTCCCAGAAAGAGAATAGTTTGTGGAAAATAGAGATACATTAACATACCCCGACAGATTTTTGGAAGGACTTCTGAAGCCCTTTGATCACCCAGTCATCCTATATAAAAGGCTGTTATAACAACAGTATCTGTCAATAGAAACCATCAGAATACATACCAACAGACTCCCTCTACGCTGCAGAGTTATGCATGATGAGTGATTCTAACACACATGCTAGCTAACAGATCCCACAGTCTCATCTAAGGGAGGAAACATGGCTTACCTGTAGCAGATGCACTGGATCATGTCCATTGTGGAGCTTTGGCTTTCTTAAGGATGCATAAAACTGACTTTCACAATTGTTCAAAATATCCTAAGGCAGGTTTTTCAAAAGTATTTCTAAGTCTTTCTATTGGCTTGTGGAACACAGAAGTTTTTATGAACACATAAACCTTATAAACCACTGGGGCACAACAGGCTTAATTCTCTACCTGCCATTCTAATGCCCCTGTCCTTAAAAGAAGAGCTTGCATTCCACTGATTATTTAGAGGTAGAATCATTCCAGCATAATAATTTTATTTTTATTATTATTTTTATTATTTTATTAATTTATATCCCGCCTTTTTGCCCTATGGGCACACAAGGCGGCCTACAACAATTAGCTCCAACAAATACAAAATTAAAAATTAACAATTAAAAACAATAATTAAAACAATTTACAAATAATTAAAAATCTAAAACAAACCTCGTGGATTCTCATATAAAAGAGCAAGAAAGCCATCCAGCCTGTCAACAATTAAAAGCTTTTTGAAATAAAAAGGTTTTCAGTCCACGCCGAAATATTAACAAAGAGGGAGCAGTTCTCAATTCTAAGGGGAGGGTATTCCAAAATTTGGGGGCCACCACCAAGAAGGCCCTCTTCCTGGCCGCCGCCCCTCTCACATCTCTTGGTGGTGGCACAGTCAAAAGGGCCCCCCCCAGATGATCTAAGAGCACGGGCAGGATTGTAGGAAAGGAGGCGGTCCCTCAAATTCCCTGGACCCGAGCCGTAAAGGGCTTTAAAAGTCAAAACTAGCACCTTGAATTGGGCCCGGAACAGAACCAGCAGCCAGTGTAGCCACCGAAGCAACGACTCGACAATGTCAAACCGATGTGCCCCAGCCACCACACCATTTTACCTCAGTATGCTTGCTTACATCAGAGCCCAAAGGAGGAGGTAACAATAGTACAGAAGATTTGTCCAGCTTCAGTGTCTCATCCCAGAATACAATGGGGAACACAGAGAATGGAGGCTATAATGGGGAGCTCATGGTTCTCTGCCACTGTCAATCCCCCTGAAATCTACAGCACAGGAACAAATTTAATATGCTACTTACCAAGAACCTAGCTTAACCACTGGCACTAACTGTTCCCTTCCAACCACCACCATTTCCTATACCAATATCTCCAACCATTCTCCTCTTTATCTGGCGACATAATTACTGAGAATTGCATCTTTGTCTTCAAGCATTGAATCCTATGATTTGTTTCCAAATAGATGGAAATGCAAAAGCAATCTGCAAAAAGGCCCAGAGAATAAATGGTATCAAAAGGCATGCAGAAGTAGAGTCTACAAGCAAAGAAAGAAATGGAAAGGCATCGATTCCTAGCCAAGAGTCTACATAGATTAGCAGCCTCCAGAATACCTGAATGATCTGGAACGTCACAATATCCCTCACTATCTCTTCCAGTTATGTATGCCTTTTGTAACTAGCTGAATTTGAGGCTGAAGACATACAGTAGCAAGTAAACAATTTGAAACCATTGCCTGTTCTTAGTATATTTCATGTGTATATGTTTCTATATAAAGAGTAGCTGACCCCATTAGTCTTTGCTCACACCATCAGTTATCACCACCACATTTCACTTTTCTGTACAATACTGCTGATCCAGAAGTAATCTTTGCGTGCTCATCATTGTGACACAGAATTGAAAGCTCAGCATTTTAATATTTTTCCTTAGTAAAATTTAAAAAAACGCTGATATAACCACACCCATTAAGTCTGACATCTCCAAAAGTTGGACATTGAGGAAAGATTGTGAAGTGGCCGTATTTAAATGGCATAAAGCAATCAGCTTTGTTTCCTAAAAGCAGACAGAAGACATCGGGCTAAGACATCAGGCTAAATTACCAGGCTTGAGGAGTGATGTAATACTGGGAGCGAACTATCGTCCTCCAGACCAGAAACTGGAAGGGGACCTTGAAATGAGGATACAGATCAGGGAGGTGACAAGGAGGGACAGGGTTGTAATCATGGGGGACTTCAATTATCCTCATATAGACTGGGTCAATTTGTGTTCTGGTCACAAAAAGACCAGATTTCTTGACATGTTAAATGACTGTGCCTTAGAGCAGCTTGTCATGGAGCCCACCAGAGGGCAGGTGACTCTGGATTTAATATTGTGCGGTACTCAGGACCTGGTTAGAGATGTCAATGTTACTGAGCCATTGGGGAACAGTGATCATGCTGCGATCCATTTCGACATGAATGTCAGGGGAAGAATACTGGACAAATCTCTCACAAAAACCTTTGACTACCAACGAGTGGACTTCCCTCAAAGGAGGAGGCTGGTTAGAAGGAGGTTGAAAGGGAAGGTAAAAAGAGTTCAATTTCTCCAGAGTGCATGGACACTGCTTAAAACAACAGTTATAGAGGCCCAGCAGAAGTGTATACCGCAATGGAAGAAGGGCTTAACTAAATCCAGGAGGGTGCCCGCATGGTTAACCAGCCAAGTTAGAGAGGCCGTAAAGGGCAAGGAAGCTTCCTTCCATAAATGGAAGTCTTGCCCTAATGAAAAGAATAAAAAGGAACATACTGTGGCAAAAGAAATGTAAGAAGGTGATACGGGAGGCCAAGAGAGACTATGAGGAACACATGGCCAGCAGCATTAAGGGGAATAATAAAAGCTTCTTCAAATATGTTAGAAGCAGGAAACCTGCCAGAGAAGCGGTTGGCCCTCTGGATGGTGAGGGAGGGAAAGGGGAGATAAAAGGAGACTTAGAGATGGCAGAGAAATTAAATGAGTTCTTTGCATCTGTCTTCACAGCAGAAGATCTCGGGCAAAAACCGCTGCCCGAACAGCCCCTCCTGACCAAGGAATTAAGTCAGATAGAGGTTGAAAGAGAAGGTGTTTCAGACCTCATTGATAAATTAAAGATCAATAAGTCACTGGGCCCTGATGGCATCCACCCAAGAGTTATTAAGGAATTAAAGAATGAAGTTGCTGATCTCTTGACTAAAATATGCAACTTGTCCCTCAAAATGGCCTTGGTGCCAGAGGATTGGAAGTTAGCAAATGTTATACCGAGAGGGGGGGCCCGGGAAACTATAGGCCGGTCAGCCTAACATCTATACCGGGTAAGATGGTGGAATGCCTCATAGACAGATAGATAGAATCTCAAAACACATAGATAGAATCTCAAAACACATAGACGGACAGGCCTTGCTGAGGGAGAATCAGCATGGCTTCTGTAAGGGTTCTGAGCTGTCTATGACAGATCAGGAGAGAGATCTTGGGGTGGTGGTGGACAGGTCGATGAAAGTGACAACCCAATGTGCGGCAGCAGTAAAGAAGGCCAGTTCTATGCTTGGGATCATTAGAAAAGGTATTGAGAACAAAACGGCTAATATTATAATGCCGTTGTACAAATCAATGGTAAGGCCACACCTGGAGTATTGTGTCCAGTTCTGGTCGCCGCATCTCAAAAAAGACATAGTGGAAATGGAAAAGGTGCAAAAGAGAGCGACTAAGATGATTACGGGGCTGGGGCACCTTCCTTATGAGGAAAGGCTATGGCGTTTAGGCCTCTTCAGTCTAGAAAAGAGACGCCTGAGGGGGGACATGATTGAGACATACAAAATTATGCATGGGAAGGATAGAGTGGATAGAGAGATGCTCTTTACACTCTCACAACACCAGAACCAGGAGACATCCACTAAAATTGAGTGTTGGCAGGGTTAGGATAGACAAAAGAAAATATTTCTTTTCTTTTCAGCATTTGGTCAGTCTGTGGAACTCCTTGCCACAGGATGTGGTGATGGCATCTGGCCTGGGTGCCTTTAAAAGGGGATTGGACAAGTTTCTGGAGGAAAAATCCATTATGAGGTACAAGCCATGATGTGTATGCGCAACCTCCTGATTTTAGAAATGGGCTATGTCAGAATGCCAGATGCAAGGGAGGGCACCGGGATGAGGTCTCTTGTTATCTGGTGCGCTCCCTGGGGCATTTGGTGAGCCGCTGTGAGATACAGGAAGCTGGATTAGATGGGCCTATGGCCTGATCCAGTGGGGCTGTTCTTATGTTCTTATGTTCTTATATGTGTGTGCAAAGGCAGAAATTCTGTCTCTCTGTCTCGGTCGCATTCACACACATCCCCTACATCAGTGGTAATTTGATAATCTATCAGGATCCACCGGAAGTGATGTCATTAACCTTGAAGTGATGTCATGGCCAGAAGTGACATCATCCAGCAGGATAATTTTCAACACGCCCCCATATGAAAAAATCAAATCAATCAAGTAAATTACAAGTTTTCAATTAGTATATGTTTAAAAATTTATTTTAAATAAAGAAGAACCCTCCTAACCCTCCCAAGCAGTTGCTGATTTTTTTTTTAATTCCCCAAAGGTTGCAATCCTATCCACACTTACCTGGGAGTAAGCCTCATTGACTTTCATTGTCAAAAGCATACACATAGTAGCTTGTTGCCCACTAGGTAAGCCCCCACTCATTGGCTCATGACTCACCAAGTGGGTCCCAACTCACAGTTTAAGAAATACTGCCCTACAACTTAAAACAAAGTTCCAGTAGCGATGGGAGGGGGGAAGGAAGACAATGATCAAGGTCCAACATAAGACCGTGGCCTCCACCAATCATTGTAAGTTTTGTGAGGGGAAAAAATCAATAAAATGTTGCACCAAAAATGAAAGTTCAAAAGATGCAGTGTGAGCTGCCCCCCTCCACATACAAATATCAACAGCAGATCATGAGGAAAAGGTGATATAGGAGCATACTTATTTCTGTGCACAAAAGTGGAGGAGACAGTCTGGCCTTGCATTTGCAGGAGGAATTACGCAATCTGTCAGCAGTGAGAACCTGAGAAGAGTTTAGAATAAGCATTAAATCCCTGACGCTCAAGTCAGCTCTACAGAGTGAGTTGCTATGAGAGACTGGTGATTCAAGAGCACAGATTGTTCAGAGTTGACAAGATAAAACACATACGTAAGCAAATGGGACCCTTCCTGCTCTGTAGAAGAGTAGAGTTGACCCAGAAATTGCTGGCATTGCAACCTCACTGCACAAGCCCTATATTACTCAAGATGCACATTCTCTCTTGAAACTGCAGAGGCAAAAACCTTAAGAATTCCTTGTGCAGCCAACTAGAACACCACAATCATGACTGTGGCTTTGTGATTCACAGCCCGTGACCCAAAACATCAGGATTAAAATCAGGCCAATCTGCAGTGTTGACCATAAATGCTACTCAGCTAATCCCTCCCTTTATTTCAGTCTTTCTAAAAACATGCTCCACAATTTCTGTCACCATAAGTAGGAAATTTAACTATGAAGCAATCTTAGGGCCCAGTCCTATCCAACTTTCCAGAACCAATGCAGTTGCAACGCAGCCCCGAAAGGAACAAACATTCCCTTACCTTGAAGAGGCCTCTGTGATTGGCCCTCCACTGCAGATGCAGCACACACCCCATTGGCACTGCTGTATTGGCACAGGAAGGTTGGATAGGATTGGGCCCTAAATTTCATTAAAAGACAGTCTTCAAAAGGGGCACAGTACAGTGCTTTCCCCATTACTCCCAATTCAAAAGCAGGTCCAGGCATTCAGGAAGGTGTCTGTACTACTTCAGAGTGTTTCACAGTCATGTATTTGAATCCTCATGTTAATATTTCCTTGTATATGCAAAGTTAACACATCATGGGGAACACCTGCCCAAAACTCTTCCTCCCATGATGAGCTATCATTACACATGCAAAAGTCATGTCCTCAGTAAATGTCTAAACCAGCAGTTCCCGAACTCCCTGGGAGAGTTTGAGCTGCAGTAAGTCCTTGCAGGGGTGGGGATGAGGCAGCGAGGCGATCCCCAGGACCATGTCACTAAGGGGGTGGCAAGGACTGGCATCTACTTACCAGTCCCCGCCGCAGCCTCCCAGGGATGCGGGGAGCCCTGCGCAACCATCCACAGGGCTCCTCAAAGCTTACAAAGTGAAAGCGGAGCAATCACACACCCCCTCCGCAAAACCAGAAGTGGAGCGTGATTGCTCCACTTTCACTTTTTGAAGGCTGGGGAGCCCTGCGGAGGGTGACGCAGGGCTCTTCACACCCTCGGGGGTCTACTGCAGGGACTGGTAAGTAAATGCAAGTCCCTGTGCCCCCCTTAGCGACGCAATCCTGGGGATTGCGTTGCTGTCTCCCCCTGCCCCACCAATTAAGGGGGCAGAGGCCAGGGCCCTCAGGCTGGGGCATTGCAGTGGTCTAAATCAACTCTTGCACAAGCTTGATAAAGATAAACTTGGTTGGTGCACTTTTTCAGGTTTATTCAACCTGTAGAAACAGTGCACAGGAACTATATCAACTTGAGGGTACTGCTGTCCAATGGTTAATTGCTTTAGGCTACAATCCTATCCACACTTTCCTGGGAGTAAGCCCCATTGACTACAATGGGATTTACTTCTGAGTAGACATGCATAGGATTGGGCTCTTAGATATTTGACCATAGGCCTAGTCACTTAGTAACTGCTCAGGTTATTCACCTACCCTTCCCACTTCACTGTCATCCTCACTATTTTGTCATTTGTCCAACATACATCCTTTACACAGAATGTTTCCTTTCGTGTAAGGGAATGAAATAGGCTAGTATAGCTTCTGCTGCTGCTGCTTGCTAGCACAGTGGCATTTAGTAGCAGTCTTGTCTTCACCAAGTGGGCAGAAGTCAAGGACAGGATTGCACTGTCAAGTAATGTATTCGCCCTGCACATATTCTTGCTGTGTCACCAAAGAATGGCAGCTGCAGGTGGAGGAAGCAAGCTGGTACTGCTGAGAAAGTTGAAGGGTAGCCAACATCGCTGTGCTCATGCTGCTGAATTTTTGGTCATCGGGTTAAAAAAAAGTAAAAAGTTTTGTGTAAAGCATATAGGACTTTACTTATTGGCTTGACCTGGGTCGTTTCCCTTCTCTTATATCCTCTGTATGCATAATCCAAGCATACTACCTTTCAAGAAGCCTTTGTACAAGCTCTCTCCTACCCAAATTCTGTTTCGTCCTTTAAAATGTTCTTCCATAAGTACACATGTAAGTCCTCTCCTCAATTATGAACCAGTACTATGGAAGATAAAATCCCAACAGACAATATTGTAGCACTAAGAATTTGTTCCCATATCATCTTTTCCTTTTCTCTGTTAATTTCTTTATGCCAACCTTACTTTCTTTCTTGTTTATTCAAGTTGCCAACTTCACTGGGTAGGATTCCTGGCATACTCTGTCATCAAGTGCATGGCCCACATTTAGTGCTACACAGAATAATAAAAGCGGCAGAAGAGGGAAACTATTTTGCAAGGTACAAGCCCATATAATTCCGTTAGTGCTTCCACACCCAAGCTGTGCAGGTGTGGCAGAGGCGTTTGTGAATGGTTGCATAGTAAACATCAGCAACGAAGCTCTCAGCTTAGAGGCAAAGCAACCAATGCCAGCACGAGCAGTTTATAGGCACCATCTGGATCAAATCATAAGAGTTGCATGGAGCTATGCCAATTGACATCAACTCATGGCAAGCTCTGAAAGACACAAATGAGACTCCACCAACAAACACCACAAAGTTATATGAACTCCCTTGGCACTGATGAAGGAAGCTTGACATAACTTTTTTTTTTAACTGAAACAGGAATTATACTGCCTTACAATATATCATTTCAGTGCCAAATCCCAGAATACTTACCTACCTTAAAAGTAAAACAGCATGCAAATGTTTATGCCACATCACATCCCACCAGCCAAAGTCAACGTCCTCATTATTTAGGAGTCAACATTTTCTACTGACCAGAACTTTCCAAAGCAGAACCTCAAGGACTCCCACTTTCCCAGTTACTATAACTGCATCCTTTTTGATACAGCAGCATGGCCACCATACTGACTGTGGCAATATGAGTCATGTACATCTGCCCTTGAAGACAGTCTGGAAACTTCAGCTGGTCCAGAAAGTAGTGGCAATCTTTTCTCTGGTGCTAGCTACAGAGATCATGTAACATTCATTCTCTGAGAATATCACTGATCGCTATTTTGCTTCTGGACTAAATGTGTACTGATTTTAAAGCAGGGCAGCCCTAATTATCCCAAATTCAAATTATTTTAGGCAGCACCTTCTCCTGTATATACTACCCTGTGAGTTGGGTTTGCTGGAAAGATGCTTCTTTGAAAGCCATAGTCACATGACTAAGATAATCCTCGGCTAGAAACTAAAGTCTTTGGTGGTGGCATCTGTATTGTCAAATTTCCTTCCCAGCGAAATCCATCAGACCTGCTCAACTGTGTTCCATGAAGATGTTTTTATTTGCCAAGCTAAGGTTGCTTTGTATTTGTCTACACAAATATGAAGGCAATTAACTGGTAATTTAAAAATAACAAATTGGGTTATGGAGGTGGGCACATATAGAGAAAGGCATACAGTACTGCAAGTGCTGATCTGCCTTGATCTACAACATGCATACTTTCTGGAATACACCTACTTTTATGCAGATCATATTACAATGCCTAGGTCTTGGAATGTGCCTGAAGCAGGCTTACCTACTCTGGCCAACAACGGCATGCCTGTGGCAGGAGTGGTCAGGAGATCATCGGCTCTGGTGTTCAACTCCCTGATGAGGGTTGTGAAAAATCTGCAGCAACATTGAGCCCAGAGGAGGTTATTGTTGGACAGAATGGCAGCAGGGCTGTCAAGTGTCAGATGATACCATTGTGGTCTCAGCCCCTTTAGCACCCAGGAGTCTTGCAAGATCTGAACAGGGGCTTTACACACATGCGCTGACTGTAATGCTTTATTTAGGCATTCAGGGAAGGGGACCAAGAATGACAGGCAGCTAGCAATCTCCCAGATGAGGAACTGGCCAAAAAGAAAATGCAAGAGAGGAACTGGCAAATTCACCCATCCAATTTTTCTTTCCAGTTTGAGGCTAAGGGAAACGAGAGCTAGACAACTAAGGTATGTTCAGAATGCTTCCCTTCAGAACTTCTCCAAAGGGATGGGAACTCGAGTCAGGTGACTAGAGTCTGAATCATGAAAATCAGTGTTTTTCGCTGACTCGTTTACACTCAAGTCACGCACATGGAAAACTCAGCAAAACACTCGAGTCAATGGCCCCTTGACTTGGCACTTGTGCCCACGCATGCAGACTCAAATCTGTCTGTGTCTGGGTGTGCTTGATTACTGTTTTCACAGTGTGAAAACCTTGTGCGGCCTTCACTCAGACCAGGAGATCAGCAGGGATGTTCCAGCCAGGAAGCCTGGCAGGGTTAATGTTTGCTTTTACATTCGAGCAGGAGGGGGGAGGCGGGAATGGGCTCTTTTGCCCATCTCTGAAAGAAGCAATGATCATTGGCTGCAGAATGGGAGGCTTGATATTTTCTTTGGCTGAGGTAGAGCAGGAGGAGGAGCCCAAAATGGCTCTTGCCTTACGACTGGCTGGAGAAGCCCAGGGAGGGAGAAGAGACAGAAGCAGGGGGAGGCGGTTTGTAGCAGTCACATTTGCCAAGCTCATGGCTCCATTGTTACTTGGGAGGAGGGAGCCTCATTGAATGACTGGCTACAATGGGACTGCTTCTGAGTACAGTTGCAAAGGATCAAGTTGTCCTAGTAAGACTTGCAGCTGCTGAACGTTTTAAAGTGAACTCTCTCATACACACACACACAGAGCCTGGCAGCAGCTCGGTTTTTTACCATGGCAATTTATTATTCTGTCCAAACATGGCTAATATGGTTTGTTGTAACCAGTTTGTTAACAAGCCAGGATTAGATTGTGTTAATGCCAAACCACAATTTGATGTTACATCTAATCCCATCCATTATGTAGGCTTTACATTTGTATTACAAACAATTTTTTTAAAAAAATTCCTTGTTAAGCCTCATGGGTGATCACCCTTGACCTGCCCAACCTCATGGGATGTAGAAATAGAACATAAATTCTATTTCTGTTGTCATTGCTTTACAAGGGGGCATTTTTCAAGCCTTAGACTGGCTCAGAAAATGAACTGAATTATTCAGGGGGGGTTGGTTGGAAATAACTTTATTTTCTAGTCTATCTCAGGTGCACAGAGCAAGTTTGACCATCTTTAACAAATAAAAGTTCAGGATCTACAGTAATCCCAACAGTCCCTGTGTAGACAGCCATCAGCCGTACAGATGAATGTGCTAGTGCTTTGAGGAGTGTGTGATATGGATTCTGTTCACTGAACTCACCCTCCACAAAGAATCTTACTTGCAAAGGAAGCCTATCCGCACAGCCTCCCTCTGCATGATCTTTATACTCTCCATTTTGGAAGGGTACAAACCATGCTCAGGTGACTCTGTAAACAAGACTTGGAATGCATGGAAGCATAATCCCAATATCCTCTCCCATTCACTGACATATTCCATGACAGCTGCAGAGGAGTACAGCCATTCCCTACGGCAGGAATTAAAAAAAAAAAAAGCAACAATAAGACCTACCCCTTGATTTAAGTTTTTCTTTTTGGCCAAAATTGTGGGGTTTTTTTTTCTTCCAGTGTAGCTACATCTAATATTTCCTGTAGCAAGTTATCTTTACAGCCAGGAAATGTGTCTTTCCATCTGGACTCTGTCAGTTTTTTGGCTGATCCAACACAAACTTTAAGAAATCAGTGTTGCTGCTTCTTTCTCCCTCCCAAGGAAACTTGGAATTTTTATTTTTCCGCATAGTCTGAGAGCAGCAACACACAAAATCATAAACCCTAGTGAACTGTGGCAGAGTCTTATACAATATGATCAGTGCATAAAGACACAAACATATGCAAGTAAACATAAAGATGCAGATATGAGAACCATATTTACTGCCTAGAGTGTATGTATATACAGGATATAAAAAGGAGTAACAAATGGTCAAAGAGAGAAGCTACAGACTCACTTTTGCCCCATAAACCTCTTCCCTATTAAAATATTATTTGTTGGCTGAGAATAAACACACACTAAGGCACCAATCCTAACCAACTTTCCAGCACAGACGTAAGGGTAATGCAACTCCGAGGTAAGGGAACAAACATTACCTTACCTTGAGAAGGCCTCCATGACCCCCCCCCCCAACTGCAAGATGCAGCACATGCCCCACTGGCACAGCTATGCCTGTGCTGGAAAGTTGATTAGGATTGCGCCCTAAATGTATATCACCTTGATGGGTGCCTGGAGGAAAGGAAGACCCAAGAACATACTATCATTCTTTTCATTTAAAGCTCCATTCTAGTTATGAAGGACCAGCACTTTTGTCTGGGAAATGAGTAATGCTGTTTACGAATATAAGCAATAGGCATTTATAAAATCTGAAATCTGTGTGCAAGAATACATGCAAATTCAGAGGTAGGAACAGAGAAGTGTACATAGTATAGCTAGTGGTGAAGCCTCAATGACCCATCTTTTTTGGTGTCTTGTACCACTTGCATGCCATCAGAGGCACATAAGAGGACACCTAACCAAAGACACTCTAACAAACTTTTACATAAGGTTTTGATTTGATTCTGCCACACTTGTAGTCTACAAAGGTACCTCAGGATTCTATCATCTCTTTGTAGAGCATGTGTAAACTAGGCCAAAAGTAATGTTAAGTTCCCCTCTCTTCAGAGAAAATGACCTAATGGTCTGACTGGACTTGCACAGGCAACTATCAAAATCAGAGATCCAAGGGAGTCATTACTTCAAATCCATTCAGTCTTTGGAAGGTTGGAGGCAGGCCTTTAGAATGTCTGTTTCTCAGGTTTTGATGGCCCAAGCAGCGATGAGAGAGTGCTTCCAGAAGTAGACAGGACAGGATGTTTCTCTTCAGAAATGCAACCTTTGTGGAAAAATATCTGTATTTTCACAAGATAAGAATGAAAGGCCACTATCTGATGGGGAGCGGGGGGGGGGGAAAGAAGCAAAGGAGCGTATCATCCTTGTCAAAGAAGGCAGCTTCTCAAAGCTCTGAAGTGCATTTTCAGAAGCAAAAGCTACTCAAGACTTTATCACACTTATTTTCAGCATTTGTTAAAACACAATTACAAGCATACTCATGTGCAATCACAGGAGGCCTTATATTAAGGCCGGCGATAATTGTGAACATTAACTGATTTCTAAGCACTTCAGGCATGTCATAGGAAGGGGGTAGAAAAATACTCATGCAGTTTTCCTATGTTCTAAACATGGGAATGCTTGATTAAGCATAACATAAGAAAACATTCCTAGAGTGGCTTTTTTTTTTTTAGACTAAGGGTGCAATCCTAACAGCATCCTGGGCTAGTGCAAGTCCCTCCTCAAGAGTCAGTTGGGCCGGCACACAGATGCGTGCTGGCCTGCAGACAATTAATCCAGCCTCCGTGTTGACATAGGAAGGGAGCCTTGCATCGGGCGAGCTCGGCTGACACAAGGCTCTGGGGTGGGTGGGGAGGAGGCGGGAGTGAGTGTTCCAGGGCAGGGGAGGGAGGGCGGAGAGTGGTCCCAGGAGAAGCGGGCAGGGAGCGGGTGGTGGGGCTGGAAACTGGCAGTTATGCCAGATCCCAACCCCCATTTCTGAGCAGTGCAGAGCTGCTTCAAGCTGCTCCACTCTCCTTGGACTTATGCCACCTCTTCAGGTGGCGCAAGTCCGAGGCGACCCAAAGAGGTTGCAGTGGCTTACCCAGGGGTAAGGGGAAGAGTTTCCCCTTACCTTCATCTGAGCCACTTTGAAGCCCTGTCTTGTGCTGAATACAGCACAGACCTCCTAGCCTGTCTGTTCCAGCACAAGATAGAATTGCGCTGCACAAGGCTGAATGCTCATGTGTTCAATGCTCACCTTTACTACCCTCTTTGTCAAATGTCATTATTCCGTTCAGCTGAAATACACCAATTGTGGTCCCCACCATCTGTGAGCCCCAGGACAATAGCTGCTCCTCATTTTCTCCATGCACCTGTCCCTGGCTGGCTGTCTTATTGCCAATAGCTGCCTCTGAGAGATTTGAGTTTGCTTTGGACATTTTAATATACATATACATTTTACAGAAACTGTGGTATTCCCTGCATATATTCATGATTTTCAGTTCTAATCACCCCATCTCAAACTGAAAAACAGGATGTTAGGGTAGCAATAGGAGCACTTGGAGAATATAACTTTCAGCTTAGAAAAGAGACTACCAGTAATACAATGGGGTATGGACAAAATCCAGCAGTAAGTAGTTTCTTAGGCAGCTTTTCATAGACAGTTCCAAACCTTTTTAAATTTCTAAGAAACAGATTTGAAAGGAGCTGAAGGAGATTAACTGTACACGATAATATTTTAACTATGGAATTCATTTTTATGAGAGAGTCCTAAATATCAAATAATATAAGTTAAAAAACAAGGTGGGACTATTGTCTGATTTACATGCCTGTCTAATGTTAATTGTCAGAAGTAGTCATCTTCCCAGGGTGCCCTTGGGCCTAGCCTATACTTTACATACCATAGAACTCCAGGTGGCAAAAGAAGAAAGTATCATACTGTTTTATTACAAAGACTATCAGCAGTTAAACCTAACAGACGGCCACCCCCATGAGGGCTGTTCTTCATTACCAGTGAGGCCAAAGTTGTTTAGGTCTGTATAATGAAAAAGTGCAGTGCTATTAATTTGTCTGGCTTCAACTTGGCAACATTTCAGCATTAGGAATCCCAGAGTTCATACAAGAGGTCTAGTTACTCTGCCGTTTTAATCCATCTTCACTAGCAAAGTTGATCTCTATATATACACCCACCACACTGCACATCTGTAGCCTCCAAGCCCACATACAGGAAAAATCCAATACTTTCTTTTTTGCAGGTGAGAAGGCAACAATACAACTAGTAAATGGCAACAGCACCACTGGTCAGGCTATGCTCTATACCAGGGGTTACCCAACCCTGACTCAGGGGCCAAATGTGGCCTGCGGAAAGCCTCTATTTGGCCCATGGCCAGCCTCTGAGCCCCTGAGAGCCTCTGGCCCAGTTGACCAAACAGAACCAGAGTTGTGCTTGTGTGTGCTTTATTTCCTTGGCTATGTTGGTGCCTGGAGAAATCCTGGACATTTCAGTCCATTCATTCATTCATCTAAGTTCCATCTCTAATGTATTTATTTAAATTTTATATGTAATTTTTTTCCCGGTCCTCGACACTGTGCCAGATATTTGATGTGGTCCTTTGGCCAAAAAGTTTAGAGACCCCTACTATATACCCAGAGATTAACCTGGGAGAGCCAATGTGATGTATTAAATAGACTTAGACCAGGGAGACCCAAGTTCAAATCGCTGCTCAGCTATTTAGCTGTCTGGGTAATATTGGACCACTTACTTTCCTGATCATAATCAATCTTCCCAGGGTTACTGTGAGGGTAAAATAGAGGCAGGAGGGAGGACTGTATCCCTAAGCTCCTTGGAAGAAGAGTAGAATTTAAAAATCCAATAAATAAATAATTGGGACAGAACTGACTGACTTTGGTAAACAGAGACAGGATAGTCTGGTTGTGTGTTGTGATTGGCAAGTTTGCAGAGACATTTCACTTTCTACAAAGTAGGGAAAATACAAAGTAATCTTTCCTCATTCTGGACTGTTACAATAGAAGCCTGGAGGATAAACTAGTAAAGAGATTCAACTAGTTCTTCTCAGGCACCTCCAATGTTCCCATTATGCCTGGGTTAAAACCATAAGGCACTGTTCTGTCCAAAGAAAGACTTTGGATATGCCTAAGGATTCAATTCAATGCATACACTTTCAAGAGTGTAAGTTCCATTGAAATCAGCAGGGCTTACTTTTGAGACAACATATGCTGTCAAACCCCAAGTCAAGGGACAAATAGTGCTTGCAAAAGTAGCACAAAGCAATTGTTAAGTCAACTGCCACACAAATTAATGTGTGTTTTACTTACAGTATACTGACAGCCCAGTCCTATAGGCTGTAAGTGCTGGTTCCGTTTGTTCTACCAGCACTGACTGCTGCAAAAGTGCCATAAAGCGCTTTGTGGAAGCATAGGGAGAGAGTGCACTGGTGAGAAGACTTGAGCCTTCCCACAGCTGCAGGAATGCCAGCTGCCCGCTGAAGCAGGTAAGATGATGGTGGGAGGTAGCAGGGGAAGGCAGAATGGGATTGAAACTGGGCAGGGAGAGGGCACAATGGGGGTAAGGAGCCTGTAGAAGGGGGTGAATCCAGCAGCAATGGCACACACCAAATCTTACCCTCCATTTAGCATAGCTCCAAGGAGATTCACTGCAGGTTGGGAGCTTGTGCAAGTGTAAGGGGATTTAAATCCCCTTTCCCTGCTGAAGCTTCCTGATGCAACCTTCCAGCTGAATACAATGTGCCCATTTTTGGTGCAGCTGCACCAGCGTTAGTAGGGGGTAATGCATAGAAATGGGTTCTGAAAACTGATTCAGTAATAACAAAGCAAAAATTCATGCTTGAACTATATGTACAAGGTTTCAAATTCTAAAAGGATAACCGTTGCCTTCTGCTGCTATTAGATGCACTTTTTTTCTGGGACACGTATCTTTTTCTGAGTTTTCATAGTGCAAAAGTAGGTTTATCCAAAGTTTAAGAGAGTTCAAAATAAATGAAATGAACTGAGAGAGAAACTGCCATTGAAAGGTTATGATCTCAAAAGGTGGACCTGACACAATGAGAAAACTAATACTGGGCTTTATTCAAAGGAATGTTCTCCTTGTGACTGGTGTATGTACATATGGCTAGCAAGTTAGCTTTGTGAATAAATGAATCAAGTGCATGGAATGCCTATTATTTATATGTCTCAAAGAAATCCTCTGGCCTACAGCAGCAGTCAGGGAACAAAAAGTAAAATCCAACTGAAGAACCATGAGAAAATATGGGACAGAAGTTACAAATGCCGAGTTCTGCAAATCTCCTGCCTTTTTAAAAACCATTCCTTTTCTTTACATCATTCCGCTTCTTTATATGAAAACGCTGCAGATGGTTTGCCTACATTAAGATGTCTTAGCTACATTATGAATTTACCAAGGTCAGTGCCAAGTTATACTTGATTTAGGGTGCAATTCTAATCCACTTTCCAGTACCAACATAAGGGCAATGAAGCTCCAAGGTAAGAGAACTAACTTTCCCTTACTTTGAGGAGGCCTCCATGAGTGCTACCCAGCAGCAGGATGCAGCACACGTCCCATTGGCACTGCTATGGCAGTGCTGGAAAGTTGGTTAGGATTTGGGCTTTAATCAGTTGCTTTGCTGTAAATATTGGGGAAACTGAGTAGGTGTTGCACAAAGATATGTACGTTTCAAGGAGCACTAGTTTGAGTCAGGGCAAATGTTACTAGTAAAATTTAAAGGTTAAAAATGTGTGTGTGCAGAGAATAACTTTTGCATTAATTCCCAGTGCAGCCATTGTGGTTGATTTGGGGTATCTGAGCAGACACCACTATTGCTTCTCCATTTCTAGCAGGCATAAACAACTATCATGTACCAAGCAAACCCATTGTCTGTCACAATCACAAAGCCAGACAATTCCAGTTATTCCAGTTGATTTGGGCATACACCTGCTAGATCACTGGTTTCTAACGACACAGTCTCTTATCAAAGGCTACTGAAAAAACTCCACAGTCAGGGAATTAGAGGACAGGTCCTCTCCTGGACTGAGAACTGGTTGAAGACCAGGAAACAGAGAGTGGGTGTCAATGGGCAATTTTCACAATGGAGAGAGGTGAAAAGCGGTGTGCCCCAAGGATCTGTCCTGGGACTGGTGCTTTTCAACCTCTTCATAAATGACCTGGAGACAGGGGTGAGCAGTGAGGTGGCTAAGTTTGCAGATGACACCAAAATTTTCCGAGTGGTGAAGACCAGAAGTGATCGTGAGTAGCTCCAGAAAGATCTCTCCAAACTGGCAAAATGGGCAGCAAAATGACAGATGCGTTTCAATGTAAGTAAGTATAAAGTCATGCACGTTGGGGCAAAAAATCAAAACTTTAGATATAGGCTGATGGGTTGTGAGCTGTCTGTGACAGATCAGGAGAGAGATCTTGGGGTGGTGGTGGACAGGTCGATGAAAGTGTCGACCCAATGTGTGGCGGCAGTGAAGAAGGCCAATTCTATGCTTGGGATCATTAGGAAGGGTATTGAGAACAAAACGGCTAATATTATAATGCCGTTGTATAAATCTATGGTAAGGCCACACCTGGAGTATTGTGTCCAGCTCTGGTCGCCGCATCTCAAAAAAGACATAGTGGAAATGGAAAAGGTGCAAAAGAGACCAACTAAGATGATTACTGGGATGGGGCACCTTCCTTATGAGGAAAGGCTACAGCGTTTGGGCCTCTTCAGCCTAGAAAAGAGTCGCCTGAGGGGGGACATGATTGAGACATACAAAATTATGCAGGGGAAGGATAAAGTGGATAGACAGATGCTCTTTACACTCTCACAACACCAGAACCAGGGGAGATCCACTAAAATTGAGTGTTGGGAGGGTTAGGACAGACAAAAGAAAATATTTCTTTACTCAGCGTGCGGTCAGTCTGTGGAACTCCTTGCCGCAGGATGTGGTGACGGCATCTGGCCTGGATGCCTTTAAAAGGGGATCGGACATATTTCTGGAGGAAAAATCCATTATGGCTTACAAGCCATGATGTGTATGTGCAGCCTCCTGATTTTAGAAATGGGCTATGTCAGAATGCCAGATGCAAGGGAGGGCACCAGGATGAGGTCTCTTGTTATCTGGTGTGCTCCTGGGGCATTTGGTGGGCCGCTGTGAGATACAGGAAGTTGAACTAGATGGGCCTATGGCCTGATCCAGTGGGGCTGTTCTTATGTTCTTAGAGGAGGTGTGTGCCAGTTCTGGCTCTGATGGAGCCTTTTCACGCCACTTCTAAGTGGCAGAAAAGGTTCCACTGCAGCATTTTGACACTGATGGAAGTGACACCCAGAACAGAGGTGAGTGCTGTTTCCAGGACAATGGAGCCATTTTGCTTCGCTTTGGAACCTGGTCTGCCTCCTTCCTTCGCCCTTTTTTTCAAAGGGGAACGGAGGAGGCAGCTGCACAGAAGCAATTGCAGCAATGACGATGTATCTGCAATTACTTCTGGGTCAGGGGCAGGGGGCAGCAAAGACAGATGTGACCCTGGGCGGGGAAAAACCTTGCACTGCTTCTGAAATCCTAAAAAGGATTTGGAGTTCTTTCAACTTTCAGAAAGTGTGGTTTATTAAAAACAATGACTTCAATTCCTATTTAAGCCATTTCTGCCCAATGTTGCATATATACACAACAGGGATCAAACATGTACACCTGTGGGTTGCAGAAATGGGTTAATGTTATTGTTTACACGCCTGCCAGCACAATGATATCACTTCCTGTTTCCTGCTCAATGACATCACTTCCTGCTTAATGACATCACTTCCGACCCTAGGTCATGGGGGATCCCTTTGTCATATCTAAAAAGGGGGTCCCGTGCAAAGAGGTTGGGAACCACTGTGTTAGACGAACACAGGTTTCCACCAATATAACTTTCCACAGTTTTAAAAACCAAATAGTCAAACATAATGGAGGCATCACAGAAGACAATTACTCATGTGGTGGAAGAATACCAAAGCCAACATCTGGAGTAGAATTCATCAACAACAATACCTAGAATTCCTGGATCAAGAGGTTGTTCTGAGGCTGTTGGTACATTGAGCTCCGTTGGACCCATATTTGAAAGAGGAATTCATAGATTAGTCAAAATGTTTCCTGAATAAAGTCAGAACCAAAAGAAGTTCAGTGCATAACTATATACAAAAATACTCAAATGATAAATTATATTCCCGGTACAGTACAGACCAGGTAGGCATAATAAAAAGAAATACAGGAAAGATGATGGGCACTGGATGATGGGCTTCCTAGTAGATACTCACAGTACTGATAAGGCTGTAGTGATTTATAAAAGGGTCTTTTAGCATTCAACATACTTCAAGCCTAGATCAGGATTCTCATAAACTGACAGGGTAACATCCTGAATATTGTTTGTACAGTACTTTCAAATCATAGGTTAAAGCATATGGCTACAGGTTAAACATAGATGAGTGCATATGGCCAGAGCAGAATAAAGGAGGATATTATTATTATAATTATTGCATCATGAATGTGCATAACAATTTAAAATAGAAAACAGACACACAGGCTTTTCTGAGGGAAAACACAGCCAATGGGTGTCTAAGTAGCGAAGCTATAGTGCTAAATGAGGACCAATCATGAAACAAAGGATTACCTTGAGCATGATTATTTGTGGGTTTGAAAATAACGGTATGCAGGTGATCAATATTATGGGATGGGTTTTGGAGGGCCTACTGTATAAAGTAATTCAAGCTTGTGCCTCTGCAGAATGTACAAGTACATAAAATAGGTGAGCACAGCTGGAGAAGGACTGTCAAAGATAATAACTGCTCATCTATGCTCAGTGTGCTCTGCACCTCCCTCACATGCAAATATGGCAGGACAAGAAACAAATGAGAGCACAGCCTTCCCTACCAGAACATGACAACATACAGCTTTCACTTCAAGGTTGATGAAAAAGGAACCATTTAATTTGCTGGGGTTAGCAGCTTTTTTCTCCTTTCCATGCGATGTTTAAGCATTTGGAAATAAAGGGCCAAACCTAAACAGTAGCAGTGCTGGTGCTGTGCTCCAGTGCCAGTGCTGGGTGTTGCAAAAGTGCTATAAGGCACATCTGCAGCACCCAGAGAGGAGGGGCCGCTTGTGCTGAACCTCAGCACTGCTCAGAAGGCCAGCTGGCATTCCAGCAGCACCGGCCAGCAGTAAATAGTAGCAGGGTGTGGGGAGGCAGGGAACGGATGGAACAGGGTGGGGGAGGAATCAGGGCAGGAGGGGGGCAGGACTGACTGAGCTCTGCTGTGCTGGATCCTGAACTCCATGTTGAGCTGAGTCAAATAAATAACACCATTTTCAAACACCTTTACTCATGCAATTGCTGAGGACCAAAGGAGACATGCCTCTAAACATATCCTTCTGTGCCTGGTTTTTCAAAAGTACACTAAATAACACAAGGGAGGATGAATAGGGCTGGAACCTTAGTAGCTTGCCCTCACAGCCCTCCCTTGCTATTTTTAATGGAAAAAGCTCCCATCCATTTTCAATGGAAGCACCTTTTTTTTCTTTTTTGGCAGTGGGGTCACTGCCAAAAAACTACTAAAGCAGGGGTGCTCACACTTTTTTGGCTCGAGAGCTACTCTGAAACCCAGCAAGGCCCGGAGATCTACCAGGGGGGAAGGAAGCATCTGACAGACACCCCCTTTGATGTATGGAGCCCCTGCTGGACGAGGTCAGAGGAGGCCCACCAAGTCCAGCTTCCTGTGCCCCACAGTGGCCCACCAGATGCTTCAGGAAGCACATGGGAGGCCTCTCCTCTCTCCCCACCCCACATACTGGGGGCAGCCACAGGTCCCCCCAAGAGGCACATGCCCAGCCTTGCTGCACTACGGGGGGGAGGAGCTCCCCACTCCCCGCCCCCCCAAACTCTTTGTGGCTGCGCCCCGAGACCAGCAGGGAGAGGGAGGCGTCGCAGGTCCTCCTCAGAAGGGGCAGGGGGCTTCCCTGTTTCCATGGAGAGGGGCTGCGCGTGCAGGCGGCAGGGGGGTCGTCTCACCTGTCAGCCCCGACCGAGGGACTGGAAGGGAAGGGGAGGGTCACTTGGGGCCTCCCGCGGCTCCAGCCATCAGAGCGACTCCATCTCGAACTCCCGCCCCCTGAAGAGCAGCTAAAGTGTCAGTTTCAGTGTCAGTTTAGTGTCAGCTAAATAGTCACTAGATGAAACTGACATATTAACAGTTTGGAGAGACAGGGCTCCGCGATCTACTCATTTTGCCTCGCGATCTACCGGTAGATCGCGATCTACCTATTGAGCACCCCTGTACTAAAGCTTCTCCAACCCATTGCAGTTCTGGGCCTTTTCATCCCTCTCCGCCCCACCCACAAGTCAGTTATTTACTTTTTAAAAACCAAACCCAGAAGGACTTCTTGCACGTTTAGAAGTATGTCTAGTTTGACTTAAGAATTAGAGGTGACCCCAGACCCAAAGAACATTCAATTTTTTAAAAAATTAGGACTATAATGTTTAGTCAACTAGTTAGATTGATTAAAAACCTTTTGATTAAAGCAGCAGAATCCAATCTAATGATTAGATTCTGCTGCTTCAGTTAAAAGGTTTTAAATCAATTATTACATTTTTAATTAATTTTACAGAAATATTAGGTGGTGGCTGGTGGTGACATCTTAGAAGAGACATAAGAACATAAGAACAGCCCCACTGGATCAGGCCATAGGCCCATCTAGTCCTGGTGCGAAGACAGGACTCTTCCATAGCCATGACCCCATAAGGAAATGTCTCCTCTAAGACGTCATGTCATGCATCATCTAAAAACTAAATATCTGCCTTTTTCTTCAGAAGCATTTTTATTCATATGCCAATTTATTAAGTTTTAAGTGATCCATCAGTGAAATCAACCAAAACTCATTTGATGAATCATTGAACATTTCTTTAACCGTGACAGCTCCTTTTTAAACGTTCTTGATTTTTAGCTTATATAAACAATCATCATGCAAAAAGCATCCCATCACAGACAGCTGCGGCCAAGGGCTGCAATAATCACAAGCCAACATAGAGATAAGCACTCTTTGGCCCACTGACATTAATGGGCTTATGCATGCTTAAATGTGAGGGATTGTGACTAAAGACTTTATATCTACAACCTGGTCCAATAGCATGGCTGCTATATTTTACTAATCTTTTTTCTTTGCTAGCTGAAACCTTGGAAGTGTCCCAGTGAGAACAGATAAATTAGACATGGGAATATTTTGTGCATCTTCCATCTTGTCTAGTCATCAAGCCACAGAACATGCTGTGCTGTTATTGATTTAATCCCAAGTGTTTCCAAACTGCCTTGGGGAAAACAACAATGGAATGAAGAGAGAACAAGGAAATTGACCAGAAATAAAATGTGTGTGTGTGTGTGTGTGTGTGTGAATACATGTACACACACATGGCAGAAGCCAAAGCATCCTCCCTCTCTTGAAGAAATTTTGCTACAGATGAAGTAATGTTGTGCCTATTAACTGTTTGGCTCTAGCTACACAATTCTGACAGCGCAATCCTAATTTTTGCTGGAACAGACAGGCTGGCAGGTCTGCGCTGTATCCAGTGCAAGTTTGGGGCTGGCTGAGTTTTCCCTTACCCCGGGAAGAGCCGCAGTGGCCCCAATGGGTTTACTCAGATCTGAACCACCTCCCCACTCCCCGCCAATCGCCTGCTCTCCCTTCTGCCCAAGAACACCTCCTTCCTGTTCCCCACCCGCACCAACCAAGCAGTATTCAGCAGTATTTCAGTATTCCACTCATAAAATGAGAAATCATGGCTGCTTCCTTTAAAAAATAAGAAATCGCACAAACACTTCTAAGGGAAAAGTTTGTGTTTGGGTCCTGCAAATACATAGATATTTCTAATCGTTTTACAAGAATGACAATAATATATGGGAAGCCTGAAGAAAAGATAATTTTATTAGAAAAAAAGTCTATTACTTTCAACTCCTGCTGGGTGGAGGAGTCCAACCAGCTTGTTGCCCCTCTTTTCCTGTAAAAGAAAATTATCTCTTATTTTCTTAGGACAAATACACACGTGCATAGTTTCTAAAAGATGCAGAAGGTCTTAAGTAGCAAAATAGAAAGTCTCTGTGATAGTGGTTGGAATAATGAATTTAAGAATAAATTCCTGCTTGGCTACAAAGCTCACTTGGCAGGTCTCTAGCTCTCAGTCTAGACCAGCATTTCTCAACCAGTGGTACTTGTAGCACCAATGGTACTTGAAATGGTGTGTGGTGGAACGCACGAGAGCCCCAGGCTCCCCAAAACCTGGCAGCAAGACCAGCAATACAATGTGACATTCAGCAGTAGGAGGCTAGGCTGGGCAGGTAGAGCTCCAACATATGCTTTTCGCGTGCTCAAAAAAGCCCTCCTGTCTGCCCTGAGCCTCTCACTGGTGTTTGGTGTGAAATATCTGGCCCCCCAGTCTGGAAGTAACTGGTGATGACATCATCGCCAGTTACTTCCAGTGATACTTCCAATAGCTGGACCATGAGAAGTGGTACAGTGGGAGAAAAATGTTAAACGCTGGTCTAGTCTCCCTCACAGGGTTGTTGTTAAACACTACCCTGATCTCCTTGGAGGAAGAGTCATCTAAAAGTGTTACAAACAAGAAGTACTCTCAAGCTGCCATGTCCATGCACCACAGAAGACATGCCTGGGTGAACTATGTAAGACCCTGGAAAAAAGAAGAGACAGACAACAACCAGTGGCGTCACTAGGGTTCGCGTCACCCTGTGTGGGAGGCCAGCGCGTCACCCCCCTGCAGTGGGCAGGGCAACACTCTAGGTGGTGGGCGTGGTGATCTACCATCGCCCCGCCCCCACTGTTGTTTTTTTTGCTGTACCTTTTGATAGAATAAAGATATTTCGGCGTAGTTTGTTTCATCACATTCTGCGTGAAATTACACATTGATTGATATACATATAACATGATGGTATTATTCCTCCAAACTCTGATTTTAGTGATTTTGGTCAAACGTGGTGTCACCTCCCCCCAGGGTGTCAACTAACTAACAACTTATTGGAGCAGTTCTCAAACTTTTAGCACTGGGACCCACTTCTTAGAATGACAATCTGTCCAGGACCCATCATAAAGCAAATTAAAATAAATAATTATAAATAAATTAAAATAAAATCAATAAATAAAGAAAAGCCAGCCCTGTTCCACCAAGTGAATTTTCTCTGTAGCCTGCCTGCAATAACACCCCCAAAAAAAGAATCAGTAAGATTTTCACCCCTACCCAGTACCCAGTTCAATTTAAGTTCTTATATTTCAAGCATATCACTATCAGGACCCACCTGGCTTTGCAAGTCTGACAGCCCAATCCTATGCCTGTCTACTCAAAAGTAAGTCCCATTATAGTCAGTGGGGCTTACTCCCAGGAAAGTGTGGCTAGGACTGCACCCTAAAACAGAAAAACAATTTCACATTACCCCATGAAGCCTGTTTCATTCTTTTTAGGGGGGGGCTGCCTTCTGGAGCATTTGTTGAGCTCCAGTTGCATCAAATCAGGACCATTCTGGTGGCCTCACATTTCCCTTTGCCTGACCTGCCCAGGAGCCAAGGCACGTTTGCTTACTCGCGAGTAAACATGACCATGTGGCTTAGTTTTGCTTTCCATAGGGCTCAATACATTCACCAGCTTGGAGGGAGGGACCTCCTTCTGGGGTGTTTTTTTGGGGCTGTATTCATTGGATCAGGACCATTCTGGTGTTGTTGGATTCCTCTCAGCCTGCCCTTTCAGATGGACTAAGACATGTTCACCTACTCATAAACGCACGATACCCCTTGGTTTCTCTTTCCATTGGGCTCCATGCATTTTTTGTTTTCTGGTTTTTTGCCAATAACTTTTGATAGAAAGGAGATATTTCCCATCCTTTTTTTACACTGCATTCTGCTTGAAATTCTGCATCCAACAGTATATAACATGATGGTATTACGCGTCACCCCCCTCTTGCGCGTCACCCCCCTCTTGCGCGTCACCCCCCTCTTGCGCGTCACCAGGTGCAGCCCGGCACCCCCCGCACCTCTCTAGCGACGCCACTGACAACAATGTCTCATTTCAAATCAAGTCAAATCCAATGAAGCTAGTATGTCCAGGGCTCTCCAGAATCAACTGTGTGGACACAGCTCCAGCTGTTAGCAAAGAATGACTGCAGCTGTGTTTTATCAGAGCCACAGTGATGTTAATGCAGTCTGTTGTTGCTGAATTTGAAAGGACTTTTGTTTTACTGCAGCCTTTCAGGGGCCTGCAAAATGGTGCCAGAAGAGCTCCATTTAATGTCATAGCAGTAAGCATGTTCTGCATCAAATTGTGAGAGCTGGAAGGATTGGCACTTAACAGCCTCTGAACCACATTTTAATGGCCTGCTGCTGAGGAGAGTTATTCAGAGATCCTGCCTCTGCCTGCATCCCCATCAGGCAGGCTACACTGATTGTGCAAAGTACCCAGATTGGCATTTGCAAGTCATGCTTTCTTAAGGTACAGAAACCTCTCTCTAACCTCTGAATGCTCATGCCAAATACATTTTACAGTACAGTATAAGGAAAATTTTACAGTATAAGGAAAGAGATTCAGCCTATTGAACATTGGCGCATGAAAACAAGCTTCAAAGATCCAGAGAGTTTGTCTGACATCCTTTCAAACCAACTTGGCTCAGGTCGGAGAATGGCAAGTTCAGACACTCCCTGGCTTCCTGCTCATTACTTGGGTCATGTCTCTATTAGCAATCATTCTACCTGGCTGCATCAGAGGGAGGGGAGAGTCAGCAAGGCCCACTCCACTGGCTCAACTATGACAAATTGCCCTGTGGTTCCTCTCCTTCCAGCAGCCTTCCAGTTGACTGCATTAGAGGTGTGACCATAAGGCCACCTGCATCCTCTCAGCTGGAACCAACTGCAGCTTGACTTCTTGCTTCCCAGGACTGCCTTCCGAAGGGGCCATTTCACCTGTCATTGTAACAATTTTATAACTGTATGTAAGAATTTGTACCTGAATTAGCTTATTTTCCTCTTCCCATCCGCCCCCTTATCTTTTTTCTTTTGTATCATTTCTATTGTTGTAAGGGACAACCATTGGGGGCACAGCATGTAGAACATTTTAGGGATAATAATAAATAATAGTCCATGGCTTCCAGGAACCAAACAGGCATTAGAGTTCATCTTAATTTTTACAGCCTTTTTTTAGCCCTCCTCAAAAACAACACACACACACACACACACACACACACACACACACACACCACTTTTAATCTCTCTTATCTATCTCATGACACTGACCTCAATATATTCTTAGAAACATGGTATACTTTTCATTATGCTGGGAATCATAATCTGTTCATCAATGTGGCATTAGAGCAGTGATTTTCAACCTTTTTCATCTCATGGCACACTGGCAAGGAACTAAAATGGTCAAGGCACACCATCAGTTCTTTTGACAACTGACAAGGCACACTGTGCTGCCAATGGGGGACCCACATCCCCCAATGGCCCTACTAATAAATTACCCTCTCCCAAATTCTCACTGCACACCTGGTGACCATTTGCAGCACACCAGTGTGCCACTGCACAGTGGTTGAAAATAGCTGCATTAGAGAACCTAAGATCTTGCAGGTGGCATTGTACCTACGTACTTTCCAATACATAGGTTTCTAATATTTCCATGTATCCCCTGAGATCTGTTTTGGAAAATAGGTACAATGCCACCTGCAGGACACACTGGGGGGCAACATATTATCCAGGAGGCAGATGACTCAGAAGCTACCTATCTCAGACCTTTGTGCTCTTGATCTCTATGACGGGGGAGGTGTGTCCCTGCCTTCCTCCCTCCCTCCCTCCCTGATCCCCCTCTCCTGGTCTCCCAACAAGTAGGAGCTTCCTTCATCAGCTCTTCCAGATGGCATGGAGTCCACCATGCCCTGAGCTCTCACACATACATACATGTAAACCACTCTAGGATTCCCCAAGTCTATGACCCGCACTACCAACAGAGAACTACATATTTGTAAACTTTAAGTAAAAAATGTTCTATGAAAAACCTTTACTGCCTCTGCTCCTGTTTTATCGTTATCAGCAAACTAGTGGAGGCTGATGGAGATAAATTGAAAAAGGAACTTTGGCCATAAGACGCTGCTTAATCTACATACATGAATCCCTTTTTCCTACGATCTGTTTTAGAATGGTTGATAGTATTATGAACATATTCATGAAATGATAATTTAGTAGGGTCAATCTAAACCTAACACCATGCCTGCACATAATATTAGCACAACATCTGCTTGGTCCTGACATGTCCGCAGGAGAGAGTTGTTTGCAGTGGAGATGTTGCAGAAGAAGTTGTTCCCCCACAACATACCTTCCCCCTAAAACTTTCCCCCAGCTGTTTTTCCACAGCAAGATTTCAGTTCCACATTTGTGACATAAACACACAGTGAAGGATGTTTTATACTTTCTCTACCACATATCTGTGCCAAACTGTGCTCTCAAATTTTCTACCACAGCAATCTAAAGGCATTTCCTTTTGGAAACATGCATTTGGAACCCTAAGGAAAGGGACAGCAACTCAGGGGAGGTGGATTTGGGAATGAAGAAGATACAGGAGTTAAACGCCCCTTCCCTTGCTTTGTTATCCCCCAACTATTGTTCCATACTCCCTCTTCCCAGAAAAAGCAAATTCCTACTGTTACACACATGTGCATGTAGCGTGTAATTTCAACATCATGCATCCTCCTTGGTCAACGAGTAATGTAGGTGGATATCTGTTGTATCCTGCTCCTCACAAAATACACAAATATATACAAAACAAAACTCATCTTTTAGACAGATACTAGTGTTCAACTTAGGCAGCGATAGCTAGTCTTGCTTTTCATTAATTGATTCAATTCAGATTTGCTTTGGAATATTTTAAAGTGGTATAGCGGTAGCAAAGTTTCCCAAGATTCTTGATCAATATATTAACTTGGTTCCATCAAAGTCAATGCTTTCATGTCAGTTTTCAGGTGTTCAGCATATGCTTCTAATATATTCATTCATTCCTACCTTACTATAGTCTATTTATTCCATTGATCAAAAAGCTGACAATAAAAAATGCCACTGAATTTGTAGGATGGTTTTTTAGAAGGCACACACTAGCATGGCCAGAATCCTGAGGACAAGACCTTCTGCTCTGATGATCTACATATTAAATTTAAAACAAAACACATCCATGTGCATTTGGACTGGATTCACTTATTTCCTAGAGGGGTTATTCTGGTTTCTATAACAGTGATAAAGAAACTGATACCCTCAGAGGAACCTTCACAGTGGAACAAATTTCTCAGTGTCAGTTCACAGAGTAGCATGATCAGGTCTAGAGCTACTTCTTACCTTTAGAATGGCTGCAGTGTCCATTCTTCACTTCATTCCTCAGTGACATTGATTCATAAGCATCTGTGCATGCACCTAAGCTACTAAAGTGTTCCAAATATCCTTCCATTTTACCACCAGGTTTGTACATGCCAGAGACAGCTACACAGCAGTGTGGGACTGCTTCAGCCTAAAGATACCAAAACAACTGGCTTCTACCTGTCTTTGTTCCAGCCCAGCAATGTTCCTGGGAGTTCCACATGAGAGGTATGGGAGCTCCCCTTGGGGAAATCCAACCCAAGAGTTAAGAGCCATTTCTAATTATCAAGCTAGAGTCATGGGACTCGTCTACCATATGGGACACAAAGGATCGATTACAGCTGCACTGAGAGACTATGCATTCATTACTCACAACAGGCCTGACGATTGTAGACAGATTGTTACACCAGGAGAGCATTGTTAATAATGCAGATACTCATAAAATAATACCAGTTGAAGCATCCCACATCTTTTTCACTTTCCATTCCATTAACCCTCAGAGAATCTAGATGTTTGGAAACAGGACTAAGAGAGGGTTTTCAGTAGTTAGTACTCATCCAGGATTTTAATTGAAGCAAGCAGGAATGCATCAAAATGCAAAATGAATCAAGCCCCCCTTCCCTTGCAGACCCATATCTGAAACCTCATTGGTAGAAAAAGCTGCTGGGGGTATTTGGGAGTGGGAAAATATAGGCAGCAAGGAAAAGATTAAGCCTCTCCTTGGCTCTTGCGTCTCCATTCCTGGTCACCTTCCAGAAGAAGATTTTCCCTCTTCAAAAAATGGCTATCAGGCAGAGCTGGTCCATCCATGTGGTGAACGAAGCTGTTTGCATTTTGTGGTGGGTTGGGGCCAGAGCAGAGGGGAAAGCAAACAGACACCCACCACCTTCCCCCCCCCACTCCACTACCACGGACACAGCCCATTCCTTTGTACAGCTCTTTAATGAAAGCAGGAAATGTGAGGTACACTGAGATCATTCCAGTGCACTCCCTATTTCTGCTTTGTGCAAAGGGCTCATGCAGAGAAATAAGAGCAATTGCTGTGTTCTGATCCTGCCCACTTAGGGCCAAATCCTATCCAATTTTCCAGCGCCGGTGCAGCCATGCCAATGGGGCATGCACTGCATCCTTTGGCGGGGAGGCAATCATGAAGGCCTCCTCCAGATAAGGGAACATTTGTTTCCTTTCTTCAGGGCTGCATTGTGACTGCACTGGCACTGGAAAGTTGGATAGGATTGGGCCCTTACCTGGGTCCATCCTCCATGTGGGCTCTTGTAGCTAAACAGGAAAGCGATCCCAGAGTAATCCATATATCCTGCTTTGATTCAAGAAGGAAGGTGCAAGGTAATGAATGCAAGGGCTGGGAGGCAGCGGCAGTGGGGTGGCAGGCAGCCCAATAGTTTCAGCTGGTCCTGCAATCAGGACACAGTGTGTTAATATTTGTACGCAAGGTGTAATTTGCCTCTTGAAATCAAAATTGAAACAGAGGAGAAACTCTGCATGGAACAATGTCTCCCATGAGCTCCTGACTTTTCAAAGTAAGAAAAAGCCAGATGTTAGTCTCTTCCCTTTCCCAGCACTGCTACATTATCTCTAGGTTAGCGCAAATGTGGCACAGAAGTAACCTTCTGCCCCCAGATCTGAGGTTTCAGCACCACTCGAGGAGAAAGAGCAGTTTGTGAATTGGTGGCATTAGAGTATCGGCTAATATCTAGACTTGTATCACCATCCACATTCTACCTATTTACATGACAACTGGAATCAGGGATGTTGGAAAGAGGGAGTTAAAGAAAAGAGAAATGAAGGAGAAAGTACGATAAACTGAGACAATTTCTTACATGACACCTAGGAACAAAAGTGGCTGTGCACGAGTGGTAGGAAGAAAATGGAAAGGAAAGAGTATTAATCGGAGGGCTGAGGGACTATTGGTCAAGGAACATGAATCTACATGTCTCAACCCAACTCTTAAGGAACAGAACCACACAGAAGGGGAATTTAGTTACCAATGGCTTCTACTGTCACTGAGGCATTGTGATCCTGATAACCTTTAAGGGGGCAATGGGGACTAAGAAGCAGGGAAATAAGCAGAATTTCACATAACAATTGACCTACCCAGTCAATTCCTTGGCTGCTGCCTTCTAGTTATTATTTGTTATATTTATTTATGGGTGTATGTGGAAAATAGCCTTACAGCAGTGAATCCAAGTATTCAGTATAAGACAACACACAGCCAATAAAATAACTAAGGGCGCAATCCTAAACCCTTATGACTGTGCTTTCCAGCACTGACATAAGGGCAATGCAGCTCTGAGGTAAGGGAACAAACATTCCCTTACTTTGAGGAGGCCTCCGTGAGTGACACCCAACTGCAGGATGCAGCACATGTCCCATTGGCACCGCTATGCCAGTGCTGGAAAACACTGACATAGGGGGTTAAGATTGTGCCCTAAATTGTTCTTCCATTTACTACTCAATATCTCTAGTTCAATAGATGAACACACAGAAATAAAATGCTGTATATTCACATTCACTGAGAATATAAAACTGCTACCCCATGAAAGACAGCAATGGCAGGCACTTGTGTTCCTCTCACTAAAGTTAGCACTGAGGCAGCTAGGTGCATCTAGCTGGAATGCTCGTATTAATAAAAGCAACGCAAACATCTCCTCCTCCAAATCTTCCTCTTGCAGTCTGAGCCCGTACAGTGGCATCAACAAAGGTGCTAGGAATGCCATTACGGCTAGGAGTCACTAACACCACTTGTCTCTAGTACCACTAAGAAAGAAAGGAACTCAAACTGATAAAGAGGATGTATAGAGGCTCCATATCACCACCTTCCCGGAGATACTGGGAGATTTTCAGGTGATGGTATGTAACGCTTAGCCTTTAATAGCCATCCAGATCCCAGTGGAGCCATTGCCGTCCTATCTGATGCTCTTCTTAGCACCTTCCACTCCTGCCTCTCAAAGCATAAACAATTGTGCTTTAAAAAGGACTCCTTAGCTTGATAAGCAATATTGCAGGCTTTTCCATTTGGGACAGCTGTGTTTGACTGTTGTAGCAAACACAACAGAGAATCTTTGCACCTTAAAGACTAATGCATTGATTGTAGCAGAAGTTTCTGTGGATTACAATCCACTTAAGTGCATCTGATGAAGTGGACCACAGCCCATGAAAGCTTCTGCTACAATAAATGTGTTGATCATCAAGTTGCACTAAGACTCTCTGTTGTTTAAAATGAGAGTGATAGGGGCAATTTGTTAGCTGGAAATGGGCGTCTGGTAACAGAGTTTTAAAAGAGCAATCTTTCAGGCACATGAAAAGGCACTCCCTAAGCAGCTATTGTGGAAGAACATGAAATTACAGGTCCAGCCTATTTATACATGGATTTTTTTTTTTACTCAACACGAATGGCCCCTGCAAATGAGAAGGAATGTGCTGATCCCTGGAGAAGGGGGAAAAATGCACCCCTTTAAAATCAGTTTAAAAAACTGAACAGTCCTTTAACAACAGCCTCCTTAATGAGAGAGAGAGAGAGAGAGAGAGAGAGAGAGAGAGAGGGCAGCTGGCTGACAATCTATCAATCCTTCTCTCTCCAGGCAACCCCTCCCTTCCGCTGAGTACATGAAAGAAAGGTGATCACTTTGCATTGGTGAAGGGAGGGGCTGAGTGAAGCGCCTTTCTAAGCTTGGAGGACAACACAAAAGTTGGCAATACTGTTTTTCAATCACCGGAGCGAAGAAACATTGTTTTTTAAATGGATTTGCTATATTGCGCTTTTTGCCATCCATGTGAGTGCTTGGAACGGAACCCACATGAATAATGAGGCTCAACCTGTATACTGAGATGAAGTGCAACATAAGAACATAAGAACAGCCCCACTAGATCAGGCCATAATTCTCCACAATTCCTCTTTTGCTTTGCACTCTCTATCTCTCTCATATATCAAGGAGGTGAGAGGAGGAGGAAGAATATCAGCAGGCACACTGCCAGGAAAGGGACAGGTGGCAGTTGGTTGCCTCAGGTAAGAACATAAGAAGAACCCCGCTGGATCAGGCCATAGGCCCATCTAGTCCAGCTTCCTGTATCTCACAGCAGCCCCACCAAATGCCCCAGGGAGCACACCTGATAGCAAGAGACCTGCGTCCTGGTGCCCTCCCTTGCATCTGACATAGCCCATTTCTAAAATCAGGAGGCTGCACATACACATCATGGCCTGTAACCCATAAAGGAAAAAATTATTGTAACCCGTAATGGGAAAATGCAAAAATTATTATGATCATTGATATGGTGCTGTCAAAGTGCATGGCATTTTACACAGTGTGAAAAGGCAGATCAATAATCCAACAGGCTTACTTAAATGTTAATTCTCAATGCAACCAGGGCCATGGATATAGGAGGAGGGCCTATGTGCAGAACAGAGCTATTCCAACCACTTTCCCTGAAACTTCATCTTTCATTTTACATAGTAATGGAACCCTCATCAGGCATTCAAAACCAGAAACACTTTACTGTACTCAGATACAGAAGGAATGGGAAATCACAGCTAGCCAGGTTTCCCAATACCATTACATTCCATAATCATGCCCCCAGCTCTCCTTGTGTACAGCATTTGTATGCAGACAAATACTGGACACAGAAAGAATTTATCCCTGTGATCTGGATTATCGGCCAATATTGATCTTTTGACACCAAACTTTCTATAAATTTGGTTATTCCTAATAAATATATCACTACCATTCAGATTTGAGATATCTAATTCCATGTCCCATTACAAGGGATGCTAAGTACCCCATCATAAGACCTAAAGACTGCTCTTTCAAACCCCATTCACTAGAAAAATTGTCATTTCCCGGAAACAAAGCACCAACTTTCTAGCACCACTGCAGCCTAAATGCAGCCCCGAGGCAAGGGAACAAATATTTCCATACCCTGAGGAGGCCTCTGTGACTGCCTCTCCACCACAGGATGCAGTGCACGCCCCCTTGGCATGGCTGCACTGGTGCTGGAAAATTGGATAGGATTGGACCCCTAGAGGTTATTGACTCCACTGTAACTTAGACCTCAATATCTTTTGGGCTGTTTTATCTTTTCTCCCTTCACTAAGTCAGTGCATAATATTCCCTGCTGAGCAGATGTAGATAGTCAGATAAACAGAAATGTCCTGTAGTGGTTGTGTCTTTTATTATACAAGAAAGAAGAGGAAAAAGTTGCCTTTTAAGGGAAAAATTAGCCTAGTAAAACTCCCTATTGTTTCTTGAAAAACATTGAAGAATTAACATTTGTTACCCCCAGACAATGTGCTGGCAAGCACAGATGATGACTTCTGCATCTTCATGAACACATTTTCACTTGCTCTGTGTGTGTGCATGCATGTAGGAGTGGGTGCACAAAAGAGAAGGTTGTTTAAAAGACTGATATCAATCTCAATTTTGGAAGTGGAAAAAGCAGCTTTTTAAAATCCCTCATTGCCTTGCAGCCAAACTTGCTCCAGTGAAAGTGAGCCCTTACAGTTTTACAGAAAATACTTGGCTTGACATCAGGAATATCTTCTATTTCAGAACACCACAACTCAGAATAACCTTTTGTTGTGAAATGCATTGACAGTCCTAAGAAACCAAGTCACAGAAAACTGAGCCTGTGGTGTCTCCCCAACCAAAGGCACTGATTTGCTGGAAGCTATGGTCCACTACCACAGTGATGCTTTTCTCTCCCTCATTTGCTTTGTCAAACATATAGGGCTGCATTTCATTACCACTTACTAATGGGTATAGTCTTCCAAGTCACACTATTAAAAAAACACTTCAACTGTATTTGAGATAGAACCAATATAACCAAGCAAAAGAAGAATATTTTAAAATACAGTATCAATAAAAACACAATCCTAAACCAATGCATCCACTTATGCCATTGTTTTATTGAAGAATAATTTTTGCCTTCCATTGCACACAGGTCATTTTTTTTCTCTCTCTCTCTCTCTCTAGCTGCTAAGACTGTCCTCTTATTAACTGTCACTGACTGTCAACCTGCAACTGACCTGTCTCACTCCCAGCTAATCCTATCTCTCATCACTTCTATAAACCAATCATACCACTAATCCTAAAGGAGTTATATTCAAAGCCAATAAGAATGGTGCATTTTGTACAGCAATACCTTGATTTTCATCCACTTGGACTTTCATCGCTTTGCTTTTTAAGCTGTTTTCAGTTATAGCCATATTTCAAATTTTGTCCACGTACTTTCTTCTTTTGTCCAATTTCATCCAACCTTCCATGATGTTTGTCAATGTTCTTGTGTTTATTTTTTCCTTTATTTCTCTTTATTTAGGTTTCACACATTGGCATGTGTTATACAGTTATGTACACATTTCATCAGCCAAAATAAATTTGCAAGCTAAATAAGGCACTGCTTTGACATTCATTCATTCATTTTTTATTTGCATTCTTGCTCTGGTCCCTAACCAGACAAAAGTGCAAGGTAGTCCTATATTACTTCTTTATCCCCAAGTTCTCTCATAGCAATTTTTTAGCATAAAAATGTAAATTTTTTATTTCAAATGTACATTTTCAAACAATACTTTCAAAATGAATATACATTTCAGACAACATATTGCTGCATTTCATCACATTGTCACATTGGTGACACAATAGGACCGCAGCTGAATTTGTCATAAGAACATAAGAACATAAGAACAGCCCCACTGGATCAGGCCATAGGCCCATCTAGTCCAGCTTCCTGTATCTCACAGCGGCCCACCAAATGCCCCAGGGAGCACACCAGATAACAAGAGACCTCATCCTGGTGCCCTCCCCTACATCTGGCATTCTGACTTAACCCATTCCTAAAATCAGGAGGTTGCGCATACACATCATGGCTTGTACCCCATAATGGATTTTTCCTCCAGAAACTCGTCCAATCCCCTTTTAAAGGCGTCTAGGCTAGACGCCAGCACCACATCCTGTGGCAAGGAGTTCCACAGACCGACCACGCGCTGAGTAAAGAAATATTTTCTTTTGTCTGTCCTAACCCGCCCAACACTCAATTTTAGTGGATGTCCCCTGGTTCTGGTATTATGTGAGAGTGTAAAGAGCATCTCCCTATCCACTCTGTCCATCCCCTGCATAATTTTGTATGTCTCAATCATGTCCCCCCTCAAGCATCTCTTTTCTAGGCTGAAGAGGCCCAAACGCTGTAGCCTTTCCTCATAAGGAAGGTGCCCCAGCCCCGTAATCATCTTAGTCGCTCTCTTTTGCACCTTTTCCATTTCCACTATGCCTTTTTTGAGATGCGGTGACCAGAACTGGACACAATACTCCAGGTGTGGCCTTACCATCAATTTGTACAACGGCATTATAATACTAACCATTTTGTTCTCAATACCCTTCCTAATGATCCCAAGCATAGAATTGGCCTTCTTCACTGCCGCCGCAAATTGGGTCGACACTTTCATCGACCTGTCCACCACCACCCCAAGATCTCTCTCCTGATCTGTCACAGACAGCTCAGAACCCATCAGCCTATATCTAAAGTTTTGATTTTTTGCCCCAATGTGCATGACTTTACACTTACTTACATTGAAGCGCATCTGCCATTTTGCTGCCCATTCTGCCAGTCTGGAGAGATCCTTCTGGAGCTCCTCACAATCACTTCTGGTCTTTACCACTCGGAAAAGTTTGGTGTCGTCTGCAACTTAGCCACTTCACTGCTCAACCCTGTCTCCAGGTCATTTATGAAGAGGTTGAAAAGCACTGGTTCCAGGACAGATCCTTGGGGCACACCGCTTTTCACCTCTCTCCATTGTGAAAATTGCCCATTGACACCCACTCTCTGCTTCCTGGCCTCCAACCAGTTCTCAATCCACGAGAGGACCTGTCCTCTAATTCCCTGACTGTGGAGTTTTTTCAGTAGCCTTTGGTGAGGGACCGTGTCAAACGCCTTCTGAAAGTCCAGATATATAATGTCCACGGGTTCTCCCGCATCCACATGCCTGTTGACCTTTTCAAAGAATTCTATAAGGTTTGTGAGGCAAGACTTACCCTTACAGAAGCCATGCTGACTCTCCCTCAGCAAGGCCTGTTCGTCTATGTGTTTTGAGATCCTATCTTTGATGAGGCATTCCACCATCTTACCCGGTATGGATGTTAGGCTGACCAGCCTATAGTTTCCCGGGTCCCCCCTCTTTCCCTTTTTAAAAATAGGCGTGACATTTGCTATCCTCCAATCTTCTGGTACCGTGGCCGTTTTGAGGGACAAGTTGCATACCTTAGTCAAGAGATCTGCAACTTCATTCTTCAATTCCTTAATAACCCTTGGGTGGATGCCATCAGGGCCCGGTGACTTATTGATCTTTAATTTATCAATGAGGTCTGAAACATCTTCTCTTTTAACCTCTATCTGACTTAACTCCTCGGTTAGGAGGGGCCATTCGGGCAGCGGTATCTGCCCGAGGTCTTCTGCCGTGAAGACAGATGCAAAGAACTCATTTAATTTCTCTGCCATCTCTAAGTCTCCTTTTATCTCCCCTTTCCCTCCCTCACCATCCAGAGGGCCAACCGCTTCTCTGGCGGGTTTCCTGCTTCTAACATATTTGAAGAAACTTTTATTATTCCCCTTAATGTTGCTGGCCATGCGTTCCTCATAGTCTCGCTTGGCCTCCCCTATCACCTTCTTACATTTCTTTTGCCACAGTTTATGTTCCTTTTTATTCTCTTCATTAGGGCAAGACTTCCATTTACGGAAGGAAGCTTCCTTGCCCTTCACAGCCTCTCTAACTTGGCTGGTTAGCCATGCGGGCACCCTCCTGGATTTAGTGGAACCCTTCTTTCTTTGCGGTATACACCTCTGCTGGGCCTCTATTACTGTTGTTTTAAGCAGCCTCCATGCACTCTGGAGAGACTGGACTCTTTTTACCCTCCCTTTCAACCTCCTTCTAACCAGCCTCCTCATTTGAGGGAAGTCCGCCCGTCGGAAGTCAAGGGTTTTTGTTAGAGATTTGCCTGGTATTCTTCCCCCAACGTGCACGTCAAAACGGATCGCAGCATGATCACTGTTCCCCACTGGCTCAGTAACGTTTACATCTCTAACCAGGTCCTGCGTACCGCACAAAATTAAATCCAGAGTCACCTGTCCTCTGGTGGGCTCCGTGACTAGCTGATCTAAGCCACAGTCATTTAGCACGTCAAGAAATCCGGTTTCCTTATCGTGACCAGAACACAAATTGACCCAGTCTATATGAGGATAATTGAAGTCCCCCATGATTACAACCCTGTCCTTCCTTGTCACCTCCCTGATCTGTTTCCTCATTTCAAGGTCCCCATCAGATTTCTGGTCTGGAGGACGATAGCACGCCCCCAGTATTACATCGCTGCACAAGCCTGGTAATTTAACCCACAGAGATTCTACGGTGGAGTCGGACCCACCTTCAATCTCTACTTTGCTGGATTCTATCCCTTCCTTATCTACTTTGCTGGATTCTATCCCTTCCAAATCTCTACTTTGCTGGATTCTATCCTTTTCCCTTGTCTTTTCTGATCTTGCAAACCAAAGCTTAAGGTCCTGTTTGTGCTAGATTTTGTTATTGGATTTTGAAGTTGCTACAAATATGCACTACTAATTAATAGCTTGTTTGACCAAAACCCATACAAAAACATGAACTACCATGAAATGAAGCAAAGGCAAGAGGGAAGATTCCAGAGGTTTAGTCACATGAAGATAATAATTATCAATTATCAAATAATATTAATGTGTTTAAAGACACTATTGTTCTAGAAGGAATCCTAACCACACTTTCCTGAGAGTAAGCCCTATTGAACAAAATAGAACTTACTTCTAAGTAGACCTGGTTAGGATTGTGCCCTAACTTTCTGTAGAACAATACACTCAAGGAGAGTTGCGAAAATGGTTCCAAATAAATCAAATAAAGAAAAACAATGTCACTGAAGGAGATAGGCAGCCCAGTCCTAACCTGTGCTGAAACAGGTTGGGGTTGGCTGCGGCTAAGCCCTGGGGAAGGGAAATTAATTCCCCTTACCCCAGGTAATGCGGTAGCAGCCCCAATGGGGCTACTCGGATCTGCGCCACCTATATCAATGGCACCAGTGGCGTAGCTAAGGGGGTGCAAGGGGTAGCGGTTGCACCAGGCATCAAGCTTTATGGGGCCAACAAGCTGAGCTTGACACTAGTGACCAAAATTGTGAAAATCTTGGTATGTATGAATAATACCGTCATGTTATATATCATTGGAAAGGTAATTTAATGCAGAATGCAGAGCAACAAACTGCACCAGAATATCTGTATTCTATCAAAAGTTATGGCCAATTAACCAGAGAATGAAAACATAACTGCCTTGTGGAACAAAAAGTGGATTTGCTTAATTCCAAAATGACCTATGAGACTGATTGTTCGGAGTGCCAATAGATGTTGTTATGATACAGCATGGAACCAATAACTTTTTATTTATTTCCTTAATTAAATTTGATTTTGTCGTGCAGGGGGGGCTACAAAATCTCCTTTGACTTCAGGAAACAGATAGATGCCTTAGCTATGCCACGGACTGGGGGGGCAGCAGTGCAAGTGGGTGGTGAGCTGCTGGGGGAAGGAGGTGGGTTTCTCCCAATTTTCACTTTTTAAAAAGCCCAGGTGTGACGTCACTTCCGGTTGTGACATAACTTCTGGGACAACATTTTGAGCTTGGCACCGGGCTACACGATTATTAGCTATGCCACTGAATGGCACAGATCTGAGCAGCCCAGCACTGTACCAGGTTACCTGGGAGTGAGGTTAGGATCCAGCCTAAGTGCTGGATCCTGGCTCCACCCCTCACCTGGCCCCAGGCTACCCACAGGCTGCCTGCTCACCCCACCCCATTCCACTCTCCCCAAACCCCTGTGCCAACCTGACTTGGCCAGCACAAACTCACCACTCTCCTGGCACAATCGTGCTGGATTCTGTCTCCTGAGGTGGCATGAAAATGCCTTATGGCAGTTTTGGAACACTTCTGGGCTAGTGCAAGAGACTTGTGCCGGCCCAAAGGTGAGTCAGGATTGTGCCCTGATACAATCATTTAAAGCAAACTGAAAAGTTTGCTGAAACAATACTTTTTACTGTTATGGAAGTGAGCTGGCTACCGGTTAGCTCCGTGCCTGGGCCCCCGTTGTCACAAACAGCATATCCAGAGAAGCTCTGTGACTACATCCCAGTGACAGGAGGAAGCAGATGATGAGCTTAACTAAAGCTTAGCGATGAGGAACCAGGAAACAAAATTGGCAGCTAGATCTTGCTGTGAATGCCTGATGCTGTAGCTGTTCTCAGACAAGCCGACAGAGTTTTCACTTGCTGCTTGGAATTCGTTGACGCAGCCTCCTGCTACTTCATAGAAACTGATCTGTAGCTGCTTTGGAAAGCATACCTGGAAACATACCCAAGTGGATAAAATGCATTACTAGCTTGGAGCAACAAAAGCAACAACTAAGCCTTGCTAATTCAATCCCCCAGATTATATATTGCCTGTTGAATATTGCATTTGTTTAAGGTACCTGTAGTAAATAGAGTTGACACAAAGTATCCAGCACATTGCAAAGTTGAGGTACTACACTAGTTTAGACAGTAGTTCAAAATGTCATTCTTAGTTGCCTATGGTAAAGCAAGGCATTAATGAAAAAATAAAACTTGAAGAGGTTTCCAATCACCTTTTGGAACAAGAAAGGGAAAGCAGGGAATCTTTCTAGTAAAAAAAACAGGAAGTCAAGCAAAAAAAAAAACATGACAGAGAATATAAAAGGGTAGTGTGTGCAAAGTGATAGGGAATGGGGCACAAATTAAGAGTAGAGCAAGTTATGGTATTGATTAAGGTGATATTAATAGCATTACTGTGTAACTGAATTTGCACCACATACAAGTTCTCCTATAAAGGCAAAATAACATAAAGGTATCACTTCCTTGCTAGAAATAAAGAGAAGAGAAGGCAATGACGCAATCCCCAGGATCAAGCGGCTGCCAGGATAGAAGGGTTTTTTTCTTTACTCACCTAAGGTAGCACCAGCCTCTGAGGGGTGCAGGGAACCCTGTGGAAACCTCCCCAGGGCTCCCCAAGCCTCCCATCAACTAGAGATCAGACACCACTTCAAGTTTTCGAATGTGAAACTGGGAGTGGTTTCCAATCTATTTTTAGTTGATTGGAGGCTTGGGGAGCCCTGCAGAGGTTTCTGAGGGGCTTCCTGCAGCCCCCTGCCAGAGGCCGGTGTTACGTGAAAATCCCCTTTTTCCCTTCCAAGTTGTGTTTTTATATCTAGTTATGTATTTTGGACTATACAGACCAAGCAAGCAGGCCACTCCTCCCCCAGCACATGTTTCTAAGGGCCATGGCCAAGCTACAAGCACATGAATTACACAACCCCCAATTCCTTGCAGGTCAATGTATAACCTAATCACTGTGTCTCCTGATTATGCAAAACAAGCATGCACCTATGGAGGAGGAAGTCTATTGTTCTTTTGTTGTAGCTTTAACACTCTTAAGCACCTTATGCAAATTGCCTCCCTCCCCCAGAGCCAAGCTTTTGCTGATAACTGAGTTCTGGACCCTTCCACCTTTTCTTTACATACTCCACGTGTACCATTGTGTGTTACTGAGCATGCCTACAGCTCTGGGATACTTCCGGTCAGTTTGAATTGACTTCCAGGTCAAAGACAACTCTTAAGAGAGAACTCAGAGCACATGCTCTCTCTCTGACTGCCCACCGGCCGGAGTGGCCAGACTCTTCCTCCAACTCTCCCCCCCCCCCCGGACAGGTAAATATATCATTGCGTCTAAACTTCCCCCCCTTCTTCCCTACCTATTCCTCCCTGCTCCCCCATCTTTAGTCAGCAATTGGGTTTAGCAGATTAAGGAACCCCTATAATACCTCCCTACTTCCTGTCCATTTCTGATTCTTTTTCGGATGCACCCCAAAATACATAGCACACGCATCCACCACTAGTTAGGTACACCAGACCAGTACTAGAAATCTATACTTATCGATTCTCTATGTGTATTATGTTTTACCTTTGTGTATTTTTGCAATAAAAATATAATCCTTTGATTGAAAGTTACCTTTCTCCCAGTCTCATTAAGCTAAACAAGAGATTTCTTTGCTCTACGCTGTCTTGTATCCAGCCTATGGTCCCAAAAGTTTCCAGAAGGCTAATATAACTAATTCCCCTAAACAAAACAGCCTTTTTGGTAACACCGGCACTACCTAAGGTGGGTAAAGAAGAAAACCCTTCTGTTTGCGGCACCAGCATGATCCTGGGGATTGTGTTGCTGCTGCAGCTCCACTCCTGGAAAGACATAATATGGATCCCTCCTCCCACCTGGAACTTTGGGAACCACTGATGTATATACTGTAGGTCTTGGTTTTGCAAAATAGCACCAAAGTTATTCCTAATAACTGTGGCACGTCTTCAAATGATTAATAAGAGGCCATTAGGTGGTGTAGGGAGGAGGGGTTTAGATTTGTTAGGCACTGGGGAACGTTTTGGGACAAACAGGGCCTGTACAAGAGGGACGGGCTTCACTTGAACCAGAATGGAACCACATTGCTGGCGCATAACATTAAAAAGGTGGCAGAGCAGCTTTTAAACTGATCCCTGGAGGAAAGCCAACAGGAACCGAAGGGCATCCGGTTCGGGACTCCTCATCCCTATGGGACGAGGATGGGGAGGTTAGAGAACAACAAGACAAACACAGAGTAGGAGAAGAAACTGAGAATGGTAGCATGATGGGATGTGATAGACGGTTTGGCACAGTGAGAGGATGCGGGGACAAAGGAGCTAATAAGCAGCCCATCCTGGGACATTCCATGTACAAATGCTTTTATGCGAATGCCTGAAGTCTCCGAGCAAAGATGACAGAACTGGAATGTCTGGTGACAAGGGAAAACATTGACATAGTGGGCATAAACCTGGTGGAATGAGGAGAATCAGTGGGATACTGCAATCCCGGGCTATAAACTCTACAGGAGGGACAGGGAGGGGCGGGTTGGAGGTGGGGTGGCTGTTTACATTAAGTAAAGGATAGAATTCAGCAAAGTAGAGATTGAAGGCGGGTCTGACTCCACCATAGAATCTCTGTGGGTTAAATTACTAGATCTCAGGAGCGATGTAATACTGGGGGCGTACTATCGTCCTCCAGACCAGAAACCGGAAGGGGACCTTGAAATGAGGAAACAGATCAGGGAGGTGACAAGGAGGGACAGGGTTGTAATCATGGAGGACTTCAATTATCCTCATATAGACTGGGTCAATTTGTGTTCTGGTCATGAAAAGGAGACCAGATTTCTTGACATGTTAAATGACTGTGGCTTAGAGCAGCTAGTCATGGAGCCCACCAGAGGACAGGTGACTCTGGATTTAATATTGTGCAGTACTCAGGACCTGTTTAGAGATGTCAATGTTACTGAGCCATTAAGGAAGAGTGATCATGCTGTGATCTGTTTCGACATGCACATCGGGGAAGAATACCAGGCAAAACTCTCACAAAAACCCTTCACTTCTGACGGGCGGACTTCCCTCAAATGAGGAGGCTGGTTAGAAGGAGGTTGAAAGGGAAGGTAAAAAGAGTCCAATCTCTCCAGAGTGCATGGAGGCTACTTAAAACAACAGTTATAGAGGCCCAGTGGAAGTGTATACTGCAAAGGAAGAAGGGCTTGACTAAGTCCAGGAGGGTGCCCGCATGGCTAACCAGCCAAGTTAGAGTGGCCATAAAGGGCAAGGAAGCTTCCTTCCGCAAATGGAAGTCTTGCCCTAATGAAAAGAATAAAAAGGAACATAAACTGTGGCAAAAGAAATGTAAGAAGGTTATACGGGAGGCCAAGAGAGACTATGAGGAACGCATGGCCAGCAACATTAAGGGGAATAATAAAAGCTTCTTCAAATATGTTAGAAGCAGGAAACCCGCCAGAGAAGCGGTTGGCCCTCTGGATGGTGAGGGAGGGAAAGGGGAGATAAAAGGAAACTTAGAGATGGCAGAGAAATTAAATGAGTTCTTTGCATCTGTCTTCACGGCAGAAGACCTCGGGCAGATACCGCTGCCCGAATGGCCCCTCCTAACCGAGGAATTAAGTCAGATACAGGTTAAAAGAGAAGATGTTTCAGACCTCATTGATAAATTAAAGATCAATAAGTCACCGGGCCCTGATGGCATCCACCCTAGAGTTATTAAGGAATTGAAGAATGAAGTTGCTGATCTCTTGACTAAAATATGCAACTTGTTCCTCAAAACGGCCACAGTGCCAGAGGATTGGAGGATAGCAAATGTCATGCCAATCTTTAAAAAGGGGAAGAGGGGGGACCCGGGAAACTATAGGCCGGTCAGCCTAACATCTATACCTGGTAAGATGGTGGAATGCCTCATCAAAGATAGAATCTCAAAACACATAGATGAACAGGCCTTGCTGAGGGAGAATCAGCATGGCTTCTGTAAGGGTAAGTCTTGCCTTACAAACCTTTTAGAATCCTTTGAAAAGGTCAGCAGGCATGTGGATGCGGGAGAACCCACGAACATTATATATCTGGATTTTCAGAAAGCGTTTGACACGGTCCCTCACCAAAGGCTACTGAAAAAACTCCACAGTCAGGGAATTAGAGGGCAGGTCCTCTCCTGGATTGAGACCTGGTTGAAGACCAGGAAACAGAGAGTGGGTGTCAATGGGCAATTTTCACAATGGAGAGAGGTGAAAAGCGGTGTGCCCCAAGGATCTGTCCTGGGACCGGTGCTTTTCAACCTCTTCATAAATGACCTGGAGACAGGGGTGAGCAGTGAGGTGGCTAAGTTTGCAGATGACACCAAACTTTTCTGAGTGGTGAAGACTAGAAGTGATCGTGAGGAGCTTGAGAAGGATCTCTCCAAACTGGGAGAACGGGCAGCAAGATGGCAGATGCGTTTCAATGTAAGTAAGTGTAAAGTCATGCACATTGGGGCAAAAAAATCAAAACTTCACATATAGGCTAATGGGTTCTGAGCTGTCTGTGACAGATCAGGAGAGAGATCTTGGGGTGGTGGTGGACAGCTGGATGAAAGTGTCGACCCAATGTGTGGCGGCAGTAAAGAAGGCCAATTCTAAGCTTGGGATCATTAGGAAAGGTATTGAGAACAAAATGGCTAATATTATAATGCCATTGTACAAATCGATTGTACCATTTTGGCAATCTATTTTGCCAGATTGAGAAAGACTTGAGAGCCTCTGTGTCGGACTTTGCAGCCCAACACAGAGGATAGGATAGAGTGGAGCAGGGCTCCGTCAGTCTCTCTCGAATTCCTCCCCCCATCTCATCCTCCCCCACCCTGTTCCACCCACTTCCCACCTCCCCTCCCCACCCAGAAAGTACTCATCACCAACCACCAGTGGGTCCTGATCCACAGTTTGTGAACCACTGCAATAGACAGGTAACTCATTTATAAAATTCCCCAGTTTCCTCTATTACCCTGAGTGAATGATATCAGAACAGAGCAAAGCAGAGTAGTTTCCAAAAGGTGGGATTGCCAGACGTTTGGCAGTGGACATTGGAGCAGGAAAAGATGGAGATGACTTCCAGAGCAGAGGCTAGAACGTGGGCAAAGACAAAGTCACAACTGGGAACACTGATGTCAAGGACAGCACCTCTGAAAAAAAGCTTTTAACAGAAAGACAAATTGTTATCTCAGCCATAAGATTAGCAGTCAGATGAAATTATAAACCTGACTTCCTCAAGCCCAGTCTGCATTCATCCTTTAAGGCACATCTAATTGAAACAAATGGATTGCTTCATGCATGCACTTATTTAATACACATTTATTAACCATCATTTATTATATAGAAGCCTTGTTTCCCCATAATTAAAAGCCATTTTGGATGTGATAAGTGGGAGTGGAGAAAAGGAAACATAATAGAATACACAATTTTGTATTCTCCAGCAGGGAGGTGTGCTATTTTGCACAAGATGGGAAACCATAAGCTAAAAGTGTTTCCCACTTCCACCAGTTATCATTATGTCCAAAACAGATCCAAGTGAAGGTTGCAGTACTCAGGACGTTGGTATATTCACACTGGTCAATCTGATGTCTCCAAAATCAGTCTTTTCAGGGTTGTATTCTAAAACTGCTAGTGAATAACATCTGTCACTTTATCACAATGGAACTTTTTTCTTCCAGAAGAAATTGAATGCACTGTGACACACTCTATGTGTCAAATACTTCAGTTTAGAAACAGCTCTACTTGACTTCAGCCATAAAGTCATGTCGACAAACCAGGCATTTCAAGATGTGTTTTTTCTATTGTGCTCGCAAATTCCTCACTGTCTCCTTGCCTATCTTGCCCCTCTCTCTTCTACTGTAATCTTTGAGAAGCTGTGCAGCTCGCTTTTTCCTGCCCAGATGTTCCAGCTGTTTTATTTCTGACAAGATGTTCATATTTGGTCCCTGGTGACTTACTGCAAATCTGAAACCTAAAGCTAATGACTAGTGCCTGCACCCAAGATTAATAATCAAACAACTAAGGGGAAACACATGTGGCAAGAAATCATTCTTCCCATCTCTTTGTTTTGCTTAAAAGAGCACATGTTTGTTTACCAGATTTCTGAGAAGCGGAAAACGTGACAGAATGGCTCATTCACAACCTCCTGTTTATCACTGTGCTAGGATGCAACTAAGCATTTAAAAACACGCACACATTCCTTGGTCCGGTCTAAAGATATTCCATTCTGGCTATCATTCAGAAACGCAGTCTTTTGTGTCAAACAAAATGCCACTGAAGGGCAGCCTATATATTATTCGCTCCCTGGGCACTTCCAAAACACATGTATGCCATTTGACAACCCACCACTTTTGATCCCATCCTCCACAACCACAGCTATAATGTCTAACAACAGTTACCATATAGCTGTTCCCTTAAAGCACCTATCAGGGACCAGGGCTCCCTGATGAACAATCTCCATACAATAAGGAGTAATCATATGGTAACTGGTATTAAACATTACAGGAGGACCTGAAAGGTAACGAACAATCACACAGAGAAGGGCAAAGACCTAATTAAGATCCTTGGGCCCAAGTTGCCAACCGTTTCCAACTGAGAAAAAATGGCTCAGTGAGCCTGGAAGGTCTTAGATTCAGATTCACTAATACCTGATGCTCGTGACAAAGACCAAGTTTTCTGACTGTAACATCACTTATACCGTGTATCAAGTGATGCTTTTTGAACTTTAGTCATCAATTTCTCTGGTTGCCAAGCAATTAGAAATCTATATAAGCAACTGTTTCATACTGAATCAAATCTGACTCACAGTGTGGTGTCTTTAAGACCACAGGCAAAGGTCTACCCCAATCAGTCTTGCTGTCTGAGGTCCAAGAAAAAACTATTACTTTCTCAGCAGTGCCTACACTGCTGCTTCCACTACCAACCTGCATGCCCACCTCTGGTTCCATCAGCACTGTCTTCTCAAGTAGACCTTGCCCATGCTGATATTCTGATTTGCTTTGGAAAGGGAACCACTAAATTACTGCTATAGGTCAGTGTGATCTATCACCTTTATTTTCTCAACATATCCTGGAGTTATTTTTTATAGGTGTGTGGAATTCTGTTCAAATCTACTGTACTTCATTGGCAATTCATGAGACAATGCCTGGATTCCTGACATCAACACTACAGTACGCATACAAGGCAGCATAAAATAGTAGGACCACGACTGGAGCCCAGAATTGGCAGAAGGTAATGGTCAAACCAGAGGCATAGCTAGGTCATCTGACATAATGACCCATAATTTTTTGTAACCCCTTATTACATAATTAATTATTTAATTATTTAATTATTTATTATTATTAATTAATTATTAATTATATTATTAATTGATTGATTCACATTTTTATACCACCCTTCCTCTAAGCAGCTCGGGGTGGTGTACATGGTTCCTCCCCTTATTTTGTCCTCACAACAACCCTGTGAGGTAGGTGAGACTGATAGTGACATGACATGAAATGAATAATAATAGTTATTATTATTATTATTATTATTAATAACAGTATTTATATACCGCTTTTCAATGAAAAGTTCACAAAGCAGTTTACAGAGAAAAATCAAATAACTCATGGCTCCCTGTTCCCAAAGGGCTCACAATCTAAAAAGATGCAAAAGAATACCAGCAGATGGCCACTAGAAAAGACACTGCTGGGGTGAGGAGGGCCAGTTACTCTTCCTCTGCTAACTAAAAGAGGAGCACCCACTTGAAAAAGTGCCTCTTATCCAGTTAGCGGGTTTGGCCAGAAAATAAATGCAGTGAATATTTCCCCATAAGCAATGGATGAAATTCTGCATCAAATGGTATATAACATGATGGTATTATTCCTAAAAGCCATGATTACCAGAACTTTGGTCACTAGGGCAGTGGTTCTCACACATTTAGCACCGGGACCCACTTTTTAGAATGAGAATCTGTCAGGACCCACCAGAAGTGATGCCATGATTAGAAGTGACAGCATAAAGCAGGAAAAAATTTTAACAATCCTAGGCTGCACTTACCCAGGGGTAAATCCCATTTACTATCATTGTTAAAATATACATAGTAGCTTGTTAAAAGTACAGGTCTGTAACATTTCCCCAAATGCAGTCACATACCATGGTAGCATCAAAATATTGTAAAATATTTTATTTTACATCAAAATAGTAAAAATAAAATACTGAAATAGATGGGGACCCACCTGAAATTGGCTCACGACCCACCTAGTGGGTCCCGACCCACAATTTGAGAAACACTGCACAAGGGTGTGTGTCCTCCCTGATGTCTCATTGGCCTGTTTTGAGTTAAGGCAATGGTTCTCAAACTTTTAACACTGGGACCCACTTTTTAGAATGACAATCTGTCCAGGACCCACCAGAAGTGATGTCATGACTGGAAGTGACATCATCAAGCAAAATAAAATAATTATAAATAATTAAAGAAAAACACATAAATAAGGAGAAGCCAGCCCTGTTTTACCAAGTGAATTTTCTCTGTAGCCTGCCTGCAATAACACCCCCCCCACACACACACACACACAAAATCAGTGAGATTTTCAGCCCTTTCCAGTGCCCACCTTACCAGCTCAAGCCTCTGTTTTATTCTTTGGGAGGGGGTGCTGCCTTCTGGAGCATTTGCTGAGCTCCACTTTCAACAGATTGGGACCATGCAGCTAGCCTTGCATTCCCCTTTGCCTGACTTGACCAGCAGCCAAAGCATGTTTGCTTACTCACAAGTAAACGCGGCCATGTGACTTACTTTCGCTTTCCATAGGGCTCAATACATTCATCTGCTTTGAGGAAGGGACTTCCTTCTTGGGTGCTTTCTGGGGGCTGCTTTCATTGGATAGGAACCATTCTGGTGTCCTTCTATTCCTCTCAGCCTGCCCCTTCCTATGGCAGACTATGGCACATTCGCCAATTCGCGAGTAAACGTGCGATATGGCTCAGTTTCACTTAGGGCTCCATGCATTTTTTGTTTCCGGTTTTTTTGGCCATAATGTTTGAAGGAAAGGAGATATTTTACCTCCGGTTTTTGCATTGCATTCTGCAGGATATTCTGCATCCAACTATATATAGCATGATGGGGTTACTCCTAACCTCCACGATGTTAGCTCATTTGTGGTGTCACACACACACCCCCAAGGCTGGTACCTGAGATGGATCACCCCCCCCATCCTTTGCTAGCTACGCCACTGGGTCAACCAACCTGAAATGGCAAAGGTGATACTGAAGTGGGTCAACCAAAAGGCTCAAGACACTATAAAGTAGGAGCTTCCTGCTCCTACTTTAACTGAGCCTGTAAACTGAACCATAGGAACATGGGATGCTGCCTTGTACTCATTCAGACCATTGAGCCATGCAGCTCAATAATTTATATATTGTCTGGCAGTAGCTCTCCAGGGCAGGAACTCTGAGAGGAATTTTATCAGGAGGTACAAAGTTTCTTTGGGGCCCCTTTGCAAAGGGGGAGGCGTGAAACAGAGCAGGGGAGGGTGGTGGTGGGCAAGCAGAATAGGGGCAGGGAGGGGAAAAGCAAGGTGAGAGGAAGGTAGAGACAGATGGAAAAGTCTTTGTAGCCCAGGTCTACCCACTCATGTGGCGTCAGTAGTGTCCCCAGCACCCCCAGTCATGGTAGTGACCCCAGCATCCTGTATGGGCAACAAGCCTGATAGGAAAATGTCAGATTCCAGGAAATTTCTTGGCCCCCTCCTTTGGCTCCCGGGCCCCCCTTTTGACCCTGGGCCCAGGTACAAATTACCCCTTTACCCCCCTCTTCTAGGCCCTGCTCCAGGGTTTCAGGCAGAAAATTTTCTCTGCCCTATTTGAACTTGTCAGGGACTGAACCTGAGACCTTCTGCATATGAAGTATGTTCTTTTATCACTGAGCTAAGACCCCTCCCCAAAATTAAAGAAACAATATTAGGGGTATCGACTATACGCACAGAAATGTATTTGGATTATTAGAAAAGGCAACTTCTGAAAAGCCAGGAAAAGAAAGTAAATAATCACAAAAAGAAAACTTGAAAGAACATCAGCATCATCAGTTTGCTTTGGTGCACGCAAGCTGACTTATACATTGCCATTTTGAAGTTCACCTTCCAGTTAAGCTTCCTAATTAGAGAAGAGTATACTTGAATCCCAAGAAGTACTTTGACACGATCCTTAACCTAAGCTTGCCTGCAGTTCTGCTCTTTTTATTTATAGTAGCCTTTATTGTAATGAGAGATAACTTGTCAGGACCAGATTACACAAGGATACTAATTGACATCAACCTCTCCTTGCCTTTTCCATTGCAGAAAGTTATTTATAAATGCTGGCCTTCTTTAAAAAGTTGCATTTATTTCTCAGCCTATCCTATAACCAAACAGGCATGTGCAAACAATATTATGAAAGCTGATAACTGCACTACACAGCGCTTTGAACTATATACAGCAGTGGTTCTCAAACTGGTGAGTCGCAACCCACCAGTTCGTGTAACGCTTCCCCCGTCCCTTTAAGGGGTAGGGGAAGGGGAGGGAGGCAGTGATGTGATCCCCAGGATCGCGTCGTTAAGGAGGGCGAGGGGGTGCTTTGCACTTACTTTCAGAAGGCAGGGCTGCAGCAGGCTACAGGTGGTGCGGGGAGCCCTGCGCAGCCCTGTACAACGCTGCCTGAGGCTTGGAACTTTCACTAAAAGCGGGTTCAAAGCACTTCCATTTTGCAGGAGGTGCTTTGCACCCGCTTTTAGCGAATGTTCCAAGCTTGTATTGTGAGGGATAGCTCAGGATACCCAAATAATAGTTGCTACAAAGACACACTCGCAATTCTTGAAGCAAGGCATTCCCATGATCTATGTGTTACATGAAATATATCTCCACACATGGTTGCCAGATATCTTTAGCAACCTATTAAAAATCTTGGTTTTCCATGCATATAAAAAGAACCACCTATCTTATCTGTATCCTGCAACCTGCAGCCATTCTTCACCTTCATTAAACCCTTTCTTCCCTGTATTTTTATTTAAAGAATAAGATTTAGTTCGTTAGTTTTGACCTCCTACCCTTTGTTTCCTATTGCTCACTATCCGAAAGCTGACTTGTGCAGTTACATGCTTATGGCCCACTTCTCCAAGTGACAAGAAGTTCCAGGAGCTGCATATTCCAGGTTCCCTTAAGGAAATCTCCTTTTTTCTTTGATCAGTTCTTTGGCCTGACCCTTTGACTCTATCCTCACTTGTCTCAACAGGTGTTCTTTCTCTTCCGTAGTAAAACAATACTTGGGTGGACAGTGGATATATCTGCATCCATAAATGAAAACTTTATTTATTGTTATTATTATTGGTATAAGTGTGATCTAAAAAGGCTCACATTATGGTATGTAGCTTGCAAAATCTGCCTGCCGACCTAAAAACTGTGATCATTAGTGATGACAACCCCTATTTCCTGTGTCCAAATTTCCCAACTTACAGCTGCTATTAAAAACATTCACTTCCCCATTAAGCATAGCCAAGAACATTAAACTACTGTTCCTCCCCATCCCATATTTCTCTATCCTCCCTGCATTTTCTCCATCCCCAAACCAACACAGAGCAAAAGCATTAGAACTATGTAACCCAGGGTCACATTTCACCCTGGACTCAATTAGCAAGAGTTAAAAATGGAATAAGTCTTCACTTTCCCATAGGAAATCCGCACTCCATTTACCCACGGTCAGGAGGGGTCGTCTGACACTTTTTTCTAAAGAAAAACAGCAACATTTCCCATCCCTGCATGGACAGGGTCTTTCACAAACCCTTGCAAATCTCAGTATTCTCTGTAGGATTACTGTTTATATTTCACATGCCACATCTCAAGAGATGTTTGAGAAATATGGGGGAAGCTTGTTGAAACGGATGAATGAGCTTATAGTCATATACTATCTCTGCCATTATCCTTTTACCACCATAAATGAATCCATAGGAATCCTCTTTCCCATTAAGGTCTTCAAGAGGGGGCTTTGCTTCCAATTCCAAGATCAGCAGAGATAATATTGATAGGGATACAGGTTAGAGCCTTTTCTGTAGGTCTAGTTCATGCAACATGAATACAATAACAGACCCCAAACCATCCTTTCTACCATGCATTTTGGTGTAGACTCTGCCAAATTTGAGATTACTGTATTTCTATTGGTTGTTTGGTGTTTTTGGACTGATTTGTTTTTTAATATGAGGGGAGACTTAAACTGTAAGTCCTTTTGAAAGCCTTTTTGGCGATGGAAAGGAAATATTTAACACGCAAATAAAACAAACAAACTGTACCACAAAGAGAGAAAATAGGCACATTGGCTATGCTCTTTTCCCCTTCAACAATGTGGCACTTAATTGAACATGTCCTTGAGTACAGCATAGTGCAGGAGAACCCTATGGCAACACTGTACATTGAGTGTTGGAGCGTGACCCCTCCCACTGCAATCATATCTGTCTTTAGTGCAGGCACACATGGGACCAAATCAGGCCAAGGAGACTGAAATCTATTTGGATGCTGTATTCACATCCACCACTGTAAAAACTGTAGGTTAATGTGCCCTGAAGACTCATGAATACATAGTATCTAAGCAGCTCCTGCCTGCCTCCTTTTCTGTGTTATATATTATGTCTCAAATCTATATCGTGATGAATGATGGGATGTTGTAGATGTGACAGAAAAACTCCTGGTACTGATTGGTTGTGCTACTGCAATGCCATGGAATTATCACAAACTTAACTGCTGAGAGAACAAAGCTTTCAGCAAGAGTCCATCTTCAGCAAAGGAGGTGAATATAAGAGAAGAAAAGCCCACACAGATAGGCAATGCTGTAAAGCTCAGCTGAAAGAGGTCTTCAGAGTCAAGCAGTCCAGAGGAAATGTAACGTGAGGGTGAATTAGGAGTGTCCTGTGCAGTATCCGGATTGGAGGCAGGCGTGATGGTACTTCAGGATTAGCAGCTTATGTGCTAACCCTGGTTCGTTTCAGCAACCACACAGACACCTGGCTAATAATCACAGAGGGTTGAAAGGAGTGAGTGGGTCATGGAAGCTTGCAATCTCCTGGAACTGGGGCACTAAAACAGGATCCAAGAGGGGTGGTAAACAAAGTCTTCAGCCAGGGCCCTGTGGCTACAAGTCCAGCAGCAGGCCTCATAGGTGCAGTAGCATACCAGGTCCTTGTTCTTTAGGGATTCCCCAGCATGCCTCTCCAACCACTGAACTATTGATACTGCTCTTCAATCAAAGATTCTTCACTCCAGTTGCCTGCTGGGCCTTCACCAGCCCTTCAGAGATCTGCTCCAAAGGCTGTAACCCTCTGCCTCTCCTCCTTCCTTCAGGGTTTCTTCTTTTTACAAGCTCTCCATCCTCCAACAGCACCTCCCCCACTCTTTCCAGGTCACAGCAGGAGCTGTGGTCCCATTACAGAAGCATGGTCCCATTACAGAATGGTAGCTGTGGGGTGGGGGACAGCAGTGAACAACAGGAATGATATCCAAGAAAAAGGGTACAGGAGACCGGGAAATCCAAAAGGTGACTGAACAAAACAGGACAGAATAGTGGTGGGTTGAAAAACAGAGAATACAGGAAAGAATAAGTGATAGAGAAATTGTGTTAAAAAAAAGCAGGTGCTAAAACCTTGACAGGGAAAGAGAATCAGTGAGCTGTTGGCAGAGAAGGAATGGCCAAAAAATAGAGGTTTGTAGTTTTGAGGATCGTGGGCTAGGGAGCCAATGGGGCATAGGTTTACCCAGATGTTTTCAAACTTCTCAATAGTAAAACTCCCAAGATAAGTTTTTGCGGGGGGGGGGGGGGCAGCAATGAAATTCCCAGGATCGTGTCACTAACAGGAGGGCAAAAGATGTGTGTTTTTTTTAACTCACAGGGGGCTGCTGCAACTTCCAGGAGTTGCAGGGAGCCTCACGCAACCCTCCACAGGGCTCCCCGAGTCTTAGGATACTGAAAAAAGTGATTGCAAACCACTTAGGGTTTGCAATTGCGAACCTCAGGGTTTACCACATCTAGACAGAGAACACCTATACCTTTAAAACATGCATGGAAGGAAATGTCTTACCACAGCAAAGCTGGGAACCCTACAAGGCAGTGGGGCTAAGAGGTACTGGGACTGGACTGGATGTCACAGCTTTACTTGAACCAACCAGCCACTTATTTGCAGCATGTTTTTCAGATGGCAGCAAAATGCAGCTAACATGAATTTGGTCCCAGACTGTTTCAATGTACAGCCCATTTCAGAAACACAGGCATGGCCCTAGTTCATTCCTTAGTTTACATTATGCAAGCATCTCTTTGGAAGAGTACTGCAGTGCTTCCCCTCTTCTCAAACTTCCCATAATTATTTGTTTGTCATCTGGCTAATTATAGAGCATGTTCCATTTCCCATCCAGCCTAGGGCAACTCATTAGCAATATGATTTCTGTCCAAAGCTGTTTCTTTTTGGATTAGGACGTAGGTGGCTGCAAAGCAAAAGGCATTGTGGAAAGGTTTTAATTTTCCTTACTCTCACCCACATGCTCTCTACAGTCAAGAGCCATTAGCTGTGGTGTGGGAGCGGGAAAGCTCAGGTTCATAGACACTTGCGTTTATTCAGCTGTTGTGAAGGAGGGCATTTTAGAGGAGGCAGAAAAGCAAGGGCTGTAAAGCTACACAAACAACATAACCCCCAACAGTGAAGGATGTAAGCAATGTGCCTGCCCTTCACAAACATATTCCCCTTTCCCGCAACTTCAGCAAGTGGCTGGGTATGGGAAAAGAAAATTAAAAAGCATGTCATAAAATATAGTAAGTGTAGAGCAATTTGGCAAAGTGCCTAGGCAAAGTGGCCTGCACTGTAAAATGAGGAGCAGACTCATATCCTCTGTTTGCATGGCAGCTTTGTTGAGGCAAAGCCAGAGGTGATGCTCCTTGCTTTTCTGAAGGCAACATAATTTCAAGCCTTGAGTTTCTATACATTTTCTTAAATAGGCAACTGCTAATGAAATTGTGAAGCACTGCAATGGATCCCCACAGATCTACACCAGCTAAATTGCTGGCACAAGTCTGAGAAAAGAAAGGGGGCAGGGAGGTTGCTGCCAGAAGGGATAGGATCTGGTGCATGCCATTGTCCCCAGATCTACCCCCTCCAGAAGCCTTCCTACCCCCATTCCTCCCTCTCTCCAGTGGCGTAGCTAAGGGGGTAGCAACTGTACTGGGCAACAGGCTTTGGGGGGAAACAACCTGAGCTTGACACTAGAGGCCAAAATTGTGAATACCTTAGTAGTTTCGAATAATACCATCATGTTATATATCATTCGATGCAGAATTTAATGCACAATGTAATCAAAACCATGTCAATGTACAGGTGGAGCCTATTTATATGCGTGAGTTCCGTTCCGTGACCCGGCGCAATTTAGAAAAAACGTGTTATGCTAAATTCCATACACAAATTACACAAATACGCTGCAGCCCAATACTTGGGGCTGGAAGGAAACTAAGGCAGCTGTTATCAATCCCCTCCCCTCCTTCACCTCCCCCCTCGCTCCATACTCAGCCCTCCCCATTGCCAGCTGTCCTGCTTCTTTCACAGGTGGGATGCTGAGCTTTTAAGAGTCCAGTCCTGGGTGTTTCTACTCAGAAGTAAACCCCACTGTAGTCAATGGGGCTTACTCCAGGAAAGTGTGGATCGGATTGTAGCCTGAGAGCCCAGTCCTATGCTTGCTCAGAAGTAAGTCCCATTCTAGTCAATGGGGCTTACTCCCAGGAAAGTGTGGATCGGATTGTAGCCTAAATCTCAAGCTTTGGCTTGCTGGGAAGACTTGCTTGCTGGGCTGTTTTGTTTGTGTAGGCTGGAGCACGGAGAGCCTGCACCATCTCAGTCTGAAGGGGGGGGATTCAGCAAACACTCCCTGGGTTTTTTAAAGCAATCCCCCCTGTTACTACTACACCTGCCCCTGTGTGTGTGAGTGAGAGAGAGAGAGAGCACTCCACCTTGCTGCATGAGCTCTGGCTACAGAGGTTTTCTGCCTGCCCTTCCCCTCTTCAGCCTCTTTGCTGGCTCAGGGGCTCCAGGAGTGTTACTGTTCCTTCAAAAGGGGAACCTCTTCCATGGCTCCAGGGCTATTTCCCCGCCTGTGCCAAGCAGAGCCTTTTTGCAGTGTTTTGGGCTGCCTTGCAGGGCAAAGGAGGCAAAGGTGTGTGCGACTTTTCAGTTCTCTCCACCCAATTTGAGCTGAGACAAATCCGCAGATAAAAAATCCGTGGATAAATAGGTTGCAGCTGCATCTGTATTCTACCAAAAGTTATAAGCAAATAACCAAAAACTGAAAACACAACTGCATTATGTATTGGTTTTCTTAACTCAAAATTGACCAATGAGACTGATTGTTCCCAGAGCCCATTGGTTGTTGTTATGATACAGATGGAACCAATAAGATATTAATAGGGGGCACTGGAGCTGAGCAGAGTAAGTGGGTGACAAGCTGCTGGGTGGAGGATCCAGATTTTCACCCATCTTCAATTTTTAAAAGCCAGGGCATGACGTCACTTCCAGAGCATCATTTTGAGCTTGGCACTGGGCTACACAATCATTAGCAATGCCACTACCCCTCTCCCCATTTCACCCCTCCCTGCTCCTCTTCTGCCCTCCCCCACCAACATACCTGCTTCAGCAGGTCCTTTCAGTAATACTGCAAAACAATAGCAGTACAGTACTACATATCCATTCCACCATGTATCTCCATTGGGGCTCTGAATTCTTGTTTACATTCTCCTGGCTTAATTACAAGAACACATTGTTTGCAAGTCTCAGAATGAAATACAGTCAGGAATCCTGGAACAGGGAAGAAGGCTGTGTAGTGGAAAGTCAAGACACATCATGTAAATAGATTGCCTTCTTTAATGAGCCCTGTGAACCGCTGCATCTGAACCTTGAAGCACCTGGGCTCAGCTATGTACAGTATATTTCAAGCAAACTGGTATCTAATCTTCAGTTCCATGCCTATCATAGTGGGTATAATTTATCCTGAAGGAAGACTAACAAAAAGCACTGTAAATCTGTTCATAATTTTCAATATGCAGATAACATTTAGAATGTGTGTGCATTAGATTTCAGCATGAAGCACTGAGGATCTGCCTCTTGAGTTCCCTGAATCATGAAAGCCCACTGCTAAATGTGACATTCATCAGATGAAAACCTAACAGAGCTTGAATAGCTGCAAAATGTCATGAAGCTCTACAGCAGCCTTTCAGCTTGAAAGGACACTAGTAGCCCGGGAGAAAGGCTTGCAATCTGCGCAGTATTAACTAAAGGTCTCTCCTTCCAGCTGTTAGTTCAAGACGTCTTCCAGTTCAGACCAAGAAGCCTAGCTCTCTAATGTGCAGTCATATTGTCACACACTGAAAGAAAGAAACCACCTGCAGCACCAATTCTGATCCTATTAACAAACGGCTACTGCATGGGGCTTGATGTTTCAGATCATCCATTCCCAAATGAACTACTGAGATTTACCAGCATGTCAAGGGAGCTTCTGAGCCGGCTATCAGACTACAAATAGTGAATTATAGAAACAATTTGGCCCAAGAGGGAAGAGTAATTCCTGTAACATGGGGCCTGAGACTTCTGTGGGCAGGTTTTCAGTGAAGCCTACCCAGCCAAAACTCATGTGAAATTATATTATCATAGGGTCACATTAACAATGAGTATCACAATAAGCCCTTGTAGTTTTGGTTTATGAAACATGTGGTTTACCTGCAAAACATATGGTACATATGGTAGTATGATTTAACATATATGCATACATATATACAGAATGCCTCAACTCATACAGAAGTATTACAACTCACTAATGAGTAGCAAGAATATTCCACTCCCCTTCTCTTCTATGGGGCTGCTACTGAGCCTGTTAACAGAGAGAGGACCAAAGCCATTCACCTCTGGAAAGAAAACGAAACAGCAAGATATATGATCTTCACTGAAAGGAATTGGCCTGTTGGCCATAAGCTACAAACCAGTGGTTCTGGAGTTAACATAAAACAAAAATGGCCCAGACCATGAGGTTTGTGCACTGTGACCTAAAGATGCTCACCACTAAGAAGATTTCCAAACATTGATATCCAGACTAGTCTATACCTTGATCCAAAGCTGGAAGGTCTGTTTCCCAACTCAAAATCCCGAGGTCAGTGGCTAAAATTGGAGTCTGGAGAGGATGCACACTTTAGACAATAGGTGCTGGTCTGTTGATCAGACAAGAGCATATAGTCAGACACCAATTTTTACAGTATGTTTGACCAGAAACGTCATAGTGCCTGGTAGGATTCAATGTAGCACACTCCAATTGCCTTCTGGAAGTGAAAAGAGCCCTGAAACCTGTGCACTGACAGCCCATAATAGCTCATTAGACTAGGGTCTAGCCTAAGACCATGAGGTTCTGGGTTTGTGTCCCCAACAAACAAACAAGAACAGCAAAATCTAAGAAGTGTTAAAACTAAACACATCTATCGGGGTGGGGGAGTAAATTTTTTAAAAATTCTAAGATGGACAACTCAATTCTATGACGTCATTTAGTTGAGGTGATGCAACCACCGTCCAAAGCATGAATACATGCTTGGCAAGCAGTGCATGGACAGCTTCCCTTAAAGCAGTGGTTCCCAAACTTTTTTTACTAGTGGCTCTCTTGACATACTGGGTCATTGGCTGTGGCTCCCCATTAGGGCTACAATCCTATATATTGTATAGGATGGTGGGTTTTTCGCAAGTATTCCACAGCTCCCCTGGCTGGTTTCTGCGGCTCCCCAGGGAGCCACAACTCACAGTTTGGGAACCACTGTCTTAAAGCTAATCTCCTCTCACCACAAGCATTTCTTTAGGAAAGCCAGGGACAGAAAGAATATGCTAGTGGTCACAGCTAATATGTACCAGGAAAAAGAATTATGATCCCAAACAAATTATCAGTAGAAAGCTGTATTCTGTTCTGGTATCATCAGTAGAAAGCTGAATTTTAGGATTGAGCTATTAGGCAACAATCCTGTAATTACATGATTGCCAACAAGCACATATTCTAGCCTCAAAACCACCTCCTCAGTGTTTTCATCCAAGGCAGACATGCACAGTAATATGACCAGTGAAACTTTCTGGGACTATGCTAAGAACTGCAGAGGGGGGCCCCCCTCCAAAACACAGTTTGGTAATGAGCAGTTCATTTTGACAGTTTATTACCAGTCTTTTCTTAAACCATGACTAGATTCATTTTCTCCTCTACAAAATACACAATCCTGCCACTTCTGTGATAGATGATAGCATACACAGTAGCATCCAAACCAGTCCATAGTTTCTATATACATTTGGAAGCAAGACAGTATAAAAATCTCCACTAGCCTCAGAATTTGCTGAAGAACAAACAATGATCAAACACAGCCCTCAACCCCCTGCAGGATTGTTTAAACCATGGAGAATGCAAGGCAGATGATCCAAGCCTATAAAAATGCATCCAGCATCACTTGCAGTAAATGTTTGAGAAACAGGATGACTATAAGCAGATCCTCATATGCCAGCCAAAACTGCAGATAGTTGCTCCTAGTATGGGAGTTTAAATAGTTTCCAGAGTCTTTTACAAGTGACCTATCTAGACCTTTACCTTGCTATGTGCCAGACAGGGCAAAGTTTCCTAAAGTGGTTCCTAATTCAAAATATAGATCTGGTTGTCTGAACTACTGACACCTCTCATACAGGTTTTTCGCACAACTTTTCAACCTTCCCAGTCCTCATTCTTCCTCGTATGACTTGAAGTGTGATGGGAGCAGGCTCATTGGTTGAGCCTGGGTCCCCACCAGCTCCACATACAATTTAAAATGGCAAAGTGAACAGACTGAAGTAGAATAACAGTGGCCAAACTTTCTAGACTTCCCATAAATCAAACATTAACTAGCATCACTAGCACACTGTTGCCTCTAGGCTGCTGAGCTGGAGAGTAGGTAACAGTGCAGTACAGGGAAGGACTGCAGTATTGACAATCGGTTATAAACCTGGTGGGGTAATAACTTACCCTTGTAAGGTGCACAGATACTGGCTAGCAGCAAGAGCCCCTTACTGACAGCACAACGTGGAATGCAAGGAACCCTATGATATATACATAGTTAAGTTAGTCCAACATGGCAAGCCTCCAGGTCTTCAAACTATTTTGGTTGAGTGCACAGGGCCTCCCAGTTGTAAATACTATCCTGGCTTGTTTGGATTACATTGTCTAGCATGAGGCCACGCAAACTTACTGCATATTTATTACTGCCAGGAGAAGATTTCAAATAATTTTACTTCACACAATCCCATTCTGAGACACATTCAGAAATAAAATGCTCAGCAACAGATTTCCTCCATGCAGCCATGCAAAGCCACAGAAAAGTCAGCCTTGCACCTTTGTACAGATTATTGTTTCTGACCTCATGATACAGAGGATGAGGATTTGTGTTCAATAAGGGCAGTAATTACCAAACTGTGAGATGTGGCTCCCCGGGGAGCCATGGAAACCAGCCAGGGGAGCCATGATATCCTGGCAAAAAACCTACTGTCCCATACAATGTATAGAATTGTAGCCTTTAGGGAGAGCAGCGGCAAATGGCCCAATAGGTTAAAGAAACTACCAGACAAAAAAAGTCTGGGAACCACTGAATATGGACATTAACAGTGCAATCCTTGGCATGTACACTCAGGAATAACTCTCATTTATTTCAAATGTGACTTTTTCCCAGATAAATGTGTATACAACTGCAGCAAAAGGTTCTGTGGCATTGCAATGAAAGCCACTAAGACATAAGGTGGAAATGTCTCTCTGCAGAAGCGTGCATGACCTCTGGGACACCAAGTGCCTCGGGAACAAAGTGCCAGGTAAGGCACCACGAGTTTAGCATCTGTGCGAGGAGAAGGAGAAGGCAAGAGGACCTCTGAGTTTTGGAGAAGGAGAGGGAAGACTCCCTGAGCTGTGAAGAGGAGAGGAGGAAGAGAAGGAGAAGGTAAGTTTACTCTGACTCTTTGTCTTCTAACCTTAAATCAACCTTAGATCAACACTGAAATTTAGCTTTACCTCTAGCTTAGCTTTACCTAAGCTAGGACCTAATCTAACCTGAGGGAGGGATTCTAAGGTCCAGCAAGTTGGGGCACAGGAGCTAGATAAGGGTAATAAAAATATATACATAAGTGCGTACAGAGGTCTACTCTGAGCAGGAGCAGAGTCCTACTTGTGAGTAATAGCCCAAGGTACAGGCACTTGGAAAAATAAATAAAACAGAGGAGGATAAAATTTTCACAATGGAGAGAGGTGAAAAGCGGTGTGCCCCAAGGATCTGTCCTGGGACCGGTGCTCTTCTTCAAAAATGACCTGGAGACAGGGGTGAGCAGTGAGATGGCTAAGTCTGCAGATGACACCAAACTTTTCCAAGTGGTGAAGACCAGAAGTGATTGTGAGGAGCTCCAGAAGGATCTCTCCAAACTGGGAGAATGGGCAGCAAAATGGCAGATGCGTTTCAATGTAAGTAAGTGTAAAGTCAAGCACATTGGGGCAAAAAATCAAAACTTCACATATAGGCTAATGGGTTCTGAGCTGTCTGTGACAGATCAGGAGAGAGATCTTGGGGTGGTGGTGGACAGGTCGATGAAAGTGTCGACCCAATGTGCGGCGGCAGTAAAGAAGGCCAATTCTATGCTTGGGATCATTAGAAAAGGTATTGAGAACAAAACGGCTAATATTATAATGCTGTTGTACAAATCAATGGTAAGGTCACACCTGGAGTATTGTGTCCAGTTCTGGTCACCACATCTGAAAAAGGATATAGTGGAAATGGAAAAGGTGCAAAAGAGAGCGACTAAGATGATTGCTGGGCTGGGACACCTTCCTTATGAGGAAAGGCTACGGTGTTTGGGCCTCTTCAGTCTAGAAAAGAGACGCCTGAGGGGGGACATGATTGTGACATACAAAATTATGCATGGGAAGGATAAAGTGGATAGAGAGATGCTCTTTACACTCTCACTACACCAGAACCAGGGGACATCCACTAAAATTGAGTGTTGGGAGAGTTAGGACAGACAAAATAAAATATTTCTTTACTCAGCATGTGGTTGGTCTGTGGAACTCCTTGCTGCAGGATGTGGTGATGGCATCTGGCCTGGATGCCTTTAAAAGGGGATTGGACAAGTTTCTGGAGGAAAAATCCATTATGGGTTACAAGCCATGATGTGTATGTGCAACCTCCTGATTTTAGAAATGGGCTATGTCAGATGCAAGGGAGGGCACCAGGACGCAGGTCTCTTGCTATCAGGTGTGCTCTCTGGGGCATTTGGTTGGGCTGCTGTGAGATACAGGAAGCTGGACTAGATGGGCCTATGGCCTGATCCAGTGGGGCTGTTCTTATGTTCTATTAAGCCAGGCTTTGCCAAAGATACACAGCTATATAAAGGAAACCTGTAATCATCCCCATGCTGTGGTACTCAAAGGCTTTTGTTTTTATATTTTTTTTTAAGGCAGAATCTTATTTTATATTCTCTAACAAACAGTATGAAATAGTGTTGCTTAGGAACATTTGAACACCACATGCACGAGAGAGAAATTCTAAACAATATTTAAATTTTAAAAGCTCTACACACTAAATGAAGGTATCTACCAACAAAAGAAGGTAAATTAATCTATATCTGATAAATGGTAAATGAAGCCCTTTTCAGTCAGGTTTAATATTTGCTCTACAAATGTAGTATGATTTTGTAGTGTCTACCATCTTAATATTATTTGCCTGGCTCCTGCACTAGCAAAACTATCTCATATTCTGTTGACACATGGTCAGCCCATCCACAACACAAACAATGATGTTGGGCGATGGATTAGAGAGGGAAGCACCAAAGTGACACTCACTGCCTCCCTCCAATCTGCGGCCACTGGAGCCAGTCTCCTTACTTCACCCCTTCCTCTGCATTGGGAGTGCTCCCAGTATGCTCCACATTTCCTGATTTGTTTAATATGCCTGTGTGGAGGAAGGGGCAAGGTTAAGAAGTGTGTGGGTTTCAGGAGGGGCACAGCAATAGTAATAGGGAAGGCACCACTGTTAGGCTGGTTTGGGTACCCAAAAGTTTCAGCTGCCCCTATGGTGACTTCATCAAAACTTAATGGATGCTCCAGAATGTTTCTATATTTTCCTTATATCTGTCCTCAAAATCTATTCTGTCAGTGAAGCCTTTGGCATAGTCTGTTCCCCATACTGTATCGCAACTAAGCCGATGTACACACGTACTATTTCTTGCGGGCCTCAAACTTCTCTCTCCATCTATGCTTAGGAAGAATGAATGCAAGGATATTCTAATGACCTTGTGGGAAAAGAAAGTACCACATGGCGTGTTACGAGGGTTGCAGCCAGCCTAAAATCAATAAATTGGAAAGCACACATTGAAATCTTCTGACAAAACAGAAGTCAAAGAATTGATTTAATTTGGCTAATTGGAGCCAGTACAAGAGTCCAAAATGCACAGATACCGCCCAGCTGCTGGAAATAAAGGCCCTGACAACTCCAGTATCTTGCCCTGTATGCTAATCACCAGTCTGAGAATAGAAGAACAGAAGAGAAAGGCACAATTTATCCTCTCTGGGGCACATGTGAACACCACAATTAATCTGACCAACACTTGCTCTACTGGCCACTCTCTTTTAATATAAATTGGGGGAGAAACATAGTACTCTATCTACAGTGGAGTTAAAAAAATTCTTATTTATGTTCATATAATATGATTATTGTTGCTGAAGAAAAACAGAGTTACTTTTGCATTTGTTCCCTCTAGGGTCAAATCCAAATCAGGTTAAGTGGAATTCTTTATACAAAACTCAACTGCACCAACTGTTCAAGACAGCAAATGGCAGTTTACTATCTGTTCTTCCTATCTGCAGCAGATTACACTAATGGCTGCAAGAGAACATACAGTGAATGGACAAGTTCAGTGCATTACATTAGGGGAGGGAAAGCTGGATTGCATCAGAAATGGAAAACAGAGATAACGGTTCCAAATCTGTTGAAGGTCATGAAGACATGGGACCAATGTGCATGTGACTTTCAGACATTCACTTTGTTAAATGTAATGGATTGTCTCAGGGTATTAAAGGCATTTTAAGTCTCCTATTATTCCTGTACTTGGATTAGATTTGCCAACACTAAACCTAGCACCTACAAGTGATAAAATAGGTGGATGGATACGTTCTTTTTTGAAGAACAGGGGAGAGAAGACTTCCAGTTCAATTTTTATACATGAAACAAGGCTACACATACAAAAAGGAATAAAATATAAGTAAAGCTTTATTCCAATAGGATAAGAAACTTTACAGGAACAAGATGGATTAGATCATATTTACAGTTGGACCTTGGTATCCACTGGGGTTCCATTCCAGAACCCTCAAAAGGATACTGAAATCAGTAGATACCAGGGGCTGCCTTTAAATGCATTGTAACAAGGTATAGTGATGCTATACTGCATTCAGTCACTAGATGGGCTGAATAATTCCATGAGATTTCATTATTTACCATCTAGTGGGTGAATGCAGTATAGCATCTATATCAATGCATTCTGAGGTGACAATGGAGGAGCGAGAAACCCAAAAGTGGTTCTTTAAAGCTATCTTTAACCCTGAGAAGCTTGCAGCTGGTGCTGTTTAACAGCACCAAAGTAGGAATTGGTGTTTTGGCACTTTTTTTTCCTTGTTACAAGATATTTAAAGGTAGATATCAGTGGTGAGTCAAATCAGTGGATGCCGAATCAGTGGATATTGAGGTCTCACCTGTACATTGAAACATAAATATCAGATTTTCATATTAGCAGCATACATGACTGATTTTTAAATGAGTGGTCAAATTTAAACTCCAATCATTTTTTTACTAAGCAAAGTTATCATCCTTGGCTAAAAGAGCAAAAACGAAATGGAGCCTGTTCATTAGATCTGGTACAGCTTTTCACTCTCTGGGAGAATGGACTATGTATATGTAATGAAGACGCTAATGGTACAGCAGATCTTTGTCATTACCTATAGCATTTGAATAGTATGGTATGCAAGATAGAAAGCAGAAATGATCAGATTCATGGGCCATTATGCCAGTACAATGAGAGCAGCAAAGCACCCAGAAGAGAACCCTGCATGGAAGTGGGGATTAATCAGCAGAGTGCATGGCAGAAATGGAAGAGAAACGAATGAGAAATTCAAGCTCATTATCAATCACAAAATACTCAGAAACCTGAACACCAGCAACACAGTCCCAAAACACATAGTCCCTGCATAACAGCCACTTTAAAATCACTCCCTATGATAGGCAGCAAACCTTTCCTTTGCAACAGTTTGCCCTGCAGATCAGGTGACTGCTCCATGCAACTTCAAGACTTCCACAACAACTAAGTAGGTCAGCTGTGGTTGCATAAATATGCCATGGGATGTGGAGACAAATGCCATAGTAACAGCTGTATCATGTGAACTAGCTCTTAAACTGAGCATAGTCTAGAACAGTGGATTGTGATATAGCTGGAGCAACACTTTACCAGGGAAAGAGCAGAGTTCCCAGACAATTTATAACTTGTGCTGCTTAGTGAGGACTTCCCTGGGCCAGTTTCAACACAGAGGTATCACCAGGCTAACCCTGATTAATTTGCAGGTAATTAACAGAATTCAAGCCATTTTAGTGAACATCCATGGAAACTGAAAGTTAAAGCTGTTGAAATGAATTCCTCTTGACCTACACATGACCTATTTGTTCAATGAAAGATGCCGAGAAGACACAACACAAGGCCTCATAGGACAAATAGGAAATTATGAGCCCACTGAGGAGAAAAGGAAGATCATGTGGCCGGATGGCTGCAGGAGATTAGACACTCTTAGTGAAAACGTTGATTACAGAAGATATCTCAGCTTGGACTGCAAGCCCTCCTCCATTGTTTGAGATTCCTTCTGAGCCAGCTGGAAAGGCCATTTTTCCTTGGATGCGAAGTCATTGTTTCCAACCCCTGTTTTCTTTGGAACGGAAATAAGTGGCACGGTTTAGCAAGAGTCCCTAAATAAGAGGCTTGATGAAGAAGGAAAAAGACAAAGGGCATCTTTGCCAAAAGCAGCATTTTTGTTAAGAGTATAATTTAATTTCGCACTTAAAGCTTCAATAGAACCTTCTCATTTTGCTTTACAACATTTTTCAAACAGCATAGCTATAGCAAGCTCACATTCACTAGGCAAGAAAATGACCATCATGTAACTTTCTTATGGCCATATGAGGTGTCAGTGACAGGATTAAACAGTATAGGGAGGATATGACACTTCCCACTCTTGCCATGCAAAAGGTTTGTCTCATAATGTTGGGGTTGTACTAAATTTCATAAACTGATTCAAGTGAAGCCATGGTAAGAACTGATGGATTCACAGCCCTATCCTCAAGATACATCAGTATTCTCTGTGTATGCCAGCACACACCAGTATACGAGTCCACCTGCCAGTGGACATGCCATGAATGCCACTGGTGCTGCACATAAAAAACCCCCAAAAACCCCACTGTGTTGTCATAGCTGGGCCTGACCCTCCACTTGCCCCCACCCAGTTCACCCTTATGCTGTGTCTCTGGCCACCTGCATTAGGCCATTACGCCTGGGTGGATGAGGCAATTGTCTCCATGGACATCAAATCAATGATGTGCTAGTGTCACACCAATGATGCATCACTTGGGCTGTAACGGGGATTCCATAGATGCTGACAGCTTTGATGGGAAGATACCTAGGCAGTGGTGATACCTAGGCAGGGTTAGGATGGGAGCATCCATGTGATGTTGGTGCAGTGTCTGAATAGGATTGAGCCATACAATTAATTTATCTTTCCACTTGGGTTAAACCCAAGTGCAGAGAAGGTGCATCTGACCCCTTTATAACTTTACTGTAAATTCTTACTCATATACTCAGTGTGGCACACATTGCAAATTATTCTATTAAAAAAGGATTCAAAATTCTGAGGATAAGAAAAAATAAAAAGTACTTCATTCATCTGAAGTAATATGGGAGCAAGAGGAAATATTCCCATTTCAGATAACTTTTTTAAAAATCAGATTTACCCTTGGCTTTTTCTTCTAGGAACTCCTGGCAGGGCACATTGGGACATCTCGTTTTAGCCTCACAACCTTGAGAGGTTAATTAGGCTGAGAGAAAGGAGAATGATTTGCCCAAGGCTATTTCAAGCTAAATGGCAATTTGAACCCAGGCCTCTCTAGTTCAGTTAAGGTTCAGTTGATTTGAACCATCAAATCCCAGTTAAGGTAAGACAAGTGATGATCTACAGATCATAAATTCAAAGACTGGTCATACAGAAAAGTAATATTTTCTTAAACGTGAATTTTAGGAAAGTGTTCTTGTAGAAATGCTTTTATAAATAGCTCTGTATTGAGGGGGGAACTACACACACACACACACACACACACACACACACTTCTCTACATCCCAGGGTCCCCACAGTTCAATGCACAAATGATGAACTAATTAGAAATCATTCATATAGAACATGGTCACAGTCACGAACATCAGCAAATGAAGCAAAGTAAGGGTGCAATCCTAACCCCTTAAGTCAGTGCTTTCCAGCACTGGCACAGGTGTGCCAATGGGACAAGTGCTGCATCCTGCATTTAGATGTCACTCACGGAGGCCTCCTCAAAGTAAGGGAATGTTTGTTCCCTTACCTCAGAGCTGCATTGCCCTTATGCCAGTGCTAGAAAGCACTGACATAAGGGGTTAGGATTGCGCCCTTAATCTTTCATTGACAATATATGTTGAGGTACACTTTTAGAAACCAAATGCAATGCTAATAGCACCATCCTATCCCCCACATAAGCCGGTGCAGTAGTCTTGCGCTGGCTCAGTGTGGCAAACGTGCCATAAAGCATGTTTGTGACTACTTGTGATCCGGCAGTGCCTACCCAATGGCCTGGGGGTGTTCCAGGACCAGGGAGGTGTGTGGGATCAGTGGAGGTCACCTCCACTGTATCCTAACTCCAGGACGGGCAGCCCTACATGGGGATTCCGAGATTTGCGCCAGCTAAATAGCTGGAACGGATCTGAGAAGCCCCATAGGGACAGCTGGGGTTTCACTCAGGGTAAGGGGAAATCAATCCCTTTACCCCAAGAACTCCACCCCCATCTGAGCTGCATTGGATGAAGCATAGACCATGCATATGAATACATGGCAGGAATCTGTATTTTTGGCATGAAATTTAAACAGTAAGAGGAGGGCAGAAAAGCCAAATGAATGACGAAAATCATGTCAAGTATTCCTCTGCCCATAGTTTTGGAGGAAGCCTAATTACTGATGCATTTATTTTTAAATCTGTTTTAGCTAAAAAGTTAACCAACCATGTCACTTTCACCATGTCATTCCAACTCTCTTTGATGGCTGAAATCAACTAACAAGTGCTCCAGGGGATCTGTGAAGGATGGGAGGAAAAGGGCACTCTGGGTTTCCACTAGCACTGATTACAGCTCAGGCATTTTAATTGATTTTCTTTCCGCACAATAAAAAAAATTGTGAGAGTTATTTATTCATAAAGTTTAAAAGGGGGCTGGTAAAAAGAGAGCAATTTTGCTGCATTTGGCGCCTCATCCTTATCAAAGCTGTCACAGGACACATAATTTTTTTTTTATTTTATCTGAAAAAATGCCAACAAAATCCAGAAAATTCACAGCCTGTGGGGTGTAAAGTGGAGGTGTTTCTCCCTTATCTCATGTATGAAGAGTTTAGATTGAACATGCTGAATAATGTGTGACAAAGCAAGAGACATGGAAATTAGCCATTTTAGTGTTTTGCTGCTTCAGTGCCTGCATCCACCCCCTCTCCTGTGAGATCAGAGTTCTGGTTAACAACTACATTGTCAAGCAATAACCAACAGCTCGGTCTGAAGCTACATAGTTTCAGGTCTGAGAACATCTTTCCCCAAAGACATGACTGAAAGGATTTCCCCTCACCCTCATGTCCTTGGCTAGCACCATGTTCTAAGTTCCCACAGCTTAAATCTGTGGATCATTAAAGATACAGGCATTTAGTGAAAGCTCGTTTGGGATCAGAAAGATTCATGCTTCTCTCACTGAGGCTTCAAAACTCAAAAGGCAAGAGAAGGAACACTGTTTAAAAATCAGTCTTTTAAGTTACTGATTTTAATTACATTAATAGAATTTAAAAATAGACTTTAGAATTAAAATTATTATTATTATTATTATTATTATTAACAGTATTTATATGTTAAATACTATTAATGTTAATGTTAAATACTATATATGTTAATTTTAAAATTAAAAGCCAAAATAGAATTTGGCTATTAGGAACACAATGATAGATTATGATACAGGACTATAGCTCAGTGGTACAGAACATGTTTTGCATACAGAAAGTCCCAGTTTGAACCCTTGGCATCTCCAGGTTGGGCTGGAAAAAGACCTCTGTCTTAAACCCTGGAAAGCCAGTGCCAGGATTGTTAGTGTCAACAGTACTAAGCTAGATGGACAAAGGTTTTCCCTCAGCAGGAAGCTGTTATGTTCATATATCCCACATATTCCAAAAGTAGACAGTAAAGAAGACTATAATGGAAGTTGATCTTGAATGGATTGTTTGTCTTCTAAGGGTAGACATATGCATACACATGCATGCTTTCAACCCAGAATGTTTATATATATTTGAACAATGTATGTAATTTGACCTGGGAAGCCATGCTCAACAACCCAAAACTGCATATTCCCCTGCACGCAATTTCAAGTGTTTAAGCTTCTATGGCTATCAGCTCCCCTTGAGCAACAGTCTACTTGAGAGTAAGGTACTACACACAGGCTAGACAATGGAGGCACCGACCCCAGTCTTACTAGTTTGTTTACCCACTTCTATAATCTGTTTCAGAGGAAGAATGAAGCAAGCGCTTATAAATGCTGTGCCGCCCATCCAGAAACCAGCACTGTACACTACAGGAATAAATCTGGGCAAATGAAGGGAATGTCTTTCTGCTGTGAAAGAGAAGCTCAAGAGGATTCTATAATGCTCATTTATGAAGCATTCACTATGCTTCATAAAACCCCTTCCTTTCTTGGTCGTCTTGTCTACTGTTTGATACTTTTAACTATGGACATCTCTCAATGGTCTCAAGATCACATAAAGAAGACATCACAACTTTTGGAAAGCAAGGAGAGAAGATTGTCTTTCAAGCAACTGCCCCCAGCTGCTCCCTCATATTTACGAATTCTTATTAAAAAGTGAGTAATGGGGTAAATAATGGTAGAAGGGTCTTTATTTTATTCCACCAGCCTCCCAGGTGTACATACATATAGAAAGGAGGAAACTGCAGGAATAAAATCCAGATAGCGTATAGGCAGCATCACCAGGAACAAATGGTGACTCAATCCAAATGACTCCTATAAGGCTGAGCAGTACACAGTCATGGCCCAATAGGACAGATATGCCCTTTCTTGCATTAATTGCTTTCCATGCTGAAAAGAGCATTTATAGCTATGAATGGAACCACTCCAATAAGCACTATATGGAGGGGACAACTTGGAGGATCCAGTCCCCACCACCACACAAGGGTACTGGGAGACTGCAACATTCAGTATATTTCTGGCATTAAACATTTTTAGCAGAAGTCAGAACAGATAAAAGACAGGCAGCTGTAACACCCATCTCCAATCAGTCACATCACATGTGCAGACCACACCCATGTTTTGGCTACTTAACCAATTTACATACTTTACTGCAACAGGCAGATTCATTCACCATTGTAGTGTCCAAAACAAGTGTCTCATAAGTGGCCAAAACAAGGCTCTGGTCTACTCAAGAGACACTAATGTTAGGAAAGGTTTGAGAGAAGGGAGAAGAAAGTCATTTGAGGGACAGAAGTAGAGCTTTTTACCTGCAGAGCCTTTAAGAAATGACCTACTTCAAAGTAATAACACTACATGAAAATTCTGCCACTGCACTGGACCATTCCAAGAGCTCACTAGTCTATACAGCATAGCATGTGACATAGTTCATAAGATGGCAGGTGTTTTATGTAAAAGCACTTTAAGAACAAATGCTTGTAATCAGTGATGGGAAGATGCCTTATGTGTCAAAGCAAATATTTTGGACACAGTGAGTCCTGAGCTCAAGCCACAGCAACTCCAGTGAGTGGAATTCTAAGAAGAAATGCAGGAAAGATTCTGCATTACAAAGCTGTCAATCAAAGCAAGCCAGTCTGGGGCTAGAAGATCATTGGTTTTCCTCAGTATAATAACTTATGTAAAGCAATTCCCTTCCCAAAACAATGCCCAGCTGAGAAAGCTGAAAACCAGACATAATGGGAAAACTTGAGATATGAGCATTCCAGATTCATGTGGTAGGGTGTCAAGTGTCTAGCTCCAAGGCAATATTTTTCAAAATGCAGCCACATGTGCTTTTTGTGTAGTCACAGCAACAAAGCATAGAGGGAGAGGCAGCATTAATCTCAAGAGTTTTCGAGAGTTCAAGATAGTCTAATGAAAGGATTTCCCCCCACACACCAACAGAATTAAAAGACTGTAACAGCTGTATCTATGTAACAGGGAACAGAAGGGAAAAAAGGTAGAATCGGATCCAAGATAGGACTGATGTGCTAGGGCAAGGGTGTCCAAAGTTTTTGGCAGGAGGGCCACATCATCTCTCTGACACTGTGTCAGGGGCCAGGGAAGAAAATAATTAATTTACATTTAAAATTTGAATAAATTTACATAAATAAATATATTAAAGATGAACTTATGAATGAATGAAGGTCTTGCAATAGCTCAGGGCCTATAAAAGGCCTTGCACAGAGCAAGGCTGGCCTTTCTTTTGCTGCTGCTACTGCATCACAGATGTGAAACAACAAGCAGTGGAGGGAGCCCTCATCCCACAGCTCATGCAAGAGGTCAAACAGTCACCCTCACACTGAGAGCGGTTGCGTCGGGCCAGTGTGGGCTCCAACAAATCTTCAGAGGGCCAGACACTCATTGGAGACTGGGGACTCCCTGAGGGCCGCATTGAGAGGCCTCGAGGGCCAGGGTTTGAGCACCCCTATGCTAGGGCAATGGTAAATCAGATGAAAATAGGTTATAATGGGGAGAAGAGAGAAATGAAACAAGGGAACCACAGCACAATCTACATGTTTACTCAGAAATAAGTTTCACTGTGTTCAATGGGACTTACTCCCAGACAAATGGGTATAGGATTGCAGCCTCTGAAATTTTAAAGCAGATGAAGACATAGCATCCAAGAGCTCTCAGATCAAAGGAGTTATTGAGAAGTCTTAGCAAGTACCAGGCAGATAAACAAAATTGACAGAAATGAAGTGTTGAAGCCCCCGGGTACTGATCAGAGCTTCATAGATGGCAAATGGACGTGACCAGATGCACAAGAGGCCATGGTAAGTTCAGCAGGTGCAGCCTTTTTCATCCTGCATGACAAGCTACATCTTCTGCATTGAGCTGCAAATCAAAAGTTGCCTGATTTGAATCTCACTTCTGCTATGCACTCCCTAGATGACCTTGGGTAAACCACTTGCTCTGAGCCCCAGTTCCTCAGCTGCAATATGGGGATAACAATGCATACCTACCTTGCAGAGTTATTGTAACAAGAAGAAGAAAAAGATGTGACATGTTTTGCATACCCAAAAGTGCTACAGAAATGTTTATTATTATCTTACACTAGGTCAGCTTACATCTGGAGGTGCTCTAGATGGCATCCAAGTGAAGGCAGCAAGCCTCCATTATGGAATGAATTTATGTCAAACTGCAGAATTTGCTTCACTTCTGTGGTGCAGGCTCAGGTCTTTACCATCCAATGCCATCTTTAATCAAGATACTTACAGTTTTACCATTATCACAAATGTGCTTTGGATTTATCTGAAGTATAGTCAATAATGTGAAATATAATCCTGACAAATGTCTTAACAAACAGCATTTTAAGAAACTAGCATGCATACACGGTTCCAAAATGGATTTTTAGAATTGGGTTAATCAAGCTTAACATTACTTCAGCTGGTTTATATAACCTTTAGTCGAGACAGGTCAGGACAAAAATAACTTGCGTTAATCCATATGCGATCTATACAGAATGTGAGAATTAACAGTTTTGCAGATAAATTGGATGCTGTTAGCTGTTCAACTTGGGAAAAGGCAGATAATAGGGAGGCTACCATATGGTTGAGTGATAATGCAAATACAATCAGCCATATATATGCAGGCAGCTTGCTGAGTTCACATAGCTGTCATATAGCCGAGTTCATATAGCTGCCTAGAAGGTGAACACTTGTTACTCTGAGGGTGGGATTACACAGGAGAGTTGAACAATAGGAGAAACTTCTTAATAGTAAGAGCAGTTTACCAATGGAAACTGCACTGAACAACAATTTGAACTAGAGTCCTAAAGGGCCCCCTTCAAATCTATGTATAACCAGTTGGCAAAAAAAAAAAGCCTTTTAAATTTGCCCTTTTATATTTTGCGGAGGGAGAGGAACTTTTTCCTTTTTAAAAAGATTTCCTTTTTTAAAAGATTTCCTTTTAAATCTTTTTCCTTTTTTTTAGCTTTCAAGCCCTCTGAGGACAGGGAACCATTTATTTAGCTGTGCAAACCACTTTGTGAATTACTTTCTGTTGAAAAGCAGTATATAAATATTCTTAACACAACTACCACCTCTCAGCATAAAGGTTGCCTCTTTTATATTGGTCCAGCTCTTGTATGGGTAACATGACATGAATTAAGCAGGTAAAATTGTTTCGTGCACCCTCCTCCCCGATCTCCACAGCAGGGAAACCTTCACCTGCTTAATTTCATCATGTCAGACTGCTGCTAAAGGCTAGTTTTTGGCCTTTTTTTTTTTTTAAACACATAGCAGTTGTATTCATTGATTGAATTCAAGCATGTTTCCATGTAAGCATGTTGCTATGTAAGATGGCAACTGGCTCAACTCTCCTACCATAGATGTTTTTGGCACAAACGCAGCTTCCTTTTGGGCTTGATGAAGATTTTACAAATTTTGTAAAATGTGGTGAGCTTACTCAAACTACTAGGTCACTATGGAGCAAAAAAAAAAAAAAAAAAGACACCGCCACTCATAGGTCCTTGGTTTCCTCCCATCATCTCAGCTGTTAGTATCTAACCTAAACTGGGAAAACCTCTCCTACTTCCCACTTCAGTTGTCATAAGAAGCAGAGACAACCACAATTTTTACTATGTACCTATATCCTCTCTTTCCCCCCTCTCTCTTTTTTTAATCTGTGCACTGCATATTCACAAGTGCACAAATGAATACACAGAGCTACATCAATTTCAGCAGTCTTCCTACTTTTTGTATCCATGTACCACCCAAATCCATGTGTTCCCTGTCTGTATTTCTACAGTTCTTACTGCTAGATGTCACCAGCTTTGTTATAGAGAGCATAACAAAAATACACATTTCTGCTTTATTACAGAATTATGTAAATACAGAAGCTGGCTGTTGCAGCATAGAGATATGATCCAATGGATCTGTACTTATAAAAGCTGTTCCAAAGTCAGAAGTACCAGAGAAAAGGCAAAGCTATTATTGAGCAATACTCACAATGAGCTTTGCAATTTAGGGCACATGCAGTGTGGGAGATCTGTGATCAGATCTCTCAGTCATTTTTATTTTCATCACAAGCCAGAAGGCTATGAATTTGATCAGAGCAGCAATGCTGCAGGATGGGGGGAAACCTTTCTTTCATGGTGTGTTCCTGATGAGAATCATTTTCTCCTCCCCAAGTATCATCATCAGACCTGTAATGGAAAAAATACAGGTACTATTATGCATCTAATACACTTGATGGAGGAAATCTAGATCAGAAAACATACAGGGAGGAATTAAAAATTCCCTTCCCCAGAGCCATGGCTCCTATCAACGTCAGAGCCTACCCTACTTTAAGTTTTAAAACAAAGCACCAAGAATGCTGATCACTGATCTCACATGCAGTTTGCCATCATGCAACCTGAAAATAAGCAGAATATGGAGCAAGTACACCATGTGTTCACACTTTTCTGAAATACATGAGTGGAAAGAGACAGTTCTGTAAGCAAAGGAAACAAACCCCACTCAGATATGTTCTTACCATATGGTCCTAAGAAATCAATGCAAAGTCCCTTCTCTAGATTGTAGACTAGTGGCACAATCAGCATGATACCCCCTCTAAAGAGAACATGGAACTTCCAGCACACTAGTGCTTTTATTTCACTTTGCAGAGGGTTCTTCTAAGGGCCATTGCCCACCAAAAAAGCACCATCAAGCACGCACGGACATGCAAAAAGGGCAAAACTGCAGAAGAACAGCAGACAGAATTACATGATAGAATGATAGTTTAAAAAAAGATATCTGGGAATCCAACTGGTGCAAGCAAATAAATAGCCCATGTTGTATCTAACTGTGGAGCTGGAAGCAAATCTATCTACCACTACTAAAAATGTGAGCAAGTAATTGTCCTGCTTGGGCTAAATTCAGATATACTGAATTTGCAGGACTTGAGTAGAATCTGAGATCTCTTCAAATTGCCGGTCCCTCCCTCTCAGTGTATTCCAATAGTTCCTGCTCTTGAAACTAATTACCAAAGATCGGGGGGGGAAAATACTGCATAGTTTCAACATATTTAGCAGTTTTTCTGTCACTTAAAGCTAGCACTGTTTCCTTAGCAATATCTTCTTCCCACGGTTTCCTGTTCTGCATGCTACACTAGCCAGAGGCATTATGTACCAGGAATATCAAAATGCACAAGTAGATTTACAGTCATTAATCTCATATATATATTTAAATTTAAAGAAATCAACCCAAATAAAGCAGCTTATATTTTCTGAGAAACTGCAGAGATTTATACAGGCTTTATAAACCAGACCTTATGAAGGAAGGAGATAAAACGGGCAGGATGCCTAGCAGTTAGTAGTAGCCCTTTCTCCCTTGCTGTCTGCTTCACTTTTCTTACTGATCAGATTGGGGTTACTGGAAACTCAATAGTCTTCCCACTGCCACAACCCAAAACTGGGAAGTCCAGACAGAAAAAGGTCACCTTGGGAAAGCCCCTCTCCCAGGTTAGAAGAAGCCTTAAATACAAAGGGTGCCCCCTGAAACCAAACAGTAGTGGAACTTAAGCAATTGGACTCAACAGTCTGCTTCCTCCCAGATGAACTGGGACCTGCCTGGAACATGGACTTTATGAAAAGACTAAAGATGTAAGGCAATAAGGAGTATGCAAAGGATCAAATCAAGGCACATATCAAAAGGTAAATTGAAATGACAAAGGTGGACATTGCTGGCATAGATTAAAATGCAAATACCAAATAAAACAAATTTCCTGGCTAACCGCATACTACCTCTGTTCAACCTACTCATGCTCTTCCAAGGTCCTGGTTCCTTAAATTCACAATGCTGTAAGGGCAGAGTGACCAGAAGTCCTCTTTTTCCAGGACCTGTCTTCTTTTTGAGCCCCAAAACAGGAGGAAAATGGGCAACAAATTAGGATTTTCACACCAAGAATATGGGCCTGATTTGTTCCCCCTGCCACATGAAAGCTAGCAGCTTCGACTGAAGCAACAGAACCAGCACTGGAGGGCTGAGGTGCACACAGACACAAGCACAGAGTTTAAGAGAAGCCTTTTAAGCAGCTTATGTTGTGGGTGTTGCATTGTCCTCACAAGCCCTTCCCCAGATTCACAGAATTCTCCACCTAAGCAGGCAACCAGGAGAGCAAATCACACTGGAAGTCAGACAGCACACTTTCTAAACATAAGTGGAGGAGGTGACAATATACTTTCCTTTTTTTTCCAACTTGGTGTCTCAACTAGACTGACTGTTGCTGAGCCTAGTGGTCAATAAATTGTGAACAGCAATACAGCTGTGAGAATCTGCCCCTGTGTCAACAGCCTTCCCTAACCCCTGTGGGTTTGTCCTCCAGGAGAATGATGAGACAAGGGATAAATCACATTCTGGGCACAGGACAGAAAGTCTTCCAGTTTTCCCCAGTGTCCTTTAAACTGGTTAACAGCTTGGACTAGAACAACATCGTTTTTGAAACTGTGAAAGCACCAAGTGGGCTGCTGAAATTTCTTACACACTGTTACCAAAATACAACAGCCTTCAGTTGTGGCCAGCAGATTTCCTTTCAGTTAACCTCAGCCTTATCTATAACCTCCTTCAGCTGATCTTCAGTAAACAGATATAGCCTTCCTCTTGTATATGCAGGTCATCCCAACATATGATTGATAGAGTTTGATAGGTACAGTACTTGGCTCTTCCCTTAAGGTACCATTTTGCATCTGGCTCTGTCCTAAGTTATTATTTTGTCACTGATCTGCTTTGTGGATCTATGGTTTTTAGCAAAAAATGAGGCTAATCCATCCAACCTGAAAACTTCCCACCCCTGCCCAGAGACCACTCCAAAGGAGACCTTGAGCCTGCTATTTTTTTCACCCTATAAAAGCTATTTGCTAAATTCTTGGACTTTCTTCAAGCCCCCTCCAGACCTTCACTGCAGTTGCACCACAAGATCCCTCTTTCCACTTCCAATCATTGATTCAGTCCTCTCTTTCAATAAGCAAAGAAAGAGAGAATGACAATTACAATCTGTAGAGAAAACTCTGATTCCCAAAGGAAGGCAGCACCACAGATGATAGACCTAAAACACAAAGGGAAAGGAAGTGGGGGAAACATGTCATCGCAGGAGTTTGCAGTCAGAATGAATTAAAATACCAAGAGAAGTAGATGGGACTGCAACTCAAATATTGCATATTCAAAACAAAGTGCTATATCTATTTAAAAGACAGTAGGAGAAAAATAAATATACGAGTGCTATGTGTGGAATCAAGATCTATAAGCATGTGGCAAGAAAACAGAGCACTGCTATAGCAAGAAGTCCTCTTCTTGGACATGAAGAGGGCTCCTCTGCATTTAAGAATTTTTGGAAAATCTTTTTTGGCAGAAGGAGATGGTGCTTGTGCCTCCACTACCCTAGGAAGGCGACTCTTCTGCAGTCCAGACCATATTTTTGTCCATTCCTTTCACTATGGCGCAGCCAGTTTGGTTCCCCTTCAAAACATGATGCCTGTCAAGTCCAATTCTGTGATGTGTAAGTTTATCATAAAGGCCCACTGTCGTAAACAAAGGGGGGTTTGGGAGACTTAAGGCTCTTGGTTTCTTGAACCTTAAAACCCTCAAGACCCCTTGCCCGGTATTGCCACCACCCTGTACGTTCCAGTGCCTCGGTCCAGGGACACTGAGACCCTCTAGGCTTAATTCTATCCCTTGCAGGCACTGAGCTCTTTCTCCAATTAAAGCCTCAGGCCTCAAGTTACTAGACCTCAACGAGCACTTGGTAGCTTGCGGAACGGCTAGACAGAATTCTGAATCTTTGTCTCCAATAGACAATGAAACAACTTAGTAAAAAATATTTTAGTTTATTAAGTACATAAGGTTACACACTCTACAATAAGGCAGCAAATGCTAGAGGCATAAGGTTACATCTAGGAAAATATCAGCAATAAAATAAAGCTAGCTGGCTATCTCTATTAATACCTATCTCTCACCTGGATCAGTTACTCTTGTAGATTTCTTAGCTCCAGGGTTACCTATGGGGCCAGGTGCCCATGATGGACAATGGAGCTCACAGGCATACAGGATGTTGCACCCAAAACTCTGTCCAAGAAGGAACCCCCACACCCCCTGGGCACTCATTATTATACTTCTTATGCTAATAGTACTGAGGTGACTTCATAATTATTAGACTGTCCAATCAGAACCCTTGAGGAACAGAACCTTCTTGAAGTTGGCCTGGTTGCTAACCCCTCCTAGTTCTTACCCCTCCCAACTAGAGATCCACAGCTTTGATAAGGCACCTCTCTGTCTGCTAAGGTGCTAAACATTCCAATTGGTTGTAATTCTTTTTATCTGTCCTTCCTGGCCAGCAAAGGAGAGACAACAAATCCTTTTGTTTATTTACTCACATTCCTGCAGCTGGGAACTGCTAGCAACTTGTCAGTTGCACTGTCTTAGTTTGGTTCAGGCTTCTCAAGCCAACCTAGGCCTAACATGTACTTATCCATGACACCCACCTTATAAAAAACCCCTTTCCTGATGAACTGCTTTGCTGAACCGCCCACAAAGCCCATTGGGTCAAACAAGCAACCGGCCAGAACTCTGGAAACTCACAAGCAAGGCACAACAGCAATGCCTTTTTTCAAATTTGTCTCCAGCATCTTGGACTTGGGAACAAAACAGATCACAAAGTGACGGATTCAGGATTGTATCTCTCAACTTCCCGCTTGCTTCCCCCTTGTTTCTTAAAATCAGCTACAGGAAACCTCAATTTTTATAAGGGCAGTTTAACACTTCCCCACCAAATATAAACTGTTTTTCCTAACAATCAATACCCCCCACAAGTTGTTAATGAACCCATGGGGGGGGGGAAGACTGCTATGATGCAGGTGCTTGTACTTTGAGACATACAAAATTATCCATGGGAAGGATAGAGAGATGCTCTTTTCCCTCTCACACATCAGAACCAGAGGACATCCACTAAAACTGAGTGTTGGGAGAGTTAGGACAGACAAAAGAAAATACTTCTTTACTCAGCATGTAGTAAGTCTGTGGAACTCCTTACCACAGGATGTGGTGATGGCATCTGGCCTAGATGCCTTTGAAAGGGGATTGGACAAATTTCTGGAGGAAAGGTCCATCACAGGTTACAAGCCATGATGTGTATGTGCAACCTCCTGATTTTAGAAATGGGTTATGTCAGAATGCCAGATGCAAGGGAGGGCACAGGGATGCAGGTCTCTTGCTGTCTTGTGTGCTTCTTGGGTCATTTGGTGGGACACTGTGAGATACAGGAAGCTGGACTAGATGGGCCTATGGCCTGATCCAGCAGGGCTGCTCTTATGTTCTTATGACACCCACCTATCCATAGGCTTATTAGTTCTTCTCCCCCCCCCCCATAGGCTTATTAGTAGTCTGAGCTGTGAGGAAGCCATTTAGATGAGAAAAAAGCTGCAGAGAGAAATAGTCCCGCCCCCCAACACTACCATTCAAAATCATAGACTCCAATCGCTGCATGAGAGTCAGCAGATTCCAGTCATGGATGTCCCACATTATTTCTATTTGGGTCCTGAAGGATGAGCACTACAAAAATGAAAATATCACATGGGTATATCTAGCTTTGATATAGTGTAGTGTAGTCATTTTCAACCACTGTGCCGTGGCACACTGGTGTGCCGCGAATGGTCTGCAGATGTGCTGTGGAAGTTTAGGGTAGGGTTATTTGTTAGTAGGGCCAATGGGGCTGTGAGCTCTCCACCAACAGCATGGTGTGCTTTGTCAATTGTCAAAACACTGATGGTGTGCCTTGACAATTTTAGCACCTTGTCAGTGTGCTGTGAGATGAAAAAGGTTGAAAATCACAGGTGTAGTGGTTTGACTTCCAGTCTCCCAGGGTCAACTTTTCCTGGAACACATTGGCTCCAGTCATAAAAGCACTCAGATCCTTCTTGCCATAATGCAAAACTCCTACTTATATTTTCTTCAACATTCCTCAAGCACCTCCCAGATGTCAGCAGACTTTTCATATTCAGAATGAGCTGTGTTTACAGCTGCAGACAAAAGCAAGTGAGGTGCTGGATTTGTTTGGTTGCTTAGAGAGGGATGATTTAAAGCCAAAGAGATAAAAACCCTTGAGGTTGTGCAGTGTATGAGAGGGTAAAAGAGATCTTCTTCGTCTTCCTGTTCACACCAGCCAAATCTCAAGTTTTGAAAAGATGAATAACTGTTATAAAGACTCACAAAGACTCCACTGCCTCCTACACATTCCACTCAAGAATCTGCAGAGAACACTATGACTCCCATCAAAGTAAGACAGCACCATAGACGGTAGACACAAACACCCATTTCTCTTCCTGAACTTCTGTGCTGAGCTGGGGAAGAGAACTCGTTCTGACAGCCAACGTGCTGGCAAGACACATTCACTCCCACTCTACCACATGCCACAAATCAAACAGCAGCCTAGATGCTTAGACACAGTTGAGAGGCACAAGCACCCTATAAACAGCATGAACTTGCCTTCCAAGGAAACAGCACAATTGATTCTGTTGCCACCAACATCTACCCAGGCTCCTGGCTGGGTGCCACAGGTCCCCAAGCAAAAGGTTTGAATTACGTACCGCATTCCTCTGGGACAACTCTACATGCCAGCAGCAGGAAGTCTGTCATACAAAACTCATAGCCCATGCTGATGCTGTAAAGACACACAACCCAGCTAAATCAACCAGATGAATGGGCAGGAAACCAGGTCATTTGTATGTACCCTAGGAAACAAGTACAGTGCACTAGTACAATACTCAAAAAACATCTCCTAAAAAGGCCACACTATCAACTTGGTTTCTTTCTGGCTTCCTTGGTATATTTTGTGTGCATATTTGGGGTACTAGACTGGAAGGCATCAGGGAGCCACTTGGCCATTGACAATGCCCTCTGTACATGGCTAGTGTTGTGGGAATGTTGTCATCACACGTCATTATGGGTGGCAGCAAAGTTTCCAAGAACATTGTGGACATTTCTGGGCATAAGCACCTATTTCTGGAGATGTTGTGTTGTGGTTATGCTGCTGTTTGACCACCATTGTAGTCCTGTGTTATGTTGGTACGAGCTATGGCATGGCAGTCATCTGGTACAGTAGGATCTCAAGACTGTCCTATAAGGCTGTTATCCTTCCACTTCAACATAAGAGACAGCTGCTCACCGAGAGACTGGAATGTGAAAGCAGGCAACATAACTTCACATAGCATTCCTAACTTGTACTCCATACAGCTACGAATATATTTGACTGATATCTTCAGTGCATTATAATAAGAATAATGATTTGCAGTTTAGGTTGTGTTCTCTTCATCTTGTAGGTGAGAGACATTTCAACACTAACAGGTACTACTGCAAAGTTTTGTTCTTAATAAATCATCAGTTAACACAGTTCAGAGGAGGCAATTAAAATTATGAATAGAGACTGCCCTCTAGTGACAGACATTCATTACTGCAAATTGCAGAAAAAAGTTTCATTAACATAAAAGACTGGAAAGCAAAAGCCTTTTGTTCTGCAAGAATGACAGAAATGCAATCACTACCAGCTCCTTGATTTGAGACAAAGTTGCAACTCCAGGAATACAAATGAAGAAGCAAGGGAAAAGATGGGTTTCTAGGGCAGTTAAAGGAAGAGCACACAGTAATAGATTCTGGTATAGTGCTGCCTCCTATTGGTTTGCAGAAGATTTGTGGGTCAGGCATCCTGCTGTTTCTAAAAGAAGGAAGACATTGGCCAGCTTCAGGTGTAATGCTAAACCATAATTAAGCAATGGTTTATTGTTACTAGCATGAACTCTGAGCTTGTCTTTTCATGTGCAGCAGTGGCAAATTTGTTACTTCCATTCCTGGTTTAGAACAAACTGTGGTTAAGCCATTTCTGCTCAACATTGCATATATGCAACAGGGACCACAAGAACATAAGAAGAACCCCACTGGATCAGGCCAAAGGCCCATCTAGTTCAGCTTCTTGTATCTCACAGTGGCCCACCACGTGCCTCAGGGAGCACACAAGACAAGAGACCCTCCCTTGCATCTGGCATTCAGAGACAACCTACTTCTAAAATCAGGAGATTACATTATATACATCATGGCTTGTAACCTGTGATGGACTTTTCCTCCAGAAATTTGTCCAATCCCCCTTTAAAGGTATCTAGGCCAGGTGCCATTATCATTTCCTGTGGCAAGGAGTTCCACAGACTAACCACATGCTGAGTAAAGAAATATTTTCTTTTGTCTGTCCTAACTCTCCCAACACTTAATTTTAGCAGATGTTCCCTGGTTCTGGTGTTATGACAGGGGGAAAAGAACATCCCCGTATCCACCTTATCCATTCCCTGAATAACTTTGTATTTCTCTTTTTCCCCCCCTATGTTTTATTTTATTAAATACAAATATAAAAGAAAAAAACTAGAAAATAAAGATATTATAAATTGTGTGGCAAGTGTGAAAATCTTGAACTACATTTCTTTGTTCTACTACAAAATCATGCAAAAGATTAGTTATCAAATCTTAAACAATCTACACTTATTAAAAAATACATTTTCAACACAAAAAGAAAATTTTTGTATTTCTCAGTCATGTCCCCCCTCATGAGCATTTTTTCAAGACTGAAGGGCCCCAAACACCATCACCTTTCCTCATAAGGGAGGTGCCCCAGCCCAGTAATCATTTTGGTCACTCTCTTCTGGATGTTTTCCATTTCCACTATATCCTTTTTGAGACATGGTGACCGGAACTGGACACAATACTCCAGGTGTGGCCTTACCATCAATTTGTACAAAGGCATTATAAAATTGGCCATTATGTTCTCAATACCTTTTCTAATGATCCCAAGCATGGAATTCCCCTTCTTCACCGCCACTGCACACTGGGTCAACACTTTCATTGACCTGTCCACCAGCACCCCAAGATCTTTCTCCTGATCCATCACAGACAGCTCAGAACCCATTAGCCCCGAGGTTCTCAAACTTTGAGGGAGCTTTATTCCCTCAGTAAGTTCTTGCGGGGGAGGGGCTAGGGCAGCAACTCGATCCCCAGGATCGCGTCGCTAAGGGGGGCGAGGGGGGTGCTTTGCACTCCTGTAATGTAGACAGGGCTGCAGCAGGCTGCAAGAGGTGTGGGGAGCCCTGCGCATCCCTGCACAGCGTTCCCTGAGGCTTGGAACGTTTGCTAAATGTGGGGGCAAAGCACCCCCTGCAAAACGGCCTGCTGCAGCCCTGCCTTCTTGAAGTAAGTGCCCCCCTTAGCTACGCAATCCTGGGGATTGCGTCGCTGCCTCCCTCCCCTTCGCCCGCCCCTTAAAGGGACCTTAAAGGGACAGGGGAAGCATTACACAAACTGTTGGGTCACAACCCACCAGTTTGAGAACCACTGCATTAGCCTACATGTGAAGTACAGGTCCAGCCTACTTATACACAGATTTTTTATACACGGATTTGACTCAACACGAATGGCCCCGGCAAATGAGAAGAAATGTGCTGATCCCTGGAGAAGGGGAAAAATGCACTCCTTTAAAATCAGTTTAAAAAACTGAACAGTCCTTTAACAATAGCCTCCTTAATGAGGGAGAGAGAGAGGGCAGCTGGCTGACAATCCATCAATCCTTCTCTTTCCAGGCGACCCCTCCCTTCCCCCTGAGCACAGAAAGGTGATCACTTTGCATTGGTGAAGGGAGGGGCTGAGTGAAGCTCCTTTCTAAGCTCTTGGAGGAGTGATTGATGGATTGTCTTCTTAATACTCTTATCTTACATCACAAAGGTCAACAAGGCTGTTTTTAAATCACCTGAGCAAAGAAACTTTGTTTTTTAAATGGATTTGCTATAGTCCATTTTTTGCCATCCATGTGAGTGCTTGGAACGGAACCCAGGAGAATAATGAGACTCAACCTGTATAGGTTTTTTGCCCCAATGTGCATTACTTTACACTTACTTACATTGAAACGCATCTGCCATTTTGCTGCTCATTTTCCCAGTTTGGAGAGATCCTTCACAATCCCTTCAGGTCTTTACCACTTGGAAAAGTTTAGTGTCAACCACAAACTTGGCCACCTCGCTGCTTAACCCTGTCCCTAGGTCATTTATGAACAGGTTGAAAAGCACCCATCTCAGGACAGATCCTTGAGGACACCCCTTTTCACCTCTCTCTGCTGTGAAAATTCGCCATTGACACCCACTCTCTGTTTCCTGGTCCTCAACCAATTCCTAATCCAGGAAAGGACCTACCCTCTTATTCCCTGACTATTAAGTTTTCTCAGCAGACTTTGGTGAGGGACCGTGTCGAATGGCTTCTGAAAGTCCAGATATATAATATCCACAGGTTCCCCTGCATCCACATACCTGCTGACCTTTTCAAAGAATTCTAAAAGATTTGTGAGGCATGACTTACCCTTACAGAAGCCATGCTGGTTCTCCCTCAGCAAGGCCTGAGGGAGACCAAATGTATACACCTGTGAGTGGGGCAAAAATGTGTTAATTGTTGCATCTGAACCTGGCAAGCTGCAATTTGTTCTAACCACAGTTGTGAACTAGCCAGAAATTATGTGTTGTATGCACCATTACAAAACAATGATGTGAGGCACTGATAGTCCAATTCTAGTCATGTTTACTCAGAAGTAAGTCCCACTGCATTAAATGAGACTGACCTCAAAGTAAGCATGTATAGGATATCAGCCTTAGGCCCAGACCAAACATGTAAAAACCCATGTGGAGATCAGCATTCCCCATGGATATAGAACACATTTGGATATAAAACCCAGGAGGATAGAATATGGGGGCAGAGCTTGCCACCATCTCCATTCTAACTCCTGGGCCCGATCCTCCCCTCTGTTCTCCCTTTGCCCAGTTCAGCCCACTCCCTGAAAATACTCACTGCCAGCCAGTGCTGGAAGAGCACCAGCTGGCCATCCACATGGCACTGAGGCACAGCACCAACATCTTTAAAAAATGTTCTTGCTCTTAAAAGGAAAAGAGGCTACACAATTGAGATAATGAAAAACTTTGAACACATTAATTTCATATTATTTTTGTGGGGAAAAAATGTTACCCAACTCCCTAACCAATACTTGATTTAATAGTGGAGGGAAAGAATCTTATTTTTAAAAACAAAACAGAAACAGATGTTTATAAAACAAGAGAAATACACTTTTACAAGGCCTGGTTAAAGGCCATAGACTGTCTACATGTCCACCATCTTCCGCTTTTGCATGCACTGTTGCTCTTTAAGGAAAAAAAATGACTAAAAATAACTGCATGGAAAATGTGGTGCACCATAACTAATACACAGATTTAAAATTAAAAATTCTTACTGAAGAACTGATAGTAGCAAAACCCTAAAGCTACAACAGTATTGATGTGCAAATACAATTGATCCATACTCCTAAGCATGTTGACTTAGCAATAAACCTCATTGATTTTATCATTTCACATTCCTGCATCTCTTACACAGTTATGGTAACTTTTACAAGCATGCCAATATTATGTTAGTAGTACAGATTTAACTCTATCCTCATAATGTGGAAGGTTCAGAGTATGGCTTTTTTTTTTAAAGTTTGTATTTATTTTGAAGATTTATACCTGACTTTTTGATCAAATGGTCCTCGAGGTGGTTGACATACATTTCTATGCAAAACTGAGAACTCTAGGTGGTTTACATGATGCAATAAAATGATACCAATAAAACAATAGAAACAGAATAAAACTACAGTGCAATAAACATGAGCATGAAATCATTTACAGCTCTCCAGTAAGCATACATTTTTAAAATAAATATTTAAAAAGTCGAACCTTCACCTTCTCCCCCCTCCGGTACTGTCTTTCAAAAGGTAGGTGTGGGGTCATACACAGAGAGGAGGTTCATAATTTTGGCACCACCTCCAAGAAAGCCCCCCTGTGTTGTGTAGTATTTTCTCTTACTAGTGAATGGTGCTCAGTACAAAGCCTCTGCCTCCAAAAGGACAAAGAGAGATCATATATGAGAAGAGGCCTCTCTAGCCCTCTGATTTACATTAGGATCAGACTGCAAAGAGTAACAAAAAGTACTGCACAGAAAGTTAAGTTATCGCTAGGAAGTAACAGGCAGTTTCAGGAGTCAACTGAACATTGACATTACGCAGTCTTCATGTGGACAAAAAGTCAGTATAATTTTAAGTTGGGCTGAAAGAATAAACTTTGACAGGAGAACTTAGGGGTAGCCAACATAGGACAACTACTCAAGAAAGTCACACACATGTATGTTGGACACAATCCTGAAGGCACTTCTCCACTGCCAGAGAAAACTGACAAAGTCTGTATGTTATGGTAGGAGGCAGCAAAGCCTCGTATACTGTATATCATATGGCAATTGTCAGCCCCTCAGGTTACCAAATGACGCATTGGGGTTGTTCTGCAGAAAGAAATGAAGCCTGTGTATCAGGTGTAACTGATAAAAAGAGCCCTTCAAGAACACTGCCACCTACTGTAGGCTTGTAGACACAAAGATTGAACCATCCATAGCTGAAACAAAATGTGGACTAGAGCAGGGGTGCTCAAACTTTCAACTTTAGGGATGCTGGACCTTTAACAAGTGTATAGAAGAGAGAATTGCAGCAGGTGCAACTTGTCATCCCACAGATGACAAGCTACACCTGCTGAAATTCTCTCTTCTATACACTTGTTAAAGGTCCAGCATCCCTAAAGTTGAAAGTTTGAGCACCCCTGGACTAGAGGAACCCATATCATCATTTGGGGCATCCTTTTCAGACAATCAGTGCAATTTTTTTCCAGCATAAGTTAAACTTCCATATGGCAAACAGGTCATATGAATCAGTATAACATACAGCATGGATGTCTCCACAGAATTCACAAACCAGAACCTCAGTGGGGGAAAGGAGCTTTTCTCCTATGTCCCTCCATGGGCCTAATCCAGACTGGGTCTACACTGGATCAAACAATTTCACCAGGGAGAAAAGTTCCCATTGACTGCAAGGTACCTCAAGACTGCTGTTTTTGCAACATCTTGTTTTCTTGCCCAGCAACTTGTAAGCCCTTGGCAAAAATCCCATTTCATGGTGGTCACTCTGGCCTCAGACTACAATCCTATCCACACTTTCCTGGGAGTAAGCCCCACTGACCACAATAGGACTGACTTCTGAGTAGACATGCATAGGACTGTGCCCTCAAGCCTTCATTTCCAAAGGGAGAGGGTCCAAAGTGTGAGCCTGTCCAAATGCCACCTTGTCTACACTGTGGGTCCTGTTCTCCCCATTCAAGTGAGAATTGCGGACACTTTATTCAGTAGAACAGTGGTTCTCTAACTTTTAGCACCCACTTTTTAGAATGAAAATCTGTCAGGACCCCCTGGAAGTGATGTCATAACCAGAAGTGACATCATCAAGCAGGAAAATTTTTAACAATCCTAGGCTGCAATTTTATCCACACTTACCCATGAGTAAGTCCCATTGACTGTCATTGTTCAAAGCGTATACATAGCAGCCTGTTAAAAATACAGATGTGTAACATTTCCACAGGTCTAGTCACATCCCCGGGACCCACCTGAAATTAGCTCGCAACCCACCTGGTGGGTCCTGACCCACAGTTTGAGAAACACTGCCGCATAGGAGAAAGGGCTGCATTCTGTGCATGCTCAAGAGTACCCTTTTTGTTACTATGTGCAGAATTGAGTCTTGACACTGGAAGCAGGATGAGAGCAACCAACTCCTGCAGAGCAGGGGGGACTAGTGGGACTGGAGAGCAAAGCACTTACCAGGAGAAGGGGCGCCCGTCGGACCCCTACTGCCGCTGCTGCTGATTCCGATGACGATGCCCACCGGCGCAGACTCGACGTTGCCCATGATGCGGGGGGGGGGGCTGCGGCTGTGGGGCGCCGGAGAGAGGAAAGTGCGGGACTGCCCGAGGACTTTGCTCGTTGGCAGCTGCAATTCTCCCGCCTGCGTTCAAACGCGGGACGCGGCCCCGGAGCCCGACCAATGGGCGGCGGCGCGGAGCACCTACCAAGTGGGCGGGCAGCAGGCTGCCCGCCGTGCCCGCAGCTGGGGGCTGGTGCAGAAGCACCGCTGCGTCTCCCTGAACCGGGGCTGGGAGCCACTGACAAGCCCTCCTCCCCCCTGGAGCTACCCCATGCCCCCCCCTTGCAGCTGCTACTGCCCCTGTCCTGACTTTGCTCTCCTGCCTCGCTCATGCCAAACCAGGGGCGGATCCAAGGGGAGGCCATGGGTGCGCACACCCCCCCCAAAACTGCCTGCCAGCAGCAAGGGCACCCACCGCGCTGGGTAGCAAGATCAGTTGCCAGGAGAATGCCCACTGGGCGGGCGCTGGCGAGATTGGCTGGAGTGGGAGCCCGGGTCTACCCAGCCAGTAGACCTGGGCTCCAAGGCCTCCTTCCAGCAAGCCTTAAAGTTTAACCCGGAGCCCAGGTCACCCGCCTGGCTGATCTGGGCTCTGAAGTTGGCAGTGCTCATAGACCCCCCCCAAACACTGGATCCGCCCCTGCACCAAACGTGGGCGCAATAGGCAACCCGTGCCACGAAGGTGACAAGGAGGGAATGCAGCACTTCTTCCCGGCCTCTTTTCCTCTCCTCGCTCCAAAGGACCTGTTGCCAAGGCGCAGAGCAAGGGGCTCTGGGCTGAGGGTCAGGGTGGGGAGTGACCTCCTCCTCCAGTCTCGTGGCTGAGGTTGGAGAGCCAGGATCCCAACACGCTTGTATTGTGGCCATGTGAATGAAACTCCATCCCACTTGGCTTGTAGGAATGAAGAGAAGTGGAAGGGAGCAACAGAGTGGTCCCTGTGAATGTTTATGGGCACTATTTACAGGCATGGGCAGGCTGCTGGGAGGGGGGGGTTAGGTTTTGTTTTTACTAGAAGCCCCAGAGGTTCAGTAGGCAGAGCCAGGTGCAAAATGGTGGCTCAGATTCCAAGCCAATGCATTGTACTCAGAAGTAAGTCCCATTATAGTCAGTCCCATTATAGTCAGTGAGGCTTACTCCCAGGTAAGTGTGGATAGGACTGCAGCCTCAGAGAACAGAACCCATCACCTGGTTGTGGCAATCCAGAAGGCTTTTTTTGCAGCTGGTACTCAAAAACCAGCTGTTCAACAATGAGAAAGTCTTGCTCTCAGCACATCCCCAGCTGATGAACCAAGAGTACAGATTGCCTTCTGCCCTGTTGGCTACTTCTCTGCAGCCCGCTCTGTCATTAAGGAGGAGAACCAGACCCAATCTGCCAATGATTACTACCTTCTAGTGTGTTTAAAGACAGCATAAGAACAAGCATCTTGCCCTTCAGGTGAATAAAATTTGCAAAGTTAATTAGGCCCAAGCATGGCTTCCTAGGGAAAATACAAAGCACAGGATGGAAACTATCTCATGACCATGTTTTATGTAGCAGTGATGAGCTATGCCAGGGGTGCTCACACTTTTTTTTTGGCTCGAGAGCTACTTTGAAACCCAGCGAGGCCTGGAGATCTACCAGAGTTTTTTTTTTACAATGTTCGTGCCATCATAACATATAACATTTATGTGTACAATGTATGTTGGTGTACCTTGAGCCCCACTGAGTATAACAGGACTTACTCCTGAGTAGACATGCCTAGGATTAGGCTGCAATCCTAGCCACACTTACCTGGGAGTAAGCCCCATTGAGTACAATGGGCCTTACTCCCGGCGTTTCCTCCCAGAGGCACCTGAAAGGGGGGGGTCGGCATTCTGCGATCTACTCATTTTGCCTCGCGATCCACCTATTGAGCACCCCTGATATGCCTTTCCTTCCCACTGGGAAATGGAAGACCATGCTCCTGAACAATAGCTCTACTAGCATTACTTCGCTCATGGAAGCCTCTGTAAGTTCACAAGGTATTCCAGCTTCCAATAAACCTCTCTTAGGTTGCAATCCTATGCACACTTACCTGGGAGTAAGCCCTATTGACTATCATGTGACTTAGTTCTGAATAGATATGCATAATATTGGGCTGCAAGCTTGTGATTCCAGGCCAAATGCTTACCTAGCACTGAAAGTGGTCGTTTGTATAGTAGGGGGGTGTACCCTCAAGTTGGTGATGAATGTGCCTGTAATATATTGCTGGAATTTCCTATGTTTTGTCAATACCTGTTCATTCTTTTCTACTTCTGTACTAAGCAACCACACCTTTTAAAGCATAGAAAATTACATGCCACATCTCCCCCCACCTCTCAGTAAAATGAGTGAATTTGTAGCTACTATGGGCTTCTAAAAAAAGATGAAGATATTTATTTTTGAAATGTGTGTCCTGCTTTTTCTTATAAAATTTATCTGGTGCCTTCTTCTCTTCATGCCTTATCTCTCTTTTTATTCATGCACTGAATATACTAAATGTAACTTGATAATGTCCCCCTAAAGTGTGAACAGTGAAATAGTTGCAACATCTGGTTGCTATTTAGCTGTCTACTAATGCACTTCTTATCTCCTCCATTAGGAGGTGCAATGAGGCTAGCAAAACACAACTGCAGTCTTGCACACAGCTACTCTGTGTAAATCACATCAACTTAACTGGGATTTAGGTGGCCCACCTATTTGTGGGATTGTAGCCATAAACTACACTTTTAGTGGGACCAGTCTCTCACTCACACTCAAGTGAGGTTGGAGCCACCAGTACAGAACTTCTTGCATGTTCATAAATCTTCTGGTGAAGCTAGATAGAAACTAGCAACTGACTTGCTGTTGAGAAACCCAAGTTAAAAACAAGAACATTCAGCAAATTAGTCTCAGCTTGACTCAAGCCCCAATGATCCTTTGCTACTCAAACAATAAGCACCAAACTCAAATTCTATTAAAAGTTATTATTATAAGCTCACTTGCTCGGAACTAAGCACCATGGGACTTATTTCCAATGAAACTGCTTATAGTTGAAATAAAAACAGTGTCAGTGCCAGGTTCCTGGGGCAAAGTCCTGAAGGCAGATCCCATGGCACTCTTGCCCACTCCCTGACATCACAACTACCTCTGTTCAGGGGTCAGCCTTCTGATGGACCTTCTGATGGCCAACCTCTGATAAAAGGAAATGATTTCCCTGTTTATGTAGACACTATGTTGTTTTTAACAGCACCAGTACAAGACCTTCCAATTGGCAGTAAAGAAGGCCAATTCTATGCTTGGGATCATTAGAAAATGTATTGAGATCAAAATGGCTAATATTATAATGCCATTGTACAAATCAATGGTAACACGACACCTGGAGTAATTGTGTCCAGTTCTGGTCGCCACATCTCAAAAAGGACATAGTGGAAATGGAAAAGATGCAAAAGAGAGCGACTAAGATGATTACTGGGCTGGGGCACCTTCCTTATGAGGAAAGGCTACAGCGTTTGGGCCTCTTCAGCCTGTAAAAGAGGTGCAAGAGGGGACATGATTGAGACATACAAAATTATGCAGGGGATGGACAGAGTGGATAGAGCGATGCTCTTTACCCTCTCACACAACACCAGAACCAGGGGACATTCACTAAAATTGAGTGTTGGGAGGGTTAGGACAGACAAAACATTTTTCAGACAAAATTTTTTTCTTTACTCAGCGTGTGGTTGGTCTGAGGAACTCCTTGTCACAGCATGTGGTGATGGCATCTGGTCTAGATGCCTTTAAAAGGGGATTGGACAAGTTTCTGGAGGAAAAATCCATTACAGGTTACAAGCCATGATGTGTATGTGCAACCTCCTGATTTTAGAAATGGGCTATGTCAGATGCAAGGGAGGGCACCAGGACGCAGGTCTCTTGCTATCAGGTTTACTCCCTGGGGCATTTGGCGGGGCCGCTGTGAGATACAGGAAGCTGGACTAGATGGGCCTGTGGCCTGATCCAGTGGGGTTCTTCTTATGTTCTTACCTGAGGCAACCAACCTGAGTGCCTGTCCCTTTCCTGGCACTGTGCCTTCCTCCTCCTCTCTCCTCCTTGATATATGAGAGAGAGAGAGAGAGAGAGAGAGAGAGAGAGAGAGCATGCAAAGCAAAAGTGGAATTGTGGAGAAAAGTGGTGGCCTAAAGTGCCACTTTTCTTTTGCTGCATTCCTCCCCTCCTTTTTGAATCCAGGGAGTAGAAAGAGAAGGAGGAGGGATGGTGGATGGACATGGACCGAGGATGGCAACTTCCACTGATCTTTTTTTTGGTCAAGCTTGCCCTAGTTTTGAAATTCTAGTGAATAATGGCTACGAAAACATTTGCCATAACAGAAAAAGCTGATGTAAGTAACACAGGTAAAATATGCAATTGTATCCACTGTCAGCAAATAAGAATTGCAAAAAGCAAAGCAGCAGACACTTGCTTGCTATATATGCTGTATTTCTGATAAAGCGATGCTCTCTTTATCATGGACTTAGCCAAGGACAGAACTCTTGGAGCACAATCAAGGAATTTCAGTGAGATCAAGGCAGCATACTTCAGTCAAAGAGTTCTCTCACAGCTGCTTGAGTATGTCTGCTCCCAAGAGGAAGGAGAGGAAGAGCAAGCAATCCAAATGTTCCATGTCCATCTGACTGCTCATGCTGTGGTATACAGCGGCACATGAGGAGCAGTCTATCTGACTGCTCATGCTGTGGTATACAGCGGCACATGAGGAGCAGTCTTGGCCATGCTTTCTTGAAAAGAGCCTGATGTTGTCTGTAGAGGAGAAACATAATGATGGAAATAATTGCAGCGTGTCAGAAAAACTTGATAATCCACTTCCCCAGAAATGCTTTCTCTGAAACCAGAGCCTCAGAGGACTAAAAACATTCAGTTTACTTTGACTTGATGTAGTTGCCAGAACAATTCTGGCAGAACTATTCTCCTAAATACAGGAGGTCTGGCTCAGTAGGTAGAGCTGCCACCTTGTATGCCTGAAGATCTGAGGCTACCAGTTCAAAACAACCAGAGGTACCCGAGAACTGACGACATGCTGATATACTGATGAGCTGACCCTCGGTGGCAGAGAGGAGTTGCTGTCAAGTGGAGCGTGGGAGGCGAAGGGCCAGAGAGAGGCCAGACCGGGAAGGAATCCAGCTGGAACGACGGGGGTTTAGAACAGTCTGCCCTGCCTATGTAAACTGCCTTGGATTAAAGTCTGAGGAGAAATCTGATGACCAAAGAACGGCGGTATATAAATACCTGTATAAATAAATAAATACAGATCTTGGCTTGAATTTTAAAGCGTCTACTGATCACAGCAAAAAACATCCATCCAAAGATGTAGAACTGTAGGATATACAAAAGCAGATTCAACTTGCATATTAATAAATTCACAAAAATTCAGTTATGGCTTCATAACTTTATTGAATTCAATTATGGCTTTCTCCTCCCCCCTCCCCCCCCCCCCACAAACACACAAATAGGAAGAATAGGATGTGGTCACAATCTCACACAGAGTTAGGAGCACCTAAGCTCATTGCTTCCAATAGGCTTGTGTGCTTGATTCTGTTCTAGAGTGTGTTCTTCAGGAAGAATTTAAGTTTCATGTTGATCTTGGACTTTCCAAGCGTTGGAAATGAGGATGTTATGATCCATTTATTTATAGGTTTGCTGTTACTACAGGAAGCTTGACTCACTTCCTTGAGCTGTGTTGAACTACCTGCTCTGTAGCCACTTTAAAGCTGCATGTTATCTTTCAGATTGCTTTTCTTATGGCCCAATCCCACAGGCATACTGTGCTGCCAGAACATGCTTTCTGGTGGTGCAGTATGCTTTATGGCCGTTGCAAACAGCAACATGCCATTCTGTGCAGCAGGGCCACTGCTGCAAGTGGTAAGCAGCTGTGTCCAGGCACTGGTAAGTCAGTGCAGGGAATGGGCAGAAGGCAGGGGTGGGCGGAATGGAACAGGACAGGAAGGGAAAGGGGTACAGACCAGGAGGGAAGAGGGGAGATCAAGGTCAGGAAGGGGGTGGTACTGGTGGCAGTGGCGCTGCCGATATCCTATCCCCGTACCAGGCTTCAATCTGCCTTCCCAGTTAAATCACTGGTGCAGGTCCAAGTAGACCCATTTGGACAGTGGAGATTTACCCCCCCCCCCCGGGCAATGAAACAAATGTTCCTCTATCTGGAGGAGACCTCCAGGACTGCCCTCCACACAGGATGCAGAGCATGTTTCAGTTGCCATGGCTGCATTGGCAGGGGAAGAGTTTGATAGGATTGGGCTGTTAGGTATTTTTTCTAATGCTAATATAAGGCTGTGATTAATTACCTGTTGTCCCCTTTTCTTGCCTATTGTTCTGTGTTTTTGGACACTTTCTCTCTCCTCCCCCTTCTTGTTCAGGTTTAGCAGCCTGAAAAGCTGCCGGGACATCCTTTGCAAGCAGCTTTTGTCCTTTCTGTCGAAACTCCATTATTCCCCAAACATGTATTATTTGTGGATTGGGCTTCTCTTTCTGTCTAGAATGGCTACCCCTCTCCAGGTCTGGCATGCATTTAGAAGCTGGGTAGCCAAGCCTGTCCATTTAGGTCAAGGGGGGTGGGATGGAGTGACCAAATGAGTTCCACTCTTTCAGCCAGATAATTTGATGACATCAACAAAGCAATGTTATATATTTTCCAGCCACAGGAAGTGTGCATTATTCGCTGTTAGTTGCCTGAGTAATCCGTTAATTGGGAGCTCAGAGAGGAGCACCCAACTACTCACCAGCATGTGCAATTACTGTTCAAGGAATCCCCCATGTAAGTGGCTTAAGCTAGGGACCATCTAGTAAGATTGCAGTCAGGGATTTTTTATTGCTGTGTCTGCAGAGTGACTCCAGCCAGCATGTTTAAACAGCTACATGTTTAACAGCTCTCTGTATGCTGAGAGTTTTGAGCCATGTCCAGCTCCATCTGTTGGGCATTAATGCTCACTGCATCCATCTAGTGAAAATTCTTTGTGCATTCCATCCAAGCTCAGGTATTTTTCATCAGCCTGCATGTACTTAATTACCTTTCTTTCCCCTATTTCATTTAATTCCCTTTTCTTTTGGACTTTTAATAACTAATTAGATTTTTACCTTAGTCTGCCTAATATACATTCACAGGTAATTCAGTGGATTGCCACATCTCTTCGCTCTGCAGACACTCCTGTAAGTTTGATTTGTAATAAGAACCCCTGGGGTTCAATGCTTTCCTCATTTTATTTCAGACAGGTAAGTTAAGCAGACCTATTTCTTTCTCCCCTGGTTCTAGTGTTAACAGATGTTTGCAGATCCAAAAGCTTAAGAGATCTCAAGAACACTAGGCAAGCCACAAACCATGTCTCTTTTGAAGAGTCAGGCAGCTGCACAGCCAGTCTGGCAAACCAGTACACTGTTGCCCAAGTCATCTCCACTTCCGACAAGGTCAGGCCAGGCAAGGCAGTGCCACATGGCCACTATGGCCTTGTGACCAAGTTCCACCTGCCATACTGCAGAGCACTAGTTTAATGTAACGTGCTTTGGCCCTAAAAATCTTCCAATTTCTAAGCTAAACTCATTAATGTCCAGTTTATAGCCATTGTTTCTTACACCAGTGTTTCTCAAACTGTGGGTCGGGACCCACTAGGTGGGTCGCGAGCCATTTTCAGGTGGGTCCCCATTCATTTCAATATTTTATTTTTAATATATTAGACTTGATGCTACCACAGTGTGTGCATCTGGGGAAATGTCACAGCTCTGTACTTTTAACTGGCTACTATGCATATGCTTTTACCAATGACAGTAAATGGGACTTACTCCTGGATAAGTGTGGGTAGGATTACAGCCTAGTCACTTCCAGTCAAGACATCACTTCCGGTGGGTCCTGACAGATTCTCATTCACCTGGATAATTCATCTTCTGTTTTACCAACTCTGATATATTTGCAATTTCCTCTCATCCTTCTCTTTTCAAGCAACACAGGTGAAGCACTGTAAACTTTTGTTCATGTTCTTTCTATGATCAGTTTAGTTGTTCTTTGGACCTTTTTGACCTTGAATTCACTCTTCCTAAAGTGATAACGATACAGAGGCGTTCCTGGAGGGGGGCAAAACAGCAAGTGTCTTCAAGCTCCTGAACATCTGTGTAAAGTGGCTCCTCCCCCTCCACTTCTGAGCCAGTCATGCCTACGAAAGCAAAGCAGAGGCATCTCCTCCGCTTTGCTCTTGCCTTCCCAAATGGCTCAGAGGGGAGGGAGAGGAGCCGCTTTACATGGATGTCCAGGCACCTGAAGGCACTTGCTGTTTTGCCACCCTCCAGGATCACCTCTGTAATGATATACCAGATGAGATCTCACCTTCTCACATGTGGAGATGTCCAAATTCTTGAACTCTACTAGAAATGTCTAATATCTCCAGAAGCTGGATTTATGTGTACCGCTGCATCAGAGGGATACCTCATCATAGATATATTGCAATCAGTCAATAGACTGAATTTTTTCCTGCACTGTTTTTTCCTGTTGATGAGCCTCTGGCAAATAATACAAGCACTTATTATTTGTCCTGAAATGCATGACCGTATTCTTGATACTAATACATTTCATTCCATTACTATTGCTCATGTTCATGAGGTAATTCAGTTCATACAAGATAATTTCCTGGTTCTTCTCTGTATTAACAATACCACATAGCTTGGTGTAATCTGCAAATCTCATCAATACTTTTATAAATTTTCCTCCTTGAGGTCACTAATCAGAAATGATTAATGCAATGAGCCATCAGGCCTATTCTAGAGATCCTCTATTAGTTCCTTCTCTCCATCTAGAAAGCTAGTTGTCTAATACCTCATTGCTAGAGGCGTTTGTTCCCATTGAGTATGGTAACCACACTTTCCTGAGAGTAAGCCCCATTGAACAAAATAGGACTTACTTCTGAGTAGACCTGGTTAGGATTGTGCCCCAAGTCATACTGAACACAATGAGTTTACTTCTGAATAAAGTAAATGATATTGTTTTCAAACACCTATACTCATTGAATTTATCTCAAAAGCTATTTACAGCCCAATCTTATTCTTTTGGGCTCCTCTCCCCCTTGATGTAGCTGTGCCAAAATGGCAACCTCATCCTATGGTGAGGGGGGCAGCTGCAGAGGTCTCCTCTAGGTAAGGGAGCAATAGTTCCCTTACCCAGAGGTAAGCCTCTGAAATGCGGAAGGATGTAGTCAGACCTGCAACAGCTATTTTACTATTGCAAGTCTGCATTGACCCACACCACAGGATTTGGTCTGGAAATGGGATTAAGATATTGGTGGCACCTGCACCAGCAATCCCACTCTCCTCCTAGAACCTGGTCTGTCCATCCCCTCTTCACTCTCCCCTGCCCTGTTTCTCCCTTCTGTGCCCCTGTTCCACCCTCCCGTCACCCCTTCTCATCTCTCCCACTGACTTCATCAGTGATTGGCGGGAGATCCTCCAGCATCTGTGAGAAGGTTAAGAGGCACTTTTTCAAGTGGGTGCTCTTCTTTTATTTAGCAGGGGGAGAGTAACTGGCCCACCTCACCCCAGCATTGTCTTTCTCGTGGCTGTCTGCTGGTGTTGCATCTTTTTAGATTGTGAGCCCTTTTGGGACAGGGAGCTATTAGATATATTTTCTCTGTAAACCGCTTTGTGAACTTTTTGTTGAAAAGTGGTATATAAATACTGTTGTTGTTGTTGTGATCCTGGCAGCATACTATGTTGCATGCTCTCAGAGCACTTTTTGCAGCAGGCACCGATTGCTTTACAGCAGTCAGCACCAACTGAGGGAACAAAACAAGGGCATGCAGTAAGTATAAGATTGGGTTTATTAAAGATTAAAGATTGGGATTAAAAAGTTTCCGTTAAAATGAAAGTCTTGGAGCCTGCATCTCACTACTGCCTGAAGACCAAAACTGCTTCTATGTGGTGGCTCCACACAACAGGAAGCTGTCTGTGCACACTTGCTCAGCACACAGATCACTTTCCACTGTGTGGTTTGTGTTCCCATCATTGTCACACATTTCTGGAGCTCGTGGGGGGCTTGGACAAACTGCGCAGTGGAGATAAGCCCTTGCTATAAGAGTTGGAAGAGGCCAATCTCACTGCAGCCATATCATAAGTGGTCTTTGTTGTCCCCTTTAGCTCCAATCTAATTCACCATCACAGAATATGTGACTATGGCACTGACACATATCATTTCAAGGTCTCTCACCACCTTTTTGGGGGGAAAGTATTGCCCTTCAGAGGCTGATAGCCAATGTTTATATTTTGTACCCAGCAAAATATGTCCTTTGTCCAGTCTATCTTGAAATCCCTCAAATCAATTCAAATGCCCTTTCTCAAATCCCTATACTCTCAAATCCTGTCCACTCTTGGGTCCAGCACAAGTTTCGGTCCTTACCTCCAAAATCCTCCCTGACCTCATTCCTCCCTACCTCAGAGCTCTTGTATCTCACTGCACTCCTGGCCATCACCTTAATTCCTGCTCTAACTAGAATTCCCTCCCATCACATGAGGGATTCCTCTTCTCTGACTTCCTTCAAAACACACCTTTTATGTGAAGACCTTGATGTGTCTCCCTTGTTTCTTTACCTTATTGCAACTAAGGGAGTAATCCTACAATGGACTTGGGCCGATACAAGTCCCTTGCACCGGCCCAGGAGTGTTACAAAAGTGACATAAAGCACTTTTGCGCCACTCATTGGGGAGATAGGCTGGCATATATCTGTGCACCAGCCTTCCTGCACCACTGTGGGCCCCAGAGATCAGGTGAGTTGTGTTGGGTGAGCTTGGCTGGCACTGGGGTCTGGGGGGGGGCATGGGGAGGGTGGGGAGGAGGCGGGAGGGAGGAGCTTTGGGGCAGGGGAGGGCAAGCGGTGGACATTCCCGGGAGTGGGCAGTGAGTGGGAGGTGGGGCCAGGACCTAGCGGTTATGCCAGATCCTGAACCCATTCCTGGGTGGCCCAGGGCAGTCCCAGGCTACTCGGATTTGTGCCACCTTATCAGGGGGCACAGACCCACATAGACCTATTGGGGCTGCTGCAAAGCGACATGGGGCGAGGGAAACATTTCCTCTTGACCCAGGCTGGCCTGCAGTCAGCCCCAAACTTGTGCTGGATACAGCGCAGGCCCGCTGGCCTGCCTGTTTCCAGCACAAGTTAGGATTGCGCTCTAAGTCTATGCATATGAACAGCTCAATCTTGGTGGAACATGCATTCTGTCAGCACTGCCTGCTACTAAGTAACCATAAAGCATGCTTTGGCAGCATGTAGAGTAGTGCTCAGTGGGAAGCCCAGAGTCTTTCCATGCATATTGACTTATTGGCCACCCATTGGAGCAGGTAAGCCAGTGGAGGAGAGGGTGAATGAAACAGGGGCAAGGAGGGGGTGAAACTGATTGGGAAGGGGGAGGAACATGGGCAGGGAGGCTGCAGGAGGGTTGGATCTGGCAACAATGGCATGCCAGATCCTTTCTCCTCTGGCATCCCCTCTCAGCCCCCTTTATCACCTTAATTTATGCCAGCAAAATCCTTGGCTCAGGTACAAGGAGACCCATTGTGGAGCAGGAGGCTTATGGAGGGGTAAGGGGATTTACATTGGCATGGATGAACCAGTGTTGGGGAGGGAGATTATGAGCTGCTTGGGGCAAGAGCCTGCCCTCTCACCTGTTGTAAAGTGCCATGTACATTGACAGCATATTATAACCAGTCTTCATTCACACCTCCAGAATGTGTGTCCGGTGGTGTAATCTGGGTATTACAAATGCATTTGGTGGGCCGCTGTGAGATACAGGAAGCTGGACTAGATGGGCCTATGGCCTGATCCAGTGGGGCTGTTCTTATGTTCTTATGGAAAGAACAGCTTAGTCACCACCAGAGGCAGTAAGCAGCTGGGTTCACAAAACGCTGGACTAAGGACACCTGCCGCTGCAGGTAAGGGGTGGAATAGGGGGTGGGAGGGTGATGGAGAGGAGTGGAATAGGGCAGACGGTTGGCAGAATGGGGAAGTGACAGGGGTGGGGAAGAGGGTGGATCGGGTTTGGGAAGGGGGTAGCAGCAGCATCTACCAAATCCTAGTCCCTTTCCCATGTCGGAGTTGGTGCAACTCTGTCTGCTGTCCAGAGGGGGCAGGATGCTGTCCAGAAGGGGTCAAGCTATGGCCCAGTGAATCTGACCTTTCTACCTGTTCTCTCCGGGATCCTTGTGGGGTACGGCCCTAACCCTTTATCCTTCCCTTCTCCTCTGAGCACTTCCTCTTGTCCTCTGACCACCAACCTGTTAAGATGTGCACACAGGCTCTGATGCCCAGGCCACCTTGAGCACAAGGCATGCAGGGTGAGACAGCCCCAGGGCCTTGCTATTTCTAAGTGTTAGCTGAACCTCTGATCCTAATCAGATGCTGTAAATATACACTCAATGGAACTGTAAGTAAATAACTTCTTTTTTCCAACTTTAACAAGCCATTGCCTCTTTGTCTTTTTTATTGATGAGCAGTTAGCCGGGTGAGGGAGGTTCCTGGGGTGATACCCAAAGGGGGGGGGGTCTCCTGCTTAAGCTACTCTGCTTCCCTCCAAAGAGGAAACTATTTTTAATTTCCTCCAACATCCCAGACCTTCATGGATCCACTCAGACCTGCTCTGTATCAGCCCATTCCTTCACACTCTAGCCTTCTCTTCCGTGGTGAGTTTTCACCCTTGTATCTATGCAGCTAGATACTTTGCTGACAGCATTGACTAGCAAAATCAAAGACAAAAAAAAGCTGGATTGCTAGATATAAGGAAGGGCACCAGGATGCAGGTCTCTTGTTTTCTTGTGTGCTCTCTAAGGCATCTGGTGGGCCACTGTAGATACAGGAACCTGGGCTAAATGGGCCTTTGACCTGATCCAGCAGGGCTCTTCTTATGTTCTGGAAATGGGACCTATTAACAGCAACATTTTCAGCAGCTATGTTTTTCAGTGCTTACCACATTCAATGAGATACTGAATGAAAATGAACTGAATGAAAAACTGAATGAAGATACTCAGGTATAGTATAGTATGTGAAATTTTTGCCAAGTAATCAAGCTCCAATTATCACTTCACCTTATCTCTGGGTCAGTCAGAGGGCAAAGCCTTTCACCTCTGAAAAATTTCCTTTCTCAGTTGACCTGAGAAAGTTGACCTGCCTGCTCAGCTCAGGCAGGCACCTCTTTTTATAGTTGCTATAGTTACTTTCCAGGGACATTCCAGCCAAAGTTAACCTTTTATTCTCCTTCCTTCTGCTGTAGCCTGGTTCTGCTTTGCAAATGCTTGCAGATGCTTCCAAAGCAGGTCTGTTTTTTGAAACACCAGGATGGGACCCTCCTTCCCAGGCTACAATTCAGTGCACCATTACTTAAGAATAACACCCATGGAAATAAGTGAGTCTACTTCTGAGTAAAAAGGGTTGCAAATATCTCATCTCTCTGCTGTGAATTGAATTGCACACTCTCAGTTTTGTGTTATGGGTTGTATGTTGTATGTAGAGCTTCTGGCTTAACACACCAGACACCTTAAAGGTGTCTTTGTTTCATGGTTCTGCTCATGTCCACCTTAAAGGTGGATTTGATTCATGGATCTCCTGCAGTGGTTCCCAACCTTTTTCACTTGCATATCCCCCTTGGCAGCCCATTTCCATAAATTGTACCCTTCATATTAGCAAAATGTTTTTAATAATACAAACCTTCATCTCCTCTCTATGAAAACCCAGACTTCATGTATTTATCACAGTGTTTTCTCTTTTTATCTGTTTGAGGAACAGAAGACTCTGCCTTTGCACTGTTTTGCACCAGAAGTGTGCTGAGAAATTCTGGGTGATTGATCACTTTCCATATTATGTTTCAGCTTTTTTACTGTGCTGGTTTTCAGTCACTGGTTCATAGATGAATTAATGACCAAAAGCTAGCTCTTGGTGGGGCTTTTATAGCCAACTAGCTACCTCCCTTCCTGCCTTGCAAGGCATTCTGGAGCACGGCCTGCCTGTTTCTGCCATTATTTCATTCTTTTCAATTACCCCTAAAGGTCCTGTTGAGTGTCCTTGGGAGTACGTGAATACCAGGTTGGGAACCACTGTTTTACTGGTATGTACGAGTAGTTTACAGTGCATTTACTCTGATAGTGTTTACAAAAAGGTGGTGAAGACCAGAATTTAAAAAAGAATAAAAATGTATCTTATGATCTTTTACTATGTTTTTAATAAATTAGAGACTACAGTTCTTAGGTAACAGTTAGTGGTAGGTTATTTTTCAGGATCTGACCTTGGGTAAAATCAGACACAACTATAGTCAGACACCCCCCTAAGTCTAACCCCCGACTTATCTGAGGGTCATAGAAAATTCCATGATTGTTGGCTCAAGACCTGCCCTCGATTTGTCTGCGGGGTCGACTTATAGGCGAGTGTCTGCAGTAGATTTAAGAGACAAGCTTCAGGTATGTTGTCAGTCTAGCATATTCCACAGCAAGACCTGAAATTTCTCCCTTTGTTCAGAAGATGGCAGAGTGAGACCCAGTATATCAATTTTACTTCCTGCTTGATTGTTTCATATTTCCTGCCTTATTCAATGTGACATCATTTAAAAACTTCTAATGCACACTGCACATATAATTATTTCCTGCAAGGATGTCACTTTGGTGCAGGGAATCCACAGAGAGATCATGCAGGTAGCACTCAAAGGCCAAATGTACACCAATTTATTTTGCCTGTGTACCCATGGCATGCACAGCTTGAGATGCAGAAAGCAATCGCAGCTTCCCTCAGTGTGCACATGTGGCAGCACACGCACAACAGTGGACATGCTCTCAACATGTGGCTATAACAGAAGTGATCTCTGTGTGTGAAATTATTGTACACATGAAATGACCCTTGATTAAAAAGGAAACATTTTTAGACATTATTTTTAAACCAAAAGATATCAGAGACTATGCATCTTTACTGGGAAGTTTTACTGAAATATTTTTGGACTTACTTCTGAGTAAACATGCATGGAAACCAGCAGTAAATCTTTGAGGAATGAGGTAAGCACAGGAACTAAGTATAGTCACAGCCACAGAAGTTTAGCAATCTGGAATAGAAGATTAACAGCACAATCCTATCCACACTTACCTGGAAGTAAGCCCCATTGACCATAATGGGACTTACTTCAGAGTAGACATGCATAGGATTGGGCTGTAAATGCACAAGCTTTTCTATTCACAACTCAGCAGGCTTTTAAAGGACATCTTTATCCGCATGAAATGATCTGACCATTCAGATCATGCTATCTGAGATTATAATCCAAAGTGTTCCTAGTTTAACTGGGCAACATGGCCAGGATAATTAAGCTTAGGGTTACTTATCTATTGGCTCAAGATGGCTCTGGGAGTTAGAGCCTGCAGATATCTGGAAAGTCTAGTTCTAGAAGAGCATAATGATAGACCACATGACAAAGTAGGAAGTCCCTTCATGGTGAGATATTATGAATGTGGTGTGAAAAATATTGTAAATTATATGCTGCTCAATAAGGCGTGGAGGCTGCTTTCTTGTCCAGAAATGTAAATGAAAATAATGGGAAACATTACAGGAAAAAAGCAGCGTCATTGTCAACGCATAGCTGTGTCACCTTAGACCAGGGGTGCTCACACTTTTTTGGCTCGAGAGCTACTTTGAAACCCAGCAAGGCCCGGAGATCTACCAGAGTTTTTTTTACAATGTTCACGCCATCATAACATATAACATTTATGTGTACAATGTATGTTGGTGTACCTTGAGCCCCACTGAGTATAACAGGACTTACTCCTGAGTAGACATGCCTAGGATTAGGCTGTGAGGCTGCAATCCTAGCCACACTTACCTGGGAGCAAGCCCCATTGAGTACAATGGGCCTTACTCCCGACATTTCCTCCCAGAGGCACCTGAAGGGGGGGGGTCGGCACTCCGTGATCTACTCATTTTGCTTCGCGATCTACCGGTAGATCGCGATCCACCTATTGAGCACCCCTGCCTTAGACTATGCTACATTTCACATCTCATTTAACAAAGTTATGTTTAGATTCATGGTACTGTAATCTAGACTGTTGCTGTAGGAAACTGGAAGGCAGGTCTGGGGTGGGGAGAAGACATTGTTACAAGGAAGAAATATGTAGCGTTAGGGGAATGCATCTGTGTGGTTTAATGCAGCATTTCTCAGAGACCCCTTTTGTGGCACCATGAACACACCATAAGTGGCTGCCACCTGCTTATCAATGTGCCACTCTGCACATGTTCTCTGGGCTCCCTAAGACTCTGTTTAGGAGTGAGTGTAAAGGGCTCAGGAAACTGAGAAGTTTGAGAATTGGTGGTTTGGTAATGATGACAACAACTTATGGAATGGGCGCATGGCACCCAGGTAGAACATCTGCTTTGCATGCAAATGGACTCAGGGAAAATTCCCAACATCTCTCAGCACCACTGGGAAAGACTTGAAAACTTGGAGGCCCATTGTCAGCCAGTATAGACAGTACTGAGCTGGACAAGCCAGTGGTATAACTTGCTATAAAGCTGTTTCATATGTTCAGAACATGCATATAGTGCTTCCAAGTGTTCAAAGTGCATCTCATTTACTACTTTATTGTAATCCTTATGACAAACAGTCATAAGGTAACAGTCTATCCTCCATATCTACTCTACCCAGGCTTTGCGCAGTGGAGAGGACACTCTGTTCCAGAACCACCATTCAGAGCGCGATACCATAGTCTTCCGAGACTGAAGGATGCCAACATATGACAAACAACCCTATGTAAGTACATAGTCAGTACAAAGGTAAATATGTACAAATATATGTATAAAGGTAAGTACATTTTCACTCAGTCCCTGCTTGGAGTCACTAGGTATACCTGAATTCCCAAGCCCGAGCTCCTCACTCTGGGTTTGTGATGATCTTCACAAACCCAGTGAGAGAGGTAATATTTTAATTACCTCTCTCACTGGGTTTGTGAAGATCATCACTAAAAATTATTTTTCAAAGAATATGCTGTCTAAATTCATCCCTAGGACAAAAACAAAACAAAACAGGGCATACAAGGTGATTACCACTTTGATGTTACCTAGATAGGAGCAAAGTGCTCGTCATAGTTCCAAAGTAAATATGATGATACAATGAATGCCTTCTTTGGGGATAATAGATGTTGAATGAGGAAGTGTAGGAATGCTGTCCTCTACGTAAATAGGAAAGGTTACATAATAATCAGCAAACTGGGTCAGGACACTGGTCAGTCTGGGTCAGCATCCTGTCATCATTGTTGGCTGTGGCTAGATGCTGTAGGGAAAAGTGCACAGCAATAGTAATTAGGCATGTCCTCTTGTTTACTCCTAGCTTCCAGCCACCAAGAGCTTAGTGGTTTCCTTCCTGAACATGACAGTGCTGTGTCCTTGCAGTTGTAGAGCATATCAGGAACTTCCAGTGCTAACATCTGTTCATTCAGGACAGATGATTCAGGAAAAAGATGCACCATAACTTGTGGAAATCTCACACCACCACCATCACCTGTATTGTGGCCAGAGGCTGGAGAATAGTGGCCTGAGCATAGGTGGGCATAATATACACAGGGAAATACATGAGACTGAAGCAGGAGAACGAGCACCACATTGGACCTCCATCTTTTGGGGTGCTGCCTCTCATACTTCCTGCTTAAGGTTAAATTGCCAGAAGGAAGCCCAAGGAGCTTCCATCTGAACATGCCTGAAATTAATCACTATTGATCGTAGCAACTTTGAAAAAAAATGACTAGATTTTTCTACAGTTCAATGTACCATTATCAGTGCCACTTCTCCAGCAGAATGTTACAAAGGTCAGTTTATTCTCTGTAAGGAGGAAAACAATCCTTCCATGTAAAATGATAAATATAGTACTCCGCTATCTTCTAATTCAGGGGTGTCAAATCTGTTCCATACAGTGGGCCAAATAGCATTCATGATGCCTGCTAAGGGCCTGAAGTGATGTCATGAAGCAGGAAGTGATGTCATGAAGCAGGTTGTGACCAGAAATAAGCACTTTTTTTCTCACTTAGGAACTCACTGGCTGCAAGTGGCAAAAGAGAAAATACACAAATCTTGATCATATTTTCAAGATATGGGAAAGCCCAATTATCATGCAGCCTGCCTTTCAGCATTGAGACCTCAGGATAGCTCAGCAGCTGACAGCTGCTTATGTTTGGCACCTCTGTTCTAATTGTTTAGTCATTCCAAAATGTTAGTAGCGCATAAGCCTATCCCTCTGTGACCTTATATGCAGGAGGGCCCAATCCTATCTAACTTTCCAGTGCCGGTGCAGTTGTAAAGCAGCCTGGAGAAATGAGGCCTTTCCTTACCTCAAGGGAGGCCTGCATGACTGCCCCTCCACCCCAGAATGCAGTGCACACCCCGTTGGCATGATAGCATCAGTGCTGGAAAGTTGGATAGGATTGGGCCTTAATCTTTTTATCTGTTCCCTGCATAAAAGAGGGTCCGTACCTCTAGAGATTTTTCATTCCCCACCTGAACCTTTACTAGTTGTCCTGCATTTGGACAAAAACTGGTTAAAGCCAGTTATTCAAAAGACTCAAGCTGATATCATGTCCATTTTAGTCACATATGTTTCAGTGTGATATGCTCTCTGGATTATACATTTTGTTCCTGTCCTAGTCATCTTTAAGACCCATACGGCAGCAGACAACCCAGTACCCCAAACTCCCCACACTGTGATGCAGTTGAACAGGCATGGTGTCCCACAGGGGAGTTTTGCCCTCTGGAGGCCTCCTTGGGGCAAGCCCCTGCCAGCCTAGTGGATCTATTCAGACCTGCACCAGCAATATCACTAGTCAAAGTCTGCATGGGCCCATGAAGGTGGATCAAGCCTGGAAAGGGGCTTGGATTCGGCAGGCACCACTGCTGCTAAACTTGCCCCTTCCCGGTCCTAATCTGTCCTCCACCCCACACCCATCACCACCCTGTTGCACCCACCCCCATAAGAACATAAGATCAGCCCCACTGGATCAGGCCATAGGCCCATCTAGTCCAGCTTCCTGTATCTCACAGCGGCCCACCAAATGCCCCAGGGAGCACACCAGATAACAAGAGACCTCATCCTGGTGCCCTCCCCTGCATCTGGCATTCTGACATAACCCATTTCTAAAATCAGGAGGTTGCACATACACATCATGGCTTGTACCCCATAATGGATTTTTCCTCCAGAAACTTGTCCAATCCCCTTTTAAAGGCGTCTAGGCTAGACGCCATCACCACATCCTGTGGCAAGGAGTTCCACAGACCGACCACACGCTGAGTAAGAAATATTTTCTTTTGTCTGTCCTAACCCGCCCAACACTCAATTTTAGTGGATGTCCCCTGGTTCTGGTATTATGTGAGAGTGTAAAGAGCATCTCCCTATCCACTCTGTCCATCCCCTGCATAATTTTGTATGTCTCAATCATGTCCCCCCTCAGGCGACTCTTTTCTAGGCTGAAGAGGCCCAAACACCGCAGCCTTTCCTCGTAAGGAAGGTGCCCCAGCCCCGTAATCATCTTAGTCGCTCTCTTTTGCACCTTTTCCATTTCCACTATGTCTTTTTTGAGATGCGGCGACCAGAACTGGACACAATACTCCAGGTGTGGCCTTACCATCGATTTGTACAACGGCATTATAATACTAGCCGTTTTGTTCTCAATACCCTTCCTAATGATCCCAAGCATAGAATTGGCCTTCTTCACTGCCGCCGCACATTGGGTCGACACTTTCATCGACCTGTCGACCACCACCCCAAGATCTCTCTCCTGATCTGTCACAGACAGCTCAGAACCCATCAGCCTATATCTAAAGTTTTGATTTTTTGCCCCAATGTGCATGACTTTACACTTACTGACATTGAAGCGCATCTGCCACTTTGCTGCCCATTCTGCCAGTCTGGAGAGATCCTTCTGGAGCTCCTCACAATCACTTCTGGTCTTCACCACTCGGAAAAGTTTGATGTCGTCTGCAAACTTAGCCACTTCACTGCTCAACCCTGTCTCCAGGTCATTTATGAAGAGGTTGAAAAGCACCGGTCCCAGGACAGATCCTTGGGGCACACCACTTTTCACCTCTCTCCATTGTGAAAATTGCCACTCTCTGCTTCCTGGCCTCCAACCAGTTCTCAGTCCACGAGAGGACCTGTCCTCTAATTCCCTGACTGTGGAGTTTTTTCAGTAGTCTTTGGTGAGGGACCGTGTCAAACGCCTTCTGAAAGTCCAGATATATAATGTCCATGGGTTCTCCCGCATCCACATGCCTGTTGACCTTTTCAAAGAATTCTATAAGGTTTGTGAGGCAAGACTTACCCTTACAGAAGCCATGCTGACTCTCCCTCAGCAAGGCCTGTTCGTCTACGTGTTTTGAGATCCTATCTTTGATGAGGCATTCCACCATCTTACCCGGTATGGATGTTAGGCTGACCGGCCTATAGTTTCCCGGGTCCCCCCTCTTTCCCTTTTTAAAAATAGGCGTGACATTTGCTATCCTCCAATCTTCTGGCACCATGGCCGTTTTGAGGGACAAGTTGCATACCTTAGTCAAGAGGTCTGCAACTTCATTCTTCAATTCCTTAATAACTCTTGGGTGGATGCCATCAGGGCCCGGTGACTTATTGATCTTTAATTTATCAATGAGGTCTGAAACATCTTCTCTTTTAACCTCTATCTGACTTAACTCCTCGGTCAGGAGGGGCCGTTCGGGCAGCAGTATCTGCCCGAGGTCTTCTGCCGTGAAGACAGATGCAAAGAACTCATTTAATTTCTCTGCCATCTCTAAGTCTCCTTTTATCTCCCCTTTCCCTCCCTCACCATCCAGAGGGCCAACCGCTTCTCTGGCGGGTTTCCTGCTTCTAACATATTTGAAGAAGCTTTTATTATTCCCCTTAATGTTGCTGGCCATGCGTTCCTCATAGTCTCGCTTGGCCTCCAGTATCACCTTCTTACATTTCTTTTGCATAGGGATGAGGAGTCCCGAACCGGATGCCCCTCGGCTCCTGTCGGCCTTCCCCCAGGGATCAGTTTAAAAGCTGCTCTGCCACCTTTTTAATGTATGCGCCAGCAGTCTGGTTCCATTCTGGTTCAAGTGGAGCCCATCCCTCTTGTACAGGCCCCGCTTGTCACAAAAAGTTCCCCAGTGCCTAACGAATCTAAACCCCTCCTCTCTACACCACCGTCTTATCCACGCATTGAGACCCCTGATCTCCGCCTGCCTAGCTGGCCCTGCGCGTGGAACAGGTAGCACTTCAGAGAACGCTACCTTTGAGCGTCCCCAGCCTCCCTCCCTCCCCCTGCTGCTAGGGCAGCGGGCATCTGGAGTCTCCTGCCACACAGAATTTACCACTCCCCAGTTCCAGTGGCAGCTAACATGGCCTGTCACACTTTGCAGTTGCTGGAAAGCACCTAGTACAACCAGACGCTTGTTCCGGCAGCACTAGCTGCAGTTAGGATTGGGCCCTGAGTTTATGCTTCAGCAAGTTCGCTGTAGTAATTTCAATACCTCTTTCTTGAGAAGTTATCACTAATTTTGGATTCAGTATTAGTGGGGGGGGGGGGATCCTATATTTAGTGAAGCCCAGCAACTTTTAACAAAAGTGGAAGCTGAACTGTATTTTCGTGAGGGTGACTGAACACAAACACAGGAGTCTGGTGTATCTCAGGGTGGAACTCAGCAGTTTCATTCCATTTGTTTATTTAAGCCATTTCTGCCCAACATTGCATATTTACGCAACAGGAATCAAATGTGTGCACCTGTGGGCTGGACAGAAATGGGTTAAAATATTTGTACCCCACCCCTTCAGCCAACAAGGCTTCCAGAGCAGCTTATATACAATCAAGAAATCATTACAACAAGAAGAAAGTTTGTGGGGAGGGGGGATAAGCCTTCTTTCTTGCTCCCTTCCTCTTTGCAGGGCAGCTGGCATTTCTAAGGACAGTGTGAGGAGAGAGAGAGAGGCATAGTCCAGGAGTAAATAGTGGTTCTTTGCCTTTCTAGCTCCCCGATCCTTTTTCAGTTTTGATGGCTCTAGAGGTAGGGTTTAGTGGAAGAGCCCTCTAGTCACCTCAGGTGTACAGCTTAAAAAATGGCTGAGTGGGAATGCCCAGGGACAAGGCCACTATTGAAAGTGGGAGCGGGAAATTAGTGTTATGGCAAAGGATCCACAAACATATCAGTAAGCTACATGCAACCATAAACATTATAGAGAGAAAACAGGTATAACTGTACATTCCAACAAGGTTTACAGTGTGGTGCATGTGCTTTGAGTTATTTTTTAGATGTACATTTGGCTGAACATACCAAGAAACTGAACTGTGATAAATGCAGCAACCACTGACTGGCTGCTCCATCACTGTTCACCGTATTCTTCCCTCTCCCTCCACTGGGAAATGAAGTATCCTGCAAGGTTTCCTGAGATGGGCTGCTTCCACCTCAGACACTTGGCTATGGGGACTTCTCTTCCCCAAAACAGCAGAGGGAGGAAGAGACAAAGTGTACGGGGGTAACAAGGGGACAGGTGACTGAACAGAGAAAGATGAGCTCTGAGCTGCAGAGTGCTTTCTTTCCTTTTTAAGTCACTTGTCCCCTCACTGCATCTGCTATGACTGCGTCCTCCTCCCACTGAGAAAGAAAATGGCCCACTTCAGGCAACTTGCTTTGGGTCACTTTGGATGTAGTCCTAAGGTGCCCTTGGGCTGGTGCAAGTCCCTTGCACTGGCCCAGGAGGGTTGCAAACGTGCCATAAGGCCAAGTTTGCACCTCCTTGGGAGTCAGCTGGGCTGGCGCAGGGATGCACACCAGCCTGTGGAGGCTGAATCCAGCCTCCGTGCCGACATCATGAAGGAGCCTTGCGTCAGCCAAGATTGGCTGATGCAAGGCTCTGGGGAGGGCGGGGAGGAGGCGGGGAGAAGGCAGGAGGGAGGCATTCCAGGGCTGGGGGAGGATGAGCGGAGGACGGCAGGCGAGGAGCAGGAGGCAGGGCTGGGACCTGGCAGTTATGCCAGATTCCAACCCCCATTCCCAAGCAGCGTGGAGTGCCTGCAAGCCACTCCACTCTCCTCTGACTTATGCCACCTCTGGAGGTGGCACAAGCCCGAGGAGACCCATTGGGGCTGCGGTGGCTTACCCAGGGGTAAGGGAAAGAGTTTCTCCTTATCTCTGGCTGAGCCACTTCGGAGCCCTCCTGGCCTGCCTGTTCCAGCGCAAGATAGCACTGCATGTTAACAGAAAGAGGATGAGGAGGCGGCTGAGGCAGAAAAAGTATGTTCAAAATGCAGGCATGTAGCATTGTGAACCTCTTTTTTGGGAGGACAGGCATACATTCACAGGAGGTCGTAGCCTCTTGTTTAACAGGAAAAAAAGGCTGGTTTTGGTTGTCTCTTGAATCCAGGCACACCATCTTAAGTCTTCAAGAGAGATCCTCAGGCAACACTGTCTCCCTAGTTCTTGGAAAGCAGCTTTTTGTTATTATTTTGGCAGCACTTAGAGACTTTATTGGGCTACTTGCTGTGCAATTACCCCTCCTAAATACTTTACAACCCAAGTAGGAAAGTCATAAAACAAGGATGACAAAGACCTCATGTCTCCAGGCCTCCTGTCCATCAGACAACACTGCCTCCCCCAAGCAGTGGCATCACTAGGATTCGCGTCACCCAGTGCAGGAAGCCTGCACGTCACCCCATGTAGTGGGCGGGGCAATGCCCCAGGTGGGCATGATGATGTACCATCGCCCCGCCCCACCTGTTTTTTGGCTGTACCTTTTGTTATAACACAGATATTTCAATGTGGTTTGTTTCATTGCATTCTGCATGAAATTACACATTGATTGATATATAACAAGATGGTTTTATTCCTCCAAACTCTGATTTTAGTGATTTTGAAAACTTGTAGAGTCTCACACACATACCCCGCATCAACTCACTAACACCTTATTGCAGCAGTTCTCAAACTTTTAGCACTGGGACCCACTTTTTAGAATGACAATCTGTCCAGGACCCATTGGAAGTGATGTCATGGCCAGAAGTGACATCATCAAGCAAATAAAATAAATAATCATAAATAATTAAATTAAAATAAAGTAATTAAATAAGGGGGAGCCAGTCCTGTTCCACCAAGTGAATCTACTCTGAAGTAAGTCCTATTGTGGTCAATGGGGCTTACTCTCAGGAAAGTGTGGGTAGGATTACAGCCTGTGAGCCCAATCCTATGCATGTCTACTCAGAAGTAAGTCCCATACTGGTCAATGGAGCTTACTCTGTAGTCTGCCTGCAGTTACAACCTCCCCCAAAAAGAATCAGTGAGATTTCCAGCCCTCCCAGTGCCCATTTAAAGTTCTTCTATTTCAGGCATATCAAGATAAAGACCCTCCTGGCTTTGCAAGTGCAAAATAAAAAACTTTCCCCTTACCAGTTCAAGTCACTTTTTTGAACTTTTTAGGGGGGGGGGGGGGAGGCTGCCTCTGGACATTTGTTGCACTCCAGTTCCATTGGATCGGGACCATTCTGGTATCCTCACATTCCCCTTTGCCTGGTCTGACCACCAACCAAGGCACGTCTGCCTACTCGCGAGTAAATGCGACATGAGGCTGCTTAACTTTCCATAGGCCTCCATAGACTCGCAGCTAGGAGGGGGGACCTCCTTCTCCTGCATTCATTGGATTAGGACCATTGTGGTGTCGTTGGATTCCTCTCAGCCTGCCCTTTCTGACGGACTATGGCAAGTACGCCTACTCATGAGTGAACACACGATACGGCTCACATTCACTTTCCATAGGGCTCCATGAATTTTTTCCTTCCGGTTTTTTGGCCATAACTTTTGAATGAAAGGAGCTATTTCAATTATGTTTTTGCATTGCGCTCTGCTGGCCATTCCACATCCAATGGTGTATGGAATGACGGGGTAGCTCCTAATGCCATGAAATTAGCATGTCCTCCCCAAGGGCGCATCACCCCCCTGGTGCATCACCTGGTGCGGCCCGCAACCCCTGCACCCCCCTAGTGACGCCAGTGCCCCCAAGTACAGTGGTATCGTTTGTTCAGCTCTGCAATGCGTTGCAGCATGCACTGTTCCTCCTGAGAAGACATGTGGTTGCCTCTTCTACTCCCTGTGGCTTCCATACAGTTTGCTGGATAGAAATCAGACACCTTCTCTTTCTTCTCCAGACATCTATTTGCTGGTACCCTGAGGATGCCTGCATGCCTAGCAGGGTCGGATGTGTGGGCGCCAGACAATGAAGCTCACTGAAACTAACCTCTCCTTGAATGTACATATTGCACACTGAAATTACATAAGATACTTGAGGGAGGTGCACTCTTCATAATACTTGCGAGCTTGGTGTAGTCCTGAGAAGGGCAACGAAGGTGACTGGCAGCAACATACCATGAAATTACATTATAATAACTAGAGATGGGACAAAATAATGGGTGCTAGCCTGGAAATGGTGAGGAAACACAGACGGAAGCCTGAGGAAACATGACTGAGCATCAGAAACAAGATTAGGCGCACAGAGTAAAATGTACATTGATTCATTCTGTCACTTGAGCTATCCCACCAAATGAGATACCTAATGAGGCAGTCATTCATTTCTGAGTAGATAGAAATAGGTGGCAGGTGAAAGTTCCTTGCTGTAAGTCAGGGGTTACAGAGCCAGTGAGTATTACATACTTTAATGAGGATGCTTTGTTTAAATCAAAAGAAAGTCACATCAGTGGTCATGTCACCATGCTAGTTGCAAAGAGGGCTTATGCTACCAGATGTCAGTTAATCGCATGTAAAATGACCAGGTACTTAATAAACCTCCCACATTCACATCCCATATGGCAGTGATTAAATATCATTTAAAATGATATTCTTATGAAATCTAGGGTTCTTCAGAAGCTTATCAGGAGTTCCATGATAAGACCAGTGATAGCAGGCAAACTTCCCTTACTGACTAGACACCAAAGAGGCTTTTAGCAGTGACACCGTGGCTCTGGATCTCCCTTTTCCAGGAGGCATACCTCTCCTCTCTCATTCCTTAAAAGAGCAGTAAAGACACTCCTTTTCAGACAAGTTATTATGTGTTTATTATGATGCCTGTTTTCAATGAATTTGATAGTTTTTCAACTGTGTGATTGACAGCCCAATCCTAACCGGGCTGCCCGCAGCACAATACAGTGGAATTGAAATGGCTCCCGTTGTATCCTATGGTGGCAAAGAGGTAACTGGAGATCTCCTTGAGGTAAGGGAACTGGAAGTCTCTGGTCAGTGGGAGTCACAGCAGCCTCTGTGGGTCTACTTGGTGCTGCACCAGCTCAATCACTGGCACAGAACTGAGTAGCCCTCATATAGGGCTTTCAGGCCTTCAGGCCTGGGATGAGGATTAAGATGCAGCAGAGGCCTCTCCACCATCCCTGGGCCCCCCAGGCATGAACCACCCTCCTCCCCACCCTCCCTCTACTCTGAAATACCCCTCACCCATTTTGCCCTCCCCTGCCTCCTGCAGCTTGGTGTGGGACTTACCCCTGGTTGACACGCACTGCTCTGGTACAGGCCTCTCCACTGGTGGCACTGGCTTCTACGCAGTCACCAAGTACTTTGTAACAGCACACGTGCCAGTCCTGCTGGCAGGAGCCAGTTTAGGATTGAGCTGTAAGTCATTATATTTTGGCTGTTAGGTGCTCTGCAGACATGATGTGATTGAAAAGTGTATTTATAAATGCACATTTAAAAAAAAAGACCATCATTGCCAATATATAATTTTTGGGGGCCCCCAAAAGGCACCTTGGGCAACCTACAACAATCAATGAAATCCCCAGTCATACAAAATAATAAATAAAAACAGATACCACAACCCAAATCAACGACATTATATGCATCTAACAGATGTATACTTATAGTAAATATTCATTCCTGTGCTATGCACAACCAGCGATGGGGCAGCATTGGGGGGGGGATTCTCTCTGTTTGTGTGAGGCAGTGGCAGTAATTCCCTACAGGCCAGCATCCTGTGTGAATGGAGTGTGAACCCTGGAACATGTCCCAAGGTCCTCTGCAATGTGGAGGGCTTTCTCAGTGTACAAAGTGATGTGGAAAGGGATCACTGAGACTGGGAAGTTTGAAAATCACATCACTATAATGCTGCACAGTTGTGTCTCATTGTAGTGATAGTGGGAAACTCTACTAGACAGATTGACAAATTACTTTTATGTGACTTTGATGGGCCAGCAAATGGATATTCCCCACTAGTATGAGTGAGTAATAAACTACTCACCATTTTGCAATGTACGAAGGCCCAGTTTCCCTTACTGGAATCCATACCATCATCTGTCCAGCCTCCCCAAGCAAGCCTTGTTATCACAAACTATGGGATTCTCTTCCAGTATCTCAGCTCCATTGTCATGCACAAGAAGTTGTCACTGTACATGCCATAAAAGCAAATGGATCTGAATAGATGAGGCCTTGAAACCATGCATAATTACAGGCATGACAGAAGACCCTCACACATGAATGTAATCTATAGTGGTATATAAGTGGTCTAAGTCAATCAAGATGGAAATCTAAACTATTTCAGCTCAGGAAGTTCCGACCCAAGGATGTGGTTTGTTCTATAGGAAAGTAAGGGGCCATCTGTGGTTTTCCAATATGGCTTACAAATATGGTTTCTGCAATATTTGCAAAAGGGCAGTTTTAAGCTTAAAGTGGCCACTGAACCACTGAACTATTCTCTTAAGGCCACTGAACTTCAGTAGGAGGAAAAGAGAATTTCAGCAGGAGGAGAATTAATCCTCTTTGCTAAACTTTAATTATCTGTCTTTTACAGGAATGAAGATATAGACTGAATAGGCAAGAATTCTGAATGTAGAAATGGAAGGACATCTCCTACTGTAGTGATAGAGGCCTGGCCAAGCATGGATCAGGTCTGCCAAAGGCCTGATCCAGAACACAAAGCTTATTTATCTGGCTCTCAACAGCCTTATCAAGGTGCTTAAAAAAAAAAAAACCCTCTAGAAAAATAAATGTTTTTTTTTCTAACTTGTGACACGGAAAGGGATTCTTTATACAAATATATCTTTTCTATTTGGGTCTTGCATATAAAGGCCCATGCCTGCCTGATCCAAGCCTACATATGATCCAACAGGAAGCCCAGACTGATACGTGGTATGATCCTTACAGTTGTATCTTGTTAAACGTTGGTGTTTATTGATTCACATGCGAGGATGTTGGGTTTTAATCAAAATAGATTTCTACCCCCTGGACAATTTTTTCTAGAAAACAGAGTGGTCCCTGAGAATACAGAGAGTGGCCATGTTACGTGAAAATCCCCTTTTTCCTTTTAAGTTGTGATTTTATATCTGGTTACTAAAATATCATGTAGGCCAAACCTCAACATACAGGCCACAATCAAGTCAAGCCACAAGCACATGGAGTGCACAACCCCCACTTCCCTGTAGGTCATGTCCTAGACGCAATCTGGCTGCTTGTATAGGTCAGTTCTGCAGATATAGCTGTCATGGTGCAAAGATTCCTTCACCTTAGCTTTGCTCTGCCCGTTCACAACAGGAAGGCAGACAAACAGGACATCCCTGATCTTCCGCAATGAGCAGTCATCATCAGCTTTTGAATCTCCCTGTCAGAACTGTAGTGCCATCACCATGGGCAAGCTTCCCGTTCCCAGAAGCCTTGCCCTTCCCTGAACCGAGGAGCCAGGGACATCTTGACAAACTGGTTCTTGTGCTGCCACAAAACCCTGCTGTGCCGACGCTGTTGCTATGTTTGGTGATGACTAAGCAAGACCCACTTCTTGTTTCAGGCACTGACGTGCACTGTGCAAATCTGGAAGTGGTTACATTAGGCCACAGCATTCCAGAGTTCCTACTTGGGCCAATGAGCTCCGTTTGTGCCTCAGTCTATTATGCTAAGGATTGCCTGCTTAGTGTCGACAAAGATGAGCAGAGCAAAGCAGTGCTGGAAAGTACAGCAGCACATTCAGGTTGGAAAGAGACTCTGGTTTGGTGGCAACTAAACTGGCTTCCTACCTTTCAATCTCTATCCAATAAGGAAATCTGCCCGGCTTGACCATACTTCCTGGTGTTCATATGTGTTTTGATCCTGACATCCAGGCCAACCCAGCTTTTGCTTAAATACTGTTTGAAAGGGGATCAAGGAAGAAAGGATTGGGAGGGAAAATAATGCCTTTTGGATTGTAAAGACCTTTCTGATAAAGTTCTCACCAGATGAGTCAGGGCTGGCATTGCCATCAGGTTACCCCAAGTTACTACACTTTGTCCCTTCTGTGTGCCATTTTCTGCTGTTCTGGAATAGCTGGCAGAGGGGGTGGGCAAGGTAGCTACTATGGGGCCTAGAGCAGACTCTGAGGCACAAAGAACACCACAGACCAGGGGAGCTCAGAGGAACAGCTGAACAAAGAGAACAACAGGTCCAGGGAAATGTGGAAGGTGGGAGAAAGCAGCTCTTAGTACTTACAGCCTAGGATATTACATTCAAATCACTACAGCATCCCAACAGTGAGTCTCTTACCTATTCTCCTCCTCCCCAAGCCTTCATGACACTGTAAGTTTCACTACTCCAACCAGCTAGAGAAGGGCCAGGAAACTTATCATGTGGTGGCCATGATTGATGTAGTGACTGTTTCTAAGTGTTGCTGAGGGAGTGGGAAACTCATCACAATGATTGCTGATCCTTGTGACAAATGTAGTGAACCCTCATTGAGAGATCATGGCTGGTCAGTGAAGCAGTTTCCTGCTGGAAATGGGATGCCAGCAAGCCGTAATTCAATGGCTGAGGACATGCTTTGTGTGCTGAAGGTCCCTAGTGTCAGCTGACTAGGACTGGGATATACATGTTTGAAACCCAGAAGAGCTGTGATAGAAATACAGGTACTGAACCAGAGAGATCAATGGCTTGACTCAGTACAAGGCAGCTTCATATGTATATGTGGGGACTGCCATTTTAGCATGTATGTCTTCATTTTGACAGAGACCCAAATGCCATAGATCAGGGGTGCCCAAACCCCGGCTCTGGGGCTGCATGTGGCCCTCGAGGCTTCTCAATGCAGCCCTCAGGGAGCCCCCAGACTCCAATGAGCCTCTGGAAATTTGCTGGAGCCCGCACTGGCCCGACGCAACTGCTCTCAGCCTGAGGGCGACTGTTTGACCTCTTGCGTGAGCTGTGGGATCCCTCCACTGCTTGCTGTTTCATGTCTGTGATACAGCAGAGGCAGCAAAGGAAAGGTCAGCCTTGCTTTGTGCAAGGCCTTTTATAGGTCTTGAGCTATTGCAAGACCTTCATTCATTCATATAAGTTCATCTTTAATATATTCATTTATGTGAACTCATGCAAATTTATTTAAATTTTAAATGTAAATTAATTTCTTTTTTTCCCCTGGCCCCCAACACAGTGTCAGAGAGATGATGTGGCCCTCCTGCCAAAAACTTTGGACACCCCTGCCATAGATGAACATGTATGGGCTGCCTACTTGTAATCATTCTATTTTTGTTTTGCATTTTGGAAATACAGCTAATTATCTCCCTAGCATTTTCTTCCCTGGGTACCTAACAGTACAAGATTCTATCACTAGAGGGTGTTGGAGAAAAAGGGCAGTTGGCTCAAGCTCCTTAATCAGAGGAGTTCTCCCAGTAAGGAGGCCTGCTGCTTTGTGAAAGGCATAGTTAATTGGAGCCTCAAATAACTGTTAGTCTATCTCTGAAAAGGAGGGGGGGGAACACCCAACTGGTAATAGGGTAAAGCCACGCAGACGATTGTGTTCCTGATAATATAATTTTAAGAATTTCAAAAAACAGTATGTAGGGGCACAATTTAAAGATTAGCTAGCAATGCGAGTGAACCAGTATCCTGCTAGTGTGACACATACATTTGCAGGATATGCCGTCATATTCTGGACAAATGTGGTCAATGCCAGCAGCTAATGCATACTGCAAGAAAGGCAGTGGATGAATCACAAACTTATTAAATGTAGAGGTTTATGGCTTGCAAACTTCCTTTCTGCACATTTGTTCTTCTCCTGATTCCAAGCTCTCATTTATGTTTATTTTATTTTAATGAACAGAAAGACGTAATGGAAGGTTATCGCTTCGGGATGTCCTGAGAGCTCCTTCCATGAAGGTTGTATATGGGAAGCATTTTGCTTTCTTCATCTTTTTTTGCTCGAGCATTTTTTATAAAGAGAGGTGTGGGGCGGTTGCTATAGACTACCTACCCCACCCTCACTGGGATTGCACAAGCATGTGGTCCTCTTTTGTTTGGCATGGATTTTTCTTCCCAGTGTTACTAAGGTACTGAGTGTGAGTAATTTTCTCCAAACTTTCAGTTTCAAACATATATGTTTGTATTTCTCTAAAGATTCTAGGTTTTGTTTCAGGAGGAAAAAAAAATCTTTAGCTGACTCAAAGCTATGTCAGTGAAAACATGCCAATGTCTTATTGCTGCTTTTCAAGACCTCCCATAGTTCAGAAAATCGATGTGGAATGAAGTGAACAACATGCCTCTATCTCTCTGGTCTCTAGTGGCCTGTGAAATAGTAGCAGATAAATTATTTGTTAACAAGATCAACAGTGGTGAAGTGACTTGCCTGACACTATTGTGTTAGTCAGTGACAGAGTCTGAAAAATAAAGTAGCAGATTCACTGAAACAGAAATGCAACTGGGCCTGAATGCAAATTAGATTACAGTGTAGTATATATGCTTTTACCACTGGCCTGTGTTTGTGGACCAGCAAGTACAAGCAGAACAATATTCTTCTTGAATCTGGAAAAAGGGAGGGCATTGGAGGGTTCTTTCTTATTTTCACCCCAGTTACGTTTTTGTTAGGTCATATGCTCAGTAACACCATTCCTGCACTATTGGTGCTTGAACTCACTGGAAAAACACAGCAAGCGCATGAGATCACCAGATTGCCGCACTCGGGAGGAGTTTGTTTTCGCCATCCCATGTGAAAAGAAATATAGATCTGGACCTCTGCCATTAAAAGGGGTTTCAATAATAGCCTGGACACCCCATGGGACTCTCCTGGAGACTGGCTCATGTGATGAGAAGAGGGGGGCAACTTGCCAGATCTTCATTCAGTTATGAGTGGAATGTCTGTAGCTCCTTTCAGGAACACTGTGTTCCTTCCTGCAATATTAACGTCACCATCTCCAAGCAAAGAGGCCAAGGCAGGAAGTCTTAAGCTGCCCTTCAGGTTCCCACCCTTCTTCACCCTTGATCCTGATATGTTGTGACTTTTTTTGACCTGGTATAAACAATCCCTTCTTTCATAAGCAGGAGGTAAGGGAATGAATGGAACAATGGTCACTGGTTGGCCAGCATAGGCTGATTACTGACTAAAGGGATTTAACTTCCTAACCTCATGGCATTATCTCATACTTCCCACACACAGAGACTGAAGTCTTTACTTGTCCTGGACCTTGGTGCCTAATGGCACAACACTGATATAGAAGACACGCTGAAGTATGGCAATGATGCTTCCTTGCAGATGCTTCCATTGAGAGACCTGCTCATGGCAATAATCCAGCATCCTCTCATGTCACCCCACCCCTCCTCAAACCTTCCACTGCAGCTGCTTTCTCCAGTTGGCATTCACCACTCTGTACTACCCTCCTGCCATGTGGAGAGCCTCTGCGCTCTCTCAAACATTCTGACCAAAGAGCACAGCTGTAGCTTTTTATAGAGAATGAGCACGCTCTAGACATGAGGGATGGGGAGGGCTCCTAGTCCCAGACCCTGCTTGAACTCGGCCTTAGTGGTTCACGCAGCTCGGGAAGGGACGAAAATACTGCTGCTTCTACCAGGCAACGGGGCAAACAACGGAGCATGACTATAAACAAACCATGGCCTCCTCATTCCTGACAAGTGACTGTACAGTTGGCAATGGCCCTTCTATGAATCCAGAGCAAAGAGGCATCTACTTTGCTAGGTCTTGCCCAGCGGCTCATGACAGTTTTCCTTTAGCGTCTTTGAGATGCATTTTTTTCTTTCACATTGCTACATTGAAGCAAGCCAACAAAAAGATTTTTTTAGAAAAAATTTGCACTCAAAACCACTTAAGATGCCATCTGGGAAACGTTTTGCAGTGTTCCGTATTGGTGCCCAAAGAATTCAGGAGGGTTCCTCATGCATAAATGTCTTTAATGAATTTGCAAAGCCACAAAAAAGAGAAACTGGAATGTAAGACATTATCCCTACTTGAAAGATGTGGGGACCCCCAAGGATGGGGCTAATGCACATGGCATGTTTATGGGACTCTGTAAGAAGAAAAAAGGTGCCTGAGGGGAGACATGATTGAGACATACAAAATTATTCATGGGAAGGACAGAGTGGATAGAGAGAAGCTCTTTACACTCTCACATAACACCAGAACCAGGGGACATCCACTAAAATTGAGTGTTGGGAGAGTTAGGACAGACAAAAGAAAATATTTCTTTACTCAGCGTGTGGTTGGTCTGAGGAACTCCTTGCCACAGGATGTGGTGATGGCATCTGGCCTAGATGCCTTTAAAAGGGAATTGGACAAATTTCTGGAGGAAAAATCCATTGCAGGTTACAAGCCATGATGTGTATGTGCAACCTCCTGATTTTAGAAATGGGCTATGTCAGAATGCCACATGCAAGGGAGGGCACCAGAATGAAGTCTCTTGTTATCTGGTGTGCTCCCTGGGGCATTTGGTGGGCCGCTGTGAGATACAGGAAGCTGGACTAGATGTGCCTATGGCCTGATCCAGTGGGGCTGTTCTTATGTTCTTATAACTTGGAATGGGCATTTCTGGAGAATTCAGAAGTCAGCCTGCTTCTTCCACTAAAGCAGGATCTGGGTGGGACAGCATGAAGTGTTATAGATGTGCCATCTATAACAATGTGCCATCTATAATAATGATTAAGATTAAGAACAAAATTAAGAACAATGAAAGGGCACAACACGTTTTATGGGACGTGTGATAGCTGGTGCAGAGGGGTTTTGAGGTACAAAGCCTTATGGGGTTGCTCTGTCATAGCTGGAAAAATGCAGACCACTGTTAGCAATCTCAGGCCTACTGGACCGCCAGGTTCAAAAGAGGGCAGGACTCCTCTGTACTTTGGTTTAGTAAAGCAATGAATTTTGGCAGGTTCAGCTTCTTCCACCATTGCAGCATTACTGAAGGGGAAACTGACCCAGCCAAAATTCTTGCTTCAGCTCGGCTTTAAAAGGAGGACACAGGAGCCTCAGTCTGTGTTGAATTTGCCATACTTCCATAGACTTAAGAAGTAGCTGTAGTTAGGTAGGCCAAGAATTAGGGCATTCAACCCTCCAGGATTGACCTGGTGTTTCCAAGGATTCAGGTGACCACTAAAAATGATCCTAGAGGTTTTAACATGGCATTCTTGATTCATGATAGTACATCATATTAGAAACAAAATCTCCAGGAATAGTTTCAGTAAGAATAGGTGACTCTAATCAGAGAAGTTACAAATGCTGTGGACTGGGGTGTATCGGTGAATGATCTCCAAAATATTCCTCCATAATTCCTCTAAATCTTATTATCCATTTCTTTCTCAAGCAATGAGCACTAGCTTAGAAAATAAGCAGTTTGTATCTATCCAAGAGTCAGCTACTTACTGCTAGTCATTATTAATGGATCCTAGATCCTTCTGCATGCACAAAGTGGAAAAATATCTTGCGGTTTCACAAGGTCTAATTCTCCCCCTTCTTCAGTCCTTTAGAAGAATGAGAGGAAAATCTCCATCAATCTTGTGCCCAGACTGTTTCTTTAGAAATACCAAATATTTCCACTGGAGACTACTTCCTGATTTCTTTGCTATAGAGCTTTCAGGGACATGACGAATATATACATGCACTAGTGGAACACAAAGATACCTGATATAGATTATTATAGGTGGCATAGCAATACTGTTACACTGGCAGTACTGACATAATCCTTATGCCAGCATGACACCACTGGGGCAAAAGTGAGAGGACTGTGGTTCATGGAAGCAGTGTGTGTGCAGCAGGAGAGCGATGTGGAGCAGAGGCTGGTACATTTATTTATTATAGTATTTATATACCACCTTTCTGAATAGACTCAAGATGGTTTATGGAGGCGGGCTGAACATAAATCCATTTTTCAATGAGTTTTTTACAAGTATTATTCAGTGAGACAATCTCCTAGAACTTCCGTTTCTCCAGGTGTTTCCCTTCATAGTACAGTTGTCTTCCTGGCTGCCAGCTCCTATGCTTTCCAAGCTCTCACAGGCAGCTGCAGTCCAAGCTTGGCTTCTCAAGGATGTTGTCCCTGGTGAACTCCAGTTACATCAGTAGAGAGCTGAGATTCTTGGTGGGTGTATATTCTTCAAGTATCTGCCTGGAGTTTGGAGGCAGAATACATAACCTACTCTTGATATCTTGTTAGAGTTGGCTGCATATTGCTTTTATAAAGCACTCCCTTTTTGTCCAGAGTATTCTTTCACCAGAATTCCATCTCTAAGATTCCGTGGTGTAGTTAGGAGGGGTCCACAGAGGCCTTCCCGTGCAACCTGGCCCTCAGGAGGCCTTAAAAGGCCTTCTGAGGTCCTTGCAGTATCACTTTTAGTTTTCGGTCAAAAACCAGAAATGATGCTAAAGGCCCCCCTTCTCCTCCCTGGTTTAGTTTTTCAATTACAGTATTTAAAAATTTATTGTGCTTTTTTAAAAAAAATGGACAAATGTATGCTTAATTTGACAAACATGCAGCCCTTTAATTTTTTTTTTAAAGCAGACATCATAGATTCATTTTAAAGCAGACATCATAGGCTCAGATTCAGCATTATTGATTAGTATGTTTCTTATTTACCTTCTGAATATGGAGGAAACCAGGTGTACGATGCCTGAGGAGAGCGCACAGCAACTCCTTGGGGGGGGGGGGGCTATGTCTATTCACATCCTTGATTTTTAGGCAAGTGACCTCTGTGCTAATTTTGAACAGTTCTCCTTAGCATGGTCTTTTGGAAGTTTTTCATGTGGGAGTTCTTTTGGACAAGCAGATCTTTGTGTTAAAATGAAGCAGAAAACTCACTGATATTTGCAGGTTTACTACCTCAGAGACCAAATTTATGGTTTGGGAACAACCGTACAAAAATTGGCTACAAAACTGGTGATATCTTTGATTGGACCAACTTCTATTGTTAGAGGCATTGAAAAACTTTTGAGAAACACAAAGCTTCCTCATCTGGAAGCATTCAAAAAGTGGAAGCGGAGGCTTGAACCATTTCAAGCTGTTAATTCCTGGTCACCCATTAGAGTCCCCCTTCTTAGTTATGTGCCTCTTTTCCAACCATATCTTGATGTGCTTCTTCCCTAGCCCATCTGAAACCAAAAGCAATGTGTTGCACATTAAAACATTTCCACAGCCTCAAGGAAGATCATTTCATCCCAGAATAGAGCACACTGCAACTGGGATACAGCCCAGGCTAATTTAAAATAGCTCAGTGTGTAACCCTCAGTGCCATCTATCCACTCTGATGCCTGTAACAGATGGATAGAACAGTCCCCCAATGAGTGCACTTGCCACATACACAATGCCATAAATGACCAGAGTGCACTGTGTTGCTCCAATTGGCCAGTGGCACATGACATAGAGGTAGGGATTGTTAACTTTGCCAACTGGTCAACTATTTCGCTTTTCCGTTAGTTTACCACCCTTCCTTATTCAGCCCAACACCCTCCACAAAAACAGCTCACATTGCATTTTGCATTCCAAGAGCTTATGGAATGCATTAGTCCCGGATAAAAGTACAACAAACTCAGATGTATAATCCTGACGTCAACCGTCTCTGGTGTTTGGAAGAGAAGCTATAAACAGAGGATAAAAGGAAGTTATAAAGACCATCTGTTTTGGCCTCCATGGACACTTATTAGACATGCACAGACACAAAAGGTGATGGAGAAGGCTAGGTCTATTTGCCGAGGTGGCCATTGGTTACTGGAAAGGAGTAGAAACTGCTAGAAAGCAATACATAAAAGCTTTTCCCACTTTCAGACTTTACTCCTGTCCTCCTAGACTCTTTATAATGAAAAAGAAGGTGTGGAAACTATTGTTAGATGGCTTTCACAATCTGCTTCCCATCTAGTTTTAGAGAAGATGCTGTAAGAACCATGAGTTGTGTCTCAGGACTCAGAGAATTATGTTTGTATGGTGGACATTTTCAGAAGCTTATAGCAGAAATGAATTTCAGTTTGTCCAGATTATTTTACAGATTCTTCCTCCAGGCAGCTACTGTCCCAAGTCTCTACCATTTTGTTCAGGTTCTTGTATATCAGTATCTGCAGGGGTGGGGGAACTGTGTTGTTGCAGATTAGTGCTCTGGATAGATTTCAAGTCATGCCCTTTCATTTGGGTTCAAGAACAGTTGAAAACAAGGCAGACAGAGGATGGGAACCATAATATCAAGGCAATTGCACTTAATCCTGATTTCTGACAAATGCAAGGCAATGTACACTAACATAGATCCCAGGTTTATGTGCATGGAAAAAATGTGTTTGCAATCAGTCCTCAAGCAATATTTCATTTTATGATTAATGTAACACCAATTTGTGTCTCAGTATTCACATGTGTTACATCACAGGTATCATGTGTTTACCAGGCCTCAGTATGGTTCTAGCTAGAATTGCTTATCACCTAATTACAAGATAAAGAAATACATTGTTAGTATGATTGTAAAGGAAGGGTGCTCTGGGCCAGGCTATTCTGTGGAAGCATGGTTCTCTCTTTACGTTTTGGTATGGCTCTGTTTCTTAATGGGAGACAATGGATCCTAATGGTTGCTTCAAGCACCTGGAACATGAATCACATGTCTCTGTGGATGTCTGAGGCTAGTTTGCCCAATTTGGTCTGGCAGGGTGTATGTAAAGGGAGTTGGGACTGGCATTTGGACTTTGGGGACATGACAGTGAGATGGTTGCAAATCTGGTGTTGCCCATCTGTCCCATACCTTGCTCAACACATACCTTTTTAAGACAGATTATTATAAATACATATCTCTATTGTTGTCACCTACAAAGAAAACTTAATCCTGATATGATTGCCCTGAATGTCCCGCTCTTTGAAGGAGGGGAATCAGGAAGCAAAGTTTACATCTGAAAGAAGATGTGCCCTGGTTCAGGGGAAATATCATTTTTCATGGAAACCACTGAGCAGTCCTGTCTATACTGATTGTTTCTGCAAAGCTTTTGACACACAATCAGAGAAGCCTCTAATTTTGAGCTGCTAAACTTGGATTTCTGGAAGAGAGGGAGTACCCCAATTAATTTCTCCATCATGGTGCTATGTTGGATGCCTCAGAATGAGGAACTAGAACTGCTTCCTTAGAAGTTTCCTTTGGGCTCCAGGAATTGTAACTATCAGGAAGTCACCCATATTCCTTCTTTGGGTAAGATGTTTGAGGAGGTGGTTGCAACACAATTCCAGACACTCTTGGATGATACTGATTATCTTCTAGATACGTTTCAGTCTGGTTTCAGGCCTTGTTGTGGTACCCAAGCAGCCTTGGCTGCCCTGATGGGTGACCTATGTCAGGAGATGGACAAGAGAGTATGACTCTACTAATTCTCCTGGACTTCTATAAACCTTTGGATACCATAGATCATGGTATCCTTCTGGATAGCTTTGTGTTAGAGATTTGGATCACTGTTATTATGATGGCTTCATTCTGAAGGGCTGATTCCAGAGGATGGTGCTGGAGACAACTGCTTAGCCCATGGCTTCTACAGTACAATGTCCTTCAACGTTCAATTTTGTCTCCCATTCAACATCTACATGGATCCAGTTAGTCAGTGATAGACACTGAGACTGGGAATGAGGGGCCATCCATACATTGATGACACCAGCTCAACCTCTTTTTATCCTTCAGATTCATGGAAGCGCTGAATCTCAGTTTGGAATCAATAATGAATAGGAGGAGAGCAAATAAGCTGAAACACAGTTCAGACACTGTGGAGGTACTGTTAGGGGGTAGTTCAAGAAAACATGTACAATACACACAAACAGACACCTGTATATGCATATGGCCTAATGCATTAATAGCCTTTTTCTCTCAGCCTAATCGACCTCACAAGGTTTTAGTTATTATTGCTGATGTAAATTGTCCCTGGGTTTATCTTGCATTCATTTTAAGTTCTACAGAGAGTTGCCATTGGCTGTGCCTCTAGCTTTTTATGGTCCATAGTTTACCATGGTTTTTCCTTGATATCCCCAACTCTGTGTGTGTAAACACACACACCCCTGCCAGTGGTGTAGCTAGCAAGGGGCAAGGGGGGTCCGCCCCAGGTACCAGCTGGGGGGGGCGACACCACAAATGACCCAACATTGCTTACATCGCAGAGGTTATGAATAATGCTATATACCGTTGGATGCGGAATTTCCAGCAGAATGCAATGAAAAGCACCAAAGTGAAATATTTCTTTTCTAGCAAAAGGTACAGCCAAAAAACCGGAAACCAAAAAATGCATGGGGCCCTATGGAAAGTGAAACCGAACCATATCGCGCATTTACTTGCGAGTAGGCGAACTTGCCCTAGTCCGTCAGAAAGGGAAAGCTGAGAGGAATCCAACAACACCAGAATGGTTCCTATCCAATGAAAGCAGCCCCCCAAAAAACACCCAAGAAGGAAGTCCCACCCTCCAAGCAGACAAATGTATTGAGCCCTATGGAAAGCGAAAGTAAGCCACAGGGTCGTGTTTACTCATGAGTAAGGAAATGTGCCTTGGCTCCTGGTCAAGTCAGACAAAGGGGAATGCAAGGCTAGCTGCATGGTCCCAATCTGATGACAGCAGAGCTCAACAAATGCTCCAGGAGGCAGCACCGCCCCCCCCCCCCCAAAGAACAAAACAGAGGCTTCCACTGGTAAGGTAAATTTTTATTTGTTCTTAGACTTTTAAAGCCAGGTGGGTCCTGATAGTGAAATGGTTGAAATATAAGAATTTACACTGAACTGGGCACTGGGGAGGGCTGAAAATCTCACTGATTTTGTGTGTGTGTGTGTGGGGGGGGTGTTATTGCAGGCAGGCTACAGAGAAACTTCACTTGGTGGAACAGGACTGGCTTCCCCTTATTTAATTATCTGTTTTTCTTTAATTTAATTATTTATAATTATTTTATTTTGCTTGATGATGTCACTTCCAGCCAAGATATCACTTCTGGTGGGTCCCAGACAGATTGTCATTCTAAAAAGTGGGCACCAGTGATAAAAGTTTGAGAAACGCTGCCTTAACTCAAAAAAAGCCAATGAGACATCCTGGGGGGGGGGGGTGACACCCTAGTGACCAAAATTGTGGAAATCATGGCTTTTAGGAATAATACCATCATATACCATTTGAAGCAGAATTTCATCCACTGCTTGTGGGGAAATATTCACTGCATTTATTTTCTGGCCATTATTATTCATTTCATGTCATGACTATTACTATCTCAATCTCACCTACCTCACAGGATTGTTGTGAGGACAAAATAAGGGGAGTAACCATGTACACCACCCTGAGCTGCTTAGAGGAAGGGTACTATAAAAATGCAAATTAATTAATTAATTATGTCATATGAAGTGACAAAAATTTATTGGCCCCGAGTGTCATATGACCTAGCTATGCCTCTGAGCCCTGCCAACTGAGAATATTTTGTGCTTTCTAAACCTCTTTCTAGTTCACAAAAGTGTATGCCCCCCCCAAATGACACTCTTTAAGGTGCCACAATTCTGTTGTTTTTGCTGCAATAGATTAACAAGCCTCCTAAATCCATCAGGAGAGTCACTGTTAAAGGACACTCTCCACTCTCTGTACACCAGAGGTTGGAATGGTGTGTGAACTCTGGTGAGAACTATACACAGAACTACCACTGGACTACCACTGGTGTCCCCTTTGTGCTTTTCTCTGCAACAGCCTTGCAAAATGGGAAGTCCATCACTTCTTACTTCCTTGTTTGCAGGGAAATATATACAAGCCTCAGGGCTTGATAGGTAATGGGGGAAATCCCATTTGAAGACAAGGTATCTATTCTAAGGACGTCTGTGGGAAAGAAAATGAACTAAGTGCAGTAACATATATATTGTCAGCTGTGTACTAAAAGTGATTAAAATCCATTCTTTTATAATACTCCTAATGCAAATAAAGCTTAATCACTATTGTTACCTACAAGGGACCGAGGGGAAGGGCAAGAATTACAGCTTGGTTCAGTCCCTAATGACTGGCTCTGGCTGCTAGAGCTGTATTTAATGATTCCCAAAGTCAGGTCAGTGCTGACAAGACTTGCTCCTCCCTTGCCCTGTGGCATGAAGTCATGCAAAGAACAAATAGAACGGAGCCCAGCTTGCTAGCTAAAGGGCTGTGATGTAATGTGCTTTCCAACCATTACCTGTATGTCATAATACAACTGTAGGGACTTTACTGGGTGAATTCCAACTAACAAGGGTTGACTGATGCATTGCAGTCCTTGTGGGAACATGAACACCCTTTCTGTTCTAAAATGCAGGCTGCTAGAGGAAGTAGAGAAGTTGCAGCAGTAGGAATACCCCAGCAGCTCTGGGTGTGCACAGTCTGAAGTTGCCAGTCCTGTATATGTATGTTGTCTGATGGGGGTGAACATGTAAAGTAAGGATGGTAATGTTTTGTTTATCTTGTGCTGGTAATATGTAAACGTTTGTGCTTAGTTGCTTGATTGTTAATGCCTGAACTACACTTTTCTCTAGTCCCCTTTGCCAATGACCACAATGCTTCTTGTTAAGCATGCATGTGTTTGTAGGACTGCATAGCAACCAGTGAATCCCAGAGCAAGTTCCTGCCAACACAAAGCTAAATGAACCTTTTTTACCACTTGGTGATAAACTGTTTTGTCAGCAACAGGAAGTGATGTTATTGCCTTCCTCACAAAAGGGAAACTCCTAGTCGTTACCATGGGGATATAGGCAACTGTGTAATTACAGACTTATATAACCTTAAAGTCACACGCACAGGATTTTTCTGTGTGTTCCATTCATTAATAGACAATAAAACACCCTAGCTGAGAGGCTGTGGAACACCCTGATCAAAATGAGTAGTAAGTCAAGAGCAGATTGGGTGTCAGTACTGGGAACTGAGATAAAACTGAGTGTTCTAATTTACAAGCACAGCAATCTATACATTTGGGGGGGGGGGTGCCTATACAGAATATCTGGATGTATTCAATATCTAGCCTTGATGTTAGGGGATATCTAGAGCCAGGAAAAATAACTTTGCTCAAAATAACCTTGGCTCCCCCTTCCGTAATAAATCACTAACACATATGACTCAAAATCCTTCAAAAATAACAGCATGGCCTTGTGCCTTAGAGCACCAGCTGCTGCCAGCTCAGATGAATTTGTTCAGGAACATTAATTGTGCCCAAACTGATCTTTTGTGCCCCTTTGTCAGGTGCCCACTTAGATTTTAAAGATGACTGGCTGCCAGGTAATGAGTTCTATTATTCTGTATATACATAAAACAAGCCTTTGCATCTCATGGGTAATAGAATTACATTGGAAATTCAATTAGTAAGGTGGAAAGTTTGAAAAAAAACAACAACCACCAGACATGTGATTAAGGTTGCCAATGTTATATTTTTCCACTGACCGAGCATTGCTTTGAAGGTGACCTCTCGTTGTCAAAACACTCTTGTATTTTGAAATAGCTGTTACATAAGGAATTGTTTGTGTGGGGGGTATGTAGGTATGTGTGTGGTATGTGTATGTGGGTATATATCATGAAAGCCCACCATGGACTTCCCTGTTCCCCCTTCTCTTCTTCCTCATTACACTCTTTGATACTCATAAGAACATAAGAACATAAGAACAGCCCCACTGGATCAGGCCATAGGCCCATCTAGTCCAGCTTCCTGTATCTCACAGCGGCCCACCAAATGCCCCAGGGAGCACACCAGATAACCTCATCCTGGTGCCCTCCCTTGCATCTGGCCTTCTGACATAGCCCATTTCTAAAATCAGGAGGCTGCGCATACACATCATGGCTTGTAACCCATAATGGATTTTTCCTCCAGAAACTTGTCCAGTCCCCTTTTAAAGGCGTCTAGGCTAGACGCCATCACCACATCCTGTGGCAAGGAGTTCCACAGAGCGACCACACGCTGAGTAAAGAAATATTTTCTTTTGTCTGTCCTAACCCTCCCAACACTCAATTTTAGCAGATGTCCCCTGGTTCTGGTGTTATGTGAGAGTGTAAAGAGCATCTCTCTATCCACTCTGTCCATCCCCTGCATAATTTTGTGCCAATCATGTCCCCCCTCCGGCATCTCTTTTCTAGGCTGAAGAGGCCCAAATGCCGTAGCCTTTCCTCATAAGGAAGGTGCCCCAGCCCCGTAATCATCTTAGTCGCTCTCTTTTGTACCTTTTCCATTTCCACTATGTCTTTTTTGAGATGCGGCGACCAGAACTGGACACAATACTCCACGTGTGGCCTTACCATAGATTTGTACAACGGCATTATAATATTAGCCGTTTTGTTCTCAGTACCCTTCCTAATGATCCCAAGCATAGAATTGGCCTTCTTCACTGCCGCCGCACATTGGGTCGACACTTTCATCGACCTGTCCACCACCACCCCAAGATCTCTCTCCTGATCTGTCACAGACAGCTCAGAACCCATCAGCCTATATCTAAAGTTTTGATTTTTTGCCCCAATGTGCATGACTTTACACTTACTGACATTGAAGCGCATCTGCCATTTTGCTGCCCATTCTGCCAGTCTGGAGAGATCTTTCTGGAGCTCCTCACAATCACTTCTGGTCTTCACCACTCGGAAAAGTTTGGTGTCGTCCGCAAACTTAGCCACCTCACTGCTCAGCCCTGTCTCCAGGTCATTTATGAAGAGGTTGAAAAGCACCGGTCCCAGGACAGATCCTTGGGGCACACCGCTTTTCACCTCTCTCCATTGTGAAAATTGCCCATTGACACCCACTCACTGCTTCCTGGCCTCCAACCAGTTCTCAATCCATGAGAGGACCTGTCCTCTAATTCCCTGACTGTGGAGTTTTTTCAGTAGCCTTTGATGAGGGACCGTGTCGAACGCCTTCTGAAAGTCCAGATATATAATGTCCACGGGTTCTCCCACATCCATATGCCTGTTGACCTTTTCAAAGAATTCTATAAGGTTCGTGAGGCAAGACTTACCCTTACAGAAGCTATGCTGATTCTCCCTCAGCAAGGCCTGTTCATCTATGTGTTTTGAGATCCTATCTTTGATGAGGCATTCCACCATCTTACCCGGTATGGATGTTAGGCTGACCAGCCTATAGCCTATAGTTAGGCTGACTGGCCTTACTCTTTCAAAGAGCTCAGATAGCTCTTAGATTCATGGTTGTCTTCTTTCTTTTCATCCTTACAACAACCTTGTGAGGTAGGTTACATAGGTTATACTGACTGAGAGATAGCAGTTAGTCCAAGCACACCCAAAGAGCTTCAGAGCTGTGGAGAGATTGAGCTGTTGGCTCTCCAGATGAAATAAAACACTCCATCAGAGAAGAAAGAATACTGAGACTATTACCAGGTTTGGTGATACATACACATTAATTTGTGACTATTACATTTGCATATATTGGGGGTATTATATTCAGGTGCTCACGCAGATGTGTACATTTTCCTGAAAAGCCTGCTTTTCCCATAATCGATTGTTAATGTTTTCTGCTCTGTGTATATCAGAATATCTGAAAAATATCATATGGAAAGCTGGCTTCCTAACCAAGGATACTATTTCCCAAGAAACTAGATTTGTATAGAAAACCATCAATGTACATTACTGTGGGTGAGAACTGCTGTCAGTCACCCTCCCCCACATAAGTCAATGTTTAACCAGTAACCTCACATCACCTTGGACTTCAGCCTTGGGTTAACGATTAGCAGCTATTTGGTTCGGATGAAGTCACTGGGATATAAACTCCTCCTAGCTGCACCTGTGCAAGCATGTCTCCCATGGCCTGCAGTGCAGGAAAAAGCAGGATTTGACCCATGGAGTTTTAGGTGTAGAACAAAAATGGCTGTCTGCTTTTTTCTTTTCTTTTTTAGTATGTCATTCATTATTTCATAGAGCAGTGATTCTCATACATTTAGCACCAGGAACCACTTTTTAGAATGAAATCTGTCAGGACCCACTGGAAGTGATGTCATGACCAGAAGAGACATCATCAAGAAGGAAAAAATTTTAACAATCCTCGGCTTTAATCCTACCCACACTTATCCAGGAGTAAGTCCCATTTACTATCATTGTTATAAGAATATACATAGTAGCTTGTTAAAAGTACAGGTCTGTAACGTTTCCCCAAATGCAGTTAAATACCATAGGAGCATCAAGTCTAATATATTAAAAATAAAATATTGAAATGAATGGGGACCCACCTGAAATTGGCTTGCAACCTACCTAGTGGGCCCTGACCCACAGTTTGAGAAACACTGCTATAGAGGAAGGAAAAGATCAGCTTAAGTGACAAATCTTGCCAGAGACCTAATGGAAAGAATCTACAGAGTTTAATCCAGGGACAAGGCAATGGCCTTGAGTTTAAAATACAGTGGCATCAGATCCCAGATTAGCGACATTGTTACTGTCTGGCATCAGGGAAGCTACTATTGCTCAGCCTCAGTTGCCCAACTACAAAATGGGAATAATCAGTAAGACAAGGCACTATGCACACTTACCTGGGAGTAAGTTCTGTTTAAATCTATGGAACTTACTTTTGAGTAGATGTGCCTAGGATTGCACTGTAAAATACATAGCATACAAGGATATCTGAAGGTAAAGAACAATATCACCAAAGTACACACTAACATGGATATATATACATATTCCTATGGATTTAAGTGCATCTGTTCACTTCTTGTTGCACAGATCGCACTTCAGCAGTATGTCTTCATATTATCCTACATACACCAAAGTGGCCCAGTCACTAAACCTGAACACTAAGGGCCAAACCACATGTGATTAGGAACATTAATTTGGCCCCCAAAGATACAACAGTTGTGTATATCTCTGATTCTGTCTCCAAATAGTTCTCTTCCTACCTGTCTGATTGTATTTTCAAGATTCCCTTGATGGAAGCCCTCCTTCTGCTTTGCCCCTGTCTGCCAGGTTCCAAGATCTGGAGGTCTCCCTCCCAGATTTTAAGGATTTTCTATAAGGGTAAGTCTTGCCTCACGAACCTTTTAGAATTCTTTGAAAAGGTCAACAGGCATGTGGATGTGGGAGAACCCGAGGAAATTATATATCTGGACTTTCAGAAGGCGTTTGACACGGTCCCTTACCAAAGGCTACTGAAAAAACTCCACAGTCAGGGAATTAGAGGGCAGGTCCTCTCCTGGATTGAGACCTGGTTGAAGACCAGGAAACAGAGAGTGGGTGTCAAAGGGCAATTTTCACAATGGAGAGAGGTGAAAAGCAGTGTGCCCCAAGGATCTGTCCTGGGACCGGTGCTTTTCAACCTCTTCATAAATGACCTGGAGACAGGGGTGAGCAGTGAGGTGGCTAAGTTTGCAGGCGACACCAAAATTTTCTGAGTGGTGAAGACCAGACGTGATTGTGAGGAGCTCCAGAAGGATCTCTCCAAACTGGCAGAATGGGCAGCAAAATGGCAGATGCGTTTCAATGTAAGTAAGTGTAAAGTCATGCACATTGGGGCAAAAAATCAAAACTTCACATATAGGCTAATGGGTTCTGAGCTGTCTATGACAGATCAGGAGAGATCTTGGGATGGTGGTGGACAGGTCGATGAAAGTGTCGACCCAATGTGCGGCGGCAGTGAAGAAGGCCAATTCTATGCTTGGGATCATCAGAAAAGGTATTCAGAACAAAATGGCTAATATTATAATGCCGTTGTACAAATCGATGGTAAGGCCACGCCTGGAGTATTGTGTCCAGTTCTGGTCATCACATCTCAAAAAGGACATAGTGGAAATGGAAAAGGTGCAAAAGAGAGCGACTAAGATGATTACTGGACTGGGGCACCTTCCTTATGTGGAAAGGCTACGGCGTTTGGGCCAGCCTAGAAAAGAGACATCTGAGGGGGGATGTGATTGAGACATACAAAATTATGCAGGGGAAGGATAAAGTGGATAGAGAGATGCTCTTTACACTCTCACATAACACCAGAACCAGGGGACATCCACTAAAATTGAGTGTTGGGCGGGTTAGGACAGACAAAAGTAAATATTTCTTTACTCATCATGTGGTTGGTCTGTGGAACTCCTTGCCACAGTATGTGGTGACGGCATCTGGCCTGGATGCCTTTAAAAGGGGATTGGACAAGTTTCTGGAGGAAAAATCCATTATGGGTTACAAGCCATGATGTGTATGTGCAACCTCCTGATTTTAGAAATGGGCTATGTCAGATGCAAGGACCAGGATGCAGGTCTCTTGTTATCAGGTGTGCTCCCTGGGGCATTTGGTGGGACCGCTGTGAGATACAGGAAGCTGGACTAGATGGGCCTATGGCCTGATCCAGTGGGGCTGTTCTTATGTTCTTATGATAGGTAGATTCATATGAGGGAAGATTGTCCTTCAGGTAACTTAGCCTGAAGGTGTTTTGGGCATTAAAGACAAAAATAGTAACCCAACATCCTGAATTACACCCAAACACAAAATGGCAGTCGTGCAGCTAAAATAATAAAGGAGAGCTATATGATCTCTCTAAGGTCAAAACTCAGGCATCTACCTTTTGTACCAAGTTTCTGAGGGGTCTTCAAGGGCAGTCCCATGCATGGTGGTTATCCAAGTGTTACTGAGGCTTGATTCACTGTGACCAGGTGCTCCCAACAGAAGCACATGCGGTTGGCATGCTAACCAAAGCTGGACAAAACCACTCTAGCCCAGAGTCTGGCTTATAAGCCTCCCCTAACACACTCAAGATGCATCGGGGAAAGCACCAGAAATAGAACTGGGCCTTGTTTCTACCTTATGAAATATTTGCTCTCATGTCCCAATCCTATGCGGCAGTGGTTCTCACACATTTAGCACCGGGACGCACTTTTTAGAATGAGAATCTGTCAGGACCCACTGGAAGTGATGTCATGACCAGAAGTGACATCATCAAGCAGGAAAATTTTTTTAACAATTCAAGGCTGCAATCCTATCCACATTTACCCAGGAATAAATCCCGATCTGCTGCGATGAATCCCAGACTGGCAGCAAGAAAGCTGCATCCCTGTTATGCTTTGAGGTCACCCGCACAAAAGGCTAGAAGCTCCATATGCACAACAGTGGCTCCTGAAGCCCCACCAGAGCAGAAAAAATAGCAGAAGGGTGGTTTGGGGGAGTATTGTGGGAAGAATGGGGCAGGAAGCAGGATGAGTTGCAAAGGAGAACAAGGCCTTAATCCAAAATTGACCTGAGGCAGAAGTTTGCACACCCACTGCCAGGCACAGGAACACTCCCTCTCTCCCATTAATTCTCATTATCAATTTGATAATGGTAATCGTCTGTTAATATAGATTTGAGATGGTGGGAGGAGGTTACTATCCGCATCCCACCCCTCTTCTCCTCCCTACTCAATGACTGATCTTCTTCAGTCCTTAGCTCACACTTGGGGAGCAGGTTGACCGCTCAACCAATATGCTGCTGTAGATGCTGCTGGGATCAATGATTGATCAGAATGGTCAATCTGATGCTAATCATTTATTCTGTGATGCATGTGCCCTCTCAACTTGCTACAGATGGCTTTTCCTCCCCACTGCAGTGACCTTTCGCAGTGCAAGTGGAAAGATCTAGAACAGATCTTTCTGTTTCTGAAAACAGATCTTTGTTTCTGAAAGATCTAGAACAGATCTTTGCACTGTTTCGCAGTGCAAGTGGAAAGATCTAGAAGTGGAAAGAACAGGAAAGATCCTGTTTATTGATGGCTAATCCACACTGGATTGTGCCACAGGATTTTTTTTTAATTCAGGGCTTTTTTATTTGGGATTCCTCAACAACACCATTTGTCCCCTTAAGGCAGGCTCTATATATGTGGACAGCTATCAGTAACCAATATCTGCTCCTACTTAGTAGCTGACAGTTTTTCTGGGCTTTGACTATTTGCAGTAGCAGTTTTACAATTTCTCAAGTAAAGAAAAAATAATTTAAGTTTTTTTTTTCAATAGAAACATCATAATTTATTCTGTTGGTATAAAAAAGGCATGATCATAACAAAACCCATGTCTTCTTTCATAAGAAGAAATATATTATATTTCATCATAAATAAATCAGCAATCATACAACGAAAACCACGAACACTCCTTTGTGCTTTCAGTGTGTCAGTGCTTAAGAAACAGTTTTAAGATGTATTTACAGGATTACAGTACCCGAAAAATACTGAGGTATTTGGTTTTGTTCTTTAAAAAAAAAATGAAACTTCAGACTTGTAGAGGCAAAACACACAAAGCAGTTACACCATAAAAAACAAATAAATACGAGGGCTTTCTTGTACAAGGGGACAGTGTCACTGCAGCTTTGTGTGCCCAGGAATGAGAATACTGTTGGTTTGCTACGGCAACACAGACTGACTGGCAGGAAAACATAAGAGGGACGGGTCAGGAGTAGAAAGCAATGTCCTGTGTGCTTTTGTCTCCTTTGTAGACATCCAAACATTGGTCAAGAATATATTTCAGCAAAATCTAGCAGAAAGACTTTGCTTTCTGGAGTCAGATACGCTGCTCTGTGCTGGTGACTACATATTGCCCTATAGCTCCCATGAAAGAAAACTCATGCAAGCCAGTATACCTGTCCCTCGAGTTATTGCACTTTTCAGGTAACAGCAAGGGTATCAAGTCTTTATATAGAGAGTCAGTTTGCACCCGCTGTTCAGCAGCTTGGAGAAGTAGTAATGGGACTCTGAAGGTAGCTTAGTGCACTGGAAGAAGTATGGACAGGGATGGAAACTGGGAAATTAAAGACCGTTGTTGTGGATGCTCCTCTGTCCAACACAGACATGGCAGGACTTCCTGCCTCTGCTGAGCAATTTGGAGCAAGAACCTGGGACTCAAACTGTAGCAACTGCCCCATGAAGCTGAAGTTGGGGGAGATGATGCTTCTTCTCTGCTTCACAAACTCAAAGGCTTCGTCCAGTTTGACTCGATTGGTCCTCATAAGGTAAGCGAGGCAGATGGTTGCTGAGCGGGAGATGCCAGCTTGACAGTGAACAAACACACGTCCACCGTCGTTTTTAACAGAGTCTGAAACAATGAGCAAAACATTGACATTAGCAAGCAGGTTGTGTTTGCAGCAAAGCATCAAAAATGCTTTCCACTATAAGCCAAAGGCAGCTTTTCTTAAGCACTGATAACAGTGCTCTTCTGCTGAGAATGGAGATTGATGTGTATTAAGAAAACTGCAAAACCACCAAAGATGGATGGTCATTCAGTTTGAAAGTGGTAATAATCTCAGTTTCAGTTGGCCACTGCTTTGTGTCTGAAGAGTAACATTAGAAAATGCTAAAATAACTGCAATTTATTGAGTTCAATCATTCTAACATTTTTATAAAGCCACAGATTTTTTTGGTACTTGACAAAAAAAATTATCCTCCAACAGAGCACAAGCCACAGATTTATTTCTGGCCATGCTATTTTAATCCGTCAAGGGGAAAAAAATTCTTATGCTTCAAATGTAAAGGGGGCTGGAGGTGTTGCTAAAGATGCTGGCACCCAGCGACACCAGAAGCTCATTATTTTGGTATATAATAGGCTGCAGAGAGAATTCATTTACCTATGAAGTCAATGGCTTCATTAAACCAGCAGCTGATGTCGGCTTTGTGGTTGTCCTCCACGGGGATGCTTTTGTACTGATAATGTCCCTCAAAATGGTTCGGGCAGTTGGCGGAGACGTTGATCAAGGCTGTGATTCCCAAAGCATCCAGCATATCTTTTCTAGAAGCATGATAGGCACTGCCTAAGTACAGAAAAGGAAGGATTTCCACTGGACCACCCTGAAATAGAAAAGAAAGGGACACAATCCGTTAATCCCAATGCAAAAATTGCTTCCTTCCCTATTGTCTCGATACAATTGCTGGCTGATGTAGCCAAAATTCGTTTTGGTTTTAACTTTGTTGTATTTCCGAATGGAAACATCTAAATCTCCTTAAAACTGAGGGTTCTCATTTCAGGCACCCGGTTTCGAGGTTAAACAGGTGAAAACCCCAATATTTGCGGGCTCTAACTGACCTGGTCGTAGAGAGGGGTCCCACAGGAGCTGCAGTTGGAATCTGCACTGCTGGGTCCGCTGCTGGTGCTGAGGGGCAGAGTCAAGGTCTTTGGAGCAGCTGGTTTTGTGCACAGCTCAGGGCATGTCGAAGCGAAGGTGTCATATCCTCCTGGAAAATAAAAGAGGGGAGGCAATTGTTAGTATCTGCAAGAGAAACAAGTCCCAGGCAGCCTCAAAAAGGAACAGAAGTGGGGAGCTAAATTCTCTCTACTCCACTGCTACCAGGCACATAGGCATCATCTAGGGAGCTCACCCCCATGGCACTGAAGTTGTCCTCCCTTCTCAAGGTGGAACGAGCATCAACCCAAACCTTGTACCCGGCCAAGGAAAGCCTCCCTCCCCAGTCATCTCTTGAAGACAGCGGGTGCCATGTGGGGACCTTGGCTCTGGGGCGGAGTGGCCGCGTAGCCCTGAGCGCAGGCAGGGAGGACTCACCCTTGAGGAAGCAGATGCGGGTGTCGCGGGCCTCCCTGCAGAGCGTGTTCATGGCCAGCAGGAGCGTGCTGTCCCTCTTGGGCGCCTCCAGATCGGCGCTGCGCTCGTCCAGCAACACCACCGCGTGGTAGAGCCCCTTGCGCAGGCAGGCGCGCACCTCCTCGTTGGGGAGGATGTGCTCCAGGCCCATGGCCCCCTTGGCCCTGCGCCGCACGATGGTGCTCAGGCGCACGTTGGACGAGCCGCCGATGTGCGAGGAGTTGAAGGAGAAGAAGGAGCGGCAGTCCAGCACCAGGCACTGCAGCGAGCGGTCCTTCAGCAGCGCCCGCAGCGCCTCGCAGTCCAGGGCGCACACTTGCATGTTGACCATCTCTCGCGGCAGGCTGGAGCGCTCCGAGCCCAGCAGGTCGCCTCGGGGTCCCCCGGCGTGTGCTGCTTGGTGGCTTCTTTGTTCTCCCTGGGTGGGGGGGGGGCTTTCTCAAGCCTCAGCAGACTTTCTGGGGCCCCCCCAAATCCTCGAATCCCAAAGTGGCTGGAACTAAGACGGCAGCCTTCGCTTGCTTGGGCTCTGTTGGCTGGTTGCTTGCTTGGTTTCGGAGCCGCCTCGTTCTTCGGCTTGCTGGGCTGCTGCTAGTGTCGTTCCTTTGCTCTCCAAGCGGAGCGCCTGCCCTTATATAGTCTCAGGCGCCGTGTGCTGCTTCGGCTTTTTTTTTGTGAATGGAGCCGGGTCACCTGATTCCTCCTCCTAGAAGACGTCACTTGGCGGGCAGCCAGACAGACACTCCCCGCTGGAGAGCATTGGCGTCATCAAGCCGCCTAAACAACGAAGGCAGCTCCAGTACACACACACACACACACACACACACACCAAGCCTTCCCCTCCTCCAGGAAACGGGCTGGCTGGTGCAACCCAGCGCGCTCTGCCCTGGCCAGCAGATGGCCTGGCCTTTCAGCAGCGGCGATCAAAGGAAGCACCATGCGCAGCCAAAGCAAATCGTGGGGCGCCAGCAGTGTCCTCCCGTCCCCTATACAATCCCCGTTCATTTCTATTATTGTCCCCCATAACGCTTAGAGAGCCTGCCTTCTGGGGATCTATGCGTTCTGGAGATCTGTATCACCATTGCCCTCTGCTGGTTGGAATTTCATCACCACCACTTCATTGTGCTGTTTTGCTATCCCAGCCCATTTTCCATCTCATGGCACACTGACATGGTGCTAAAGTTGTCAAGGCACACACCATTGGTGTTTGGACAATTGGCAAGGCACACCGCACTGTGTGTTGGGTGTGAAGTGGGGGTCACATCCCTTCCCCAAACAATGACCCTCCCCCAAACTCCCACGGCACACCTGATGACTGTTCACGGCACACCAATGTGACACAGCACAGTGGTTAAAAATCATTGTGGAATCCAATCCAAATGGAGGCAAGAGGGAAGAAGATTCAATGCTTGGCACTTGGCTTCTGTGGAAGGAAGGGGAGAGCGATTTGCCTGTGACCAGGCTCAGCACATCAATTAGGAGCACATCACTGGCAACTACTACGTACTATGAGATGAGATGATAGACAAACCGCCCTTCTGTCATTGTTTTTAAGCCCACCTGATAGCATCTTCTTCTAGATCCTCATGCACCAAGCCCAATTCATAAAGACCCATGAGAAATGAAGCTGACCCAAAAGAGAGCAATTCTGTTCCCATCATGGTTACATTAAAGTTTGAACCTGTCTGTTTTCTAGAAGACACTGTAAGACTTTCTTGTTTGGACTGGTTTATAATGGAAATGGTTAAGCCAAATTGGGTTTATTATCCATTTTTATATAATTAGTCTGCTTTTTCTTTGTATGTGTGTGTGTTTTTTACGCTGTTCTATGTGTTTACAGTTTCGGTGCCATCCCAAGCCCCTATTATGGAGCATGAGAGCAATACTTTTTGACTGCCTTGATCCATTTTCACTTGTCAGTTTGCTCTAATCTGCTTTACACACCATACATATTGATTCTTGCTGTAGGTGCACAAAGTTCACTTACTGTATTTATCCATGCCGTTCACAGCTCTGTGATTTCTAAAATCCTTGTTGGCATCCTTCAGTCTCGGAAGACTATGGTATCACGCTCTGAATTGTGGTTCTGGAACAGAGTGTCCTCTCCAGTGCGCGAAGCCTGGGTAAAGTATATATGGAGGATAGACTGTTACCCATGGAGCAAATCCCTCCTCTCCATGTCGCTGAAATGGTCCAATGGAAAGGCAGAAGCCAATACGGTTGGTTCCAGCGGCATCGCAGGAGTTGCCAGAACGTGACTGTGTTCAGCCATGAACTGCCTCAGGGACTCTGGCTCCGGATTTTGTCTTGAGGTTGACTCCTGAAGCTTTTTCCATAACTGGATGTAGCCACAAGGCAGTGGAGGTTTGGGGTCAGAGTTTTCCTTCTCTTAGATGAGCTGCCTTCCCAGGCTGACGAGTCCCATCTACCTGGTGGCTGTTTAGTCGCCTCTTACGACAAGTACAGCCAAACTGAGGGCCTATTCTTATCCCCCAGCCCCCAGGGGGTTCTAAATATGTAGGAACAGGGATTTCTAAAATATGTGAATTTTAAACCAGTCTCATGGATCAAAGCTTTTGTGGCAATCGTCTACAATCAACATTTTTATTTACTTAATCAAACACTTGGTGTAGGTACAGTAAGCATCCCCCCCTTTAAATCAACTTCAGAGAATACTCCCCCAAAATCCAGTTCAGCAGACTTTGGTCTAGCTGTTGGGTGTTGTGGGGGTGGGGAGAATAATTTTCTGTCTGTGAAACAAACAGCACAGATGGCTCAGAAACACCAGTTGGAATACATATGTTCTGAAGATAACATAACGACTATTTTGCATGGTGTTTTTGAACTGATAAAAGAATTGCTTTGCATTTCAACAGGCTGACCCATCTTTAGGGGAAGGTAAACATCTGTGTTACATAATGTGTGTACATAGCAAGTGCATTTAACACTTCTGAAAAATGCCAAAGGGAACAATCTGCAGAAAGAGGAAGTGTGGGATCACTCCCAATTTCCCATTTAGCCTGTTTGAGAACTAAGGAGACTATTCATTATTACACCCTTCCGAATGCTTATTCTCAACAGCTTTTCTAGGCAGAATCTAGAGTCAGAATAATTCTTTCAAGGTAATTATCTTGTTTTAGAGTTGCTCTCAAGGGTTGCCAACCAGAGAAAGCCATGCTTAAGTCCAACTGAAATTAGTGGGTCAAGTCAGTTATGACTAACTTCAGTGCTGTTAATTTCTGTGGGATTATGCAACTGACTTGGTCTGGATAGGAGTCATGCTGTTTTCTTGCGTTTGCCCTGACAGGGTCATAGGCCACTTTGAAGCCAAGTGCCTTCTTCTTGTCAGTAGGGAAGAAAGTCAGGATACATGCGCCTGGGTAAAACGGAATCCTGGAAACAAATTATTCTTCCCCCAAAGTCTACACAAGTCTAATTAGATTCTAGCCCTCTTTAGGGAACTTTCCTCCCCCTCCCTATTCATTTGGTAAATATATGATGGGGAAATGAGATCGTGACTACTAGCCACACATCCTGATGCCCGTACACCTGCTGGCTATGTCCCTGGACACCCACATATTCAGTGATTTTCTGCAAAGGAAAATCTTTCCTTTGTGTTCATCTGTACATATGGAGGACTCCTTACTGTAATTTAGAGCCCTGAATGTTTAGTGTGCAAATAACAGGGGAAAGTTCTCTCCATGTACAACTATTAGCACAGAGGAGTCTCCTCAGATTCACCTGTCCATTTAAAGTCTCTCCTTGCAGATGATCACCGCAGGTGTGTCTGCCCAAGGATGGTCAATAAACATGTCAGCATGACGAGTAGGTGTGTTTCTGGTCTCTCCCCTCCATATTTGCTGAATGTGTGGGCAAGAAGGGTTTCTGAAGAGGGCTTGCTTATATGATACAATCAAAATCTGTATGGATTTCCTTCATTTCTGAAAGCACTATAGAATGGGTTGATAGCCTGTTGAACATGAGCACCAAACACAAACATCAAAACCTAGAATTGGGATGTAACTTGATAAGAATGATGATACTCTAATTTTGAAAATCCACAAATGCACATAGAAGTCTGTAGGGAAGTATGATAGCAATTTCCTGCCTTGGTCCTTGTTAATCCTGATCCTACAATGGTAGTGTGCCAACTGTGCAAGACATAAGCGTTACTTCTGTTGGTTGCCAGATAGTGGTGGAGCTTCCCCTCCTCAAAAACAGGGTTTATTTCAGTGGTAGAAAGTGGGAGCAAATGTAAGTCCAAGCCATTGAATATGGGGAGGGAAAATGTATGCAATGAAGATACCTTTTTAGCAATTTGAAAATTGGTTTTGATTTTTAAAGTATTAATTGAGCATCTAGCACTTCCCTCCAGAAGTGCCATGGTTGGGGGAAGTTGTTTGTCATAAATGATATCATTGGGATTGTCCAATAATTTCTTATGACAGTTGCACAACTAGCTTACCCACTCCCACAGTGGTAGAGTTGGCAATGCCAGCAGAGCCTGAAATCAGGTTTTACCAGCAACAAGATTTGCTGATGGAGTGCTTGGAATGGAGTTTCCCAAAGATGGAGACACAACCTGAAGGGAAGCCATCTGTATCTCTTATAACCAAAGGGTCACAGGGTTGCTAAAGGGGGGGGCACACCATCAAATGTCCCTTGTGTTTGTGAGGGCACAAAATCTCGACATTTTGGAGTTAACAATGGAATTGAACAAGAAATACATCTGTTGTGGTAAGGTTTGTTATCCAGGAAGGATAGTCTCATATTCATTCAGATGTAGTTAAAAAGCATTCCAGGGAAAACTTCCCAAATGGTAGTGACAGTGGTTCTAAGGATGACCTTTGGAATGGTTCCAGAATGAACAAATGGCTCTGAAGATTATACACCTGAATGGGCAATAATTAATCTTGCCATTATATACTGCTTCACACATATTGCTTTAAGAAACAATTATTCCATGGAAGAACTGATTACATGAATAGTTCCGAAGGGAAGTAATTGCCACCGAGGAAGTAAAGGATACTTTTAGGCAAAGGAGGTGGATAGGGCTACCAGTACATTCCAGGTACCCCATGGCAAAGCTAAAAAGGCAATCCAACATTAAATATCTTTATTTGGGATTCCCATTGTGTTCCGTAAGCTTAATTTCCAGTGAGCATGCCCAGGATTCATCCAGACACAATGTCATGGTGTATGATCTTTTTAATGAAGTATGTCTTGGATTGCCCTGATGAACCACTCTCTGGGTAGAACTGGGTAGGTTCAAATGTATCCTAAAGAGGCAGAGCACATGCATTGGTTTTAAAACATGACAATATAAGGCAATTTGTGCAACTGATATATAAAAAAATTAAAAACAAATAAAATATTGAATTCCTTTTTAGTGGCTTTTGTTTATTGATCTTTTATTCAAGGAAAAATATAGTTTGAGCCTTTTCTTTGCTTGCCTTGCATAATATTGTAGTTAACAATTCCCCCTCAGATGTATACTCACCAACCACCAGCAGCTTATTCATACAAGCTAGAAATTCAGTTATGGTTTTCAAGTGAGGAACTGTATATGACCATGAAATTATACAGGAATCAGCCCTGTCTAGTGGAATGCTTAATCATGTTCCCAGATTCTAATGGGAAGTGACTACAGCTCTGACTTCTCTACAGACTCAAAGGCTTGACTGGTGAGTAACTGACAATGGAGTGGTTCAAATTCTCCCCTGTGCCTTTCCAGAAGAGCAGCATAGACAACCAGAGTGTGTCTACACACAGGAGTTTCTGGAGAGAGTTGCTTCCATTTCTGTTAAGACACTAGTGAATTTCATTGCACAAGTTATTAACACCCTAATCCTATAGGGGCCACCACCCCATGGTACAGTGGCACTGAAATGACTGCTGCTGTATCCTGTGAGGCCAGGAAAGCAGCTCTAGGTCTCCCCAGGGTAAGTTCCTTTACCCATGTTGGGCCCTGGCAGCCTTCATGAGTCTATCTGGATCTGTGCCAGCTTAATTGCTGGTGCAGAACTGAAAGAGACTCGTGTTGGGCTCTGAGGCCCAGGAGGGGGGATAGGATTCAGTGTCCCCTCCCATGCCTAAATCAGCTCCCAACCCACCCTTCCCTTGCCCAGTTCTGCTACCCAGGAAACCTCCTTGTTCTGCTACCTCCTTGCCAGCAGGAAACCTACCGCTCCCAGGTCCAGGTGGGCTGTTGACTTGCATGGAGGCCCAGCACCAACTGGCACTGGCCTCCCCACCAGCACCTTTCCTGTCCACCGCAACATGCCTTATGGCATGTTTGCAACAGCCATTTCCGGGACAGTGCATGGGCCATCAGTGCTGCCCAGCATTAGGATTAGATTGCTCATGTCTTCCTTGCCTTTTCTTCTTTTACTATACTTCACTCGGTGACTTTTTGTTTTGCCTCTCCCATAGTATTCATTTCAATTGTTTCTAATGTTGTCTTTCTCACATTTTCATCATCATCTCTAAGTCTCACTTTCTATTCCAATATTCATTTCCCCAAATAGACAATTTATCAATTCATCTATTAGAATACTCACAAACACCTCTCAGTTCTCATTCATATCTTCAAACAAATTGCCACATATTTCTAGAACATTCTGAACTTCCCAAGTCTTTCCCAAGACATCCTTTCCCCCACTAAGTAACAGACAACTAACTATTTGATAACTTTTTCAACACACCATTCGTAACATAAGCAAACATAAATGTGGTGCTTTCCAATCTTTATCTTCTCAAAAATTCTAGGGACTTCTAGTATATTCTTTTCATTTATTTTGTACTTTGAAGAAGTTGAGGAGCAGCTCACCTAAGAGGCATGCTGAAGGCTCTGCTTTGCGTTGTTGTTACACCACATGATCTGGAGGGGGGCTCACTGGATCAGATAGTGCCATGCTGGTCACCCGCACATCCTTTACATTTTTGGTGGTGACATCACCTCTGAGCACTGAGGTATTACAAGATGCAACAAACTTCCCAGGCAAACACAACTTCAAGAGGGGATGGAGTTTGGATAGTGGGATCCTTTCAGAAGGGCTGGGAACAAGTAGGACAAGGAAGAGGAAAGAGCAGAGATGGGAGGATGGACAGGAGAGAGGGAGAAAGCGGAGGAGACAATAGAAAAATAGAGAAGAATGGAAAGAAAACGGTGGGTGAAAGGAGACATGAAGATGAAGGAAAGGAGCACAGTTCTAGCAGGAGGTGGGAGGGGCAGCCAAAAAGAAAGTGGGGGAAAGTATTGAGAAGCAAGGTCAAGGAGAAGGAGAAGCCCAAGAGGAGGAGAAAGGTGAAGAAAGCTGAGAGCAGAAAAAGGTGCTGTAATGCAGACCCAGCCACCAGGCGGGGGAAGAAAGCTCTCTGTTGGGCAAGGGCTCGGTTGGCAACCTTCAGTCTCGAAAGACTATGGTACAAGGCTACAGCACCCGGTATTCCCAGGCGGTTTCCCAACCAAGTACTAACCAGGCCTGACCCTGCTTAGCTTCCAAGATCAGACAAGATCAGGCATGTGCACGTTAACACTAAATCCCTCAACCTCCCCAGGATCTGAGCCAGGTAATACCAGATAGTGTCCAAGTAGGGCTGAAAGAGAGGGAGAGGCTGTATACTTGGGCGTGACAATATCTACATTCTGCCAAACACCAAACCAAATCCACCTGAAGAACCCTCACAGACCCTCACTAACCACCAACCTGACCCCAACCAAACTTGGCAACTTTTTTTGGACTTCTTAACAATAAACTAGACTTAATGCAATAGCTCCCCTGACTCTGCCCTGATTGGTCCTCTCCCCCATCTCGCTTCTCTACCTCTCCAGCCCAAGAGAACGCTGCACTCCATGCCCTATGATGTGTAGAACCTCCCTGCCTACTTCCCTTAAGTGCCCAGGGGAGCAGCAGGATGGGTGGCAGACAGATGGGTTGAGGTTTGTCTCTTCACTGCCCCTCTAAGAGTGCCCAAGGTTGCTGCTTCCTACAGCACTTCAGGTTGCTTCGCGGTTGGGTTGCTCCAATGGGGGGCACCGCAGTCATGGGCTGGAGAGCAGCAGTGGGAGCCTCACACCCCTTACTACTAGCCACTTCACCTGGCCCACTGCCTCTTTGGCCACTCCACCCGGCCACTACCTCTTCTCATGTGTACTCCTTGGAGAGCAAGAGGAGGATGCAGTCATGGCTACTTCTCCTTCAGTGGTGCTGCCAAAGGTAACAGATGTGGAGCTGGTGGAGGAGGTAGCCCCTGCTGTTACCCTGTTCTTTATTGTATTTGGGGAAAGGGCCGCTGATGCCACCGTCATTTCCTGTGGCTGCTGCTTCTTTTCCTCTCCCACTGCTTCTTCTAAACTGACTGGGGGCCCAATCCTATCCAAATTTCCAGCGCTGGTGCAGATGCAGTGCAGCCCCAAGGCAAGGAAACAAATGTTCCCTTACCTTTTGAAGGCTTCCATAACAACCTCCCACCACAGGATGCAGAGCACACCCCTTTGGCATGACTACACCAGGGCTGGAAAGTTGGATAGGATTGGGCCCTGAGTTGGGAGGATGCTGGGAGTATTCCACTCTCAGGGTCCTACCAGTGACAGTACCACTGCATCCTGGACGACTGTGTCCCAGCCAAATGCCCCCCCCCCCAATATTGGACATTTGCCTTCTTTTTGCATCCCAGACATTTGTGTCCCAGTATATGTATATATTAGATGTACTTTTTTTAATTTTTAAAACACAAAGGAAGGGTTAGGGCTGGGATAAGAGCTTAGCCTATACAACATAGGGTTTGTTGCCCAGTTATAGTGGAATGCAAATAACCAGGATGCCAAAAAAACAGACACAAAGTTCCAGGGACTCCAAGGACTGGCACACATTTGACCAGACTCAATTACCTAGGATGTAGATACCCTAGTATTGATACTACTTACCAGGCCAGTTTAGAAGAAGCGGTAGCAGCAGAGGAGTTGGAGGGGCTGATGGAGGAGGAGGAGGCATGAAACTTTTATGAATTTATCATAAGGCTTTCAGTGTTTAAATTTCAAGTGAACTGTGTCTGTGATAAAACCATGTGTAGTAGCAACCTTGTGTAACTGATTGTGTAATTGCCTCCATTCAGGAGCTTCAGTGCCAACATTCTGGACTCAAAGCTAATACAGACTTTGTTTCTGTGAAAATAAACATGGGCAGGCTTATTCCTTTTTATTTCTATTTATCTATTATTATTGTCATGATTATAACAACACCATGAGTCAGTGACAGACTGTGAACTAAAGAATCATATGTTTGAAGAATACACTCCCATTCCACCCAGGTGGTTATGAAATCAGTGTAGGCAAAATGAAAAATGGCTCTTAACAAATATATTGCTTCCTCCCAAAAGGACCACTTAACCCAGTTAAAGGACTACAAAATAAGTTATACTTGATAGTGATGTTCCTGAGTAGTTTCAGATGAAATGCTAAACCATGATTAAACCACTGTTTTGCATTACTAGCATAAGTCTGGGGCTTGCATAGTTCCAACTGTCTCTGTATCAGGGAGGACATTTTCTGCTTCCGATCCAGGTTCAAAACAAACCATGTTTTGTTATTTACATCTGAACCTGGCAAATTATGGTTTGTTTGGTCTAACCACAGTTTGTGATGTCAACTAGGAAACATCTTGTCTGAATTTGCCCACTGGGCCTCAACAAGCCTTGAAAATTTCATAAATATGAATGGTTAAAAACAGTTAGTGAGTGTAGAGTTTTGTCAATATGGTTTGGTACATGCTTTTAGAGTATAATTTTGGGAGCAAGTAGATGTGTGTGGCCTCTACAGGCTTTGGAAACCCTAAAGGGGCCATAACCATGGATTTCATTATTCACAGTTTTTTATAGGGAGATGTAACAATGCCTTTCAGTTGTGAGCAGATTGCAGAGATGTTTAAATCTCAGTTTCACAGAGCAGTCATTCTCCGTTTCTCACTCTAGCAGCTGTGAGTGTTTCCCCGGAGTTTGGACTAATGATCTGCTGTCATTAGAAGCAAACACTTCTTCAGGTCTTTCATCTGCCATCTAGTATTAATAATAGTTAAGTATTGCTCAAGTTCCTGTAGAAACATCTGGCCCTAGAAATGCCTGCCTCTTGTTTGAATCCACAGAAGCCAGGAGTTTGAATGCTGCACTTCAGAGCACACATCTATTTATTCTCCTGTATCTTCTTGGGTTCCTGCATTGATTCATATGTTCAAAAAGACCAAGTTAATGATCATTCCATGGAACACAAGTAGTTCATGGAAGTTTGGCAGTGATTATCTCTCCTGATCGGATCCAGTAAAAAAAGAATTGGGTTCTAATACCGTAATCTCATACATCACAGGTTTACGTAAATGAAAACCTTGTACCAGAGGAAGGCAGAGACATTCTTGCACTATTTCCTTACTTTATCTCTTCTGTATTCATTTTTTAAAGAACTGTGGCATGAAAAAAGCTCAACAGATTGTTCTGTTAAAGTTACATTTAAATAACTTTCATGACTTAAACTCGGGTGGGACTTCCTTCCTGGCTTAACAAAAGCCAGGAAATTCAAAGTTAGCATGCTGTATTTCAAAGAATCCACTTAACAACACACTCAAAAGAAATACTCTTATCCCCAAATACTCATACTGTAGCGGCACCATCATAGAATCATTGCTGGTGTGTGAGGCAGAGAAGAGAGTGTTTATTCTGAACATGTGGGACTTCTTTAAAATGTGTACAGGCATACATGCAAGTAAAGACTCATAGTGGGTTTGCTTCCCCTCCCTTCACAATGGAATTGACAGTTCTGTTGGCTACTGAATTGTGTGCTGACCCAGTACTCAGTTTTACCATTCCCAACATGCCTCAGGCAAACTCTTTAGTTCACCTTAAAAATGTTTACAGAATAGAATGTACATTTATTCAAGTAAATCAGGGGTTCTCAAACTTCTTGGGAGTAAAACTCCCAAGGTAAATCTTTGCTGGGGAGAAGGCAGCAACGCAGCAATTCCCAGGATCACATTGCTAATGGGGCCGAAGGGGGGTATTGTTACTTATTGAGGACTGGCGCAAAGTCCAGGACTTGGGTGGAGCCCCATGCAGCCCTCCGCAGGCTCCCTGAGTCTTACAATGTTGAAAAAAAGTGATCACAAACCACTTGTGGCTTACAATCACAAAACTGTAAGTGGCTCGCGATAGCTTTTTTCAAGATTCTAAGACTCGTGGAGCCCTGCGGGGGGCTGTGCAGGGCTTCCTGCAAGTCCTGGACCTTGCGCCAGCCCTCAGTAAGTAAAACCACCCCCCTTCACCCCCATTAGCGACTCAATCCTGGTGATTGCATTGCTGCCTCTCCCCTTTCCCTTAAGGGGGTGTCATGACACCCCAGTCTGAGAACCTCAGAATTAAATGTACATTCAAAATGATTTTTCAGACGTTTGAAAAAACAAACTGCTTCAGAAAGGATAGAGGTTTGTAACATGGGGCTCAGTCTTATCCAGCTTTCCAACACCATTGCAGCTGCAATGCAGCCCCAAGGTAAGAGAAACAATGTTCCCTTATTTTGAGGAGGTCTCCATGACTGCTCCATCACCTCAGTATGCAGCATACACCCCATTGGCATGATTACATCAGCACTGGAAAGTTGGATAGGATTGGGCCCGTAATCAGTTATGGTATTGGTTGATGGGTTAGTAACAGCACAGGGACATGCGGTGCAGGGGCAGCAGGTGAGGCAGAACTGCCCCACTGGAAAAGCACTGCAGCTGCACCCCTGACTTACACCTGAGGAGGCTCTCCTTACACCAAAGAAAGCAGGTGTAAGGAGAGCCTCCTCAGGTGTAAGCAGGTGGGGCAACTGCAGTGCTTTCCCATGGCCTACAGTGGGGCAGTTCTGCCTCACCTACTGCCCCTGCACTGCACATCCCTGTAACAGCATCAGTCTTTAGCCTGCTGTTATGCTTTGGTGACTCCTCCTGTAAACAGAAGGTTTTCCCTAAGCTTGATCTGGAAGAGAAGATTGTTAGTCTAAAAAGCACGCACTGAGAATGCTTCTATGATGGACTCACCAGTCAGATTATTTGCATCTGTTCACACCCTTACAATCCTTGGGGTTTGATATTGCTTTGAAAAGACAAATGACCAAGGAACTGTGGCTTCATAGTTCCTTGCCCACCCATCTTTTCAAAGGAATATGAAACTTCAAGGATTGTAAGGATAGTTCTTGCAAAGTGTTCTATTATTAACCAATTCTTGGTGACCTGACAACCACATGAGGGTAGTTTTTTGATTCACTCAGGGAGAAGGAGACTCATTTCCCAGCCACCTCACCATGATTTCATAGCTACACTAACTGTGCGTTTGTGGTGTCTGGTCCTTTTCTATATAAATCAGTAAACAAGTGGGGGCGAGTCCACTACTACCCTGGCTTTTTTATTTTTGAAAAGAAAATAAGTCATGTCTTTGACTGTATAATGATTAACTGATCATGGAAAGCCTACACACTGGCTAACATAAATGATTTACTTAGTAAACAAGTGACGTTCATAGATAATCTCAGGTCTGACAACCCTTTACTTGTGTGGACTTTATCCCTTTTCTAGATGTGTCTTTTTCTGATATGGGTCTCTGAAACACAGGGCCAAATCCAGTTCTAATGTCAGAGGGTCTAGCTCCCCAGCTTTCAAACTAAGATCATCTAAGGATACAGGTCTCTTGTTGTTTTGTAAGCTCCTTGGGGCATTTGGTGGGCCACGTGACATACATAAAGCTGAACTAGATGGACAGATGGCCTGATCCAGCGGGGCTGTTCTTATATCCTTATCATACCAGTTTCTTCCCAAAGCTAGCCACCCGTCATGGAGCCCATCAGCAACAACAACTGACCTTTACCAGAGATCCTTAAGATTAAGTCTGCAATGACAAGGAAATTTAAAACAAATGTATGGATAGGTGGAAGACTATTCAGGTTAATTTCTTTCAGATTTGTAGCATTTTTGAAATCATATTTCAGGGTCAGAACATGAAGACTTTCCTTTTGTTAACACCTGCTCTAGATCAATGTTAAAAATCAGCTACACAAGTGCACTAGATCTCCTATCCAGTAATGATTGCCATCAGACTGGCTGCCTTTCCAGTATGATGTTAGGTGGGCATGCCACATTGTTCAGCTGCTATGCCCCAGAGAGCATCCATGGATGGGAAGAGAAACACAATGACGGAAGTGACTGACTTTCAGATAGATGGTTGAAATGGACAGCATTGAGATGGATCATTGCTCCTATTTTGTAAACTAATGTACATTACAGTCTCCCTTCCTCCCCCTTTGAAGCACCAGCATTCTCATGAGAGTCTCTTATTCTGTTGGGCACTAATGCTGGTAGAATGAGCATTCCGTAAAAGGAAAGGCAATCGCATAAGGCAGCACACAAAGCTGTGTATCGCTGGAGTGCTGGCACAGAGGCCGCAGCAGCCTTGTGCACAGCTGAACCAGATAAGTTGACTGGGGAGGAAGGATGAGGCAGGGGAGGGCAGAATGGGGTGGCAATGGGGGCAGGGATGAGTGCAGATTGGGTCTGAAAAGAGGCGGGTTCAGTGGAAGTGGAAACTGCTGAATCCAAACCCCCTTCCCAGACTTGATCCTGCAACCCAGGTCCACGTGGACCTGCACCAGCAATTTCACTGGTGCAGGTCCTAGTAGACCTCTCTGTGTCATGCTTACTCCCGGCTAAGGGAACAAATGCTACCCAGTGGAGACTTCTGGGACTTCCTCCTGCATGATGTAGCACAAGCCATTTTGGCGCCAATCATCGGTGAGGAGGAAGCACTGAATTGGGCTTTTAAATTCCTCCACAAAATTTTAGAGTTGCTAACCTGTGATCACCAAAATTCAGTACAAATCTGTTAGAATTCTGGACGTTTCATATAGATGATTTCTAATAATAAGTGAACATTTTAGAATGTTTAGGAAACAACAGAGGTCCTTCAGTACTATGAATGTGTCCTTTGGTTTCGGGCAATGCATGTTTCTCTGTTATGGAGCAGGGTCGGGAAAATGATATTAATGTGAAAAAGAATATTAATATGACAAGCACTGGTTTTTGGATGTTATTTATTATTTAGCTGGTGGATCCATGCGTCCATGTCATTGGCCAGCCTGCCCCTGCCATCCTAGTTCTCCTCAATTGCTTCTCAAGGCTACTAGCCTTTATAGCAGGCAAATCACAGGGACCAGCTTCAAAGGCTTCCATTATGATGGAGCCTATGCCAGTGTAACTACAGTAGTTGGCATTCTATGCTTTCTCTGCAGCAACACTGAAAGCATATAACAGCACATTTGGGGGGGGGGGAGGTGAGGAGAAACAGCAACAACAGACAATCCCTCAGAGCCCTTAGCAGCTCTGTTGCAACTTATCAATCACAACTTTGTTCCACACTAGCAGTGAACAGAAAGCAGCAATCATCACATATCAGCTGCAGGGCCTAGGAGAGGGGGGTAAAGGGGGTAATTTGTACCCTGGCCCAGGGACAGAAAGGGGGCCCAGGAGCCAAAGGAGGGGGCCCAGAAATTTCCTGGGATCTTACACTTTCCAATTTCACCTAGACCAGGGGTCGGCAACCTTAAACACTCAAAGAGCCATTTGGACCCGTTTTCAGGAAAAAAACAACCTTGGGAGCCACAAAACCCTTTTGACATCTAAAATGAAGATAACACTGCATATATAGTTTGTGCTCCCCTCTTATAGGTCCCAGTTATATAATACACTCCCCTCTTAGGTCACAGTTATAAAATACACTCCCCTCTTATAGGTCCCACTAAAAATCAGGTCCAGACCCACAGTTGGAGAACAACAGTTTTAGATTGTGCACAGGTGAACTGCTTGTGAAGGATACTGTCATTCTTTACTGTCATTTACTTCTGTAAATGCCTTTCCACACAATACTACCTCTGAACAAGACCACTTAGTACTATTTAACACTGTTCACAAAGGTGCTCCTGAACAAACAAGCTAAGAGTTCAAAACTGCATAAAATAAAAGGCATACTAACAGTGATTACTTCCCAACCATGAAATATGCTTTGCTGCTACGTATACAGTATGTTACACATACAGTATACAAACATATACAGAATACCATCTGGTGCAGGGGTCTCCAAACCCCTTTCAAGTTTCCAAGTGAAGGAAATGGAGCAGTGAGAGTGTGAGTGAGGGGGGGGGGATGCTGAGTGGGGAGCTTGAAGGCTGTAATCCTGGGCACACTTTCCTGGGAGCAAGCACAATGGGACTGACTTCTGAGGAGACACGCACAGGATTGTGCTCTAAGTTTGGGAGGAGGACAGAACAGCTATACTCAGTTGCTTGCTTTTGCCTTGGCTCCATGGGGTCAGGGCTGCTTGTGGGAACGGGGGTCATCAGGGTGTTCAAACCCCGTTCGTTTACACGCCCTCCCCTACACGGGCAGGCGGCTGGCGCTGCGGCTCAGGCAGGAGGGAATGTGCAGCGGCGGCGGGGGGGCTCACCCTCGGCGGCGGTGCAGGCTCTTTGGGCAGGAGCTGCTCTGCCAGCCGTTCTCGCCCTCTCCTATGGGGCGCAGCCGCAGGAGGCGCGCGCGTGTGGCCCCCCCAGACAGGTTGGCCCTGCACGGAGCCGCAGCAGAAGGCTGAAAGAGCCGCTTGCGGCTCCAGAATGGCAGGTTGCCGACCCCAGACCTAGACTCACTGCCCATGTGGAATGCTGGGGGCATTAGCATGGGCTCATGGCCGCAACTACTGCCACAAGCCATACACACCAGGCCCAGGAATGCATATATTCCTTAACAGTGTCACATCTGGGATTAAACCGACCTGCTACAATAGCTCTTTGGCTTGTGGATCCGCTTACCATGAAGGAGTGTAGAGGAGCTCAGCAATACAGCTGCGGTACTGTGGCTGCCGCAGAAGTCAGTTTGGGTGTACACAGGACACTCTCCATTCTAGTGTGAGCCTAAATACACTAATCTCCTACAATGATTTTCTATATTTGAAAGATTTTAGAGAGACTTAGGAGCGTGTTTGGTTTTCCATATTACTGTATCTAGCTGCCAACGCTGGGCAGGCAGGTAGACCTGAGTTCTGCATTGGGAAGACTGGTAGACCTGAGCTCCAAAGACTATTCAGGCTATTACCACTTTCTCCCTGCCTGTTTTACCCCCATCCTGTCCACCCCCATTGCCACTCCCCACTCTGTTTCACCCTCCTCTGTCTTTGGGAAGGGGCCCAAAAGAAACTTTGTACCTCCTGATAAAATTCCTCTCAGAGGCCCTGATCAGCTGTGTGGTGTCGCAGTTCCTTCCATACTCTGTTGCAACACAATGCACAAGCATTCTGCCAGAACAGCGGCTCCTCCAAAGCAGCTAAAGCTATATTCAGTATTTAGAAAGAATAGGCTGAAGCAGGTTCTGAAATCCCACAGCAGCCCAAACACAGACAGCGGCAGAACAACCCATTAGCCATGGAAACCGTCAGGGCAGCTCTAAAATGGCACTGGGGGAAGATGGTCTTCTGACACCACTGCTCTCCCACCATCACCCAGTAAATGTCTCCATGGGCCCTGGCTTCTTGGCAGTGGAAAGTAGTGGCAGCAACAGACCCTTGCTACCCAAGTGATTGGCTGGGTATGGATGTCGGTCCCTGCGTGGTGTGAATCCCTGGCATGTGGCTATCAGGATGACCAGATACAATGGAGGACACAGTGCTTATACCTTTACCCATTCTATAGAAGAGGGAATTTTGGCAGGTGCAGCTTTTCAAACCCTTCATGTTGAGCTACACCTTCCAAAATTTCCTTTTCTGTACAATGGTTAAAGGTACAGGCACTCTGTCCTCCATTGCATCTGGTCATGCTGCATGGCCACTGACCCCACCTATAGAGCCCTGTTTGCACCTTGCAGCCATGGAGCCATGCAGGGTAGTGGTTATGCCAGCATAATAGTATTGCTGTGTTGGTGGAAATCCACAACACCAGCATATCTTTGTCTTTCACTGGTACAAAGGGGTTTTGTAATGGTCCTATCCTAGCACCCAGCTATTTCAGTGCAAAGCATGTGCGTGGGAGCCTAAGTTTGTGTACATGTACATCTGTGGCTGCTAGGAAATCACAGATAGGAAATCACAGATAGGAAATCACAGATAGCTCATTGCCTATCTTTAGAAGCTATTACATTTCTACCACTGCATACTTCCTTCTCTGCATATTGCGCTAAATGCAGGGCATATCTCTTTTCTGTTTTTCCGTGCTGTGATGGTAAATTTTTTGGGCTGATCACAAAACCAGAACAGTGGCAGAAAGCCAACAAAAAGCACCAGTCCTTAAGCCTTTGTACATATGCTTTGTATGTCTCCAGGGGAAGACAGGATTCATGCTTCCTATGGTCAATTTCATTGTGTAGTAAAAACAGAATTTACTTGCTTCTCAGACCGCACACTCCATACTGTATTTCCTAAAACTTGCCTCTAACCAGATGCCATTATTCCTTCCTTCCTAGCCACGTATCAGCACTTGATGCTGGTATGAGCCAGGAAATAAGGTTGGGCTTTTATGGGAGGGAAGCACTTTTGAACAGCAAACAAATGAGATTCTTTGTAGCCAGGTAGCGTTGAGTGTTGCGCCTATGTCATGCAGAAATGTGAGCCAGCCAGGGTCTATGTGCAGTCACCTGACCTATGGGTGCAGCTCTTGTACACAAATTCCTAAGCGGTGAAAACATTGCCTGCGCTGGAAAGACTCCTCCTCAGGGTGTGAAAGCAAAAACTGCTTGAAAACTTTCTCCCTTTTTATAATGATCATTTAGTTATGGCACTTACACTTACTGTCCAAAGTGGTTAAAACTGCTGCATCTGAGCTTGACTTTGATAGACAGGAAATTATAAAAGCACACAAAGAAAGAAAGGAGAAGCATTTACCCCAGAATTCATAGCACCTTTCCCAAAGAGAGGTTCAAAATGAATGGCAAATTCAGATATATGCTTGATTTCATCGGATATTCCGTGTGAATACTCACTGGTTGCGTACTCCCAATTACTAGTTATAATTTGCACTTCCTCCACCATATTTTGAATGGGTGGTGGAGGGAGAAGGAAGGGCAGCGAAGGCAAGCAAATGGACAAAGATGAGTGTCCTTGTCAATCTCTGCCTGAGGCAACCACTTCAGTTGGCCTTGTGGATGGTCCAGCCCTGCCTGTCACTAGAAATATAATCTCCTGTCTTCTTATTTTTTAAGGTCAGTCTAAACTGGCCACAAATATGAGATAAAAAAAAGTTTGCTGGTTTTTAAAACTGGTACAGTATTATTTTTCATTAGAGAGACAGAGAGAGAGAGAGATTCTCCCACTTCTGGTTCTCTGGTTTTGTCCTGTTGGGTCTAGATCAGGGGTGTCCAAATTTTTTGGCAGGAGGGCCACATTATTTCTCTGACACTGTGTTGGGGGCCAGGAAAAAAGAATTAATTTACATTTAAAATTTGAATAAATTTACATAAATGAATATATTAGAGATGGAACTTATCTGAATGAATGAAGGTCTTGCGATAGGTCAAGGCCTATAAAAGGCCTTGCACAAAGCAAGGCCAGCCTTTCCTTCACTGCTGCAACTGCTTCACAGACATGAAACAGCAAGCAGTGGAGGGAGCCCTCGGCCTGCAGCTTGCGCGAGAGGTCAAACAATCGGCTCTTGCGCCAAGAGCAGTCGCATTGGGCTCATGTGTGCTCCAGCAAGTGTCTGGTGGGCCAGAGGCTCATTGGAGACTGGGAGCTCCCTGTGGGCCAGATTGGGAGTTCCCAAGGGCCACAAATGGGTTTGGGCACCCCTGGTCTATAGCTGCTCAGTGGACAGAAGTGAAAGCATAATAGCAAATAACACTGGCAAATAAACTGTACTGTGTTTTGAATCCCTTTATAATTAAAAAGTAAAGTGAAACAAGCGATTCTAACAAAGACCAAGGATGCTTTCATTCATGCAACTAAAAAGCTCATGTGAGCTTCTCTCTGGCTTTTTACGTCATATTTGAAAGCTGTTCATGCCAGAGCATATTCGGAAGAGAAATCTTCTAATCTGTTTCTAGGTAATGTAAATTTTACACTTTGCTCTAGGATCTGATTTAAGCTTTAGTGTAAAAATGTGATTTCTAAGAGAAAGCCATGTGGACCAGAACTTAATCCAGTTTTTCAGATAATATGGCACCCCTGTTTCTACAGAACCATGACTTGGAAACGCCTTCCGACTGTATAGAAAGATGCCCTGGTATCACCAAACACAGAAGTGCTTATTCATTTTCCCTGAGGAATAAGGACGTTATCATGTTTGCAATAGCGTATGACTCTCCCATGTGACAGTGTGAGGTGATGCTTCTGTTTCATAGTGAGAGGCTAGTGAAAATATAGCATTACTCATAAAAAAAGGAACAATGCTTGGCTGTTCAGAATCTGCAAGCCCTCAGGCTGTGGAAAGTCAAACTTTATCCTACTGTGTCAGTTCCAGAACTACATTGCAATGTGTATATGGACTGACTGACTCATGTACTATGATGCTCTATGTATTGAAACAGGGAGTACCTCCCTATGAAGTATGTCTTGACACCATTCTTTGCTCATGTGATATACTAGCAATGTTTTCCCGTTCCGTCTTACTGCTCTTGTATTGCCACTTTATCACTTTGGGATTGTTCACACAGTACAGCTCAGTTTTTCATTCTATGGAACCGTACCCAGTGACATCTAACCTTTCATTTAACACACATGTTACAAAAGGCCAGGATTTCTCTCCACCGAATAGTATAAATGACAAAATTATAAGTGGTTTGGACTTAACCACAAATTATGGGAATGTACTGGTAAAGAGTACCACAGGGAAGACTCTCATTTTTTGGTTTTTTTTTTTTGGGGGGGGGGGTTGTTTTAAATTGGGAGCCCATTTGGGATAGGGAGGGCCCAATCCTATCCAATTTTCTAGTGCTGGTACAGTTGTGCCAGTGGGGTGTGTGCTGCATTCTGTGGTGGAGGGGCAGTCACGAAGGCCTCCTCAAGGTATGGGAACATGTGTTCCCTCACCACAGGGCTGCATTGTGGCTACACCAGGGCTGGAAAGTTGGATAGGATTGGGCTTGGAGTCATTTAGTTATTTGTTTTTCTCTGTAAACCACTTTGTGAACTTTTTTGTGGTATATAAATATTCATAACAACAACAACAACAACAACAACAAACATCTATTGCACAATACATCAGACATAATTCAAGACATAGTCAAGAAAAAAGAAGAACAAGTCAAAATCATTGATATAGGAGTACCAGGGAATAGCAGAGTGGAAGAAAAAGAGCAGGAAAAAATAGCAAAATACAAAGATTTACAAACAGAAAGTGAGAGGCTGTGGCAGAAGAAGACCAAAGTGATCCCAGTGGTGATTGGCGCCCTTGGCGCTATTCCAAAACACCTTGAGGAGCACCTGAACAGTATAGGGGCCACAGAAATTACCATCAATCTACTGCAAAAAGCAACATTACTGGGAACAGCTTTATAGTATTTATAGGATAAAAACCAGGCATCCCAGGTCCTTAGGAAGGACCCCAGAACCTGGGTCCTTATCGATGTCTGGATTAAAAAAAAAGTCAATAACAGCTACCTGTGTAAAAATATAATAATAATAATAACAACAACAACAACAATAATTTTATCCTTAGTTATCTTTATTATGTATATGTTGCATTTGGTTTTATAAAAACCGAATACCTCAGGATTTGAATCTACACAAGAAGTCACCCTTATATGGAAACTTTTAGTTGTGAGTAAATTTTTCAGATGTTCATCTTCTCTGTTTTTCTCCTGTACTTTGACAAATAACTCCTGAACGGGAATGAATAAGTGATGAAATCACAAGAAAGATCTGGCTGAGTGGAATTTGATCAAAGATTGTCCTTTCATAGCAAGGTTTGGCCAACTCATATTCCAAACATTACATAGATCCTGGAACTAGCTCTGAAAATTATTTCATTTCCATATAGGACGCATCAGGACTAGTTAGATAGAGGCCAGGTATCGGAAGGAAGTTTGTTTCCATATGTTTCTTTCTGAGAAAACAGCAGTGTGATTCATCCAAAGACAAGGGAATGAACAGAGCCAGACTTCGTTTATGAATCTTCAGATGATTATGATGCCCAAGCACCTACTCCAACAGGATGCATTATATGTGTGTATCATATAACAAAATGTCAGAACAAAAGCTGAAAAAAAAGATTTAGTCCTTTTCCAGCACCCTACTGTCAATCAGATGAAGCACTCGCACAAGAGACAGTAGTCTCATTGGTATCAACTCCATTGCCAGATTATGGAGGACCCCGTATGTCACTTCCTATCCAACCTCCTGATAACCTACTGCCACCAGTACTGAGGTTCAGTGGTCATCCGAGCTTGGTGGGCCCTCTGATGGGGGTGTGCCCTTGGTTAGCACCCAACCGGCTGGCCCTTTTTGCTCTTGTATATTGGGGTACCATGTCTGTATTTTTAGCTGCTCTTTTAATTGATATGGTGATCTAAAACTGCTACTGAGATAGGTAGTGATTGTCCTGTTTGAGATTATGTTACAGTATGTGATTTGTATGTGATTTATTTTTAGATGTATTTTAAAGTGAATTGTTGTTCTGATCAGGCAGGCAGGCAGGCAAACATAAAGATACTGTGAGCTCTACACAAATGTCTCAACTCTACACAATGTCCCATCTCTATCTCCAGGGTTTTGAGCATAAAATTCAAACTTTGGCTTTTTAAAATTAAAAGTAAAATAAATCAAGATCTAGACACAAGATGCAAAGTTGGTTCAAATATCTAAGTACTTAATAACAATATTTTAATAACACTGATACTTTTTATTTGGATTATCTTAAGAAAATAAGCCTTCTGGATGTCCTTATATTTAATTTTCCCCCCCCACAGTGATAGGATTAAAAAAAATAGCCTGAGACATAAAAGATGGGAGAGTTGTGGCAGGGGCAAGGCGCTTTAGGACATTGCTCCTGCCATGTTTCCTACCCTGAACACTTCCCAGCTATTTTAAATAGGAAAAAAAAAAAAAAGCTTCAATTTACTTGGAATCTTTTTTCCTTTTAAAACAGCATGGGTGTGCTATTGGGGTCAGAACTCAGTGGGTTCAGAGTCTTAAAGCCCTCACCTCCCAGATGAGGTTCTATTTTGTTTCAAAGGTCCCCCCTGCCACTATTAAGAAAACAACAAAAACTCTGGGCCACACTGTACATTTCTGGTAGCGTGTCCTTTGACCCTTGACATGTGCAAGTAGTCTTTTATTTATTAGTGCAAAAAGATTTCATAGATAGCTGTAGGATACAGGTGGTTCAACCATTTCACACAGTACAATATATCATAAAATCCTGAATGCTAGGATGTTTTCCCATATGAAACATTGTTTTCTGTTTTACAGACGCCTCTCTTTTGCTTTCCCGTCCAATACAAACAGCAGTCAGGCTGTCACAAAAAGTGTGACAGAGGCTTGAAGTTGGTACAAACCTCATGAGTGAAAATTTTTCCTCTAGTACTCAGAAGATGACTCTCTTGGTACTGATCTGCTCATTCTGTTCTTGTACCCTCCCAATTATTTTATCTCAAAGCACAACTAGTTTCCTTTCCTTTGAGTTGAAGTTTTTTTTTTCCCTTCCAGAAATGGGGGAAGAAGTGACAGTTTATGAGAGGCCCAAGCAGATTCTGAAACTGTAAATAAAAGAGGCGCATGAATCATCCATGTCCAGAAATGATGAGGAAGGACAAAAGAGATAGCAGTTTGAGCAACAACAGCTATGTTCTAACCCGCTACAGTTGTTCTGTGGACTTTGAATGAATCATCAGAATATTTCAATCACATTACCAGCATAAAACACACAGAAAACTCCCAAGCTAAGAAAACCCAGTGGATGTTATGAAATGAACTTGGTGGAAGGTGGCAATTTTCCAAAACACAAACTGTACAAACTGATTAGTGAATGTACCAATTAGGAAGAGATGAGTGTATTGTAATAGTGTCCAAGAATGCCGTGTTGTGGAAAAGATGAGCCTAATTTTGCTCTTACATTTTCTAGTACATGGAGATGTTTCAACATCTTGCATGTTCGCACTGTCAGCACACTGAAATATGAAGGCATGCAAAGGGCTCAATCCTACCCAACTTTCCAGCATTGATGCAGCTGTAATGCAGCCCTGAGGTAAGGGAACAAATAATCCCTTACCTTGAGAAAGCTTCCAAGCAGCAGCATAGCTAGAGGGGTGAAAAACGCTTTCACAGAGCCCAACCATGCTGTGTTAGCAGCCTCTCCGCCTTGCCACCAGAGCCAGTTGGGACAGTGAAAACACCATTTTTGGGGAGGGACAAGATTCTCTGTCGTAAACACCCCATAAGATTGGGCCGTCATTAGGATAACGGCCCTGGGATAACAATCTTGAATCTTGATTGTGTAAACAAGCTCTGGATGTAATTGATTTCAGCAGCCCCCCCACCCCCCAAAAAAATTTGGCTCACCTCACTGAAATGAATGGGATTTAAGTTAGTCACAGCTACCTTGTCCTGTTGATTTCCAGTGCAATTACATGTATTGTGACAGGGGTCCTTCTGCCCCATGACTGTTGAAGAGAAAAATTGGTCTGTGGAACTGCTTGCCACAGGATGTGGTGATGGCATCTGGCCTAGATGCCTTTAAAAGGGGATTGGACAAATTTCTGGAGGAAAAATCCATTACGGGTTATGAGCCATAATGTGTATGTGTAACCTCCTGATTTTAGAAATGGGCTATGTCAGAATGCCAGATGCAAGGGAGGGCACCAGGATGCAGGTCTCTTGTTATCAGGTGTGCTCCCTGGGGCATTTGGTGGGCTACTGTGAGATACAGGAAGCTGGACTAGATGGGCCTTATAGCCTGACCCAGCGGGGCTGTTCTTATGTTAGGGTATAAAAAAGAAGAAATTTGACTAAAAAGTGAGTCAGGGAGAGTAACAGATGGAAGTTTCCTCTTGCTGGCAAGAGGAACAACTGTTGCACCCAAGCAGTTGACATTGTGTTTTCAGTATATGGGTTAACTCTGCTTGGAGGAATCGTACTGGGGAATACATGAGTCATTTTTGCTACTTCTGTGCTCCTGCTGATCTGTGCTAATCTAAAAAATCCCCATAGCTCCCCCCACATCCATTCTTTAGTTCAACATGTCTAGTTCATATGGAAAGAAAAGTCATTTTCAACATTGTGCGTCCTCTCCGCCTACATCTCAAATGCACCTGCCTCTTGGGCACAGCATGATTGTCCATTTGCAATTGCACTGTTACACCATCACTGGACTTTTCACCCGCAATCCTAACCTCATCTGCTCTTCACCTCCAGAGTTGTCTGTGCTGGGTGGAAGTATCATGCAGCTGGACACATTTGAGAGGTGGGCCTCAGTAATCCTTCCAGGCAGTGGGGTCTCCTTGGTTTTTATGTCATTGCCATGTCACAAATGGGAGCTTCCTTCTGAGGACAAGAAGCCCCTGGGAAGAGGAGAGAATTCATGCCCATCAGGCCCACACCGAGGGCAAATTTAAAGATGTTTGCCCTCACACTATTGTCCCAAGAGTGGGACAATAGTGCTGGGCAGGTGCCTGCAACTGCTATTCCTCCCCCTCCCCCCTCAAAAATCTCCTAACATGCCCAAGTCAAATTGTGTTTAATATTTATTTATTTATATTTATTTTAGAATTGATATCTTGCCTTTCTATCCCAGTAAAGGACACTCAAAGCGGCTCAAATCAATATGAGTAGTTTGGTTCTTAGGAAGTGCAAGAGAATGTCCCCCTGAGTTTCAAATAACATGTGGCCTTTGCTTAATAAAAGTGGCAACATCAGAGATCTGTGAGGTTAGATACCTATTAGAACCCACGCCTATCAGGGGACCCAAAAAGTTGAGCTGACCCTATATCCTACAGGACCAGTCTTGGACCTGTGCTGATAAACTGGCTACCCTTCTTAGGAGGTGTAAAAAGAAGGTGCAATCCCAAAAAATGCTCTTAAGATCAATTGCTTCTTTGCAGGTTAGTCTTCAATATTTCTAACCAAGATAAGACCCATAGATCTTGCTGAGAATGTCTCACCCCACCCTGAAATTTAAACCAGCACCCCTGAACTTTATGCCAGCTTTGAGGGAGGCATGCCAATAAGAATCATGAAAATTTTAATATAACATTTATTTTAAAAAAGACATACATTGTAGTAGGCACTATTAATGTGAGCAGGTCTGTCCCTGATTGCCATGAAAAAATGGAGACAAAGGGAAGAAAATGTGGGGGTAAAGGGGGAGATAAAGTGTATTGGGATTGTGATACCAGCTGAATCTCTGTGGAATTTGTGTATATCCATTTATTTGGAGGTTCTGGCTCAAATAATTTAACAGTAATGGAATGTTGAATCTCTGTGCCAAGATACTTGGCACTGATATTCAGTCAGGGGAAAAACATACACACACAAGAATGAAAATGTGATTTGTAACAAAAACATATGACTGATGCAATTGTGGGTTAGAAAAGCAGAAAGCAAGGGGGGAAAATAGACATGAATTTTTCAAAAACTGCTGGAACACAGCAGTAATGTCATTTACCAAGAATGTCAGCCCATCCCCAAAGATGCAGAAGGTTCCAATTAGTGGTCAGAAGGCCACTAAGCCTAAAAATACATCGGTTGTATTTTAAGAAGAACTGAACTGAATTTTCTATCTGCTTATTTTTAACTTTTCTTTGTTTTCTTTTTCGATTCTGCTTTACATAGTTTTCTGATTTATAAATGTCACTTGGCATATATTTCAGATGTTGGTTGGATTGCAGTCCACACACCACACTCCATAACACAGTTGGAGGGAGCCTGACTTCCTTGTGACTTGGGGATAATTTTGTAACTGGCAGAGTAAGACATTATTTTATTTATTTACATCATTTGTACCCTCACTTTCCATGAAAGGTGCCCATTATTCTTATGGAAGATAAATAGCTCAATCCTACTTAAATTTCAATTTCAATAGGATTGGACTGCCCGTTTCTTTATGCAAGAGGAAGGATAACTTACAATGCAACCCACTAATTCTCTGAGGGTGCAATCCTAAGGCCTGATTGGACTGGGGCAGCCCAGAGGTGTTGCAAAAGTGCTATAAGGCTGTAAGGCACTTCTGCACCATAGCAGGTGGGAGGGCCTGTAGGTAGACTGGGCCTGGGAGGGGGCTGGAGCCAGGATCTGGCACTTAGGCCAGATCCTAATCCCCCTTCCAGGCAGCCCAGCCTAGTGCCATCCTGTGCAGATCTGCCATACCTCTTTAGGTAGCACAGATCCAAGTAGCCCCATTCAGGCTGCTGCTGTGTCACCCAAGGTAAGAGGAATCGATTCTCCTTGACCCAGGTTGCGCTGCAGCCAGCCTCAACCCTGCACTGGATACAGCGTAGACCAGCCAGCCAGCCTATTCCAGCACAGGATAGGATTGGGCTGTGATTTACTTAAAAACAAATTGTATTGAAATTTCTTTTAAAATTTTATGGAGGGAGGGCACCATGCTTAAAACCAGAAGAGAAAGAGCTTCTGGCTGCTCCTGCTTTCAGTATACCCACCGTTTCCACAAGGGAAGGAAATGGGGGAGCCAAGCATGAGGCCGATTACTCCAGAAGTATTTAAGTAGCTAGCTTATGGGAGCACTCCAAGCTCTGTTCTCCAGGTACTGGCAGTCCACATCCCTTCAAAATCCAACCTCCTTTCTACATGGAAGTTAGGCACAGTAGAACCCAAGCAGCTTGCATGTAAGATAGCTGAAAGAGTGAAGAGCATAAGTGCACGTCACTGTCCACCAGAAAGTTGCCTCTGTTCTCTCAACCTGGTCTTTTTCTCTACCATCACCCCAAGTGTCAGTATTTTGTGTCACACAGGGCTAGGAAATGAAAACACCCTCTCTTCTCTTGGTCAGTGGCAGCTGCTTCAGGAGAAGTATCTTAAATGATTTGACCCACAACTAGTCCTGTCTCCAGTCTGTCTTTGGTAACTTGCTAAGTATGGAGCATAGTTAGCTCTACCACACTTTCTACCATAGCATACTTAGCAAAACTATCATATTTTTCTGTTCTGCTCTGTCAGCCATCGGGGTGAGATGTGCGAGTTTGTTCAGACTGACTTTTAATTTATTTTTTTACAGGGGCATCGTAGTAAATCGCCGAATTAATGTTAACATTTCTTTTTCCCCCCAATGGGACTCTATGCTTCAAAGCATTACCCATCCAATACGTCATTCATCCATGATGAAAGGAAACTGCATTCATTGGTTTTTGTTTTGGCCGACTCTTCACCTTTCCTGCAGTCAGGGTTTTGATAACAGGCTGCAAAAAACTTACACAGGATGATATGAGACTTCCAAACCAAAGGGTGTGCTGATATCTGTGGTTATGTTAGCTCCACCCCTGACCTAGAAGACTCTTGCCCAGCTGATTCAGCCGCTGAACATACGCAAGTTGCATAAGCTTCAGGGAGGGCTAGGCTCCTGGTAGGAAATTAGCAAATGAGGCAGACAGGGCAGCAGCCGCAGCCAGCATGGCAAGATATTTAGTGATGACATCACTGACAACCGTATGAAAAGCAGAAATCTTGTGGGAAGAAAAATCTTATTCTGAAGAAACATATTTTCATTTCCTCCCTGGGCTTGATTTATTCAGCTTCTCATTCATATCCATCCATTGAGGCTCTGTTTTCCATGCTTCAGGCAGCATTATAAGCAGGAAATGTGGTGCCTGAAGCAAAGGAAGGTAAAAGGCAATGCTGCATTGATGAAGACATGGAACACCCAAAGGCGTTTATGTGCCCAGGAAGAGGAAAACACAATTAGAAGTCTGGAAAGGAAGAAGGTCCACTGCCAGCCTTGTTTTTTAATATTTCCTCATGTGGCAGAGTGTATAATGATAATACCCAGGGCTGGCCAATCCATGCTGTGACATGAAGCATTTGCATATAGGGGCAGTGATAGCTGTCACTGTGTTGATACTGCCCAACTTATTTGCTGTTCCTGGCCCAGAACAATGCTGACAGAACAATGACACTATGAAAGGAGCTAAACGCAGCACATATTAAGCATATTTATGCAGGTACACCCAGTATATAAAATGTATCCTAACCACAGAATTTAGATTTTAGGATTGCAGAATTTGTTTGGAAGTGCAAATGCAGAATTCCCAAGCTCTATCTCTTGCTTATTCATGGCTCTAATAAGAGCATGAGGTGTGTATGGACATACCTGAAAATGGTCGTTGCTGGTGCAAGCCCAGCAGATGTAGTTATCAGCTATTTCAATTCAACTAAGGATTTTTGTTTTGCCTCTCCCCAAAGCCTTAGTTTTTTTTTAACTCATCATGAATATCCATTCCACTGAATGCTTATTTATCACCTTCAGAAATTTTCAATTTTTTTTTCATCTCATGGCACAGTGACAAGGTGCTAAAATTGTCAAGGCACACCATCACTTTTTTTGACAATTGACAAGACACACCATGCTGCTGTTGAGGGCTCACATCCTGATGGCCCTGCTAATAAACGACTCTTCTCCAAATTCCTGTGGCACACGTGTGGACCATTCATGGCACACCAATGTGCCACAGCACACTGGTTGAAAATAGCTGCCTTACTTAAAAACAAAACACCACAAGTTAACTTTTTTAAAGTTTGTAATGTCCATGGCGGGCGGAGGCCCCTGCCCTGGGGTCGATTCCAAGTGCAAGGGGCTTACCCGGTCTAGGCGTGGTGGTCAGCAATGAACAAACGAGCGGGAAACAGGTATGGCAGCTTTACATAGACGATTTATTTGAGTCAGCCTCTTTACATTCATGGGGGCTCGTTACTTCACGACCCCCTTCCGTCTAGGCTGACTGATGTCGCTGCCGTCGGTGCAGCTCCGGCCCCGGTCCTTCGGGTTCTTTGGAGCTTGTGGTCCAGGCCTCCCTGCCCGAGCCCCTTGGCCCTGTGCCTGTGTTCTGTACGACCCTACCCTGGCTGGCTGGGGTCAGGCTGGTTGGCCTTGGGAGAGCCCACAGTCCCTTGGTGTTGGCTCCCTCCTCCGTAGGTTCTCCTGGGCTGTAGTTGGCATCGAGCACCCGTCTCCCCCACCAAGGCTCTCCAGGGCATGCCCTCTGGATCTGGTCAGGCCCTGGGTCAGGGAAGTCTCTGTCCCAGCCTCCTCCTTCTAGAGCTGACTGCAGCCCCCTCCCTATGGAGGCCTCTCTCCTTTCTCTTTGGCCTGGGTTGCCTTCTCCCACCAGCTTCCCTCTGGCCTTCCACCCCTCTGGAGAGGAGCAACCTCTCTCTTCCCTCTCCAGCTCCCTTATGAGGCTTACCTCAGGTCTGCCTAACCCCACCCTTCCAGCCCACGTGTCTTCCTGCTCACAGCTGTTCCCTGTCCCTACTTCTGTGTAGGTGTCCTGCATGGGCCTCCAGTCCTGCTGACACTCGGGGCTTACTCCCAAGTAGGCCTTGACTCCCAAGGAGACCCCTGTGTCCAGGGAACTCCTGGCCACCTGAGCCTGGCCCAAGTGACAAAGTTGAAAAACCGCTCTGGGAAGGGAGAGGAAGATACCACATGCCATCTCCAGAGCCAACAAATCAGATAAGATGTCACATGACTGGAGGCACATCTATGTCACTCCTGTCATTTCTTTTGATATACTCCAATTGCAACTTTCTTTCTGTCTGATTAACAGATAAATTGGAGAAATCATTACAGTGCAGAGGTGGCTTTGGCTTGCAAACAAATCGAAGGTTTTTCTGCTGACCATACTTCTGAAAAGGATATTGTATATCTATATAAAACAGGGTGAATGTACTTCTGCAGTGGTTCACCACTCATTATGTACTGTATGTCCAATCCCTTGTAGGTAGAAAAATGCCTATGATTGTAGTCATACTTCTAAACATTCAGAGCAGACCAGGTACATAATGAGAATTTCAGGGAGCAATAATTTTAACAAGCCTAAAATGAGCATGTCCAGAACTATATGATGGTCTGTACGTGCAGAAATGTACGTTGTTTAGTTGATTTCCCTGAGGGCTGGTTAATGAGCATTTTTTCCTAACAGCCCTCTTGCCTTTTCTAAAATTCCCATGTTCTCACAGGGGGAAACAGATTGCTCATATCAGTGTAATGCCTGGAAGGTGTTTCCGTTTTGTTTGCATTTATTTTTATTTGTAGGATGGGGTGTCCTCCCTCTGTTGTGCCCCCTTTCCAAAGTCTGTTATGAGTTCGTGATTGTTGAGGAAGAGTAGATTTTATACAGCACACACAGAGAGATTCCATTATTTACTTAACTAGTCCAAATGCTTATACCTTGTATAGTAATTCAAAAGGCCAGATTTTAAAGCCATTAAAACCATTCTCTAAAACAGGGGCATCCAAAGTTTTTGGCAGGAGGGCCACATCATCTCTCTTACACTGTGTCGGGGGCCGTGGAAAAAAATAATTAATTTACATTTAAAATTTAAATAAATTTACATAAGTTTACGTGCATAAATATATTAAAGATGAACTTATATGAATGCATGAAGGTCTTGCAATAGCTCAAGGCCTATAAAAGGCCTTGCACAAAGCAAGGCCAGCCTTTCCTTTGCTTCTACTACTGCATCACAGATGTGAAACAGCAAGCAGTGGAGGAAGCCCTCATCCCACAGCTCATGCAAGAGGTCAAGCAATCAACCTTATGCTGAGAGCAGTTGCATTGGGCCAGTGCAGGCTCCAACAAATCTCTGGAGGGCCAGAGGCTCATTGGAGAGGGGGGGGGGGCTCCCTGAGCGCCACGTTGAGAGGCCTAGAGGGCCGCGTGTGGCCCCGGATCCGGGGTTTGGGCACCCCTGCTCTAAAACATTCATTTCACCTGTAGAACACCCACATTAGGACCAGAATTATAAAGAAATTGAGCATTTTTTTCACCAGTTTTCACAGTTCCTGACAAGTCAGAATGTTAAATAAATGAAGGCTGAGCACTTTGGAAAGACTAGGCAGACGTGATCAGTATCTTTTATGTACCTGAGCTCATGGCCCTGGCCATAAATGTTTGCATAGCATTTACAGCTCTTACGCATAAGAAAGCTGAGGCTGATAGACTTAAAAAAACAAAACAGCAACTTTAGCTTTGGTACCACAAAGGAACCCAAAACAAAATGTGTTTGGACTTTTCATGTAAATTCTTACCTCCATATGTTTCAATTTCAAACACTAGGTACATTCCAAAAAGTCACAAAGGACCCCTTTATCCACAGGAACATTGCTCCCCACTGGTAACCTGTAGTTACTAGGGAAAATAAACCCCAGCTTTTAATGTTTCTTCCAATGCAATCCTAGGTGTGTTTACTCAGAAGTAAATCTAATTGGATTCATTGGAACTTATTCCCTGGAAAGTGTGTATAGTAGTGACTCTCAAACTTTTAGCACCAGGACTCACTTTGTAGAATGAGAATCTGTCAGGAGCCACTGACTGGAAGTGACATCATCAAGCAGAAAATTTTTTAACAATCCTAGCCACACTTACCAAGGAATAAGTCCCACTTACTATCCTTTTTAAAAACATATACACAATAGCATGTTAAAAGTACAGATCTTTAACATTTCCCCAAATGCAGTCACATACCATGGTAGCACCAAGTCTACTATATTAAAAATAAAATATTGAAATGAATGGGGCCCCTCCTGAAATTAGCTCATGACCCGAGCTAATGGGTCACAGTTTGAGAAACACTGATGTATAGGATCACAGCCACTGCAATCCTATACATGCTGTCCAAGGAGGAAATCCTATTGAATTCAATTAGACTTACTTCTGAGTAAGCATACACAGGATCATGGTGTTAATCTAATGAAACTTCAATTAGAAGCTCTACAAGTTTGCCAGCTGGACCTGTATAGAGGGGAGGAGAATGTTGAGCTAGCAGTGATTTTCAACCTTTCTCATCTCATGGCACACCAGCAAGGCACTAAAATGGTCAAGGCACACCATTGCCTTGCAACATTGCACCAGTATAAATTATCCAATTATCCATAAATTCATAAAGTATGAATTATCCATAATGATTTTCTTTGGAACACATAGCAGTTTGGAGGAAGGAGAGGGCAGAGAGGGTAAGAACATGAAAGGCTTTGTCCATAGGCAATAGTTTCAATGACAGTTCTCCAGATGTCCTTTTATATGCATTTTTGAAGTGTTGTGAGTTGATATGGGGGAATGAATCCCAGCCACTTCAGTTTTAAGCCTTGTTATTCCACTTCTCATGTTTCTAGTGGAGACAATGTTTGGGCACAGTCCTAACCAAGTCTACTCAGAAGTAAGTCCTATTTTGTTCAATGGGGCTTACTTGCAGGAAAGTGTGGTTAGGATTGCAGCCTTTGTCAGGTAAGTGCTATATCAGGGTTGTGAAATTTGTTACATGAAGTGGGCCGTATAGCATTCACGGTGCCTGGTGAGGGCAGGAAGTTGCATCAATAAACAAGAAGTGAAGAACCACCACAGATGTGGGTCAGAAATAAGAACTTTTTCTCCCATAGGAACTCATTAACTGCAAATGACAGAAAATATGCAAATCTTGACCATATTTTAAAGATATGAGAGAGCCCAATTATCACGCTGGGAGAGTCCAATTCTCACGTGGGCTGCCTTTCCTCTGAGAGGTCCTCTATGAAGTAAACGCCTCCACAGAAGTGGTGCTGCTAAAAGGGTGGCCTGCATGACAATTCGGCTCTCCCAGTGTCTCAGCAGTGTCTGCCTCTCTCACCTCTCTTTGCCTGCCCCTTCCCTCATAGCTAAAGGTGAATGAAAACGGTTTTATTTTGTCATGGACTTTAGTGTTTTCAAAACTTAGATGTGCAGAAAGTGGTTTTATGTATTTTTATTCCAAGGGAACATTTTTATAAATTATAAATTATAATCACTTTAAAAGTATTCTAGATAGGTGATACAGAGCCCAATCCTATCCCATTTTACAGCACCAGTGCAGCCACAATGCAACCCCAAGGTAAGGGGACAAATGTTCCCATACCTTAAGGAGGCTTCTGGGACTGCCTCCCCACCACAGGATGCAGTGCATGCTCCACTGGCACAGCTGCACCAGCAGTGGGAAATTGGATAGGATTGGGCCTACGGATGGTATAGTGTCAGCAGATGCAGCCACATGCAAGTAGAGGTGTAAGAGAATGATTTTAATTTTTTGCTCCTTTTGTTTTTTGTTTGTTTTTACAAAAATGAGAAGGTCAGAAAACAATGTTATGTGTTTTTATTTCGTTATCACAGAAAAAATCCACCTCTACCCATAGTGCTCCTTGTCTTCTGAGGCCTCCTTTTGTCTGTCCCTCCCAGTACCTTGGCAGAAGTGGCACTGCTGGAAAGTGGCTCTGGAAGAGTCCAATCATATCAGAGGTCAAATAAAGAGCTTCTGGGGGTCTCATCGAGCCTGTGGGCCTTATGTTTGACACCTTGTGCTATGTGTTCCTCAGCCCATCACTAATTGACAAATAAATCTGCTGCAGTCAGGATGTGAATCTTTTGCCACATGAAGCTTGTTTTGCCTGTGAAACATTATAAATGACTTCCCCATCCCCACCCCTAGAAGAATATGTTTCTGGGGAGTGCTGTCAATTTAACAAATGGGCAACCTTCTCTAGTGCGTGCAATTACAAAACCAAGGGTACAACCCTTGCAAAAGAGTTCAGAAGACATGCAAATAGTGCTCCTTAACTGGGTCTTAGTCATTCCATTGAGGGGAACTTGTTACTGCAATATCACTCTCAGTACAAAGTGTACATTTACTTCTCTGCATTCTTTACTGATTTTTGAGAGCCATAGGAATGTGAGATACTTTCCCTTCAAAATGACCATGACTTGCAGCAGCTGGAAGGAAGTCTTTTCTCTCCTTTTACACATGACACATTGCAGCACTCTCTGCTAACTCACTTTACAGGTTGCATAAGAGTTGAGGTAGCTTAAAACATTCAGGGCCCAATCCTAACCCCTTATGTCAATGCTTTCCAGCACTGACATAAGGGCAATGCAGCTCTGAGGTAAGGGAACAAACATTCCCTTACTTTGAGGAGGCCTCTGTGAGTGACACCCGACCTCAGGATGCAGCACATGCCCCACTGGCACAGCTATGCCAGTGCTGGAAAGCACTGACATAAGGGGTTAGGATTGTGCCCTAAGGAATTTAAACCACCCTTTCCATCAGCAGTGCTCAGTTAGCCAACCCTATCTAACTCCAAGGGAAGGAAATCAGCAATGGTGTGGTCTCATGGCTTGAACAGAAAATTGTCATGTGGCTGCTGAAATGTCAGCCACCTTGTGGAGAGAAGTTTGTACAAGGTTCCTGGCAAAGAGGGACACAACACCTCTCCTTATTTGACTATTTTCCCTTTTCAGTCAAAATTCCTATTTCCTGGAACAATCCCCATGAAAATACATCTACTCAGATCTAGTAATCCTGTAAAAAATGCTTACTTCACTTTTTCTTATGTACTTTATCTCATAAGGTACAAGTATAGTGGGTGTATTTCAAATATATTTTATTTTAACACATATGCATGTAATTTTTTTTCTGTTAAAAAGGGGGGAGGGGGAGTGAGAGAATTCACTGGTTTTGTATTGTGGCACTGCTCCACAAAAGCACTGCAATTGTCGGTGGTGGTGGAGTCATTGTCAAGCATGGAAAGGAAGTGCCTCAAAGTCAATTCTAGGGGGCTACAGGGCCCAGGACAAAGACTTATAGACTCTCCTTTAACAGAAGCTAGACCAGCCTGAAGCAGCACCCAAATTTTCCAGTGTGCATGCATTCCAACCACCACCACCTGCCCTCCACCACAGCCACTTTTTCAAACAGGTGGATGTAGGAGGATGCTGACAACAGATTTGGCTCTCACCATTCTCCCACCTCAAGTGGTTTAAAGATGTAGCTGGATGATGGTGCAGCTACAAGAAGGAGGAACAGTGATAGGGCTTGTGTATGGTCCTGCTCTAGGAAAACAGTCAAAACAGGATCACAGAGGCCCCCTATCAACATCTCTATTGTTGTTGCCATAATCCCAGGAGCAGGATTGTGGCATGGGGCTTCTACCACCCTGAGTAGGGCAGACCTTCGCCTCAATTCATCCTGCCTTAGATATGGTTCTAATGAGTTTGGATCTATGTATAATCAGAACTTCTCAAAGAGAAGCATGTGTATCTTCTCAGGATTGTACTGTTGCTAGCTGCTAGCACAATGACTGGGCCTTCTCAGAAGACTAGAAGGCAAACGATTTGAGAGATGCCTTGCCTAGGGGAAGCCCAGTGTGGGCCTCAAACAGAGCCCTCCAACTGAAATTAGCTTAACCAGGAAAATGGAAAATTGCCACCAGATCTTGCCTACCTGAACAGTATGTCCTGGATGATGGTTCAAAGGCATCATTGACTGTCACAAAATAAACAAAGAACAGCTGGTAGGATTGGACTTTGTTTTCCTCAAACAAAAGTGAAAGTGAACTCTAATCTACCCTGCCATTTTTTGGGGGGGGAGGAAGTGCAGGCGTACAGCTGCTGTGGATCTTTGGCTATCTTTGCAATCATTGCCAGTCATCTATATCTAGTAGTCAAGGCTAGTGGATCCTGACCTGTTCTTGTAGATGTGTCGGTGATAAAAACTACAAAAAAGGAGTTAAAGTTTGCTTTTTCTTTATCAAACATTTTAGTGTTTGATATGGCATGTACAGGATAAGGTTCTCTGTACCCCAGATTTATTTGGACATGAATAAACTCATTACACCTAATGCCTTGTAATACCCACTCTGGTCCTACTTTTCTTGGCTAATGCTAACCAAAAGGGTTATTGGATTTCCTTATCCCTTTTCTGGCACCAAAGAGGCTTTCTTTTGCTCAGCCAAACCAAAGAGGGTGGAGATTATCTGTCCTAGTGAGAGGCGTACAAAAGGCTTTAAGGATTAGCTTCCACTATGATCCCTTGTTTCCCCCAGAGTGACTAAGGCTTTGCAATTATGAAATGAGTGGGAGTTCTAGCTTTGGGGGGCAGGCCCAATTGCATGATCTTCTCCTCTCATGCTGGCTTATCCTTCCACCCCAGGTGCAGGAGAACTAGGCCATGGATAGCCAGTCCTCCTTCATTGTGGTCACTATAGTTACAGATCACTGTACAAAAGAGGACTCGTACTGGGTACCACCACCTGCTTTTTACCACCTCCTGGTAAGCCTCATTAGCCCCTGGGTACTTACTTAGGTTACCAAGTGATGGTGGGAAGCAGCCACAGCAGGATTTTTAAAATAGCACTGGAAAAGAAGGGGATAGTTCACTGCTTCTAAGTAAAGCAACCAGGGCCCCAGGGCCCAGTGAAGAGTGGCCTGCTGTAACCGAAGCTATTTTTGATTGTTTCTTTCAGCATGGTGACATTATGGCCTTGTTAAAATATCTGGGATTCTTTCAGTAGTCACTACTTGATGCTGATTCCTGGAGACTCAAAGCTAGTCCTGGAGAGTTGGCAGCTGGAATGTGAAGGCTTACTGGAAGGGAGTGAGGAGCAGGTAGGGACTTTTTCTTACCCAGGTTCTATTTTATGATTCTCAGATGCCCCAGCCCCTGATACAGCATTGGGGAACAGGAAACCCAGGAACTGGGTGAAGAAGAAGGTCCGCTGCTGCCAGTGCTCCCTGCAATTGCTTCATGAGCCCTGGCTTACTGGGCAGGGATGGAAGTAGCAGCAGCATTGTGCCCTCACTGCTTCAGGGATAGGATGGGAATTAGTGTGGGCTCTTGTGTGGCCCGTCTAAATAAAAGGAACAAAGATGTTCATATGTGAAACTGCTTGATTTATGACCAGATCCATTGTTTAGGACTGGGGTATATAAACTTACACGATAGTGAATTACTTGAAAGGATATATCTATCAGTGTATGAAAGCACTTTGCTGCAAACAGCAGTTCCCCGCAGCATGACAGGCTTATACCTAGATCTCAGGAAACGGAGGTAGAATTTGAAACTGGTCTTCCAGAAAGATACCATGAGTAGACTTTGGATCATGCTAAATAAATATCAGCCTCTGTTTGTTCTACCCTGAACAAAGAAAGCCAGGCAATCCTTATCTGAACTGCATGATTTGCATTTAACTTTGAACTTTTCTTTACTTCACAGTTCATGTGTTATGTGACACAAAGTCCTTCTTCATCCAACTGGATCCAACTGCATCCAGTTGTAATTTTTCTGTTGTCTTGTTGTCCTAGAAGAGATGGCAGATTTTCACTTGCACAAACTTTGGCTCTCTGCCTGTGTGTACATACGCTACGTGAAAGACAGCTATTGATTTGAACATCTTCAAGTCTGGATAAGGGCTTTTATTTTCACAGTACAATAGGAACATATGTATAGCAGGTAATAGCTATCTTTCCAATATTTGCCCTTTTAATTTGCTGTAGTAATTACTCTGTTTGCATTGAGGCAGATAATGGCTATATATCCCTGAGGGTTGTGTTTGCTACTAGATAAAAATGCAGGCATACTTCTTAAAAACCTTTATGACCTTTAAAGCAAGATTTATATTTATATCCTTTACAGAGCATTTTTCCCTGTATAAAAGGCAGTGTGGTGCAGAGGTTAGACTGTGTTAGATTAGGACCAGGAAAATATGGGTTTAATTCCCCCTCAGCCATAAAGCTCCCTGAATGGCCTTGGGCCACTCACTATCTCTCAGGTTTATCTCAGGTCACTATCTCTCAAAGCCTGCCTCACAGGGTTATTGTAAGTGAGAAGGATCGTGTATACTGCCCTGAGCCACTTTGAATAAAGGGTTCGAGGAAAAATAAGATAAACCCAGGTCATCACCAAGAGCCCTGCTCAATGTCTTCTTGATCCAGGCATGCAACATATGCAAGGAGCAGGGTGTTGTTAGTTATGGGTTTGGAAGGACCTGCTTTTTATTTATTATAGCTAGATATTTATTATATCTATAACCTGCTTTTCTTCTTTGATGGGTGGGGAACCCAAGGCAGTGAACAAAAGAAATATGACATACAAATACACCATTGGAAGGTTCTACCGTGCAGAGAGGCTGGCTGCTGCTGGAGTCCAGGAGAGAAATGGGTAGTGGGGCGAGGCAAACCAGTGGAAAGAGACCTGGCTCTCTCCTCTACTCCCTCAGCTAAACTGCAGAGCTGACAGCCGTAGATGGAATCTAGAAGGGAAGGTGCCAGACAGCTGATCACCTATCATGTGAATTCCCTGTTCTTGCAGCATGTAGCCCCCACGGTACCCTGCTGCCTGTTTTTTGATGGCACACTGGTACTGCCATTGCCACTGGTACTGAAGGTTCTGGGGTTGACCAGCCAGTTGGGCCCACTGATGTGCATGGATCTGGATCCTCACCCAGTGCCTAACCTGGTCAGCCTCTGACACACCTCTGCCCTGATTCCTTCCACAGTAATAGCAGCCAAGATTATGACCATCTATTGGTAGTTTGTATTCCTGTATGAATGTGCCAAGTCTTGAGTCCAAAACACACACAGAAAATTGTCACTACTTTCAGCCATCTCAGAAGCAATACCAATGAAACTGTGAGCTGTTGAAGACAGTCCTCTCCTCTCCACCCTCAGAAGTCATTGTTCTGTCCATTTTAAGGGCATTGTGCAGTACATGTTCTGTAGAAGGAAGTACAATGTCATTCTGGCCAGCTTATTCCACAATGGGAGTGCAACTTGCTTTTTGTGGCTCTGGCCTGCTTTGTATCTAAGTGTTGCAAACCACAAGAGCCTATAGTTTAATAATCTATGCAGATCTGTAGCCCATCATTACATACAAAGGGACCCTAGGGGTTATGTGATGTCTATATGATCCTCACCTGAACCAGTATAAAGTTCAGGGAAGTTTTTGCAGTGCCAGTTTCCATTCAGCAGTGGAGACTTGTGTTGTCTTACTCCACTATTACAAATACAGTCCTGTACAATGGTTGAGCAAGTATTAGAGAGTTCTGGGGTAGAGGGGTACTCAAGCATATTAGTCCTGTCCCTAAATTCTGTATCCCATTCCCCCTAAAACTAGGGGGCTTCAGTTCCACTGCCACTCTACAGTAGGTTTAACTTGGGGTATGTTCCAAGACTGTTTTAGAAGGACAACAAAACTACCAATTAAGCAACCATCCATTGTTCTTCCCAATCAACCAACCACTCATCAACTTGCAAGCAATACACAACCTAGAGTGAGTGTTGTCTCTTCATTTTGAGCATTAAAGTCACCCATCAGTAACAATTTTTTTCCAGGAAGTTCCTTTCAAACTTTTTTCAAATGTGCATTTTTTGCACCAAATTGCCACACTAAGAATGAGACAAATTACAGGTCCAACCTTGTTATACACTGATTTTTTATATACGGATTTGACTCAACAGGAATGGCCACTACAAATGAGAAGGAACGTGCTGATTCCTGGAGAAGGGGGAAAATGCACCCCTTTAAAATGCTTTTGTTGTAGAGATTTTTATCTCAACAAGATGAGAAGGGCCCTTTAAATTAAAGGAAAACAGTCCTTTACAATAGTTAGAGAGAGGGCAGCCAGTTGACAATCCATCAATCATTCTCTCTCCAAGCAACCCCCTCCCTTCCCCTGAACACATGAAAGAAGGATAATCCTTTCTAAGCGCCTAGAGAAAGACTGATTGTTGGATTGTCCTCTTAATGACTCTATCTTAACATAGCAAAGGTCAGCAAGGCTGTTTTTAAATCATCTGAGCACAGGAACTTTGTTTTTTAAATTGATTTGCTATATTTGCGATTTTTGTCATCCATGTGAGTTCTGGGAACGGAACCCTTGTGAATAATGAGGCTCAACCTGCATCTCATTCGCTTTGAATGCCCATTTAGGAGATAAAGCGGGATATCGGTTTGTAAATAAAATAAATAAATAACATTTCAGTTTAAACAAGTGGACATTTGAAACAAAGAATGGTCAAAAGCAACCAGTTCTGTTATGGGCATAGCACTTCAAGTTATTGTAGTTTACTGGTCTTTTGTGAGTACATTATTTTAAAGGGAGAAGCAGACACACCAGCTAAGATTATATCTTTTATTCTTTTATTGGACATATTGGTTGGTAAGAGTACACAACCTTAGAATTCTCTTAAGATCTTCTTCAGGAAGAAATGAGATGGTGAATATAACCTGAACATAAATATATATAGTACAGATAACATTTTGATTAGCAATGATTAGGTGATTAGTCACCTCAGATTCTGAATCACTGATTCTTATCTTTTCAAAGCATTAGGAGATAGTAAGAGGGTTAAACAGCAATTATCACAGTGACTCAGGAGCCCAGTAAAGGCACAGGGTCTATTTCCTGAGACCACCTCTGTGTCTATTGCCTTCATGTGGTGGTGGCCGATATTCCCAGAGCAAACTGGGAGTAGAGGGCAGTTTGCTGAGGAGCCCTGAGTTGGCCCCGGTTATGTTAGATTTCCTATGAAGCTGAAAGAAAAAGCAGTTGGTGACACTAAAAATAAATTGTGGATTCAGACAAGGCCATTCAGCACCAACATCTCAGCAATGTAAATATAACTAACCTTTCCACTTTGGTTGTTTTTAAGAGCTATTTTAGAGGCTTCCCTGAGGTCTTCAGGAAGTACAGCAAAGGGTACCGGGTCATCAGCATGTACTGGGAACAAAATTACACCATAGGTTGCATATATTTACTGGTGTGTATGTCTTATGTAACAGCATACAAAATATGTCACAGCGTTCTAATATCTCCATATTGCACACACTGATGCAATTTTACCTCATACTGATGCAACTGCGTCAACTGATGCAACACCATTGACCTCCCTTTGACAGCATGTTGCTTTCATAGCCTCATACCTTGAAGTTGCTTTAAAATGTCCTACAAAGTGAACCAGATAGAGTGCAGGATTAATTAGGAAAACAGGACATCCTATGTATTATACAATGTCATAACCCCTTGTGATGGTTACCTAAGCAGATTTCATTGCTTGTCCATGTGGTATCTAAAATATTCATGAACGGGGAACCAGTGGCATAGCCCCTGCCCTGAGTTCAGAGACTGGTCAGGAAGAGCAACAGGCCAGGAAGAATGCAATGGAAGGGTGAACAATTCCATGCTGGAGAGCTGCCCCTTTCCTTCTCTCTGCTGTCCAGGCAGCAGACAGGATTGGGGAGGGGTAAGTTAGGCCTCAAGGTATTTAAGACCTCATTCCTCCTTAGCCTTTATTGGATTAACAGCCCAATCCTATGCTTTACGGTCTGTCAGCAGAATGTGCATTCTGCCAGCGGAAGCATCAGGATCCATCCTGGATCCAACAGATGTTAGACAACATCATTGTGTTTGCCAGTGCTGCCAGCAAGCGCGAAGAGGCCACCAGTATGGTCGCTGGCAGACATGCACATTCACTTGTGGCAAAAATACTGTCTGCTGGTGCCAGGTGAAACAAGGCGTTGGGAAGAACAGGGAGATTTTGTGGGTAGTGATGGAGGAGGAACGAGGGGATGGGGAGGAGATGGGAAGGGTGGATCTAGCCCCAGTGGTGCATGCTGGATCTTATCCCCTCTTTTGTAAACCTCCCTGCCCCTTTTCCCTTCTTGGACACAAGCCACAAAAATGGTTCAGCTAAATAGCCATTTAGTTATTTGATTTTTTCTGCTTTGTGAACTTTTTTTGTTGAAAAGCAGTATATAAATACTACTACTACTACTGATGATGATGATGTCCAAAGAGACCCATAGGCAGCCTTAGGGTTTATGCAGAGTTACCGGTACCGGTAAGTAAAATTATTTTACCTCTCCTGTTTGCCTTCTAGTCGCTCCCCCCACCATGCCATTTTTGGCACGACTGCATCAGTGCTGGTGGCATGGGATAAGATTGGGTTATAATTGTTCCTACAGAATTATCCAGGATTGTGCAACCCTTGTGGAGGATATAACTGATAGTGTGGGAGAGATGCCAGGTTCTTCCTTAACAAAGACACATTATAGCATACTCTCCAGATGATGTTTGTTGGCAAAACTTCCTCCCAAGTCTGTTCCACAATGCTACATTCTTCCTTTGGCTAGGGATGATTGTATTGCAAGTCAAAGATAGGCCTTTCTGCCTGAATATCAGCTTACTGATGATTCCCTGGGTAGGGACAAGACATGCACTGCAAGAAGCCCTAGCACTTGGTAGTTGGTTGGAGACTGCTAAGAGACTGCTAAGAGAGTTGTCATGGACAGATCATTTCCTGGTAAGGTTTAGACTTGTTGCGACTTCCTACCTCCGCAGAGGCAGGGGACCGTTTTCTATGGTCCACCCCCAGAGGCTAATGGATCCTGAAGGTTTCCTGAGGGCTCTGGGGGATTTCCCCACTGCCAAGACTGGCGTCTCATCTGAGGCCCTGGTTGACCTCTGGAATGGGGAAATGACCAGGGCAGTGGATGAGATTGCTCCGGAGCAACCTCTGCCACGTTGCAGACTCGGAGCGGCCCCTTGGTTCACTGAGGAGCTGTGAATGATGAAGCGGCAGGGCAGGTGTCTAGAGCGATGGTGGCAGAAGACTTGGGATGAATCCAATCGCACACGGAGTAGAGCTCATTACAGAGCCTATTCCGTGGTGGTGGTAGCAGCGAAGAGATCGTTCTTGTCTGCTACCATTGCGTCTGCTAACAACTGTTCGGCAGAGCTGTTCTGTGTGGTGCAGGGCCTCCTCCATCAGGCCCCTCCAGTAGACTAGGAGGAACACACGGTCAGCCGCTGTGACGTGTTTGCACAACATTTTGCAGATAAAATTGATCGTATTCGTCACGACTTGGATGCCACATTGACAATGTCTGACGATGTCCCCTTGGCAACTGCTTGTCCAGTGTTGTGGGATTCTTTTCAGCTTGTACAGCCTGAGGACGTGGACAGACTCTTTTGGAGTGTGAGGCCATCTGCCTGCCTGCTTGACCCTTGCCCAGCTTGGCTGATAAGAGCTGCCCAGGGTGGACTGGCTGAGTGGACAGGGAGGGTGGTCAACTCTTCCTTGATGGAGGGGACGTTGCCATGTGCTTTGAAACAGGCGGTGGTTCGCCCCCTCCTGAAGAGGCCCTCCCTGGATTCCACTGTGTTGGACAACTACCGGCCAGTCCAACATCCTGTTTCTGGGCAAGGTAATTGAGCGGGTGGTGGCGTCTCAACTCCAGAGGGTCTTGGATGAAGCGGATTATCTGGATCCTTTTCAATCTGGTTTCAGACCAGGCTTTGGGACCGAAACTGCTTTGGTCGCCTTGGTGGATGACCTACGCCAGGGACTGGACAGGGGAGTGCGTCCCTGTTGGTCCTGCTGGACCTCTCAGCGGCTTTCGATACCATCGACCATGGTATCCTTCTGGGCCGATTGGCCGAGTTGGGAGTTGGAGGCACTGTTTTGCACTGGTTCCGCTCCTACTTGGAGGATCGGTCCCAGATGGTGATGCTGGGGGATGCCTGTTCGACACCCTGGCCCTTGAGGTGCGGGCTGCCACAGGGTTCAATTCTATCCCCCATGCTATTTAACATCTACATGAAACCGCTGGGAGAGGTCATCCGGGGGTTTGGAGTGGGGTGCCATCAATATGCCGATGACACCCAGCTCTAACTCTCCTTTCCTCCAGACTCCAGGGTGGCGGTTAAGGGCCTGGAGCACTGTCTGGAGGCAGTGAGGATCTGGATGGGGGCTAACAAGCTGAAATTAAATCCGGATAAGACAGAGGCTCTCCTGGTTCGGAAATCCTCGATGCAGGTGCTGGACTATCGGCTTGCGCTGAATGGGGTTGCACTCCCCCTGAAGGAGCAGGTCCACAGCTTGGGGGTCCACCTGGACTCGCAGCTGCTCCTGGATTCCCAGGTGGCGGCTGTGGCTAGGGGGGCCTTCGCTCAGCTTCAGCTGGTGCGCCAGCTGCGGCCGTACTTGGATCGTGCAGACCTGGCCACAGTGATCCATGCTACGGTGACATCGAGGTTAGATTATTGTAATGCGCTCTATGTGGGGCTGCCCTTGAAGACGGTTCGGAAACTGCAACTAATGCAGAATATGGCGGCCCGTGTAGTTACTGGAGGTAGGCAGTTTGACTCTGTCAGTCCGCTTCTCCAGCGGCTGCATTGGCTGCCCATTCGTTTCCAGGCCCAATTCGAGGTGCTGGTTTTGACCTTTAAAGCCCTATACTCTCTGGGCCAGGGTATCTTAGAGATTGCCTACTCCCGTACAATCCGGTTCATCCGCTTAGGTAATCAGAGAAGGCCTTTTTACAAGTGCCACCGCCTAGGGAGATACGTGGGGCGGCGGCAAGAAATAGGGCCTTCTCAGTAGTGGCACCAACGCTATGGAATTCCCTTCCCCTTGACTTAAGAATGGCTCCCTCTCTTGAGACTTTTTGGCGAGACCTGAAGACCCTTCTGTTTAAACAAGGCTTCTGAGTTCTCGGCCTTTTAAACATCTTTTCAACGCCTTTTAATATTTTTTAAATACTTGGTTACAGGCCTGATTCTTTGATGATTTGCTGCTCTATGCTCTTTTTACCTGACCACTTTTTATCTGACTACTGTTTTTATGATATGAATTATATGCATGTATCTGTTTTTTAAATTATGTTTTTAATCTGTTTTAACCTGTTGTAAGCCGCCTTGAGTCCCTTCGGGGAGAAAGGCGGGGAAAAAATAAAGTTGTTTGTTTGTTGTTGTTGTTGTTGTTATGCATTCTAAGTAAAAGTGCCCGTGGTGAGGAATATTCTGTGATTGGGCTATCTGAACTTAAGCTTAGGATGAGGAACCACAGAAAAGAATGTTCCATTCTTTGGAAGATTTGGTTTGATGGTTTTTAGGCAGTAACCTACCTAAAAGAGCTGCAGCTACCTGTTTTTGAACTTAATACATTCCCTTTGCTATCATATTAGCCTGTCAGTGCTGTAACAGTTCCTGTGATTCAACAAATTCTTCTAGGCAAAGTTTTCTAAGAGTTTATCATTCCCTTTGTCTCTATAAAGTTCAGTCACCTGCAAGAGTTTTAGCTCTCACCTGTATCTGTGAACATGAGTCACTGAAGTGATTTATGGCAGAAACAAGGACAGCTAGAGAGGTCAAAGTCTCAAACCCTGATGTGCCTCTTGCTTCCATACTATGCAAATGTAACTCCACAGACGTGAATGAACGAAAGTTTTGCCTGTGCTGGGGTAAAGAAGATGAGAGTCAGGCTTTCTGTCTAGAATCATATCTTGAAATAATGACATTTGGTTATGTATTTGACCTTCTCAGTATTTGGTGTCCTTCATTGCTCATCAGCATCATTCCTGCCCAGAGTAAGTTGCTTGTTCTAGGGTCACTATAATGTGACCTGCAATGCTGAACTGTATGTGACGCTGGAAGACCTTTACATGTCTTGAAAATGAACTAAAAGCAATACTTGCCCAGAATACTCTGGCCACAATCCACAACTTCCCCTTTTCATGACCGTAATTCAGTGTCTGTACTCATGTGCTTACATCTTGATGAATTCTGCAATTTGATCCTGCCAGAATCAGATTAGCATAATTAGTGAAGACCTCCTGTGTATTGTCTGCCCTGTGTACTGTGAATGGGTACCTGTGTATGGTTACAGAAGCATGGCTCCCACCATTATGGAGAAGCAACACCGAATGTACTGCTTGTACTAAACTGTGAACAAAAAGAGAAAACAGGAAGTGACAGCAAAGGTTTCTCCTTTAGATAAACATTTTCTGCTATGTCCTTCTATATTACATAAATTCCTCTTTGTAACTATGAAAAGCCTCTGGGCAGCGTGTACACCATGTGCTACTCACATGTTTTCACAGTATCTGTCTGACCCCAGTTAGTGGTCAAATTGGGGAAATAAGCAAGCACTAAGAAGGTAAAAGTTTTTCTCTAGTTGGGAAAAAATAGCATATGTGATTTTTGTTGTTACTCATCACCATTATTCTGGTAATTTCCCCAAGAAACTTAACACTAAGTTTATTTTAAGACTGCATAGTGATGTTGACACGAGAAGTAACTGCATCACTGGTCTGGCCCACGGCCTCAGACGCATGATCAACTTCCTTCAAACATGATTGGGAGTGAAGTGGTAGCAGGCATGGTGCAGTGGCTCCATGTCACTGCTGGTAATTTATGAACTGGCTCTCTGAGACATCAGATGCTATAGAACAAGCTACAGCCTGTCCGTTACCAAGTCACCAAGAGCATGTTATTCCATGTATCCCTTGGCTATATCACTTTTTAGGCACAATTCAAGGTGATCCTTTTTAAATGGCTTGAGGGTGGTACACTATTGTTGGTGTGTGCTGTGGGGGTGGGGAGAGCATGACAGGCATGGCCCACATGGGCAGAAGCAGAAGTTGGCACTGGGTTCTTTCATATCACACCATCCCTCCCTGTTCCTACAAAATCTATTTCCCTTTTCTCTGGCTTAGGTGTAAGGCAAACATTTAGGTGGGCAAACATTTTGGCAGGAGAGCCACATCATCTCTCTGACACAGTGTTGGGGACCGAGAAAAAGAATTAATTTATATTTCAAATTTGAATAAATGTACATAAAGGAATACATTAGAGACGGAACTTATATGAATTAATTTTACTGAGCTTATTTATGATACACATGAGAACTATAATACAGGCATGTAGAACCACATGAGAACTATGAACTGTTTGCCACACACCTCTTGTACAGTGAAAACATACCGACCAAGCCAGAATAAGCCTGACTTATTTAACAATTTAAGACATGGAGAAATTGTTCAGAGTCAATTGTGGGAGGATTAAAATAATGCCCAGGGAAAAGCAGAAAATACATGGAGACTGGTTGGCAACCTTCAGTCTCAAAAGACTATGGTATAAGCCTACAGCACCTGGTATTCCCAGGTGGTCTCCCATCCAAGTATTAACCAGGCCTGACCCTGCTTAGCTTCCAAGATCAGACAAGATCAGGCATGCACAGGGTAACAGTTGCATGAGCTATGTCTTTGCTATGTCTAAAAGGCTTTGCTCTAACACAGCCTGAAGCTCGGGTCTGGTGACCACGACTAGCAGTCGTGGGCCAGTGCAGGCTCCAAGAGCCTCTGATGGGCCAGAGGCTCATTGGAGACTGGGGCTTCCTGCAGGCAAGATTAGGGGTCTCCAAGGGCAGCAGATGGCCCCCGGGCCAGGATTTGTTCACCCCTGATCAAATAGAGGCATGGAAATAGCAGGGACAGTCCAGAAGATAGGAACAGTACGGAAAACTCACTCTTCCTCAACAGCAGCCTTTGTTTGTAGATACAATTTTACATTTCTTTCATAGAAATGAATTATTTTGCAGTCCACAATGTTAATCTTATCTAACGATCTGAACAATTACATATGTCTCATATAGCCATCCCAGGAAACAAGCAACTTTGACCTTTAATAAACTAGTTCAGACCAGTTTGGCAGTTCTTTCAATCCTGTTAACATTTCACCAATAAAATGAGTATGTATGCTGAAGGCGTATTCAGCTAAGGCTTTTGACTTTAACTTCCTGTACTGCTATAGAGTTCATCATGGAATGAACAGTCTTCTATATTTCAGAACAAGAAATGTAATAACTAAAAAGGCCAGTCCCTTCAATCTGGCTACTTATAAGTTCCATTCAATACAGACCACATTGGGAAGTAGCCTAAAGCACTGCTCATTTTGGCTCTGAAGCAAACACAACTGAACATAATCTCAGAATTATAAATGTACAGTACTCACTAATGGACCGAACCTATCCCCCTCCTCCACCACTGGCATAACTAGCATTGCGCTGGCAGAGGCTGCTTTACAGCAGTCATAAAGCAGCCTCTGCCGGAGTGTGCTACATGTGCCAGCCAGCAGATCCATGAAAACCCACCAGAGTGGGTAAACTCGTGCAGGGGGTTGGAGGGAGGCAGAGAGGGGGTTGAACAAAGTGGGAATGGGTGGAACAGGGTGGTGATAGCGCAGTAGAGACTAGATTGGGCTTAGGAGGGGGAGAGTTTGGTAGTGATGGCACATGTCAAATCCCAACCCTCTTCCCAGACCTGATCCACCTTTATGGATGTGTAGTTTTGTGCCAGCGATTGAGCTGGAGCAGGTCCAAGATGACCCATAGTGGCTGCTGGGGTTTACCCCAGGGCAAGCGGACAAATGTCTCCTTATCAAGAGACCTCCAGCAGCAAAAAATCCCCTGCAGGGTACAGTGGTAGTTGTGCCAGTGCAGCTGCATCATCACACAGGGATTTAGTTAGCATTGGGCTACCCAAGGGCTAAGAGAGACATGGTACCTTAGCCTGGCAACTTATAAACTACTTATACGTTACATGGGGGGGGGGTGGAACATAGCTCAGTGCATGCTTTGCATACAGAAGTTTGCACTTTCAGCACCTCCCATTATCAGGTAGCACTGGGAAGACCCCCGCCTGATAACCCTGGAGAGTCTCTTTCAGTCAGTGTGGATAACACTGTGCTAGGTGGACTAATGTTTGGCTCAGTATAAGGCCCCTTCAAATGCTCAAGCTACATTCAAAACAGACCAGATTGGGAAGTAGCTTAAAGATACTGTTCATTGGGGTTCTGAATGTGCATTCTAGTTTACCAAGGAATTATAAACATAATCACTAATAACCCCTAGGCAGTTCTTGAACATGCCTAACCTTCATATACTCTTGTCATTTCCTCCTTCCGTGAGTCTGGTTGCCTACACACATCCCAGATAACTTTCGAATTCATGCCAATTACTAGTTTATGTACTTTCAACTCTCTGTTAGAGTTTAAAGGAACAAGTCTTTTATGATAGACAAATAATTAAATATTAATACTGCTAAACTTTGTGATAACTATGAAGACTTGCACTTGAATCCTTTGTTTTTTCTTGATTCACGTATTTTGTTTTCCACATAATTCTGAATGTCAATTCTAACACCAACTGGTAAATCAAATGCTTGAATTATGGGGGAACCTAGAGGGGGTCCAACCCACTTACCTTTGGTGATGGCCCCCACAGCTACTAGTGTTTGAAGGCTACAGGGGGATATTATTTACTTAACCTGATGAAAGTCAGGTGGAAGGCACTTGTAGATTTTGTTTAGGGTTCCTCTACAATTATCCCCAAAGTATTGGGTATGTCTCAATAAGTTTACCTGATACCACATTTTTTTCAGTTTACCGGTATGTTGTTTATCTGCAATAGCATGGACAATGTTCAGAATTATTTGGACCTTTTCTAATCTGTTTTGGCAAATATACTCATTTAGTGGTAAATCACAGGAAAAAATGTCATGGCCAAGGACACTTAGCAGTTCTTGAGACTTACAATAAATATTAGGATTTTAAAATGTTTTAACATATTAAGATATTGCAAAGACCAAAATAGTTTTTAAAGAACCTGGTAAATGCCAACTTGTACAGATTTTCTAACTGTACTATAACTTATTTTTAATGGTCAAAATATGCACCTTGGAAATTAATTTGGTTGGACTGTGAAGCAAATGCCCCCTGGTTTTGTCCTCTTGCTATGAGATAGAGGTAACAGGTGGGTGTTTGTGTGTGGAGACCTCCTGGAGCAGAATACCTACAATAAGAATTCTGAGAAGATAAGTATTAACCAACTATCTGCGATACATGTTGTTAGGGACAAGAAGTTGTTTGTGCAAAGTATTGCCTCTGTGCTCCAAATGTCTTTTTACCATGGTTCCCATCAACACAGTTCCCCTTTGAGACTAGGGGCGCAACGCTATCAAAGCCAAGAGGCTTGCACTATATCCAGCGCAGGATAAGGGCCATAAGCAGCTCAGCCAGAAGCAAGGGGAAACATTTCCCTTTACCTCTGGGTAAGGGTCGTTGGCCCCTATGGGTCTCCTCAGACTTGCGTCATCTCTTGAGGTGGCGCAAGTCTGAGGAGAGCAGAGTGGCTTGGAGCCACTCCATTCTCCCCAGGAACAGGGGTTGGGATCCAGCATAACTGCTGGATTCCAGTCCCACCTCCTGCTCCCCGCCAGCCTGCCCTGGGGCCGCCCACCGCCCACCCTCCCCCTGCCCAGGAACGCCTCCCTCCTGCCTCCTCCCTACCCCCGCCTACCTCAGAGCCTTGTGTCAGAGCCGAGGAAGGAAGCCTTATGTCAGAGCCTTGTGTCAGAGCTTGGAGGAAGCTGGCGCGGAGGCTTCCTTCAGCCTCTGCAGGCCGGCACTTCTCTGAGTGCCGGCCTGGCTTCCTCCCGAGGCACATTTGCAACGCTCCTGGGTTGGCACAAGAGACTTGCACCAGCCCAAGTCAAGGGCTGGATTGTGCCCTAGAAAAGTTTAGCCCCATACCATACATCTGATAACCTGAGATGTAGCCTTCCCGGCAGGGGCTTTAGTACTGGGTGCAGTGTGATTGGCTCCCACATGCAGTTTGTAACCTATGCTCTGTTGTAGGAAAGCAGGCAAGGCGGGGGAGGGGGAGGGGACGGGACAGAATTTTCCAGGGATGTGCCAGAGTCACTTTGCCTGAGTCTCGAGTTGAGTCTCGGGTCAGCAACCCTATGACTCAACTTGTCCATGAGTCGTAGTACGCGCCTGTTGTGACTCACCATGAGACACTTACTGAATAATTTTGACCTAAGCCTAAGTCATTTTGAGAAACGAGTCACAAAAGTGGCAAAAAAGCAAGCAAGCACAAACACACAAAACAAAGTCGCAGGTCCAAAAGTGAGTCTTGACTCAAGTCTCTTGGAGTCACAACTCTTTTGCAAGTCACTGCCACGAGTCATGAGTCAGCCCTGAGTCATTGGCACATGTGACTCGAGTTAGCCATGAGTCATGAAAAACCCATTTTTTCACAACTCTTAATCTCCATCTCTGGAATTTTCTGCTCTTTTCCTGATTCCCATTATTTGTCCTACTTATGCTAGCTCCATCAATAGTATTTTTTCTGGTATCAAGGGCGAGTCTGATTAGGTTAGGAGTGCTGATACTCCTTGTCTCTCCCATGTCACACTCCAATCTTCTCCTTGTTTTTGGTCCCTCTGCTGGTGGAGTTGTGCTGAAATCTGAGTGACATCCAAGCCACATCAGCGCAGTGTTTTCCTGATGTTGGGTTGGTGTCAACTGCATGTCTGTTCGCAGGCAGGCTTCTACATTGTCATTGTGCCTGCAGGCGTGAAGACACACTGACTTATCTTGAGGACAGAAATGGGCCTTTAATCTAAAAACATGAGTTATTACATAGTTTGTGACAGTTATATTTTGAGGAGCTTTATTGTGCCAAAATATGCAAAATAGTGATAGTATTTCCATTCTGCTGCATCTGGAGTATTTCTTCGTAAGCTTTCTTACAGTTTGATGCTACCTGAGAAATTCCAGAGAGAAGAGTTTAAGGAAGAAAGGAAGGACATTCTCCTAATTTCCCACAAAAGGAGGCAGAGTAGTTTGAGGGGTTTGTTTCATCTGGAAAGTTTAACCAGGTTTAACAAGTGGACTTAGGTAGTACTATAGGGCAAGTATTGCATCTGAGAGCCTGGGAGTAACCAGGAAGTGAGGAAGCTGTAGGAGTCAGCTTCCGCGATGATAAAGGACAGTAAGTCTGTGCCGGCTGAGGTCGGTTGGTGTTGGCGCGGGGGACTGGAGGGGCATGGGGAGGGTGGGGAGGAGGCATTTTGAGGCAGGGGGGAGGGCGAACGGCAGGCAGGTCAATGGGCAGGCAGGTCAATGGGCAGACAGGGAGCGGGAGGCAGGGCCAGGATCCGGCAGTTATGCCAGATCCGAGCCCTGTTTCTGAGCAGCATGGAGAGTCTCCAGGCTGCTCTATTCTGTGCCACCTCTTTAGGTGGCACAGATCTGAGTAGACCCATTGGAGCTGTTGCGGCTTTACTCGGGGTAAGGGGAATTTTTTCCCCTTGCCTTTGTCCAAGCTTCAGTCAGCCTTAAACTTGCACTGGATACAGCACAAACCCACTGACCTGTCCCACAAGTTAGGATTGCACTGTTAAGTGGTTTTGGAACATTCAGAGCCCAAACCTATACCTGAGATCTGCTTTCCAACAGGCAAAAACTGTGATCTGGAAGTGTCAGTGGCTGTGTGGTTCTGGACCTCTGCCAGAAAGGCTGCAGAGGCCTCATATGCGGTGGCTAGAAGAGGAAGGTTCACCAACAGATATAAGGTGCGGAGGTGGACGAAATGGAAGGACGGCCATGGGCATGTCAGGGGTGGGAGGGGGTGGCAGCGGATGCTATCCCCTCCAGTGCCAACCAACACACCCCCTTTGCCTCCTCCTTTGCCAGCTAAAGAGGTGGTGAAAGTTTAAGGAGAGCCATCTTATGGATGGATAATATTTTCCCTTTCCCCTCCCACGGCTCTTGACCCCCCCCCCCCCCACATAGCATGCAGCACACAGTTTTGGCACATCTGTATGCTATAGCAGGGAAAACTCTAGGATTCGGCTGTAAGCTTAACTACTTGCCCAAAAATAATTAAACTGCAATGCCTTAGGTGCTGAACCATCCAACTTGTACTTTATTTCTGTTATCAGTTAAGAATAAATAAATGTAATATGTGTTTATGCCAACACCAGAGAGGTGTTGCTTAAACATGTTTACAGTCATTGGTTGTATACATCCATGAATACATTGATTCATGTTTGTTCTAAAATCCACATACAGCCTATCTCTTTTGATCTGTTTTCTTCTAATGATTCATTACCCATGTAGTATACATGTCATTGAGGATGTGACAGTGCAATGTATGCATTATTGAATGATTGCTCCATTTCCTGATGTTCATTTTACACCCCATTGGCATGACTGTGTATTAAATATTTAATACATCATTAAATATTCCTTCATTCACTTCCATCTCAGATGTATTTAGCTACACAAAGGATAAATTCTGAACCTCTAAGGGCGCAATTCTATCTTGCGCTGAAACAGGCAAGCCAGGAGGCTTGTGCTGTATCCAGCACAAGATAGAGCTCCACAGTAGCTCAGCTGAAGTAGCTCAGCCGAACTCTTCCCTTTACCCCTGGGTAAACCACTGCAGCCCTTATGGGTCTCCTCAGACTTGTGCCATCTCCTGAGGTGGCCAAAAATGTGAACCTGTCAGGGCCAAAAATGCAAAGACATGAACCTCAGATCATACATCTGAGAAAATCAAATGCACCTCTTCCTCTCAGGGGATATTTTACACAAGCTGAGTTCAGAATTGCTTGGGGTTGTTGTTGTTTACACAAGCAAGGATTTATTTTATTTTTTTTAAGGCAGAAAGAGGCTATGGCCCTCTTGATTCAATTACACATCATTGTGACTGGTTTTGCATGGTATGTGGAAGAGTCAAAAGAGAGAAAGAATAATGATTTCAGAGGGGGAATCTAGTCCCATTGGGATAACTGACTCACATAACTCATCATCAGTTTGCAAAGGTGAGTATGCCTGATTTTACATTTTGGTTCACAGACTTTAATTTTTTTTCCTAGAATGTAATTGTCGTGAAATACAGACTGCGGTGGTGTACCGAATGCAATGCAAGAAGTGAACCAACACATCTGCAAAGCAGTGTGATCACTTAAAGATCTCCTGGACAATATTCCCTGCCTGGCACACAACTTTCAAGTCAAAACAGTGCTGTTAAGAAAGCTGCAAAAGAAGATTAAGTGGTACATGTCTGGCAAATGAGTCAATGCATGCTCTAGTTCTTCTGGAGTGGGATGTGCGCAGTGTCAAATCCGCCCACACCCACTCTCAGAAATGTTGCTTCTCCTCTCCCCTGCGTTGGGGCACATTCATTCGCCTGTGAACAAAACCAAACTGATGTACAGCGTAGGGTTGCCATAAAACAATGGGGAAATCTTCATCACTGAGAGCTGCGCTGCATATTCATTGGGGACTGTCCCTGTTTTCTGGTACCACAGGAAGCTGGCTTGTCAGGTCAGACTGATAGTCTACCTACGTCAGTATTGTCTGCTGTGCTATGAAGACTGGCAACAGCTCACTAAGGTTTCAGAGGTGTGTGTGTGTTTCCTTACCCTATGTGGAGATTCCAGGAACTGAACATGGGATCATCTCATGCAGAGCCTGTGTTCAACTATCAAACACATGCACTACAGCTTCAGTTTTGCGAGGGGAAACTTCATTAGCAGTTCTTGTTGTGAAGATTTATTTGTTATAAGTGCACAAGTCTCTCTACTTTTATCTGTGAAATGCTGAAGGGTAGGCTGGTGTGGTATAGTGGCCAACAGTACAATCCCTGGCATATCTACTCAGAAGTAAGCCCCATTGCATTACATGGCACTTACTCCCAGGAAACTATGCATAGAATAGGATTGCAGCCAAAGTATGGGAGCTGTGAGTCAAGAAGGCTCCAGCTGAAAGCTTAACTTTGCCACAAACTCACTAGGGCAGGGGTGGTGAATCTATGGCACGCTTGCACACGGTGGCATATGGAAAAATTTCACTGGCATGTGGCGGTGCTACTCACTAAATGTAAGCAGGAATTGGATCATCCTCTTCCCTCCCTGTTGCTCCGTTCTTGCACAGGGTTTAAAGTTAAAAGGAAACATGCCCGTTTAAACTTTAAATGCTGAGCAGAGAAGGGGCACTTCACTACCTTTGCTCCACACTTGCACAGCATTTACAGTTTAAAGAAATAGGTTCCCTTTTAATTTCAAATCCCTTGTGAGGACAGAGCACAGTGAGGAGGTAAGGCCCCCCCCCCATTCTTCCAATATTGCAAGAAAGGAGGGGAGTCTGCTGTGTTCCAGTTCATGTCTCCCAGCCTACAAATAGATAGGGACAGGCAATTTGGAGCACACCCCCTTCCGTTTAATTTTTCCATGAGGAATATGATCTGAGGCCTGCCTGGTCTGTGTCACTTCTGTTTGATATCAGCATTAGCAGAGCAGGCTGGGAGCCCAAACTGCACCACTTCCATTTCAAATGGAAGTAGCATGAAGCAGGCAAGCTGCAGATCACTCTCCTAGTATGTAAAAGGATGGGAGTGTGTAAATGTTATATTAAGCACGCTTTCAAGCATTTTGTTCTTTCTCAATTAAAAAGTTGCAAAATACAAATATAATAATAAAAGTTGATAATCTGCTGCCCAAAATTACCATTCGCATTTGAATTTTTTTATCGCCAATTGGGCACATACTCTCAAAATGGTCTGCCATCCCTGTGCTAGGGGGACTTAAAGAAGCCAAGGTCTCTCATCCTTAGAACCCCATCTCCAAGTTGGGGCGTAATCCAGAGTGCCCCTTGGGTCAACACAAGTCCCTTGTGCTGGCCCATGACTGTCACAAAACTGCTGTTAAGCACTTTCATGCTGTCTCTGGAAGAGGGAGGTCGACATGAGCCCCGCTTGGCCAGCCTGAAACGTAAACCTGCGCTGGCTGAGCTCAGCTAGTGTGGGGGTCAGGGGGCATGGGGAGGGTGGGAGGGAGGCATATTAGGGCAGGGAGAGAGCAGGCAGTGGGCAGGCACATGGGCAGGCGGGGGGGGGTAAGCGGAGGCGGGGCCAGGTTCCCAGGCAGCCCAGGGCAGCTTGGATCTGTGCCACTTCTTTAGGTGGCACAGATCTGAGTAGCCCCATTGGGGCTGTTGCAGCAAGACATGGGGTAAGGGGAACAATTCTCCTTGCCCCAGGCTGTGTTACTTTTAGCCCCAATCCTTTCTTGGATGCAGAGCAGAACCACTGGGTTGCCTGGAATAATAAAAGGCAAATTTGTAGGGTGTGCTAAATGACAATACAGTAACAACCCCTCCAAACACAGTGTGGGCGCAGTCCTAACCCCTTATGTCAGTGCTTTCCAGCACTGACATAAGGGCAATGAAGCTCCGAGGTAAGGGAGTAAGCATTCCCTTACTTTGAGGAGGCCTCTGTGAGTGACACCCAAAATGAAAGTCTGTGAAGCAAAATGTAAAATCAGGATGCAGGACGCAGCACATGTCCCATTGGCACTGCTATGCCAGTGCTGGAAAGCACTGACATAAGGGGTTAGGATTGCACCCTATATCTATTAATCTGTTGCTGCTGTTTTTCCATTGCTCATCACAGCTTCTTAAACCTGTCTTCCATTTCTTCCTTTATAACACACCCATACCATGTGCTGTCTTTTTGATCCCCCAATTTTTTCTCAAGGTTAGTATATGATGATAATGATGAAAGATATATGAAATAGCTGCCATCAAATAGTCATGAGAAAAAGAGAACTTCATAAAATTATTATGGCCCAATGGGACATGCTAAATTGGATAGGATTGGGCCATGAGGTAATAGAATTTAGGACTCTACCACCCCAGATGGGCTATGATTTGTCAGTGTTCTTCCACTTGAAAAGCAACTATCACTACCAGCTGGCAAGTAGAAAACCAGCTCATAAAGGGAAGAATTTTCTCTCCAAAATGTTCATTTGCTACATGCAGGGAGCTGGTCATATGAGGGAGCATTTAAAAATGCAGCAACCCCCATCTGCAATCTAACATCCATAATTAGATCACCTAATTCTGTGTAATCTATAGATCAGTTATAACGTTCTGAATGCTTGATTGAGTAAGAGGAAAGTAACAGGAAATAAATAAAGCCAGTGCCTTGAGAGTAGAGAAGGTAGTAATTGGACCTTAGTCATACATATTAGCTTATGGTATTTCTGAGTCTTTCAAACATGAGACATACGTTCAGAATCTACGCATAGTCACCAATCATCTAGTATTTAAATTTAGAAAGTGATCAGGAATGTGAAGTGCTGTTTTTCATGAAAGGATGAGAAAAATACAAGGAAACTCCTCATAACTAATCATCATTTTGAAACTTTGCCCCTTAGTGTCTTAGGATGATTCACTTCACTTGCCTGCCTTATAGTCTCCATCTGTTAAATGACACTTTCAAAGTCACATTCTGAGAGTCTTTGGATAATATGGTTTGAACAGACTCTTCTGTGTTACTGATTACTGCCTGCAGTATATTGTGTTACTTAAAAGTGAAAAATGTGTACTTGATTTCCACTTCAATCTTCATAAAGTCATTCACAACATACAGTACTGACTGTTACATTCACCTCGTTTAAACTCTTGCTTTGAGTTCTCATTCTGGAACACTCTGTAATGATCTAAGGAACTGCACCCAATTGGAATGCAGTCAAATTCCTGTTTCTTATCTCATACTTTCTAGAAGACTCATGTTTTTAAACAATGTCATGGAGGGTCACATCTCAGGATATTAACATCTTAATGCTTTGACAAGATAAAATGTCCACCAGGGTAGTGTTCCGGAAGCCCTTTTGTGAGTTCCTGTTTTGGGAGCCTGTGAGCTTTTTCATAATTCTTTTACAAAAAAAAATAATGTATCACTGATCACTCAACATATGGGTATAATTAATTTAGGTCACAGCCCAACCACTAGTAAGAACTTTCAAGTATTATTGATTGAAAATGGGAGATATTACAGGACAATCCTATCATTAAATTAAGCATCAACCTAGCTACGCTGCCTTAATTGTAGTCTATATCTTAAACTAGTCCACAGTAATGGGGGGGACGGACGACACGAACAAAGAAGGGTTTAAAATATTCCAGAGAGGTGCAGCTTTCCCAAGTACACCACTAACATGTACCAATTACAGGGAGACATGTCAATATCCACGTGGGGGTGTGTGCACAGAAGAAGCACAGCAACAGAGAGACACCCCCATCATATCAGCACAGTCCACCTGACAAACGTGTTAGCAGATGTGATATGTGGAACATGTGCACATGGGGGCACTCTATTGCATGTGCAAAGATCCAATGTAGTATCCAATGGCACAACTCAGTGAAACAGTATACAAGAACAAGGGAGATGATATTAAAGATGTAACAATATATACATTTTATTGTGGGGATAGTACAATAATGAGGAGGCGGAATGAATAACAAAAGGTAATGCAATTTATTCAGGAAACATACATCTAACCCTAAATGTAAGTCATTTCTAGGTAAAAAGGAGAACACAGACTAATGCCCCAATCCTATGGGCCTGTTATCACAGCAGATGTTCCCTTCCACTGTCATAACTGCAGCAGTGACACTGCAAAATGTGCGCTGCAGCAGGGAGCCCTGGAACTGATAGCAGAAACTGCCAGCTTCTCCCAGCACTCACCAACACATTGTTGGGACCCTACCAAGGTAAAAACAATGGTGGGGGGCTCAATGGGCATGGAGGGGGCATTCCTGGGTGGACTGGGGGGAGGAAAGGATGTGTGTTGGGGAGGAAGGAATGGTGGGAAGAAGAGAAACAGGGAAATCAGTCACTCCACCACAATGGAGGGTTTGTCCTCCAGTCCATTTAAATAGGATGTTTTCTGAGCTCAAAGAAGCATACATATAGATGAAGAAAGATATATGAAATAGCTGCCATCAAATAGTCATGAGAAAAAGAGAACTTCATAAAAAAGGGGTAGACTTGGAGCCTGACAGATCTCATGTATCAGGGAATTCCACATTCTAGAGGTTATCACAGGCAAGATATGCAGTAGGCTGTCTCTAGCCAATCTTAATTAGCAGGCAGGTTCACGTCTGGGGAGATGGTTGTTAAGCAGATTGTGGTTTAATGGTTAGCCATCAAAGCTTGGGGATAAAACTCCACAGATACATAGGGGTGTGTGTGTGTGTGTGGCTGCAATCCTATTCATGCTTTCCTGAGAGTAAGCCTCATTGGCTATAATGGGACTTACTTCTGAGAAGACATGCATAGGATTGAACTCTGTGTGTGTGTGTGTGTGTATGTAAAAATTAGTTTATGAATTGGGATATAAATTGGGGTGAAAGGTCTCTCTCTGGGAATCTGATGTGGGGTGATGAATCTAGTGCCTCATAGGAGTATCTCTTTATCTCCATTTATGCTTTACCTGTATATCTGCAAGCAAAGCAAATATTACAAAGATGCTTCAGTGCTATCTCATTAAATGGAAACCAAAATTTGGTAGCACTGTCCCCAAACATCTCACTGCTTAGGGAAAGACCCAGTGTTGGGAACTGGGAACTGAGTCAGGTGACTTGGACTTGAGTCATGAAAATGCATGATTTTTGCTGACTCAGTGACTCATAAATCATGTGGGTGGAAGACTGAAAAAGACTCAGGGCCCCCCTGACTCGTCACTTGTCCCCATGCATGCTGACTCGAGTCTGCCTGTGTCTGGGCATACTTGCTTACTCTTTTCGCCATGTGGAAAACCTTTTGGGGCCAGCATTCCGATGGCAAGCAGCAGGGAGGTTCTAGCTGGGAGGCAGGGAAGGGTTAATGAATCAAGCAGGAGGAGGGAGGCAGGAGTGAGCTCTTTTTCCCCCCATCTCTGATAGGAAGGAAAGAATGGATGATCATTGGACAAAGGATGGGCATTCAGATATTTTTATTGACTGAGGGAGAGAAGGAGGAGGAGCCCAAGGGGTTTCTTGTCTTACAATTGGCTGCAAAAGCCCAAGGAGGTGGGAGAAAACTCATTTGTTCTATGCTGTTTTCCAGATTTATGGCTTCTCTTGGCTATGTTTTTACTTGGGGAAGTCAGCCCCACTGAATGACTGGCTACAGTGGGACTACTTCTGAGTAGGGCTGCAAAGGACGGAGTCATCCTGGTAAGCCTCCCAACTGCTGCTCATGACCATCCTCCCTCTTGCAGCTTCTGTCCCAGCTCTCACTCAGTCCCTCCCACCTCTCCTGTCTTGTTTATACATGGGTGGGGGGGAGTAAGTAAAGAGAACTCTGGCACACACACACACACTCGTGGGCAGCAGCCCTGTTTTTTCCACAGTGGGCTTTTTAAAGTTGAGGGGAGGGCAACTTGAGTCCATTGGAAAGGGGGAGACTTGGAAAGTGCCCCTGTTATGACTCTTTTCGAGTTGAGTCACAGGGGGGTGGGGCAATAACTCGGTGACTGGACTCAAGTCAAGCCCTGCTAGGTTTTTCCAACACTAGAAGGAACACCTAACAATAGCATACTTTTCCTTTTTCCTGTTTGCAGCCTACAGTTAATTCTGCACCTATTTTTGGTGCAGTGGACCTGGTAAAGGGGAAACACCAACACACATAGTACCCACATGATCTGGCCTACCCATATGATATATTGCAAACATGCCTACATTATTGGTGCAACATGGGAACAAACCGCAAGAGAGTGAGGGCCCAATCCTATCTAATTTTTCAGTGCCAGTGCAGCCGTGCCAATGGGGCATGCACTGCATCCTTTGGTGGGGAGGCAGTCATAGAGGCCTCCTTAAGGTATGGGAACATTTGTTGCCTTACCTTGCAGCAGCATTGTGGCTGCACTGGTGCTGGAAAGTTTGATAGGATTGGGCCCTGGCTTTTTTTACATATGAATTGACCTTGATCAATTGACTTATATTCAGTAACAGAAGTGTTGTTGAAAAGATGTTTCTTTTGACTGTGTGATTGCAAGGTCTTATCATAAATTTTAACTATTCATATGGTTGACTGATTATAGACAGTTCCTTTTTGCATGCCCTGTTCCTAACTTGTTTCTGCAAGTGTATTTCCTCTTATGATGACCTATGGTCAAATGAAATAAAGAATTATATAACCTTATTATAGGGTGAAGTAGGGCCACACAATGTAATACACAATGTATTTCGATGCTGGTGAATATCTCCCACTGTGATCCAGTCCATTATTGGATATTCCATTGTGTTCCAGTCAATGCATTGATTATTAGTGTGTACGTGAGTGAAGCAGACCCCAGTTGAAATCTCACCTCAGCCCAAATGTGTGGTAGCAGCCCAAATTGATTATGTGCAGGATTTTAGGCTGAGTGGTCTTACCAACTCTCAGACTTTCCATTCACAATATGGGGATAATAACACTGATACATTACAGAACTATTGTAAAGACTAGGATAATGCATGTATAGTATTTTGAGAGTTCTAACGGTAATAATAAAAATTTATTTATGTATTTATTTGAGACATTTATATCCTGCCTTTCCCATGCTGAAGCAAATGCCCAAGGTGGCTTACAAAGCTCCATAATAAGTGTACAATGTATCACAACAATAAGAAAAAACCCAAAACGCATCAAAACAAAGCATTAAAACATTAATTTTAGCATTAAACACTAAAACATAAAAACATAAAAAACAAATCAAGAACCCAACACACATTGTTGAATCTTTGGGGGGGGGGGAAATAAAACAATCTAGGGAAGCAGTCAATCCACAGCACTACTGTAGAGGTTCAAAGGGCAAACACCCACCCATCAACCAAATGTCAGCCAAAACAGGTATGTTTTGACACCTCACTGAAAAGCCATGAGGGAGTACTTAATTCCCCTGGAAGGGCATTCCATAAGTGTGGTGCCACTACAGAGAAGGCTTGCCCCTGAGCTGCCACCCCTCTCACTTGGGAAAGAGATGGTACTTAACCCCTTTCAGATGATCAAAGAGGGCATGCTGGAGTGTATGGGAGAAGGTGGTCCCTCCGATAGCCTGGACCCAAATCATGAAGGGCCTTAGAGGTCAGTACCAGTATCTTGGACCATCTTGAATCAGGACGAATGGAAAAATAATATATAGTGTAGTGATTCAGGGCCCAAACCTATTCAACTTTCCAGCTCTGATGTAGCCACAATATAGCCCCATGGCAAAGGAACACATGTTCCCATACCTTGAGAAGGCCCCAGTGACTGTCCCTTCACCACAGGATGCAGCACAAACCCCACTGGTACACCTGCAGCAGCACTGGAAAATTGGATAGGATTGGTCCCTTAGCCATAGGGCAAGTTTCCTTGGTTACACCTAAATATAGTGGTTTACCTCAAGCCTAGTGATGTACACAGCCTACCAGGGTAGTAAAGAGAGGTAAAAAGGAAGTATTCCCCCCCCCATTCTCTTAGTACATACATTTAGATGTGTATGTGTGTAGGAGCTGTGATTAACCATTCCAGATTAACCTACAGAGGCTGGATAGCCATCTGGTCAGGGATGCTGTAGCAGTCATCTGCACTGAGCAGCGGCCAGACTACATGAGCTTCCAACTCTAACTTTCTATGATCCGATGTCACTAAAGCTGCAATCCTGTACCCACTTATCTGGGAGTAAGGCTGCAATCCTATGCTCACTTACCTGAGAGAAAGTCTTGTTGAGCAGAATGGTTCTTACTTCTGAGTAATCATGCATAAGATTGTTCTGTGTGGCCCCATTCAACTTCTTGAGTTCTACTTCTGAGTAAACATGCATGGGATTTATGCTGTTAATGTGCATCCCAAGCCTGTGCATATTGTCTGGAAAGCAAATCCCACTGAGTTCAGTACACTGGGCATACTCCAGTTCCAAGAACTGTGTCTAGGACACATACACATTATTGCCCTCTACAGACGCAGCCATCAGTTAAAAGACAACTTTCCATAACAGTATCACGCATACAGACCTGTGTGGGTGCACATACACAAGGGATATAGGGCCCCATCCTATCCAATTTTCTAGCTCCAGTGCAGCCATGCCAATGGGGTGTGTGCTGCATCCTTCGGTGGGGAGGAAGTCACAGAGGCCTCCCCATGGTTAGGAAACATTTGCTCCCTTACCTCGGAACAAGGTAAGGGAGGTAACCTTGTGCATTGTGGCTGCACCGGTGCTGGAAAGTTGGATAGGATTGGGCCCTAAGGCTACAATCTCATCCACCCTTTCCTGGGAGTAAGCCCCACTGACTATAATGAGACTGACTTCTGAGTAGACATGCACAGACTTGGGCAATTGGAGCCCAATTTATGCTTGTCTGTCTACTCAGAAGATAGCCCCACTGAGGTCAATGGCGCTGACTCCCAAGAAAGCACGCACAGCATTGCAACCTAAGAGTCCAAGCCTATGCAGGTCTACTCAGAAGTCAGTTCTAGTGTGATCAGTGCGGCTTACTCCCAGGAAAGTGTCCATAGGTTTGCAGGCTGCAAAGGCTGCATTCCTATGCACGCTTTCCTGGGAGTAAGCCCCACTGGACACACTAGGACTGACTTCTGAGTAGACGTGCAGACGCTCGTGCCTGGGACAGCTCTGCAGTTCCTCTCCCTGGCCAAGCCCCCGCGCAACCCGCTGCCCCTTCGCCGCCGCTCCCTCCTCCTCCCGGCTGCTCCCCTCCCGCGCCCGCCGGCCTGTCCCCTTTAACTCGGCGGCGGAAGCGGCGCGGCGGCCGGTCTGCGGCGCCCAATCGCTGGGTGCTGCGCGCCTCCTGGCCTGGCCGGACTCGGCCCGTCATTTCCTGCCCCGGTCGCCGGCACGAGAGAGGCTGACGGAGCCCGGGGGCGGGGGTGGGAAGCTGCTGCGTCCGCCCGCCACCAACATGCCCTTTGATTTCAGGAGGTGAGTGGGGGGGAGGAGACTTCGCTGTGGTGGGGGTCCTGGCAGAGGCGGGGGGGATGTTGGGCTTAGCGTGAGGGGCTGCCACCCATCAGTGTGTTGGGGATGGGGGCAAGCAGCACATCGCCTCGGTGCAGCCTTCCCCCTCTGCAGGGGACTGTGCAAAGGCAGCTGTGGGGTACCAGCCATCAGTGTGTGGGAGGAGCAGCACATCCCCTGAATGCAACCTGCAGGGGCCTGTGGCAAAGAAGTGGGCGAGCAAAGTAGCTTATGGGTAAAGGCAGGTGGTTTTATTGTAGCTCCTAAGGCACGAAAGACACAGGCACAGCTTGTAAGGGGGAGCCCCCATTTTGGGTTTGTTTCTGTTTTTACATCTTCCTAATGAATGGTGGTTTCCCTTCCTGCAGTACTTCTCATGAGATAGGAGTCAGCAGCTGTCAGTGGATGACTCAAAATCTGGCCATAAGAAGAGTGCCGCCTGGATCCCAGTTGCCAACCTAGATATTAAAAAAGGATGTGTAGGGAAGCAGCAGTGCCTGTGGAAGAAAAGGATGGGGCTTGGCTACTTTTGGAACTGTAAGGGGTGGTACATCATTCTTCATCTCAAAGTTGCTCTTTAACAAAACTAGTTTTGCTGACAGGGGTCATATAAAGAATGTGCTGAGAGAAGCAACAGTACAATCCTATGCATCTGTTCAGAAGTAAGTCCTGTTTAGTGTAATGGAACTTACTGTATACTATGATTGCTGTCAGAATTATTGAAAAATAAGAAAAGTGAAAGGAAATGTGGGGAGGGAAGCTTCTTTGAAGATAGATGTATACTGGCTCAAGGGGGAAGTGCTCAGGTAGGACATATCTGATAAGGCTGAAGAAGGAAATGAGAAGGTTAAGAGCAAGTCTAGTGAGAGCACCACACCTTTTTGGGATGGAAGCTAGAATAAGGGCACATGAATGCCCACAATAAGCCCTATGAATGACATGCTGACATCCCAGCCCAAATGGTCCTTGCTGTTGTACCTGCTGCTCTACACTGGTATAACACCTGTGATACTGAAGGGGTGCTAGCTACATATGTTTTGGCCCTATTTCGTCATTCTTGTCCCCAAAGAGTGATATGTTGTTTCAGTCTTTTCTGTATCTGTCTTTTTGTCCTTGTTCCATTTTATCTTTTACATGCAGCTTTGCCATGTCTTTGTATTTTTAAATACTGGTTGGAGGCCAGGAAGCAGAGAGTGGGTGTCAATGGGCAATTTTCACAATGGAGAGAGGTGAAAAGCGGTGTGCCCCAAGGATCTGTCCTGGGACCGGTGCTTTTCAACCTCTTCATAAATGACCTGGAGACAGGGTTGAGCAGTGAAGTGGCTAAGTTTGCAGACGACACCAAACTTTTCCGAGTGGTGAAGACCAGAAGTGATTGTGAGGAGCTCCAGAAGGATCTCTCCAAACTGGCAGAATGGGCAGCAAAATGGCAGATGCGCTTCAATGTCAGTAAGTGTAAAGTCATACACATTGGGGCAAAAAATCAAAACTTTAGATATAGGCTGATGGGTTCTGAGCTGTCTGTGACAGATCAGGAGAGAGATCTTGGGGTGGTGGTGGACAGGTCGATGAAAGTGTCGACCCAATGTGCGGCGGCAGTGAAGAAGGCCAATTCTATGCTTGGGATCATTAGGAAGGGTATTGAGAACAAAACGGCTAGTATTATAATGCCGTTGTACAAATCTATGGTAAGGCCACACCTGGAGTATTGTGCCCAGTTCTGGTCGCCGCATCTCAAAAAAGACATAGTGAAAATGGAAAAGGTGCAAAAGAGAGCGACTAAGATGATTACGGGGCTGGGACACCTTCCTTATGAGGAAAGGCTACAGCGTTTGGGCCTTTTCAGCCTAGAAAAGAGACGCCTGAGGGGGGACATGATTGAGACATACAAAATTATGCAGGGGATGGACAGAGTGGATAGGGAGATGCTCTTTACACTCTCACATAATACCAGAACCAGGGGACATCCACTAAAATTGAGTGTTGGGCAGGTTAGGACAGACAAAAGAAAATATTTCTTTACTCAGCGTGTGGTCGGTCTGTGGAACTCCTTGCCACAGGATGTGGTGATGGCGTCTAGCCTAGACGCCTTTAAAAGGGGATTGGACAAGTTTCTGGAGGAAAAATCCATTATGGGGTACAAGCCATAATGTGTATGCACAACCTCCTGATTTTAGAAATGGGTTATGTCAGAATGCCAGATGCAAGGGAGGGCACCAGGATGAGGTCTCTTGTTATCTGGTGTGCTCCCTGGGGCATTTGGTGGGCTGCTGTGAGATACAGGAAGCTGGACTAGATGGGCCTATGGCCTGATCCAGTGGGGCTGTTCTTATGTTCTTATGTTCTTACTATTGTATATTTTCTGTCATTTCCTGTGTTCCTTCTTCCTCTCTTCATCTCATACATTTTGTAATGCATGAAATACTTGCAGTTTTTTTTTTTTTTACTGATTATGGCTAAAAAGCATTTTCTTTCACTATCATTTTTCAGTGGTTGGTCCATTTTCTGAGCAAGCTGTGTAGGGTCCTTAGCTTTTTGCTTGGGCAGAATTGTTATTCATAGCATTGGGTCCATTTCTGGTATATGGTTATTGTCCTAAGATTATGTATTAAGGGCAGAAATGGTTGGCGCTTATCAGATTCCTAGCAAAAGCAGGACCATCTCAAAGAAAAGTAGTTGTTATGTTCTTGGAGGTCTCCCTAGCTATGCAGAAGTATGAACATTTGTAAATTAAAAGAAAAACTTGTCGTCGTCCCCAGTTGAGCAGATTCAGTGGCCCCCTGAAGCCCTGGAATGTTGAGGTGACCAAGGAGGCCCAAAACACAGCAAAACCTGAGGAGTGGCTTGGAGAACTTGCCCATTAAACCTAAGCAGGCCATCAGAGTTGGAGAGTTGGTATATTTTGTTGTATAGTCTTCTTATATTCATGAGTAGTGAACTCAAGTGGTTGAGTGGTTATCATTTATGCAGAATGGGGCCATTCGAAGACAAGTTGGTGGTTTCTTGGGAGGAGGGTAGACACTTACCCAGGAGTTGATAAATTTGTAAATGTAAACACCCCTCCCAGCAATCTGATGCAGCCTGAGCATGCTCGGCAACTCACTGCAACCACTGAATGTTGAGGTGTCCGTTGGGGAAAAAAAATAACAGGATCAACAGGGGGATGGGACAGGCAGAAGAAATTGCCCTATTTCAACCAAATGGTAAATTAAATTTAGGAAGATGAACTATTTTGTTCCAGGTTCCACCTGCTCAGTTTCTGCCTAGTGAAACGAAAGGGACTCAGGTTCCCTGAATGTTCCAGTGATAGTCGGTTTTACGTACATAAAAAGCGCTCCAGTGAATCAGAGGTGAACCAAAGGCCTATTTTTTTAAAAGTGTATGTCTCTTCTTTCCTCTTAATTTTAAGGTGCCCACTGTGGCTAACAATACAATTTTACTGACTACATTTTTATTATTAATAAAATACAATAAAGATGACAGGAGCATGCGCATCATAAAAGTATTTTTTAAATGCCTATGTAGTCCAGCATCATGGTTCCCCACAGTCACTAACCAGATGCCTCTGAGAAACCCTGGACCAAGCAGAAGATGTAGATGGTATCCCTTTTCTTGCTGTTGCTCCACAGCAAAGAGTGGTTTCTGACTACCTCTCTCATAACTGCTTACTGCAAAAGGTTCCACAGCCAAGCTCTGAAACCTCATTGCCCTTCTGTCATTAGACAGTCCAATGAACTTGCACTGTGTGGGTTTGCTTGGGGTGTTGGTCTCTCTCCCTGAGGGAGGAAAACCCAGATGGGGATGTTGTCCTCATGAAAGAAAACATGCTGCTATTATTATATAACACCTTGGATGTACCTGGTGCCCTGTGAGGTCTCTGCCCCAGGAGTTTATGACATAACTTGCATCAAAGTGAACCCACAAGTAACAGGCCTAGAGGGAGGGTGTGGTTGACTGGCTAGTGAATGGGGGGTGGTGGCATAGAAGGTGTAGTTTTGGAGGAGCGGGTAGGTGTGTAGAAATTCACAACCCTTCCAGACCTATAATTAGGATTATATAATATTCTCCATCCAATACTTGAGGGTGTTTGGGTGTGTTGGGGAAGGAAATTGGAAGGTTCAGTTTAATAATGCATGTCACCTTAAATAAATTGGAGAGGAGAGAACACTGCATTCTTTTTTTACAAGACAAACAATTACAAGGAGAAACTGGATAATAGGAGGAGGTGTGCTTTTCTTCTCAATTGGCAGAAAATTGCACAATGTATAGTGTCTGCATCATTTGCTCACCAAATACTTATTTAGCCGGCTGTCCATATACAGTATGCCCATGTGTTGCTTATGAAGTGTAGTAGCTGTGGTTTTGCAGTTTCCTTTGAGCAGGAAGCAGTGTTGAGTGATCTGAATTTTTTTGTTGCTCTTGTAAAACAGGTACACTAGGGAGCATCCCTGTGGAACATGATTACATTATATTCAGTTTAAAGGTGCATTATTTTGAAACTGATGGGCAGCTAGGATTGTAGATGTAATTTTATTGCTTTTTCTGAACATGCAACAACTCCTGAAACTCAAATCATCCCAACAGAGTCATGGGTAGCAAATGTGAGAGTATCCGCCTTCACTGGTATGATTCTTACTTAGAAGTCTTCTGAGTTGGATCTAGAAGCTAACGAATAATCCATGCAGTTACAGCAGTACCAGTTCCAATATAAAGCTGGTAATGCCACTCAACTCCTGACATTGCAGTGTGTGAGACTTCGAAGTACTATTTAAGCCAGGGGTTCCCAAACTGTGTGCCACAGCACCACAGGGCTCCATGGTTCACAAACAGGGGCACAACACAGCTTCTTGCTTCAGCTCACCAGGCCGAGATTGTGTGACAATCAGATGAGAATTGTTTGGTGGCATTGCCATGAAGGTACTATGGGCGAAGGGTGCCACAGTAGTTGGGAACCACTGGAAGGGCTTTTGCTTCCCTATGAGAAGTATATTGCAGTCATGAAGCACATTAGGTTGTTTACATAGGCAGCTTGCCTCTTAAACCATTTTTGGTGCTGGGCTAAAGAGGGATAAAAATTAGTTGATTTTTTTTTCCTGCACCAGTCTTGTTCATGTTATCAATATTTGTATAATCTCTTTTAGAAAGAGGTTTTTGTTTTCTTGCTTAAATACACCTTTTCAGGTCACAAAAGGAAGCCTTTCTGTTCTCAGCTACATGGTATGTTAAGCTATCGCAGAGATCCTGTTGCTGTGTTTTTTGTCCGGTGTTGCCTCGGATGATAAAAACTAGCAACTGCCTGACTTTCTTTTAAGTCAACCTTTTGAAACTGGTAATATAATAATCTATGAAATTTTAAGAGACAAGGAGGAAGAAGAAATGTGGAGGGGAGGAAAGTGCTGATCTAAAACATTGGTGAGGGGAAGGAACAGAGTCTGGTGCATATTTGGGGTAAGGGGGACAGCATTTGGCATGCCTTCTCAGGAGGTCTTGGACCTGCTCTGAGCAATTATGAGAAAGAGAGCACCAAACTAGAGAGGAAGACTACAGCTGACTGTTTGAGTACAGCAGGGCTTTTCAAACTGGGGCGTTGTGACGCCCCAGCCTATGGACCCTGGCCTCTGCCCCATTAAGGGGCGGGGGCAACCAAGAGGCAGGGAGGAGGCAGCGGTATGATCCCCAGGATCGCACCACTCAGGGTGCTGCAAGAGCTTGGGTGCACTTACCAGAGCCTCCTGCAGCCTCCCGGGGGTGTGGGGAGCCCAGCGTGACCATCTGCAGGGCTCCCTGATAGTTTAGAAGTGAAAGTGGAGCGATTGTGCTCCACTTTCGCTAAACTGGAAGTGGAGCGCAATCGCTCTACTTTTGCAGCTTAGGGAAGCCCTGCAGACAGTGGGGACAGAGCCCTGAGGATTGTGCTGCTGCCGCCTTCCCCTGCCCCCACTGCCTCCCCCCTGCCAGGACTTACAGCGGTTTTCAAACTCCCTGAGAGTTTGAAAACTGCTGGAGTACGGAATAGCAGAGAAGCTCAGGCACCTAGTCCCCAAACATCTCGGGGGGGGGGGTGTGAGTGGGAGACGGGCAGGGAGGCAGGAGACAGTCATTTTGGTGCTGATTAGCAGAGATGCTGCCTAGTTCTGAAACAATCCCCTGCTTCCTGCCCCCCTGTTCCATGAGGGTGAGCATCATTTCTGCAGCTGTTCTGGGTTTTCACTGTTCTCTGAAATCCAGTGCAAGTTCATCCATGCCCCTTTCTGACTCCAAATTTGACTTTACCTGACTTACACTGTGTTTCCATGTGAGGTCAGTGGCTCAGGCTATGATCTTGTATCATACTTACTTGGATGTTAGTTCCATTAAACATCAGGACTTACTTCCAAGTAAACAAAATTTTGGTTTGGCTAAGGACAGCCAAAATGTACAGGCTCCTGCCTATAATATAAATTGCACATATGTTCTACAGCAACAAGATAGACAATGAGCATGCAATATAGACTTCTTACATATAGGCCACGATCCTATCCTATCCCATCCATCCCTCGTACACTCTTCAATCCGCATATGTCAAGTAAAGCTGCTTTGGGGTGACATATGTTGGGGTGATATAAATCTGTGCACGAAGTAATATGAAATAAAGGGACTTGCTTCACAAACATGAGGAATAGTCTGTACACGGACAACATAGCAGCAAAGATATGAATCATAAGTTCTACATGGGTGATGACCCATGTAGAACTTATGATTCATTTCTTTGTGCTTGTGCTTGCAGTTGCTATATTCTTCAAATGCATATACAGAAGTTTCCCTTCCTACCGATTATTAATATAAGTTGGTGACGGTAGATTCCAGGGAGACCATGTTTAAAAATACTCATGTAGTTGTGTGTGCTAGTTATCTGGATCCGAGTCAAAACTTTTCTTACCCAGACTTTCTTATGCCTGGCATTTCTTATCTGCAAGAATAGATTGGAGCAGAATAATCTGTCAATGCATTTAGAACTTATATTAATGGCTAATGGAAAAATACATATTTGAAAGAAGGTTTGACTTCAAATATAAGACCTTTTGTGGAGAACTGAATGTGTCTGCCAGATTGGTACGTTGGTACAGCACAAGTTATTGGTTTGTTCTTTCCTTGTTTTTTTCATTGGCCACATTAATGCAGGAATAGTTAGCTTTTGCTAATGATGTATTAAAACTGATTGTACAAATGAGCTCTTGGAGAAATGCAGAGCATTTTTATGCAGAGCATTAATGATGGGCCTGAGGCTAGGTGGCAGTGGGTTTGGCTTTTGAGGCAAAACAGCCAGTACTAACTTTTCTGACATAGTCTTGCTTATCAGTTGAGATTAGTTGTACTTAATTCTTTGCTGTAGTATTGTCTAATTAAGCTATTTCAGCATATATGCAACAGGGATCAAATGTGTACACCTTTGGGCTGGGAAGAAATGGGTTAATGCTGCTTACAGATTCCCTTCAAACTCAGCAATATTTGCCAGACATCTTTCCTTTAGAAACTGACAGACCTTGGTGTGGCTTTTCCCATCTCAAAAAAGGGTACTGTAGAATTAGAAAAGGGCAGCCACAAACATCAAGAAGTTGATTCCTTACAAGGAAAGACTAAAGCTGGGGTGGGGTGGGGGATTTGGTTGGAGAAAGATGACCAAAGAGAGGGACATGGTAGAAGTTTATAAAATTAAGCATGTTGTAAAAGAGGTAAACAATAACTTCCAATAACATTACAGCTTGGAGTTGCCCAATGAAATGGATAGACTTTAGATTCAGGACAGACAAGAAATATTTCTTACATCATACATTTAAGTTCACTGCCATAAGATGTGGTGATGTCTATTGGGTAAGGTAACTTTAAAAGGGAATTAGACAAATTCATGGAGGAAGAGAGGACTGTCTGATCATGATGACTGTATGGAACCTCTGGTTCTAAATGTACTATACCCATGAATGCCAGATGTGTGTGAGGAGCAACAGTGGCAGAGGTTGCTGCCTTCATGCTTTGCTCATGGACTTCCTAGAAGCCTCTGTGGAAATAGGATGCTGGACTTGATTTCCTTTAATATGTCCCAGAAATTCTTCCCATATGTTCTTGTAAGCATTTTGCTTACTCTCTGCATTGAATTTATATCTGTGTAGGTATCAGTTCTGTACCATTGTTCAGACCCAGCACAAGCCCCTTGCTACTTGAGGCAGAGTAAAGATTTGTTGTCCCACCATTTCACCCCCCCCAATAACAGAGCATGTTGTGGGCTATTGTTTCAGCAGTTTCTTCCTCCCCCCACCCCCCACAGCTTTCCTTCACCCTACCCCATCCACCCATGGGGATGTACCCCCTTATCCCCTTCTTGCTCTCTTCACTACCACCACCACCACCACAACTACTTCTTTGTTGCTGCTCCTCCTCCACGTTAGCAACATTCCACGTTGCTGCTCCACATTTAGCAACACGTTCCATGTTGCTGCTCCTCCAGTAGCTGCTTTGTTTGATGCTGCCACTTTTGAGAAGAGTAGCAGTGATATTAACAGTGGTGGAGTGCCACTTCTATGTCCACTACTGGAGGCAGCTGCCTCATTGTGGAGTTTCACCCTGCCATTGTTCCATAATTGGCTGGAGAAAATAGTTGTGTATTCATGTACTAAGGAAATGATGACTGATCATATGAAGTTGTGGTGTAATGGTGGGAACTGTATGAACATCTTATAAAATTACAATTGCATCTCCACTGAAATTATTATTAAGAATATTTAAATGCTGCTTTTCAACAAAATCAGTGAAATAAGACTCATATTCACTAATGCATATCACTGTATAGGGCAGTGGTTCCCAAAGTGTGGGTTGCAGCCCATCATTGGGAATAAAATCTGGGCCATTCTGAGATCAGAATGGAACTCATTGCAGCTGGAGCCCCTGGGAGGCTGCAGGACACTGCAGGACAGGCTGCAGGACACCAGGTATGTGGGAATGTCCAAGGGTCCTCACAACATCGCGACTGCTGTGATGCTGTTGGGGCCACCCTCCTGCTCTCACCCTGCCCCACAAGTACTCACAGCAGTCCCAACGTCTGAGTAGGACTTTGGGAACCGCTGGTATAGGACTAATTTGGAGGATGCTTCAATGTTCAGCCCCTCTTTGCGCATGTATGAAGTGTGTGCATAGAATTTAAATTGGGTGTGTGTAGAGCATGTGGTTTGCTCATGGAAAAAAGCAAAATGTCAAATGACTATTAATGATGATATTATCCAATGTGTTGTAATGCATTAGGATCATGTTGCAGTGACTACCCTGCTAATTTTATTTTGCTTCTAAAATAGTTTTCTCAGTGCAGGCGTTCCCCTATTTATGAACATGTGAGATTCCAGGATCCGTTCATAAGTCATTTTATTTGAAAGTAAACCAATACCCTTGTCTTTGTTGCTGTGGTTGTCATTTTCACTAGAGATACTATCAGTTTCACTTGAAGTGTTGTTGGGTTTACTGCGGAGCCTTTGGAAAGCTCCCGAGCAGGTTTCGAACTCAGCACGATCAGCTACAAATCTAAAATCAGGTTTGAAAGTGTTGTTCATAAGTTGAATGTTCTTAAGTTGGGGAGCTTCTTAGTCACTTTGTGGTTGGTGACCAGTACTGATAAATTGGTGAGCAAGCTGGTGACCCAAGAGAGTTTGTCTGTAAAATACATAATTTCTTTACGTAGGTATCTATTTGAATGACAACATGATGAATCTTTGTTTAATCTGATTGTACTGTTACTGAACTGTACACAGAAAGGTTTCTTAAATTAAGTACATGCTAAAAAAAAAGACAGGAAGTAGTGTAATAGATGATAAACTTATTTGACTCTATGATTAGATTCCCTAATTGCTTATATATTTGTGTTCGCCTAACAGAGTTGCCGTCACTCATAACAAATAGTGCCCTTCTCATAGTTTGTCTCTGTTTGCTTAAAAAAGAAACCCTTATTAGATCTTTTGATGTTCTCTTTCCCATAAGGCCCAAGAGAGCTCTTTTGACTTTAGATTTAGATACCCCTGATAAAGTGTTTAATTGAGGAGTATAACTATGATGTTAACCGTGTTTCATGAACAGCCTTAATTTTTAGGACCTGATTCTCTGCTTGGGCTGATATAAATTTGGTAGAAACCTCTGTTCAGAGTACAGAAATCCAGATTCGGTAAGGGAGGTTTTAGCATTTGTTCTTATTAGTTGGCAAAGACTGAAAAGTGTAGCTGTCTCCACTCTACTGGCTCAACAAAATATTGTTGATGCCACCTTGAAAAATGGGGGCATAGCGGTTCGCAAACTCTCTGGGAGGTTGGGAACTTCTGTAAGTCTTGACAGGGGTGTGGGATGGCGGATGTGATTGCCACAATCATGCAGCCACTAGAGACAGAATTGTTTGTATGTTTGTTTTAAATTTATCACAGCCGGCATTGGTCTTGGGAGGGGGGTTGCTAAAAAATAGCAATCACCACCCACTTCCGGTTTGCGATCATGAAACTGGAAGAAGGTCGCGATAGTTATTTTTCGCTTTTCTGAGGCGCAGGGAGGCCTGCAGAGGGGTCTGCTGGTCTCTCTGCACTCCTTGAAAGCCAGTGCTGACTGTGATAAGTAAAAAAAAAAAAAAAGCACCCTTCTGTTCCTGGTTGTGGCACAAACATGGCAATTGCATTGCTGCCATCTCCTTCCCTGCCCTGTCTCTTAAGGGGGGAGAGTCAGGGCTTCTCTGGCTGGGGTGTCTCCCCAGTTTGCGAACCCCTGACCCAAGGTATGTATGTAAGATATTTAAGGCTATCAGTTCTCCAATCACATACCATAGGAACTACATTAGTGCTGGTACTGATTGTGCAATGTACATAGGTAGCATAATGCTTTAACTCAGTGTTTCTCAAACTGTGGGTTGGGACCCAATCCAACCGATGGGACTAGGATAATTAGAAAAGGTATTAAGAACAAAACGGCTAATATAATGCCATTGTACAAATTAATGGTAATGCCACACCTGGAGTATTGTGTCCAGTTCCGGTCACCATACCTCAAAAAGGACATAGTGGAAATGGAAAAGGTGCAAAAGAGAGCGACTAAGTTGATTACTGGGCTGGGGCACCTTCCTTATGAGGAAAGGCTACAGTGTTTGGGCCTCTTCAGCCTGGAAAAGAAGCACCCGAGGGGGGACATGATTGAGACATACAAAATTATGCATGGGAAGGATAGAGTGGATAAAGAGATGCTCTTTATACTCTCACATAACACCAGAACCAGGGGACAGCCACTGCAGACAAAAGAAAATATTTCTTTACTCAGCGCATCGGTAAAGCAGCTACCACGTTTTCCAGACTCACAAAGAGAGTCTGGTCCAACAAGAAGCTGACGGAACATACCAAGATCCAGGTCTACAGAGCTTGCGTCCTGAGTACACTTCTGTACTGCAGCAAGTCATGGACTCTTCGCTTACAACAGGAGAGGAAAATTAACGCTTTCCACATGTGCTGCCTCCGATGCATCCTCGGCATCACCTGGCAGGACAAAGTTCCAAACAACACAGTCCTGGAACGAGCTGGAATCCCTAGCACGTATGCACTGCTGAAACAGAGACGCCTGCGTTGGCTCAGTCATGTTGTGAGAATGGATGATGGCCGGATCTCAAAGGATCTCCTCTATGGAGAACTCGTGCAAGAAAAGCGCCCTACAGGTAGACCACAGCTGCGATACAAGGACATCTGCAAGAGGGATCTGAAGGCCTTAGGACCTCAACAGGTGGGAAACCCTGGCCTCTGAGCGGCCCGCTTGGAGGCAGGCTGTGCAGCATGGCCTTTCCCAGTTTGAAGAGACACTTGGCCAACAGACTGAGGCAAAGAGGCAAAGAAGGAAGGCCCATAGCCAGGGAGACAGACCAGGGACAGACTGCACTTGCTCCCGGTGTGGAAGGGACTGTCGCTCCCGAATTGGCCTTTTCAGCCACACTAGACGCTGTTCCAGAACCACCTTTCAGAGCGCGATACCATAGTCTTTCGAGACTGAAGGTTGCCAACATGATGTAAGAATGCCAGATGCAGGGGAGGGCACCAGGATGCAGGTCTCTTGTGGTCTTTCTTGTGTGCTCCCTGGGGCTTTTGATGGGCCAGTGTGAGATACAGGAAGCTGGATTAGAAGGGCCTATGGCCTGATCCAGCGGGGCTGTTCCTATGTTCTTAGGTGGGTCACAAGCCAATGCAGGTGGATCCTCATTCATTTCAATGTGTATTTTATTTTTAATAGACTTGATGCTACCATGAGGTGTGACTGCATTGGGGTAAATGTTATAGATCTGTACTTTTAACCAGTTACTATGTATATGCTTTTAACAATGATAATCAATGGGGTGTACTACAGGGTAAGTGTGGATAGGATTGCAGCCTTTGGGATGTTTGGGGAATTTTTTTAACAGATCAGCATCTGCTTGGGAAGGTTAGGAGGGTTCTTCTGTATTCTAAATAAATTTTTAAATTTATACTTATTGTAAACTTTTAATTTACTTACCTACTTATTTGATTTAACTTCATTGTATGGGGTGTGTTAAAAATTTCCCTACTTGATAATGTCGCTTCTGGCGTGACATTACCTCCAGGTTAATGGCATCACTTCTGGTGGATCCTGGCAGATTTTCATTCTAAAAAGTGAGTCCCAGTGCTAAAAGGTTTGAGAACCTTCTTTAACTAGATCTTTTGAGAAACATCTGCCCGTGATATAGAGTTAGAATGTTTGTATATCTGTTCTTTCTCCTTTGGTATATCAAAGAATTCTATTGTGTTATTTAGAATTCCTCAGTTATCCTATCCTTACTACATAAGAACATAAGAACATAAGAACAGCCCCACTGGATCAGGCCATAGGCCCATCCAGTCCAGCTTCCCGTATCTCACAGCGGCCCACCAAATGCCCCAGGGAGCACACCAGACAACAAGAGACCCCATCCCGGTGCCCTCCCCTACATCTGGCACTCTGACTTAACCCATTCCCAAAATCAGGAGGTTGCGCATACACATCATGGCTTGTACCCCATAATGGATTTTTCCTCCAGAAACTTGTCCAATCCCCTTTTAAAGGCGTCTAGGCTAGACGCCAGCACCACATCCTGTGGCAAGGAGTTCCACAGACTGACCACGCGCTGAGTAAAGAAATATTTTCTTTTGTCTGTCCTAACCCGCCCAACACTCAATTTTAGTGGATGTCCCCTGGTTCTGGTATTATGTGAGAGTGTAAAGAGCATCTCCCTATCCACTCTGTCCATCCCCTGCATAATTTTGTATGTCTCAATCATGTCCCCCCTCAAGCGTCTCTTTTCTAGGCTGAAGAGGCCCAAACGCCGTAGCCTTTCCTCATAAGGAAGGTGCCCCAGCCCCGTAATCATCTTAGTCACTCTCTTTTGCACCTTTTCCATTTCCACTATGTCTTTTTTGAGATGCGGCGACCAGAACTGGACACAATACTCCAGGTGTGGCCTTACCATCGATTTGTACAACGGCATTATAATACTAACCGTTTTGTTCTCAATACCCTTCCTAATGATCCCAAGCATAGAATTGGCCTTCTTCACTGCCGCCGCACATTGGGTCGACACTTTCATCGACCTGTCCACCACCACCCCAAGATCTCTCTCCTGATCTGTCACAGACAGCTCAGAACCCATCAGCCTATATCTAAAGTTTTGATTTTTTGCCCCAATGTGCATGACTTTACACTTACTGACATTGAAGCGCATCTGCCATTTTGCTGCCCATTCTGCCAGTCTGGAGAGATCCTTCTGGAGCTCCTCACAATCACTTCTGGTCTTTACCACTCGGAAAAGTTTGGTGTCGTCTGCAAACTTAGCCACTTCACTGCTCAACCCTGTCTCCAGGTCATTTATGAAGAGGTTGAAAAGCACCGGTCCCAGGACAGATCCTTGGGGCACACCGCTTTTCACCTCTCTCCATTGTGAAAATTGCCCATTGACACCCACTCTCTGCTTCCTGGCCTCCAACCAGTTCTCAATCCATGAGAGGACCTGTCCTCTAATTCCCTGACTGTGGAGTTTTTTCAGTAGCCTTTGGTGAGGGACCGTGTCAAACGCCTTCTGAAAGTCCAGATATATAATGTCCACGGGTTCTCCCGCATCCACATGCCTGTTGACCTTTTCAAAGAATTCTATAAGGTTCGTGAGGCAAGACTTACCCTTACAGAAGCCATGCTGACTCTCCCTCAGCAAGGCCTGTTCGTCTATGTGTTTTGAGATCCTATCTTTGATGAGGCATTCCACCATCTTACCCGGTATGGATGTTAGGCTGACCGGCCTATAGTTTCCCGGGTCCCCCCTCTTTCCCTTTTTAAAAATAGGCGTGACATTTGCTATTCTCCAATCTTCTGGTACCGTGGCCGTTTTGAGGGACAAGTTGCATACCTTAGTCAAGAGATCTGCAACTTCATTCTTCAATTCCTTAATAACCCTTGGGTGGATGCCATCAGGGCCCGGTGACTTATTGATCTTAAATTTATCAATGAGGTCTGAAACATCTTCTCTTTTAACCTCTATCTGACTTAACTCCTCGGTTAGGAGGGGCCGTTCGGGCAGTGGTATCTGCCCGAGGTCTTCTGCCGTGAAGACAGATGCAAAGAACTCATTTAATTTCTCTGCCATCTCTAAGTCTCCTTTTATCTCCCCTTTCCCTCCCTCACCATCCAGAGGGCCAACCGCTTCTCTGGCAGGTTTCCTGCTTCTAACATATTTGAAGAAGCTTTTATTATTCCCCTTAATGTTGCTGGCCATGCGTTCCTCATAGTCTCGCTTGGCCTCCCCTATCACCTTCTTACATTTCTTTTGCCACAGTTTATGTTCCTTTTTATACTAGAATATACACAGTGCTAAATTTCTGAAGAAATACCACTTTAAGCGTTAATTGTATCCATATATGGAAGAGGAAATGTCATAGTTAGAGGAAATGTCAGTTGCAATATACAGTTGCAGTATTTTAATTGTGTTAGTAAGCATGCTCCTTCCAGGAAATGTATGACTTACTAAATGGTAATTTAATTAAATCTTTCCTTTTTTCTAGCACTTTTGCCTTTATTGTGGCTCCTCTTCTGTAGTAGAGCTTTTGTCTTGAAATAGATTTTGGAAATATCCTAGTATATAATCAAGTAACTGTTGTCTTTCCACATCCCTTGCTGCCCTCAAGCAATACTAGAGGTATAGTACATCTTATACGCTATAGTTACAACCTAGTGGTTCTCAAACTGGGGTGTTGCAACGCCCCAGCCAGAGAGCCCTGGCCTCTTCTCCCTTAAGGGATGGGGAGAGAGGCAGCTATGCGATCGCCAGGATTGTGTTGCTTTGTGTTTGCAATTGTGAAACCAGAAGTGGTTTGCGATCGTTATTTTTACGGTATTTTAAATGTATTTTAAAATTATTTTTATGTATTTTATGTTTATTATAGTTGTTTATTGTTCTTTCTTCAATGTAAATGTGTCATGTTTGACAAACTAAATAAAAAAAGAAAGAGAACTGTCTAGAAACCACTTCAAACATAGTATTTGCACTTAAATTATATTATCCCACTGGAAAAATAGACATCCCTGGAAAGTGGTTTGTTTATTACTTCCATTTATTGTATAAAACTCTGAGAGAGCATCCTTGCAAAGCTTCTCGTGGTCGTATATTCTGTGGCATACCTGATAGGGGGAAAAGGGGCCAAATGCCCCAGGCGCCAGGCTTGAGGGGTGGCACTGTGCCACCATCCACTCCCCGTGACACTTAGTCGACTGATGCATGGATCTCAGGGCCACCCTGGATGCGACCTCCCTGACCCTCCAAAGTCCTTGTAAAGCCCTCGGAGGGCCCCAAAAAAATCACTCGTGTTTTCACGGAGGGAAATGGAAGTGTCATTTTTATGCCCTTAGAAGACCTTTTGAGGACCAGGACTCACCTTGTCCTGAGCAGTGCTTACCATTCTGCTGCACCACCACATTTCTTTTAAGCTGAACTGGGCACAGGGATGCAAAATGGTAAGTGTGATTTGTGGGGGGAGGAGGCCTTTTTCCAAACCATGGATCCTTCCCATGGGCCAGGGTTTGGAGAACCCTGCTTTAGAGGGAGTTATTTTGCCCCACCATAACCCTACTTGCCTTGGGTATCCTCTGTGCTTCCCTACCTGCACTTTGAAACATTTCTGGGCTGGGCTCTAGGATTTTGGGCAGCCTGAAGGTGGTTGAGGTTGCCCTTGGCCAGGGTCTAAGCCACAGTCTTTTAGCCCAAGGATCAGCTGTAGCCTAGCAGGAACTCTTTCTCCTGCACCACTTCCCTCCTCACCTTTTCAGGTAACTTCATCCCACTGACCCTTGTCTCTTCCTCTCCTTGTTTGGCTTGCCCCGTTGGCACCCTCCTTGCTCCCTACTCTCTTGTCACCTTCTGTCATCTCCACTGTTTCCTTTTGCTAGCCCTCCTGGTTTTCAGTGGCATCACTTTTCCTTGCCCTCTCTTCTTCCTCTCGTTGGCCCACCTCTTTCTCCTTGCTCCTCCTCTCTGCCTCTTTCAGGTATCTTGCTCTTTCATTGTAGCCCCTTCTCATCTCTTCATTCCATTTGCCCTTCCTCCACCTCTCTCTCTGCTGCCTTCTTTCTCCCCTAAATCCCCTGAATTGTAAATAATTTAATATTTTCTTTGTAACCATTAACAAGAAATGTTGTGTGTCTGTGGGGGGGGGGGAGGTGACATGACTCTAGGCTCCCTCACTTCTTTCTATGGGAGGCAGTGGCCTATTATCACACAGAGTTTTGGCAGCAGGCATGTTAGAACAGTGATAAAAACAAATGGCATCATGGCTTTAAGCAACCACACAGGGAAATAGCTCCTGGAGCCCCCAAGCAAATGTGAGCTTGATTCACAACCTGTTCAGTGACATGTGTCATTGCTGCACATCTGGCCTAAATCAGGTTTGGCCTCCTCAGTCCCAAGACGAAATAAGATTTAAATTGATCCCAGTTACTCAAAGGGATGTTCTGAGCCTTGAAAAACCTGGCAGCTGGTTTTTACAGCTACAGGTAAACCTGCATGCAGTACATACAGCTGGTTTTTACAGCTACAGGTAAACCTGCATGCAGTACATACAGCTGGTTTTTACAGCTACAGGTAAACCTGTATGCAGTACATACAGCCACATAGGGAGCTGGTGGTTTGTAGCATCCAGTTGTGTGAGGAAGCAAGTCTTACGATGGAGTTTCATACTTCACGCTATAAGTGTACCAGCAGCTGCCACATAAGCAAGGGCTTACGTATTCCTGTTCTTAGAATAGCAAAGATCAGGTAGTTACAGTAGTGTGCATGAAGGACCATTTATTAGTTTTGTGTTAAGCCTGGGTGATCTAAGCTGTTTCCTTGATAGAACATGGTGGTCATGTTAAACCCTTGATAGTTTCTGACTGCCCTGACTGTTCAGGATTTGATTGCTGTTGACCCAGCATCACTAGGAAAGCAAAGACAAACTGTTTCAGAGCCAGAGCAATGATCCAAGAAAAAGTTGGAGCTTGTTGGTTATTAAATAAACTGCTTCTCAGTTTGCTTGATGTGATGTGTGATTAAATATTCTCCTTTCCTGAAGCTACTGAAAGGTTCTTAAGGCTTAATGTGTGCAACCCTGGAACTTGTTAGTATCAGAGTATCAGTGGCGCGCACACTGGGCCTCTGAGCATGTGCAGAAGGTCTTTCCAGTCTGTTAGAATGATACAGGCTGTCGCTCTCTTATTTGGGATTAAGGGGAAAGGCTTGCAGATCAGAAAGCATGTATAGGCCATCTAATGTTTTAGAAATAAGCATTTGTGCATGTTCCATATCATCTTCATAACCCTAGTGTGTAGATTTATCTCCCTTTCCAGTGGATTTTTGTGCTTGTCAAAATAGACAGCAGTGAGGCCTAACACACAAGACATTTGGCATTTATGTGTATTCTGTGGGGTTTTACACCCTGACAACTTTATTTTGCTGTCTCTTATAGCTAAATACATTGGCAGAAGAAAGTTTGCAAGTACCTCCCAATATCAGTCTTCCAAGAGCAATGACACCAGGACAAGTGTCTCTTTTGAAGGAATTTTGAAATTGGGGCAAAGCATTTGCCTTTTGCTGACAAAAGATAGTTCTGTAATATGGCTATAGCCTCTTTGCTGTGTTGTGTTTGTCTTTGTGCCTTATCTGTTGTGAAAAATGAGTGTAGAGCTTCAGTTTTAGCATGTTTGATTTGCCTTTCAGTGATTTTTCTTTGTTAGCTTAAATTAACCATTTTTGAAAGGCTCTCATACAAAATAGAAAGCTTCAAACTGGAAATGTCCAAAAATCACGCTACCACCCATGGAGGGCACAACAGAGGGCCACTCGCCCAACATCTTCCTCTGTATCAGCCCACACAATCCGGACCACATTCACTGCAGAGTAGGTGTGCTGTTGAAAGGTATCTGCAGAGCAAATAGCTCTGGGTGACTCAGCTCCTGTGTCTGACTCAGGAGCTGACAAAACTGTATTTTTTTCCTGAAGCAAAGCTTGGCGTGTGTTAAATATTACCATGCCAATTGTTCAGGGAGCAGAAAAACAGACATAAATAACTGTGTTCTACATTTTTAATAAGCCATTTAAAAATAGCAAATCAATCTGTTTTGTGCTCATGTAGCACGATCTACTGTGATATTTTGAGGCTCTGCACGAGTCTAGCACCGTCCCTGACAGCTGTTTCCCAGCACACTTGGAACAAACGTAGCTCTGTTTGTTGTGGACAAAGGCCTGTAGCCAAACCTGCAGTTCTGAACAACCTTTTAACCAATATATGCCCCTTGCTCCCACCACACTAGCAGGAGAAACATGTTTGACTGAAACTGAAAAGTCTCTGAAAGTCACCATTGTGACTTTGGTGCACATTTTGAAGCATTTCACTTAAACATGCAGTAATAACTGATTTGCCAAGCTTTACAATTGGGCTTTCTGTGTATCTAACTAGCTTTAATATTATGGTCAGCCTTTTCTGGAAATGCAGTTGTCTTATAGTCTCTACCATCCAGCTGCTTGTGAGTGAACTGCTTCTCCCTCAAAGGCGGCACTCCTGCCAGAAGAGCACATTAAGGCATGCAAGAGGAGACCATACGCAAGGTTTCCCTCCCCCCTTTTCTTCCATCAAGGCAAGGACTTTTTGCATTGGGGGGGGGGGTCAACTTCTGCTGAGCATGCAAAATTCATTGTTTTGGCTGTTGCCCTCCCATGCTTACAGCTGTCAGTTACATGATGGTGTGCGGGAGGAATGACATCTGTGCCCACTGGACAACATGTTAAGTTGAAGCTGCCCTCTCAGGCTGTTTTGCCCCTACCATACTGCTGTCTGCACATCCCTGACTTCCTCTGTTAGACCTGGCCAACCCCCAGCTTTGGATTGCTGAGGAGCAGCAGCAACAGGCGTGTTCTGTGATACTGGCTATGCAGATGCCAGATACTGGCTACGCAGGACCAGCAAGGAGACTGGGGAGCATTCAGAAAATGGGAAGGAAAATATTATCCAATAGATGGAGAGAAGGGGGAGGAATGGAAGATGATGATGATGATTATTATTAACAGTATTTATATACCGCTTTTCAACTAAAAGTTCACAAAGCAGTTTACAGAGAAAAATCAAATAACTAAATGGCTCCCTGTCCCAAAAGGGCTCACAATCTAAAAAGATGCAAAGGAATACCAGCAGACAGCCACTAGAACAGACAGTGCTGGGGTGAGGTGGGCCAGTTACTCTCCCCCTGCTAAAAAAAGGAGCACCCACTTGAAAAAGTGCCTCTTACCCAATTAGCAGGGCCTGCTAATTGGCCCTGCATGAGCCAATTCACTGCATGATTCACTGCATGAGCCCTCTCTTTTTTGCTTCTAGCCCTCAGCAGCATTTTGTTGCAGGTCCCACTTTTCTTTACATAATAGACACTGCAAAAAAGGGGGGGAAATAAAGCTTTTCTTTAGCAAAAATGCTTGAGGCCAGAGCTCTGACTCTATATTGAAAAGCTCGGTTGGATCAGATTGTAATGGCTTTCAAGTGTGTAAGCTTTGGTATTTCTCTCTTGGTTCCTTTTCATCTACACGTAACAATGCAAAGAGGCTTTCAGTTTTTCACCAGTCTCTGTTCTTCAGTGAATTTTCTCCCAAGTTCAAACATAAGTTTTCTGACCAGATCTCCAAATACTCCCAGATCTTCCAAGTATTTCCATACTTCTGCCAGAGACAGTGTACAGTTTTAAAGTTCTGCCTTATTCTGACTGCCCCATTTTTATAGTTTTTATCTTGCCTTCCCATGCTAAAACAAGCACAACGCAGCATACATTGAGCAAATGCTAAAATTCAGGATAAAAAAACACAATAAAACTAATATAAAAGCTGCATCAGGATCAATATTTTATTTTTTCTTGGTGTCAGACAACCTTTCTCTTAGTAATAACCCCTTATGAAGCAGTCATCTGACTATGAAAAGGTCTCTAGTGTCTAATTCATTCAAGGTGGGATGGATATTCCTGATATGAGCAGCATGGAATGGATCAGGATCCTCTTGGTGTGTCAGCTGTACTGCTACATGACTAATTTCTTTACTGGGCTTAGTGAGTTTGCCTTGGAAATGGTGAATGCAGACTTCATAATATCAAAGTCAAATGTGAGACGACTGACTTTGGTATGTGTGAAGGGGCAGGATGAGTTAGGTACTTTATGGTGGCCTATTAATTTACCATGTTGAAAACATATAAATGACAAAAAGCCCAATATTGCATAACTTGACATTTTTGTAATAAATGTATACTTTGAACACCTATTTTGAACTCCTGTGGAGGTCAAGCTTGTGGCACATGCCCCTGTTGTCTCACTCCTATTATGGTTCACTTACTAAGAACATAGGATGCCAATGGTTTAAGGCTAGTTGTGGCTCTCCATGATCTTCCTTCCAATTGCAGTTTAAGATGCTGGTGTTGGCCCTGAGCAACCTGCGCCCTATGTACTCAGAAACCTGCCACTGGCGCTATGGATGCTTCAGAATTTGTCTTTCTACAACTTGTTCTGTATGACTGGCATGCAGACATGCCAGGGGCCTGAAAGCCAAGCATCAATTCTGCTGACTTCTGTGCTGATTGCTGCTAGTGGGTGATGTGCGTGGGCAACTATTATAAGAAAAACAGGGATAATTGCTTCAAATCTGCTCTAATGTATGAGAGTTCTATTTAGCTTTTTCCGTCTCTGTGGCTACAGTATCTCTGGGGTGTTTATCTGAAAGTAGTCTAGGTGTCAGAGGTTGTCCTTGCATTTACTATGCAATTTACTACAGTTGGGGACATGACTGAGTGTTCTTCCATGCAGAAGAATTCCCTGAACACAGAAAAGTAGATGTCTGGCACAAGAGTACTAGCCTGGCCTACTTCTGGCCCTTCTACCCTCTTTGTGTAGGGATATTTTTTTTGGGAGGAACTTCAGTCAAGGTTGACCATGTCATCTGCTGAGAGCTATGCCCTAGTGACAGATGGTAGATGGGTACTGGCTATTGATGTATCTGTGTGTACTTTTTCTGTTTTGGCATTGTACCCTCAGCTTGGGTATACAATTTTACTGCTACTTCATCTTGCAGGTATGTATTGTACTGAGGTAGCTCTGTGGTAGAGCACATGCTTTTCATACAGAAGGTCCCGGGTTCAATTCCCGGCATCTCCAAGTGGGGCAGAGGAAAAGAAAGAAAGGGATAAAGGTGAAACTGAGGCTTAAGATAAGTTCTGTCTTCCTTCCCTCCAAATGAAGCTTATGGAAAAATGAACCCAAAGTTTGAATTCTTAACTTTTTTCTGTGGTTCAAAGCAAAATGGGTGCAAATTGTTCTGCCTCTTTTCATCTTTTTGGCATAGTGTTTGCTGGTGCTTAAAGGTTTTCTTGATACTTTGTAACAAAAAACCCAAATACAAAATTTAAAAAAAACAAAACTGCACATACATGTACTATGAGATACAAGGTGGGGAAAAACTGTGGGCTCAAAACAGGAGTCTTCTTAACTTATTCCATTGAACAATCTTTTTCTCCCCTCCCCCACAATGCATCAAACAAGAGCACATTTCTGTAGACGTGTGTTTAAAACCTTTCCTGCCTCCCCGTCCACCACACATGCACCTCAGTTTTGTCTGAGATCTTGCTGAGTGTAGGTGGCTAAGGAATTCCATGTCTCCGCAATGACTGACTAGGATGATTCAGTTGAATGTAGAGAGAAAAAATGACTCTGAGAGGCAGTGAAGTGCTGTGTTGTGTTCAGAATGCTTACTCCACGTCCTTTAATTCCTGAAAGCTGCTGCTAACCCTTGCTCACCTTCTTGCACAACTCCACTTTGAGATGGAGGGAGGTCCCAGCAAGCAGGCTATAAAGTTACACTACTGCATTCATCAACAGGAGGAGGTCAAAGACGCGAAATGGATGATGGAGAGTAAACTGTGGAAGTATTTGTTCTTAGCCCAGCCCAGGCTTGAGGACCCTGTTCTTCACTGTCATCAGCTAAGGGCGCAATCCTGGATTGCATTTGGGCTTGTGCAATTACCTTGCGTCAGCTTGGGAGCTAGGCATGTTGCGCTAAGGTATGTTTGTGCCTCCTTGAGAGTCAGGGAGGCCAGTGCAAAGACTTGTGCCAGCCTCCCTGCACTGCTTTCCTGGAGTTGTTGTAAAGCAGTATATAAATACTGTTAATAATAGCCACTGAGAGATATGCAATGTTGGCATGATTAGAAATAGTTGCTTTCCCTCTGCTAAATATAAAAGAGCCACTTTAAAAGGTGCCTCTTTGCCCATTTAGCAAAATTTTAAGATAAACAGTTATGACCAGCAGATAAATACTATAAATCCGCTAGTTGTGTGCCCTACTTTTTTTGGTGCTTATCTTTTTTTTTTTTAAATAGCCCTTTCTGTGTAAATAGTTTATCATGTGCACGTCTGTACTTTTTTCATTGGAACCAGTTGGTTTCCCAATGGCATTCCACAGATGCTAGCCATCAGATGATTTAAGTGAAAAGAAACCGTTGTGTTCCCAGAGAAGGAGTCATCTTTCTTTTTAAACCAGCCCATCTCTCCCCTCCACTCTTATTTCCTAATGTTGATGGCATATTTAAAAGTCTTGCAATGGGTTGTCTTGCCCTCCAAGAACACACTTCCTTTTATAGTATCCACATGGTGTTATTTTTACTGCTTTCAGCTTAGTGCTATTTCCTGTTTCCAATTATTTAGTTACATGCCAAAGCCCCTCTTTTTCTCCTCCTTGCTTCCTTACTAGTTTTGCCAAGGCATTATTGTCATTTCAGTGGGACGCTGCCAGTGCTGAGGTTTTAATGGGCTGTGAGCAGGAAGTTTAGCTATTTCCTCTGCCTGTGAGGCCATGATGTCATAAGCTGCTATGGGCCTCTTTATCATATGCTGCTGTTGCTGAGGTCTATGTGGAAAGAATGTAAACAGTGCTTTCCAGATGTTCCCAGGGAAGCTGCGGGTCCATAAATGGGCCATTTTGTTCAGTAACATTATTATAAATTTGTGTGGGGTGGAAAATGAATCAGACTGTAAAAAAACATATAGCTCGGAGAACATCAAGTGCTACAGTCTTGGTTGGAGTGGTACAATTTTCATGCAAGGATCTCAGGGTTTTTTGTGTGTGATTTGTTTGTAAGCACCCCTGCATGAAAACTGTACCACATCGAAGGCTGAAAGCTAGCTTTCTCTTGGATCTGTAAGGTCTTCCTTCACACAGAGGGGATTTTGAATGCTGAACTCTTTACATCTTGGAAAGGGGTCCTGTGTTTGAAACCACCTTCTGTGAAAAGCTTCAAGTTGTCATCCTAATTATGTGTTTCTGTGATAACTGTGAATGGCCTCCGGGCATCTTATTGTACATCATAAACTGGGAAATTCTCTAAAACTATTCACTCTGCTTCCGTATTGTCTGCCTGCGATATTTATAGGTTGCCTGTCCCCAGATTCAGAGCAGCTTGCAGTGGATAGAATACCACTAAAACAAGGGGTGTAAAACTCATTTAATACAAATTAGCATTCATGATGCCTACTAAGGACTGGAAGTGATGTCATTAAGCAGGTCATGGCCAGAAATAAGCACTTTTTTATCACTTAGGAACTCATATGCTGCAAATGACAGAAGAGAAAATATAAAATCTTGACTGTATTTTCAAGACATGGGACAGCCCAATTATCAAGCAGGATGCCCATTTAGCAGTGACAGCACAGCTCAGCAGCTGAGAGCAGCTGACAGTGGTGCCTGGAGAGTGTGAGGGCTGGATAGAGAACTTACGGAGACAGCATCTGACCCCTGGGCCTTATGTTTGACATCCCTGATTTAAAAAGTATAACAGACACTAAAAACATACACAGCCTATTAGTCAGTCAGAATAGCAGCATCTTTCACCTCTTCCTAAAATCAACCAAAGAGCTGGACCTTCATGCTTTCCTGGGAGGGGAAGATTCCATATACTGAATAAGATGTGATCTCAGTGATCCGAGCTAAGCATGGGTACTGACTTAGTAAGAGACTGTCTCTGAGGGGTGTGGATCCCAGTGGTAGCCAGTGCAGATAATGTAACACAGGTTCATATCTCTCAGTACATATAAAGAGGTGAGCAGCTGTATTTTAAACTTGCTAAAATGTCTAGGTTACATTGGAGGACATTAGCATAGTCAAAATTTATCATTGCAAAAACATGAGTCAGTATAGCAAGATCACTTCTGTACAAGAAAGAGTAGTTCCTTCCTACACAATAAATGCATTATAAAGCACCTCTGTCTGCCACAACCACTTGCTTATCAAAATGTTGTGCTGGGTCTAGAACTGCACACCAGTTCAAGTAGGAACATATCAACCCTATCAGTCATAGACAAGCCAGCCCCCTTCTTAGTCCTGCAGGTGACTCACAGAATCCCCTTTGGTGTCTGAATTGAGCTTCAGCCTGTTTGCCTTGAGATCGTCGGCTCTTATTTGGGAAAGAAGTAGCAGCCCCGGGATGTGTATAAAACCAGCTGCCATCCGCATACCGATGACCCCTCCTAGAAAATACTGATGACACTGCACTCCAAAGCTATAGATTGTCTTTCCCAGTGGCTTCATATAGATATTAAATAGCATTTGTGGTAGCACCAGTGCATGCTACTTCTCCTGTCACTAATTTCCCCAAGGATCTACTTGTGTGGGTCCTTGGGCAGGAACGAATTGGAGAACCAGTTCCAATACCCTAATGCAGTGGTTCTGAAACTTACCACCCTTTGTCCACTGTGCCCTGTTGTGGCGGTGCCATTGTGCAAGTCGTTGCACAATCTCAGCCTAGTACACCAGGAAGACGAGACAAGACAAGGCCAAGGTGTCCTGAAGTACCACAGTGCAGTCTGGGAACCACTGCCCTAAGCAGATGGTCAAAACAAGTTCTAAGAGTTGTGTCATCCACTGTATTAAAAGTCATGGGAGTGGGTAAGGTGGTTGATTTTTTTTTTCTCTTTATCCATCTCCTTTGTCTGCTCATGCCTGGCCTTTGGGGCTGCTTTGTACATTAGTTTTCCTTCACAGTGATGAAGATGCCCTGCTCACCTTAACCAACCTCCTAGGAAAAAAAACCCTCAAAAAACTGCTGTGTGAGAGTTGATCTCCTTTGACATGGAATGTCTGGGTCACTAATATCTGCAGGTACCAGCTTTTCCCACATTATATTAACATCACAAAATGCAGAGCGATTATGTTTCTGTAGTAGTTAAGGACATGAAAAAAGCAATGATGTGAGATTGCTGAAGATGGAATTTCTGAATTGTTTATGTGATGATGATCATAGCATACTACATAGTAAACCAAAATTACAGTGATGATTCTCTGTGATCTGTTCATATGCTAACTTTTTTTCCTGAAACCATCTTCTTTTGATTAACCCTATTTCATAAAGAGAGTCCCCTGCAGTAATATGGGAGGTAAAAAGTTAAAAAGTAGGATGTAGTAGATCTTTAAGCTAAGCGAAGGTACAGTACTCTGTATGAAGAACAGTTACATTTTAAAACCACCTTGCAAAGAACAATTCTGGGGTTGTTCCCATGTTAGTGGGCTGACCTGCCCTCCTGTGCACTTCTTTCAGCACTGCCCCCCTTGTGTCAAGAGGCAAGGAGGGAAGGAACTGAGATATGTGTCATTAGTGTTGCAGCTGCTGTTCTCTGTGCTCTGGAGGATTCACTTGGAACGCTTTCTTTCCAAACTTGGATCTATGAGTTCTAAGTCTAGAAAAATAGCAATCTCTTATGTGGCTTCCGGTTCACAGTTTAAAAGGATGTTATGGAGAACTTCATTCTTCCACTCACCTTTGGAGGCGGTAGCTCTGAAAGGAAAGAGAATTTTCATGTTCATAGTTTGGTCCCTAGGTCTGCTTTCCAGAGGCAGCATGTGGCTGTTTGCTTCCCCTTCCAGGAAGGAGGAGAGAAGTAGCTTGTTACGTAGCTTTCCAAATCTGTCTTTGTATTCAGCAGAGTGTGTCAGAGGCTGTCTTAGTACCCCTTTTTGGAAGAAGGAAGAGGCCATCAGCTGAGTGTCATCTTTGCATGCCATAGGTGACTGACCAGTGGCCACCCACAATCCTGGTTCAGAAGGGCTGCTGATGGTGGTGGAGCTCAGTTTAGCACCTGTGTTAAAATTGCAAGATTTGCAAGGTTTTTTCTGGCCTGGAAAAAACCCCCAAACTTACTTGTTTCATGACTGGTAGTCTTCCATTTTTTTAAAAAGTAACTGCAGCTGCTCCTTAAGGACACATTGGTCACCTTTTTATAAAGATCTTATCTGGAATAGAGTGAGCTCTGTTTTTTTAAGTGAACAACTTGACCTAATAAATGAAATGATGCCTTTTCTGCTGCAATATTTAACAACCTTCTAGGACCCTGACAAGCTGGTCTTCTGTTTACAGAGAATTCTTTAGTTTGGGGGGGGGGGCGGCGTGATTTGTCATGTGAACTGCTCGCATGCAGTCTTAAAGTGGTACAACCGAGACACAGGCTTGCCTCTTCATGTATTGCTTGGGAAAGCCAGCTATCAGAAATGGGATCCAAGTTGAGACTGTGCAGATGGAAGCTAAGTTTGCATTGGTTCCTATTGAATTATGTGAAGTAAAGAGAATGAATGTCCATCTTGAGCAGGGTTACAAGGGATCAGGTCTGTTTCATGAGTGGGAATTAGAGATAGGAGAAAAAGCTAGAATCCTCCATCCCTCCATTTTCTTTCCCCTGCCCCACCAATCAGACTTTACTGACCTTTAGCTAGTAGTAATCATAAAAAGTAGTTCACTTATATAACTGTATAAAGAGAATTATTTTGTACTCCAGTGTAAAATGAAAAATGATGTTTTTGGAAATCTTAATGGAAAATTTCTCAGCATTATTTAGCACTCTGTTCTCAGAATACGTCACATGTTTTATAGCATTTGTTCTTGTTTTCTTTCAGGTTTGACATCTACAGAAAGGTGCCAAAAGACCTTACACAACCTACCTTTACAGGTGCCATTAGTAAGTACCTATCTGTATCTCTGTGTATCTCAATCTAAAGTTAGAATTCCAGCATTTAAAATGGCATGATTCCTATCCCAGAGGGCAATGAACTTTGCAATTTGTAGCACTAACAGCTTGCTGTGGCTTTGTACTGAATGGCTCTCCCAGTTAGCTTGCAGGCCAATGTGAGCAATCAGGTAGCACATGGAATTAAGATCTAAGAGACCTTGCTAAGTTATGAAAACTGGATAGCCGGTGGCAAGTCTTTTCTTGCAGGTGAGTGGCACTGGATTCTTGGCTGAAAGCAAAGAAGCTGCTCCCCGGAGATTAAACTGAAGGAAGAAGATAGCTTAATATGATCATTTTGCCACGCTTTCTTTTTTTTTTTTCTGAAAAGTGACTATCACTGGCCATCTCTTTCCCCAGTTTACTTTGTTGGCACATGGTTTTGTATTAACATCATCTTCTCACTTGTGACCTCATCTCTCTTCCTTCCTTCTGAACAAGATTGAAACATCTTGGCTGAGTAATGTAATTTCACACCATAATGACAAGTGACTGTGCTGCACAGTGTGGTAAACCCACATCAGTTTGATTCTGCCAAGTCCGTAATTAGATGCCTGCAGTTGCTCTACTGTCTTGTTGTACATCTGTTTTCTTGATCAAGTAACTGTGCCCCAGTTCACTTGCTCTTATAATTTGGGTTACTGGTCCTATACATCCTTGCTCATGCAAACAGTATCTCATCCCTTGGTGGTTATAGGTAAATAGAACTAAGTCAGTGATGCTGAATCGTACAGGGCACAATATGAAGTAACAGCAAAGAAACATTTGACCACATCTGAGATGCCTTACCACAGATTTCGTGGTGGTAAGCCATTTCACTTAAGAATATCAGTGCCTACTCCCTTTCTTCACTTTGCTCATCTAGCCATTAAATTACTGTTTTCACTATACTGTAACTGTTCATATTGGTTCTGAGCAGTAGGGACTACTTCCCTTTTCAACTGTCCATTCTGTGGTTTTGAAAGCAAACGCAAGAACAATTGTCTGAATCTTTGTGCCAGTTTCAGATTAATTGATGAGGAAATCCTCCAGATGTATTAGATCAGTAGTTCTCAAATTGTGAATCTGTGTCCCAGTGAGTTGCAATTCAATTTTTGGTGGTTCATAAAACTAACAGGGTAGATTAGGCTATGTGCATAAAGCGTTAGACAACTTGATACTTGGGAGGGAGCACTACTGCCCAATCACTGTTATAGCAACAGAGGCTTGAGTGACTGGTAAAGTGAAACTTTATATGGGTCTCGATGCTAAAGAGTTTGAGAACTACTGTACCTGTATTAGATTGTTCTGAGTTTTTTTTGGGGGGGAGGGGGAAGCAATTCCCTATATTTCTCCATGATGTTAGGGAATTCTGCAGAACCTTTTAGACTCATCTGACTGGTATTTCACAAAGAGCGCCAAGCCTTATACTGTTGAGAAAGTTTTAGAAATTGTGTGGCCGTTGTGAACTTCTGTAGGAAAGATTGGCAAGAGATGCAGTGATATTCAGCAATATCTTGGGTATGGAGGTGGTCAGGATTCTGGATGAGAGTGTAGACAAATTTTGAGTTTGATAGAAATGGGAAGGTAGTGCTAGGACTCTAAAGGATAGACTAATCATTCAAAATTCAAAAGAACTAGGGAGATTTTTTTTTTTTTTTTGCAGTCAACAAGGGCAAATGTGAATTATTGCACCTAGGAAACAAGTGCAAAGGTATAAGATTCAGGGGCAGAGATTTGACTAAGAAGCAGAGCTTGCTCAAGAGGCTTATAGGGTTTGCAGTGGCCAACAAATTGAACGTGAGTCAACAATGGCTAGTGCAGATATAGGTTGTTGGCAACAGCACAGTTTCTAAGGCTTTGAAATCACAAGTTCTACTTGGCTCAGCACAGATTAGACTGATCATGTGTAGAGTACTGTATTCAGTTCTATCAGCACCATGATTCAAGGGAGACAAAAGCATAATGATTCAGAGGAGAGCCACAATTATGATAAACCATCTAAAAGACCAGTTCTATGAGGAAAGGTCCTGCATGCTCATGGTTTTTCAAATATGGAAAAGGATTTTAGACAGAGGGAGAATGGCAATTGTTCACTTGTTCTTTTTTTTTTTTTTTGAAGAGTGAGCTAGAAGTCTTAGCTTTTAAAGTACAGGAGACTAGGTTTAGTTTAAATGTTAGGAGGGGCTTCTTAATGTTCAGTACAGTTCCACAAAGGCGCAAGCAGCTTAGGGGCGCTGAGGAATCTCTTTCCTTCCTTGTAAACTGAGAATTGGAGGATCTCAAAAAGCTGTTGGGGATAATTTTAGGTATAAGCAACCTAGGGTGGGGGGAAGGGGGTTGACTTATATGTTCCACTGAAACCTTCCCAACTCCATGATCCTTAACCATATGCTCTTAGCAGGTAATCCAGAGACTGAATTTGAGGAAAACTGAATTTGGGGAAGAATGAGACTTTGGTTGTGATCGAGAATAAAAGGTAGAGGAAGATCATAAAACACTTTTGCAGATATGAACTTTCTAAAGTATGAGTCTGTTTGAATTCACTCTTTAGACAGTGTATGCATTCACCATACTGAATGCATTAAAGTGTGAAAGAGAGACATGTGCCACCTCTGCTCTGTAGTGCATGTTGTTCATTTATAGGCCTATGTCTTCCCTTTATAATGCTTGCCAGAGCAAACGTGTCTGCTGTGTGAACATTAATGACCTGCCAGCTCCTTAAAGCTGGCTCTGTTCAATAGGTTTTCTGTCCCATGGTGATTGTGGAGTCCAAGCTACCTTTTCCTGCTTAACCCATTTTTTGCACACGAACTCAACCTTCAGCAGGCTGAGGGAACTCTCTCACCGTCTATTAGGAAGGTGATGTAAACCTTGTTGCTAGAGAGACCTTAGAGGTACATAATGTCACCGATCAAGTTTCACATAGCCTTCAAAGTGATATTGATCAGTTGGGGCCAATTTTCAGTTATAATCCTTTACATAATGCCTTTGGCATATTTTGCGCGAGGAAAACAATTGCACACCATCTCTTTTGCATCAATCAACTGCTGAGTGCCCTGCTCATATTGCATTCTACTGTATGATGCCTGCCAGTTGCTTTTCCAAGAGTACAGTGTATCATTATGCTGGACTGCCCATGTTTGGAAACGAAGGTTGCAGAGACATATACCCTGGCACGTGACCATAAGCATCCCAATGGTGTGAGCTGTCTTCACATCTTGACAGGGGTAAGCAATCTGGGCAGCTGTTCCATCAATCCCTTGGCTTAATAGTTACAGTGGGCACATAGTTCATATGGATGTGTTTATGCGTATGCATGACAACATTGTGCAAAAATACAGTACTGTAATGCTGCATAGGCATCGTGTTTTTAAATAAGCACTACAGAATTTATTATTTATTTACGTACATTTATGGACTGACTTTCAGCTATAACGGCTCCGAGATGGCTGGCAATTAAAACAATTCAGAATTAAAATACTACCCATGTGTCTTTTGCGATAAAACCTTGTTCCTCTCACCGGGTTGTGCTATTGCATTGTCTAATGTAGTGTTTCTCAAACTGTGGGCTGGGGCCCACTAGGTGGGTCGCGAGCCAATTTCAGCTGGGTCCCCATTCATTTCAATATTATATTTTTAATATATTAGACTTGATGCTATCATGGTATGTGACTGCATTTGGAGAAATGTTACAGACCTGTACTTTTAACAAGCTACTATGTATATTCTTTTAACAATGATAGTAAATGGGACTTACTCCTGGGTACCTGTGGGCAGGGTTGCAGCCTAGGATTGTTAAAAATGTTCCTGCTTAATGATGTCACTTCTGGTCATGACGTCACTTCCAGTGGGTCCTGACAGATTCTCTTTCTAAAAAGTGGGTCCCGGTGCTAAATGTGTGAGAACCACTGGTCTAATGTGTTACATGCATCTGGAACAGGATTGAAGGAGTCCTTTAGGCAGCTGAGCCCTTCTATGTTGCAGCAGAGCTACCTGTGCTTAATTTTTCTTTTTCTGTCCTGACTGTGCTGAGTCAGACTCTAATTCCTAAGTTTCACAAATTTTAGGAACGGATTTCTGGATGTCACAGGAGACTTTGATCGAAGAAGGGGATATGGAGGTGCTGGTTTGCAAAGGAAACTTGCTACATGACTTTTTCAATCTCAGATCATCATATTATGCACAAAGTAGCATGCATGTATCTTAATCAAATTTATACTTTACATTGATTTCTGCCTCCCCTTGTACCCTGCCTTTTGTGAAAGGGAGAGTTGGTTGTGCAAAAGTTATCATACTTTCTACCCTCTTATCTCTTCCTTTCCATTCATTAAAAGGTCCTTGCAGGTATAGGCCTGGATACTTAAAAAGTAAGTAATTTCAGCAATGCTACTTAATGTGGAAGCAGTGCACTTTGTCACCTTGCTGGGCATTTTTTTTGTTTTTGTCCTTCCCTTGAGTTCCAACAGCCCAGAGGAGTTACTTCCTGTTCACTGTCCTGAAGTCAGGCTTTGGTCAATATTTGCGTTCCTGCCGGCTAAGCATTTTTTTCAAAGTCAGTTAGAGAAATGGCTCTGCACCCCTTCAGTACTTCTTCCAGGGACTATAGGCACTTGAGGGCAAATTATTTTGCTCCACTAGCCACCTTGCCCCATTACAGAAACATTTGTGACACATGTGAGAGAAGGACTGGCTTTCAGCTCATAATGAAAAGTTGCTAAGCAAGTTCTGTGTCCTTTGGAGCCCTCTGCCAGTGATGACATATATGGTAATATCCGTCAGATGTGCCATATTGATAAAGAGTTGCATGAACATAATTCTGACAGACTGGTCTATGTAATCCTTGTGGGGGAACTGCAGCATGCTTGCTCCTACAGCTGAATTGCGCTTTGCAATAGAGTGATTATCTCCATAATTTGCATCCTGTTTAACTCTTACTCCAGAGCAAAATGCCAATGTGTGTGGCTGAAGGAACTGCGTGTTCATTTACACAGAAGCAGATAATACTGTATATGTACTTGCAAGATAACCAGTCAAAGGGGTTGTGCGGTCATTCTTTCCTTATGTATGTGTGTTAAGGGCCTGTAGTAGCATGATTTGTTCTATTCTCAAAACTGAACCACAAGGAAGAAACATTTGTGTATACATGGAACATTTTTGGAGGATTTGTCTTAGAAAACTCATGTATGCTGTGTTGATGTGCTCTTTGTTCTAAGGCGAAGAAAGCTGTAATCTTGCATCAGATAACCAAAATCATTTTTCTAACAATTATTCCATTTTAAATTTCCCCCCCTTTGCCTGGCTTTTTACCTTGTGACACTTTAATAGTGCTGATTTATTAGAGAGCACCAGGTTCAGTGCTTCCATCTTTAAAGTTTGATCTAATTGTCTGAGTGATTTCATTGTTTAGATTGGTATAATTTAACTCTAGTCAAATTATAGAGTTAGATATAAAGTTGTAAATAATTTAACTTTAATTTTGATTACTCAAGATGTGGTGATATTTAAGTCAAAAGTGACTGGGCAGCTATATGTATCTTATTCACATTGCTTTGTTTTTATAAAGGGAGGGGTGTGTGTGTGTGTGTGTGTGTGTGTGTGTGTGTGTGTGTGTCCTATACATGAAAAGGAGCATGTGCAAGAGAAGAACAAAAACCTATCATATGCTCCACTGCTTTAAGCAATTCTCTCCTGGCCCAGGTCTGACACTGGGAGTTAGATAGTCTGGGAGAAAGTTGATGAACATAATGGGGCAAGGTAGGGGAAGGGAGAATGAGGCTTCATTTCCTTCCCACATCTGCTCATTTTCATTAGCTTATTTTTGCACACACATTCACGTATAAATTGTGAATGAGACAGACATATGAACAGCTACTTCATCACATCTGGTCCCTAGAGAAGATAGACCAATAGGAGATATTTGTTTTAGTATGTGAGGAGAAAGTGGAGGTTAGATTTCCAGATGTTCTTTTCCTCAGAAACATGTCACCTGATCTGCATAGGCAACAGGAGAAGGTGGTAGGATGGACTGTGCCACTTCAGATTTGCAGATATTTGTCATTTTTTAAAAAACACTTGCCCAATACAACAAACTCCTGTAAGTTTGTAAAACAAAATTCAGGTTCTGTTCCAGCTTGCTCCCTGTTGTACTTGTTTCCACTTGCAGGGAATCTTTTCTTTTTTCTTCTTGGTCTCTGTACAGTCATACATAGTCAAATTCTGTGAATGTGCAGAGCTGAACCTGGAAGCTTCTAGGGTTTCATTGGTGTTTCTGTCCCTGCTTTTGAGTGAGGGAAGCCCCATGAACCCTTTGTGCCTCATGGCCAGGGCGAATGCCCAGTCCTCAATTCCATTCTGACTGAGGAGAAATAAGTAGTTTTTTTTCTTTTGTTCCTTGTAACATTTTAAGAGATTTTAACCTCAGTTGTCATTGTTATTCTTAGTAGTTGTTAGCTGTTACTATCTCCCCCCCCCCAGCATAACTCTTGTTTCCTTTGTTTGGGAAACAGCCATCCACTGTACAATACTGGCATTCACTGTACAAAGATTTCCAGGCAGAAAAGGAAGAACAGGAAGCTTTGCTTCAAGTTCGGTCTCTGAAAGCCAACCTTTACTCCCACTCCGAGTCATCCCTTAGGCAGGGCAACTGGGGCACTTACCTTCTTGACCTATATATGGATAATGGGAGGGCTCACACTGGCTGAATTGTCTCGGGCCCACACTTTGCCTGCACCCTTCTGGAGACAGCTCTGCTCCCACTACAGTGGCTCCTGTGAATCTGCTTTTGTTTCCACCATTGACAGTAGGTTCTTAGAAGCAAGAGAGTCAGATGGCGCACAAACTCTCCTCAAAGACTCACTGGGATCAAGACAGTGTCCATAAGGAGTGTGGCATATGCCATAAGTCTTGCTTGGGGAGACTTGTCCATATTCTGGTTCCCATAAAAACAAGGTGAAGTCAATGCTGCAGAAAAGCTTTCTTGGGCCCCAACATTAATGCTTTCCACCTCAGTGTCTCACATGTTAACACCAACCAAAGACTCTTGTTTAATAGGTTGTCGCTGTCAGTGATCCAGTGTTGAAACAATCTCATTCTCCACTGAAATAAATTCTGTATACACCATATTGGTGGGCTCCTTCCCTGGACTGGACATTGTCATAATCTATGCTAACTTTGGGGGGGAAAATTGTCAAAACATTGTTATCTTTGTCCTGTTATAGAGGCCCCAGCTGGTGTTGATGTGGCCAATTTTGAAACCCAGGTTGCCACCAGGCCTGTAAATCTCCACACTGATGACTTTACCAATAGCTCAAGTGCTTTCACATTATTACTCTGATTGGGATTAGTTTTGAGATATTTGGAGTTAACTGGACTCCTCTTATCTATATCATCAATGTGGACCAAGCCGGCTTGATATGGAGACAGTGATTATCGCTGCTGTGACCCCAGTCATTGGTCCCTGCTGCCAGTGCATGACCTAAGAAAACTACCATTGGCTATGACATCTGTACAACCTGTGGTGATGGAAACAATAATTCTGTTTCACATGGTTCCCACTCCACACCAACTCAAGCTCTGGTGTTGAGCATATTTTTGGTTGCTGTTCTGCTACCTTCCACCAACTTCAACTACACTAGACTCTTTGGTTCCAATAGTACTTAAATGTTACCAAGTCTCCCATCTATGCTGGCTGCTCCTCTTACTCTTCCTTCTTCTGAATTGACCGTGGAACCAGAATCTGAAACATCCCAACCCCATCATGTTTTTGGAATTTTCAGTGGACCAGCAGGTGGAAAGTGGGGAAGTCAGTTTCTCCAATGAATGACCTGAAATTGTATAAGGAGAAGATCATTAGGATGGCCTTCGCACCAAGCATGGAAGTATCAGTGTCTGGTGGAGCATACCGATGAACTTTGTGCAAATGGGTGCTTATATGTGAGTAATTTTACCAGTGCTTCTTGTCCTCCTTAAGGTGGCGAAAGAAGCTTGGGAGAAGCCATCCTCAGTACCACCCACTTCACAGAGGTTTGAAATAATGTACAAATTTCAAGAGGAATCTTTTCAATTATTTGAAGTCAAATCCCCCTTAGTCTCAACCAACAGGACAAACACTCATTTGGCTCTCGTGGACTCTGAGAGTTAAAAGTTAGGTGCTATGATAATAAAGTTCTATTCTACTGCTGTCATAAATATTGAAATCACCAACTTCATCTCTTGTGTGAGCTATCATTAGACACTTTGACAGTTTAACAATTGAACAGTTTGTTCCAAGCGGAGATGCTCTTCCCAAAATCGAAAATGTATGAAAACGACAATGTTGTTGAAGCTAAGCAGTCCTGAGCCTGGATGGGAGACTGGTGTGCTTCCTTGAATTTCATGAACTAAAGGCAGGATATTGGTGTAATAAATAAAATACTCATGATTATTATTCATTTAAGTGCTCAGGGGTATAAGTATGCAGTCAGAATTTCTGATATGTCTGTGATGACTGTTTTTGGCACCACTTTTTCTGGTCATTCACTGAAATCCATTTAAAAAGATACTCATGTAGAAGTAGGTTTCTGCATCTATATCACTTGGTGGGTCAGGCAACATGGTCATAAATTAGTTCTGCATTCAAATGCTCATCGGAATGTGCATTCAAGTGTGGGCGCTGTCTGTTGATATATCTTTGCTTTTGGCTGAATGTGTATTTTAGTACATTAAATACACATTCTCATTTGTGTTCTGTCATTTTGACTTGCCAAGGTCTTGTGCTGCTATGATCTCTCTCTCTCTCTCTCTCTCTCTCTCTCTCTCTCTCTGACCGCAGAACTAGGGTTTCAGGTAGATCAGAGTAGTTATAAGCCAGGTGATAGTGGAAAAGGAAAAACATTACCATAATCAGTATGGTTACTCTTGCTGTGTTCTCCCTCAGATTCCCAGGGAAAGATGAGCACCACAAGCATGAGTCCCACTAGGAGACTGAATCAAATGGCAGCAGAAGAGGGCAAAACAGAGAGCTGAAAAAACTGCCCTTCCAATTGGCTCCTGTCCCCAGCTATTCCTGGTCTTATTTTTGAGTATCCAGATCACAGTATGCTTCAGAGATTTTCAGTTACCAATCCTTCCATATGAAAAACAAGCAGGAGGTCCTCTTAATCCTCTGCATCTTTCAGGAAGATGGTACCTCCTCCTGACTGATGTAACTAGGAAAAAACCCTTTTGTACATTTGGATAAGTACCTGTATGCCCAATGCTTCTATGACTTTTTGCAGACTTTTTATTACAACATTAACAATGCTATGTTCCAGGGTCCCAGTTATGGTGGTATGTTGGAATGCACCGTCACTGTGACAGTCATTTGGACTGAGGAGCAAACAGATAGGGTCACTCACCCTTCAGGCCCCCCCAGCACTGTTACTTTGCGGTTTGTGGCAATGCTTGCCTTCTTGTTCCATGGTGATTCAGCATGGAATCAAAGGGTAGAGAATGTTTGCTTTAATTCGTCAGTAAATGCCAATCTGCCCCTTACTTACTGCAACTCTTTTACAGTTCATGACACACCCTCAGTGTTTTCATTTCACTCTGCTTCCTTGACCCCACAGCAAGCCACTACTTTGGTGACAAATCACTGCTTTGGTGACAAGCCTGCCAAAGGCAGTCAGAACCAAAGGATTACAGTTTCCTTCTCAGTAAAACTTGGATTAAATCAAGTTTGGAGACAGGATTTCACAAGAGAGTTTTAAATGATAACTGGCCTGTGATGAGCTGCTGTATAGGAAACAGGCCTGGAGAGCTGTCATGGATGCTTCTAGTAAATTTGAGATTGGTTAGTTGCTGAGGCAGATTTGTTTAATGAATGTATACCCCACCTTTCTCCTGTTAATTGAACTCCAGCCAGCTTACAAGGTTAAAAACATACAGTGGTCATAAAACATTAAAAACAAGACAAAACACCCAGTGGATTGCATATGACTAAGCAAATTAAAATTACATTCAGTTAAAATTAAAAGTTAAAAAGCCAGTCCATCATTTCAGCCATCAAAAACGCTCTTAAACAAAAAGGTCTTAAGTACTGCTGAAAGGTTTTCAAAGAGAACAGTTCTTCAAGGGGAGAAAATTCCACAGTTGGGGAGCTACCACCAAGAAGGTCCTATTCCTCACTACAATCCCCCTCATCTCCATCAATGGCAGCATGGTTAAAAGGGCCACATCATGCACCAAGTTCATGCACCAAGCAAAAAAAAGGGGGGGGATTTAATCTGAATAAGAATGCTTTCATAGTGGCCTCTTTCTTAGTTGCTGATATAAAGCAACCAAGAAAAAGGCTACCATAGCAGCACTTTTTTTTTGGAGGGGGGGGCTAATAAAAGCCAATTTCTTGCAGCCTGTTGCATCCCCATGTTTTCCTGGTTGTGCTGGTTGACCATGATTAAAAAAAGAAATATGTGACAGTTCAGCACAGGCCTCTTGCGGTGTGAGCTGGCTAGTGCAGAGAAGTTATCTCTGGTTGACGTGTGATGGTGTGTTACCTGTCTTTCTTCATTATCTTCACTATCCCCTCCCTCTGTCAAAACTGTCAAGATGAGTGTCAAGATGACTTGCCTGCTCCACTGCTGCCTTTGTATTTTTAAAAGCTAGAGAGTGTACTTTGTTCTCTGCTGATGATATGTGCACAAGCTCTTGTGGGGAAAAAAGACACCCTCTCTTGGAGTGGTAGCGACAATGAAGAATGGAGGTGGAGGGCTGCTTGATCTTTCCTCCCCCAGCCTAAGATAGGTCTCTGCTGGCTATGTTCTTGTTCTTTATATGCCTTTTTCCACTGCTATTGTAGCCTTAGGGCCCAATCCTATCCAACTTTCCAGCATCGGTATAGCCACAATGCAGCCCTGAGGTAAGGGAACAAATGTACCCATACCTTGAGGAGGCCTCTGTGACTACCTCTTCAACACAGGAAGCAGTGCGTACCCCATTGGCACAGTGGCATTGGCGCTGGAAAATTGGATAGGATTGGGCCCTTAGTGAGTGGCCAGCAGCCAAATGGACTTCTGCTACTCAAGGAGGCAGAAGATGTCGTAGGGGGAGCTCCTTTCTTGTTTACTCCTTGACTAAGTAGCCTTATGGGGATAAAACTACTCACCTTATGGGTTGGTTATAAGGATTACAAGATAATGCATCTGAAATCCTTTAAGCTCTCTCAAGCATTATGCAAATGCTAAGTATTGGTATTGCAGTCCCTTTGTTTGACCATTTTGCCTCTTTCCTCTCTGACACTAGTGAAAAGGAGGCCTCTGCTTCTCCCCTCCATTTAGTTCTTTCTTTGAGGTTTCTTGCCTGTCCTTCCCTGAAGGTGAGAGCGGCTTCTAGATAGTGGCAGAAAAAAAAGTTTTTGTTTGGTGTTTTTTGGGGGCATTAATGTTTGGAAACTAGATCATACACAGTTGTCACAAAATTAGTGTCATTAGCATAGTGAACAAGAAAATGAGGCTTTTGTTATTGTCTGGAAATACCTGAAATGAATAAAATTATATGTGAAATTGTGAAATTATATGTGAATTGTGAAATTGGAATAGTCAGTGAGCATGAAGGATGAACAAGACCTAGCTTCAAATCAATCCCACTTTGCTTGTCATTAATTATAAATGGGTTGTTCTGGGCAAATCACCATCTTTCTGCCTAACCTATCCTATGAAATTGTAAGGTATGATACCATCTATGCTATCCCAAGGACTATGGTGGACCACCGAGAATGGTGGAAAATGATTCTTGATTGAAGAATGAACATAGCACATGGCTGGATGTATTTAAAAAGGTTATGGACAGTTTATGGAGGAAATGTCCATCGAAATTTAGGAGAGAAGTGTTTCAGAGTAGGATCTCCAGCAACTTTACTCAGAACACCTAGAAGCAGTTGTGGTAGATGGATAGTTGTGGAGCGGGGCGGCGTAAGGGGATTAAATACAGTCAAACCTTTGCCAAACATTTTGAAACTAACTTCTATCCACCTGTGTCTTTTCTAGTCTCTGTCTGCTGCTGTTTCTTCATACTGTTTCTCTTCCTGTCTGAACTTACTGGATTCATAGCCACGGAAATGTAAGTAAAAATCAATGTCAGTAATTTTCCTTATTTCAAAATGATTTATTTATTCAGTTTCTTTTTAGCTTGGACATCTCTAATTCCAGTTCGTGAATTCCTTTTGGTGGTCAGTTTTTGTGTGGAAGAAAGGAATGCTTTGGTGTGTTATATCTATGGGGAAGCTGAACTTGAGCACATGCTTTTGTATGGCAGATTGGGAGCGTTTTACCCACCTCCAGTGAGTAATGGGAACAAGGAAGCAGATAAAAAACTGACCACATACAGATCCAACCCAGTTACAGTTTATATGTTACAGCCTCTAGCCTGAGTACGAAGAACAACCAATGTTATATATTTTTTCTTACCCCAGACTTGCCTATTGTGTGGCATCCAAGTACAATGCAGGGGACGCATTCAGATTCTGTATAATTTCTCTCATATAAAACTATATGTTGCATTTCCCACAGCTTAGAAGCTAAGTAAATGAAGTGCTTCAATTCAGTTCCTCATTCCCCATAAACAAGTGAGGGACCCTATTTCCTCATCTGCAATGTGTGGGTAATCTATGCATCTGTAAAGAGTTTGAAATGCAGTTTTTAGTGAGAAAGGGGCTTGGTGAATGCAGGTATTTCTGCAAGTGAGGAGTATGAAATTCGTACAGTATTGAACTTGGGTTCCCCTATGTATAATTTACATAAGGTGTGGTTGTTGGATAGTAAATTTGTCAAGAAGGTTGTCTTGGTCCATCTTTGAAGAAGAAGAAGAAGAAAGGCTGTAATTATGAAGGTTTTTATTCAGCTTAATGTTAATGATATCCTACAAATCTTGAGCTCTTGTTCTTCGTCGGAACTACACTCTAAACCTAGATTTTAAAAAAACTAGTGGTTTCCAAACTGTGAGCCATGTTCCCCAGGAAGCTGCAGAAATCAGCCAGGGGAGCTGCAGAATCCTCATGAAAAGCCCACCACCCCACACTATACAATCTATAGGATTGTAGCACTCATGGGGAGCCGCAGCCAATGGCTCAGTAAGTCACGGGAGCCGCCAGTCAAAACAGTTTGGGAACCACTGCTATTATTGATCAAAATATTTCAGTGCTTCTTCATCCATGGCTCTGGATATAGTGAAGAGCGAGATCTTGAAATGCATAAGATTCTGCACCAGTTGCAGTTTCTGAAGCTCATTAGGAACATCTCCACAAAGAGCACACATCATTTGTACAATGTCGAAGTTATGGAGACATGAAGGGCTGTTACTAAGTGTGATGGCCAAACTAGACAACTGATTAATTGCTTCATTGAGTCCTGACTCCGGTGTGTTTTTTTTTTTTTTTAATGCTATAGCAATCATTGGGGGACTTGATCAGGACTCCCACAGATGGGACTTTCATCTTTTACTTGTGTTTCTAGTTAAGATCATGGCTGCTATTTCACCTGGGAGGGAAACTTCCACTGGTGACAGCGGGAGCTTCTTTCTCTGGGTAAGTAGCATGGGTGAGAATATAACACTGAGACAGATTGTAATGGCTTCTCAGTGCTAGAGCTACTGTTCTGAGGATTCAAGACTTCCCCCAATTATAGTACTTAAAAATTGAGATTTAAATGTTTTTACTTTCTTGTTACAATATCCAGCTGTGCTTCTTCACTTGAGATGGGGTTAAAGTTGCCTACAAATGAAGTTGCATAGTGTAGTATTGCAGAGTGTAGTATAATAGATACTGTCACATCCAGAGCCAGTTCCAGGTTTGCACAGGCCCTGGACAAAGTGCCCTTAGGGAGCCCCCTCCTATGTTGGTGAAATATACTTCCCAGGCAACAAGAAGGAGGTAGCCAGCAATAGCGGTAGGGAAGGGAAATGGGCAGCAAAAGTGGAAGCCTCAGAAGATCGGCGCTGTCACATGCAAGAGCTCTAGCCTCCTGTCACTTTTGCTGCTACCACTTTGATCACTTGCTGGAGCAGAAGGAGAGTAAAGGGCTGCGGTGAAACCAGATGGGACAGTGTGTACCAGCTTACGTTCATGACCACTCTCCTCCTCTTCCTCCCCCACCAGAATCCTCCCTCCAACCCAATTGACACATTACATGGTGTGAGGTCATAAGCTGAGGTGGTAGAATTCTGGACTCTCTCACTTCAGGATGCTGGTGGGAGGTCATATTTTTGAATCCTTCCCCCTTGCAAAAAACACTCTGTGTAAAGTAAACGTACAAATCAGAGAGAGGTATGCACAAAACATTTCCTTCAGTGTGTTACACCTTAAGCTGTGATTTTTGTGTGTCTCAGGAAGCATTCTAGCATGTGGTCCCCACTTGTAGTTTGAAGTGGAATAGTCCAATGTTGACATCCATGGGAGGAGTGGTGGAAAAATTGGAGCTCTCTCTTGCATGCGCCACATAAATTTTCCTAATGCTTGCCCCCCCTGCAGTGTCATCCTAATTGGCCTTGGGCAATGGCATGGGAGAAAGAGAGGTCCAGCCTTCTGATGCTTAGAACTGGGAAAAATTGGGATTGGCAAAAGCACTGTACTCTTGGCGTTTGCCCAAGTGTGCCACATACTGACATCAGGCCTGACTATGGGTATCTGAAGTTAGGCTAGGGCTTTCTCAGTGGTGGCATCTGTCCTGTCCAGGGAGGATGTTCTCAGGAAGAATCATCAGACTGGCTTGTGGCTGGCTTTTCAACAATTGATTAAACTTTTCCTGTTTGTAGATACACTTGGGTGATCTGTGGCTTATAGCAGTTTTCGTTTTGTACTTGTTCTTGACTACTGTCAATCATCCCACCATGACTTTAGAATGGATTCAAAAACATATTCAAGATGTGGGAATATTATGATATTTAGCAATTTTTTTGTGACCCACTCTGTGTCTTAGTACAGAGGTGGAGCAGAAATGAATTATAGACAAGACTGTGTGCTGTTATTTAGGACAGACAGACGGACAGAGAAATAATTAAAAACAACAACAAATCCAAATCCCCAGGCATTATTTCGTATTACTCCTAGAAATCCACTTCCTATTAAACAGAAATTGGCTTCAATTAATGACACTTACCCAGGAAGCATTGTTCATGTTAATGAGAGTTACTCACTGGCATCCGGTTTATATCATGATGAACTCAGTGTGTTGCCCATGACATAGTTTGCTGGGAATTAGGCCTGAATGAACTTCTTTAGATGAGAGTACTAAACCAATAAGCTGCAATGTCATGTCATTGACAGTGCAGTCCTTTGCTTGTCTACTCAGCAGTAAGCTCCAGTGAGACTTACTCCGCTATGTTTACAGGATTTCAGCCTAAGAGATCCAGCTCATCTAGGATCTGAACTAAATGCTAAACTAAATGAACTAGTTGGTATCCTAACTAGAGGAAGAAAGAAGCCTCTGCTGCCTGTGTCACATGGCTCTCAAATAAGTACAGACATGCTTCCATACTTGCGGTGTTCCGTTCCAGAACCCCCTGCGGATAGCTGAAACGGCGGATACAGGCAAACACCTGTCCCCACAGTCCAGGGGCCTTCTGGTCTTCTCTGTGAAACCGGAAGTCATGTTATTTTAGCCATATAAGGCATTGAATACATCACTTCCGGTCTCTCCGTGAAACTAGAAGTCATGTTATTTGAGCTGCTGAATTCAGACTGATCCATGAGAGGCCGGAGACAGAAGTCCTCTGCTGGGCTCAGACTTCTCTCCGGAGGCAAGGGGAGCTCTGCCCCCTCACCTTTGCAGGGGGTGCCTGGGACCCCATCCATGGTTAAGTGAATCAGCGAATAAGGAATCCATGGATAGGGGGGCCCCCTGGTACTGTGTTTTCACATTTCTGTGAGTTTGTATGCTCCAGAGATTCATACTCCTTTGGCTTTTACTCACTTTTTTCCAGATCATCATGATGTCTGATGACCTGATTTTTAAAACCTTCAGTATTCCTCTTACTAGGAGGTTCTAGGAATATTCAGTAAATTCTAGCTCTCCTTTGTGGTTTCTGCACATGCTTAGAGCTGACCCCAGAAGCATCTACTGCTTTGGCAAGAGTTCTGTAGCTGACCTTGTGTAGAGAAGTACCATGCATGGTTGTGTGCCTCAAGCATGGATAGAACATCCAGTCCTTCCGTTTCTTTTGACCGCTGCTAAAGCAGCATCAGGAGGAAGGCCTTTTTTGTCTCTTCATCTCTCTCTCAAAAAACTAAGGGTTCAATCCTATCCAACTTTTCTAGCACCAATGCAGCCTCAAGGTAAGGGAACAAACTTATTTTTACCTTGAGGAGGTCTCCTTGTCTGCCACCCCACTGCAGGGTGCTGCACATGCCCTGTTGTTACAGCTGAATCAACACTGGAAAGTTGGATAGGATTGGGTAGTAAGACTTTTACCCCGTTTACACCTTTAGAATCTGACCGCCTGTGTAATCAATTTTTAAAAAGCAAGAAAAGAGTGCTCTGCATCCTTGAAGGATACTCAAGCTCTTAATGCTAAGATTATCTAAATAAGTGGTTGACCAAATAAGAGAGTTAATGTTAAATGTTTCAGCTTCCACCTTCATCAGTGACACACATTATTTAAATACAAGCCAAGGTACTGTTAATAGTTATGAGAATGTTAAAGGTGTAGAATTCTCAACAGGCGAGTTTCCAACAATACACAGACCATTGCCTTCAAATAGGTCTCAAATAAAGTGGGTTCTCTGATTTTCTGCTCCCTCTCCCATTTTTTTCCCTTCCTTTTTTTCTGTTCACAGGTATGCTTCACTGTTGCCTCCTTCTAGCCTGCCTGAGTATTTAAAGCAGGATGGTCAAGGAGAAGGGAGTGCCGTGCAGTGCTCCCAGAATGCTTGCCTTATTTTTGGCTCCACTGGTGGGTGGACCATGTTGGGAGCAAAAGAGAACTTCACTGTCCAACCTATGCCTTTGACTCTCAGTACTAGGGTTTGATGGTTTCTCAATGGGAAATATCTCTAAGAGAGACCATGGTAATCAGAATAAAAATGTTTAGTAACAGCTCTTTAAGCTTCTTTGTTGCTGCTGCCAACTCTGTCTATGTTTATGGACAGGAAGATCTTTTAAATAAATAAATTTACCAGAGACCCCACAAAGGCAAAAGTATTTCCAACCACTGTTTGCTCAGTGTGTATTTTTCAAGCTACTCCCTGACTGAGAAAGAGCTACTAGCTTAATTGAGAGCAAACTCCACCAGAGTGGCTTGATCTACTGCCACAAATCTGAGAGGTATTTCAATCCCAGAGGTTTTCAGAGTAGCAGTGTGTTCTGCACTATGCCCTGGATACAAAATAAAGATCTGGTTCCTTGTTTTAGCTTACTGTTGTGCAGAACGTCCTCTCATGACCAGCTGGAACCCACTCCTAAGTAAAGGGGAAAAACAAACTTGTTTCCACTGCTTGTGACTGCACAGAGACCATGAAGGAGAAGGACAGTTTGTTTACCTGTAAATGTAGTAGTGAATAAGAACTGGAGCAGACCTACAGAGGGGACTGTCAAGTCTTTGAATGGTTGTCTGCAAACACATGACCCACCTGACAGTCCCCTCTGTAAGGTCTGCTCCAGTTGTCGGCGCACATCTTAAATAGGGTATTTGAAGCAGACCATTGAAGATGGTTGTCTTCAAAGAAACTGAAGGATTGGGCCATCTCCCAGGACTTGAGGCACATAACTGTGCATAGGGTATCCCAACTTCAGCACAGTAGCTCAACAAAGCTCTGGAAACTTCTGAAGTTGGGTTCTGCCACCTGCCCAAAATTCCTCTGTGTGTCTCTGCACAGATAACTACTTGAAGAAGCAAACTGTCTTTACTGAAAAGGACCGGATAGGATTTATTCTGAATTCTGCTTCACATTTTTACAAAATGTGTCAAAAAAATAAACATATGAAATATGATAATGTTTTTACAACTTCAAGAAATACTGTTCTTCAACATAAGTTCTGGGAAATTTTTTATTTAAATTTATTTATATTTTTAATTTTATCAGCTAAATTTTTAAAATCCAGACCTCATTCTTAATGCATTTTTGTTAGTTGTGTCCATATTTTTACTTTGTGCATGAGTAGAAAAAAATAAAATGTAAAGGTCTCATTCACTTTCATGTTTTTCCTTGATATGTGTAGTATAAAAAAGTCATCCCATTTGTGCGATATGTGTAGTATAAAAAAGTCATCCCATCAGTCTTGGGAGGAGAAGGTACCCATTTGTACAAAGAGCATAATAAGCCAATGTCACAGGAGTGCTGCAAGGCTTAGTTTAGACACTTAAAAATAATATGTGAGGAGTAAATTCCCAAATAGTCTTCTATTTAGGCACTGGCCAGACCTAAACGTTCTTAGCTTCTGCCAGGTGTCCTTATCAGGATCTGAGTGGTTTTGCTCAGAGAATTGTTAGCTACAGCTTATGAGAGTAGAAAATGGGTAGTATTTCCTGTTAAATGGGTTTGGGGTATTGGTATATGTTTGTTTTTTCTCCCCATTCCAAAATTGAGATGAACTATCCAGGTGTTTGTTTGTTTGGCGGGAGGGAGTAAATTTAGTATCAAAAAGAAAACTTTCAGGTTTCAAAGCATATTGATGAGTATGTTCAAAAGCAAACTGTTCATCCATCAGAGAACTTATTTTCTGTTTTTAAATTTAAAAGAGTACATGAAGGGGGTGGAGAGAGTTGACTCCAAGACTGTCAGATGGATAAAGGAAATGAGGTCAGTGTTCCATATTTGGATTTCTGTGAAGCTGACAGAAACAAACAGGTACCCTGTCCCACTAAGTGAATGACTCAAATGGTTAGGAAAATACAGCTGGAAGTGTAAATGCCTTTGGTATTTCCTGGGCAGGATTGGTGGCAGAAGACACTCATTGTAATTTTTAACGGCCTTCCTACCTCATCTTGCTGATGCATCATAAATAACCTCCTTCATAGTTAACCCAGATTTGTAGCCTAACAGGTGGCGGTTATTATTGTAATAGTCTAACTGATGTGATAATAATCATGTACCTGCTGACCTGATTAATACTCTGTATAAATGACAAGAGTCTTTCAGTATATTCCACAATTAAAGAAGAATGAAATAATTAGCCTTGGTGGTGCCACAGCCATTGTATATCTACATAGTGAGAATGTGGCTACGTTTACAGAGTTTGCATGAATGGGGCAAATAGCAAAGCAGAGCCTCAATTATTTTCTGTGTCATGGTGAAAATCTTTTATTTTTTTCCCTATTTCCCCACCTATTTTGGCCACTCCTGGAACCTCAGAGACTTCAGTGGTGCTTCAGTATCCTGAAGAGGCTGCTGAGTCATCCAGATGCAGTTGCCATTAGCTTTTGTGGTTGGTTTGAGCATCTCCTTCTTTTCCCACTGAGCAGTAAAGAAAGGATTTGACTCTTGGCCAGCTAATTGGATGGTAAAGCCCTCTTGACCCCTCTCCCCATACCCAAACTTCAGGTGAAACCTGATTAATACCCCCCCCCCCACACACACACACAACCCATGCCTTGGCTCAGGGCCCATTTGGAAGCATCTGATGCGGGGGTTGATACACTCACCTTGCTGCAAAGTATGGGTGCCAGTTCCCTGAAGCAACATGAGAAAGCAGGGTAGGGATCACACCCAATTAGTTGAATGAGGGTTTTTGTATTATTTTTAGCTTGCCTTTTAGCATCCTTGACTTTTAGTGCCCACCCCCCTTTTCTTCTTTTCCTAGTTGAACAGTGCCTTGTTTTCATCCTTTGCATAGTTTCCTCTGTTATTTTGATTTTACAGTCTTTTAATAACCCCCCCCCCCATTACTTTTACCCTTTACCTATTTGCTCTCCATTCACTTATGAGGGAGTGGGTTGCCCTGTCGTGGTTTCCATGGCCTTGCTCACAGCTTGGAGAAAAGCCACAGAGGTGGCAAGATCTCACATAAGCGAGATGGGACCTGCAATAGATGCTGAGTGTCCAGCAGCTGCGGGAAATTGGGAATGGGGACAGTGGGAAGGTAGGAAGATACAAAAAGATCTGGGATAATATAAAATGGAGTGGCGATGGGGGGAGACAGAAGGAGGGAAGAAGGGAAGGGACTCAGGGAGGAAAAGGAAAAGGAAAATGGAGGAAAGGGGAGGTTGTGCAAAGGAGACAAGTGAGCGAGCAAGCAAGAGAGAGAGAGAGCACAAAAAGGGGTCCCAGGAAGAGAGAGGCTTTTAGTACAGAGTTAAAAGGTACTCACTGTGAGAGATGTGGTAAACCACAATCATGCACTTCAAAATGATAACTTGGACGTAGGGAGCATTCAATGATTGTCTTGCCAGTTCATCATTCAGATGGTGAAAGCAGAGAAGGATATAACACACATTGTCTTTGTATATCAAAGTTTTTGTGTTTACTATATACTTTATAAGAAATAGTATGTATGGTATGGTTTGCATTAGTCTACCGTGGAGGATGCATGAAGATATACAACTTCATTTTTGTGTGAAATGAATCGATGGGACAGAACTGCTAACTCATGCAATAAGATGGATGGTGTGTCAAGATAAATGTTCATCTTATTGCTTATAATTTCACCCTTGTTCTTTTCTGTCTGTGTACTGATCTTTGCACTTCACAAATATATTTACTGCTTTCTAGAATTGTGTGCTTGGGGAATTGTTTTGTTCAGTAAAAACAGGTGCAAAGCCCTTCCACTTTGCAGGAGGTGCTTTGTGCCTGCTTTTACTTAACATTGCAAGCCTTAGAGGAGCCCTGCGGAGGTCTGCGCAGGGCTTCCTGCTCTTCTTGCAGCCACCAGCAGCCCTACCTAGTTACAAGTAAGTGGAAAGCACCCCCTAGTCCCCCACTTAGTTACGTGATCCTAGGGATCGAATCACTGCCCCAACACCTCCCTGGAAAGACTTTCTAAGGAAGTAAAGCCTCCTCAGAGTTTGAGAAACAGAATTAGAAAGCTACTGCTATAGAGCAGGTGTTAAATGCTCCAGGAGAAGGACTGTGATCTAATGACTTCAATGGAACGATGCATTTGTCTCCTGGATTGCCTTCCTAATTTTATGACTGGTAGACCTTGGCCAAAAAAAAACCTATCCTCTTGGCATAAACCTAAAGACCTTGGCAGCTCATGGATCGTTTTAGCAAGGCCTGCCAAGATTTTGGACTGACGATCAGCCTGAAGAAAACACAGGTCATGGTTCAGGATGTGGACTCACCTCCCTGCATTACAATCTCTGCACATGAACTGGAGGTTGTCCATGACTTTGTGTACCTTGGCTCAACGATCTCCGACATTCTTTCTCTCGATACCGAGCTAAACAAATGCATTGGTAAAGCAGCTACCACGTTTTCCAGACTCTCAAAGAGAGTCTGGTCCAACAAGAAGCTGATGGAACATACCAAGATCCAGGTCTACAGAGCTTGCGTCCTGAGTACACTTCTGTACTGCAGCAAGTCATGGACTCTTCGCTCACAACAGGAGAGGAAACTGAGCGCTTTCCACATGTGCTGCCTCTGACGCATTCTCGGCATCACCTGGCAGGACAAAGTTCCAAACAACACAGTCCTGGAACGTGCTGGAATCCCTAGCATGTATGCACTACTGAAACAGAGACGCCTGCGTTGGCACGGTCATGTTGTGAGAATGGATGATGGCCGGATCCCAAAGGATCTCCTCTATGGAGAACTCGTGCAAGGAAAGCGCCCTACAGGTAGACCACAGCTGCAATACATCTGCAAGAGGGATCTGAAGGCCTTAGGAGTGGACCTCAACAAGTGGGAAACCCTGGCCTCTGAGCGGCCCGCTTGGAGGCAGGCTGTGCAGCATGGCCTTTCCCAGTTTGAAGAGACACTTGGCCAACAGTCTGTGGCAAAGAAGGAAGGCCCATAGCCAGGGAGACAGACGAGGGACAGACTGCACTTGCTCCCAGTGTGGAAGGGATTGTCACTCCCGAATTGGCCTTTTCAGCCACACTAGACGCTGTTCCAGAACCACTATTCAGAGCGCGATACCATAGTCTTTTAGACTGAAGGTTGCCAACAACCAGACCTTGGCCAAATAACTTCCCTTTTGTTCCTTATTATGCTGTGCTTTAAAATGAGGATAACAGTATTTGACTGTCTACTTCCTCAGCTTAATTAATGCTTGCTCAACACTTTGAGATACTTTAATGAATGGTGTTGTAGGGATGTGGAGTAGTAGTGATACACCATTTGCCCTTGTGTTCGTGTGTGGGTTAACAGGAAGCAGAAGTCCATGCTCCATGGTGCCAATTACAGTTCTGACTCAAGTGAACATTGGCATCTCTAACCTCCATTTTCTTCTGTACTGATCTGGAGACCTTAGTTCCTTTCTTTGTAGGTCAGTCTGTTTTGTACTTTCTTGATCCGAAGCAGTGAGCAAGAGTACAATGATAGTCTTTTAAGTGAGGAAATTACCAAGATGCTGGGCACAGAATAAACCTTAAATTGGCAAAGTAACATTGAATCTTTCATTTATGTGCATTTTACTTACCTTTCCAAGCATATGTCTAAAGTCTAGCAGTGGTCTTCAACCTTTATCATGCCACGACCCCAATATATAAATAAAATATGAAACAGGGGACCCCACTGTCGATCCTGCCCCCCTCCCAGGACCTTATCTACCCACCCTGTCGCCACCCATTCTCCATTCCCATAATGCCCTCCCAGTTCTGTTTACTGTAACCAAATATTTGTACACGTGAGAACAGAAAAAGCAGCCATGAAGCCTGGCGTTAGTGAAAGGTATTTTAGCACAATTGCTAAAAACCTGAGCAGGACTAGGACACAATCTGGTACCTGAAGGGGTACACCAAATGCCTCCCACTTATGTGGTGGTGGTCCAGTGTTCTTCAATCTTTTTAATTCCCATAAGTTGCTGCAACCCCACATCTGAGGCTTTGCGACCCCATTGGGGTTTCAACCCCAGGTCTGAAGAGCACTGCTCTAGAGACTAGCCCCCCCTGAGTAAATATTCAGTCATACTCTGATCTTAGTGAATGAGAAGTAGAGGTTCAGGGAGCTATAGTGGCACAGAACTATGAAGGGTGAGAATGAACAGTGGATAATGTATCTGTTATACTAATGCAGGGGTATCAAACATAAAGCCTGTGGGCTGGATGTGGCCCCTGGAAGTTCTTTATCTAGCCCCTGCTTATACTTCGGATCTCCCAGGGCTGCCATTTCAGCAGTGCCACTTCTGCAGAGGCTCTGGGAGGGAAGAGGTGAAGGAGGCCTGAGAAGGCAAGGAATGCCATGGGGGAAGGGGCAGACCAAAAGAGGTGAGATAGGGAGCTGCTGCCAAGGTCCTAGGAGAGCCTAATTATCACATGGGCTGCCCTTTCAGCAGTGCCACTGCTGTGTGGCTCACTATTTGCAATGTTTGACACCCCTGCACAAATGCATCTGAACCTAAATCCACATGTTGAAAATGGTATTTCATGTCAATTTTTTCCAGAGATTTATTTCTGTTTAAAGGAGTTGGGGAAAATGCCTCACAAAAGCATATTAAATCAGTCATTGCTTTAATAATGACTTGTAGGAGTCTTGTGGGAAGATACTTGGACTTGCAAGCACTTTGAGACATGGGACATATATCCAGTTGCAGCGCAGCAGTTCATTGCAGAGGTTGAGTTATGTGGGAGAGTCAAACAAAGTAAAGGACTTGCGCTGTGGAGAAACATATGAAGCAGGTTTGAGGCCGAGTCTGGAGTCTCTTTTCTTTGTTGTAATGGCTGAAGAGTCTAGATTCTGAAGTAGGTTGAAGAGAAAACTCTAAATTCAAAATAAATGTGCCATGTGGAAAAACCTTGTGCTAGCTTTTTGTACCATGTCAGTCATTTTAAGTATTGATAATGTCAAAACAGAATTCTAATGGTTCCTTTGAGAACTCAAACCCACCCACTGCTCTCCCTCTCTGCCAGTGAGCTGTTAAGAACATGATTGGACACATTTACACCCAAGGTCTGGTTTTGATGATGGTGTGGGAAAAAGTAGCAGTTAAGAGGAGATGTTCAATGTTTGTTGGTGAGGAAGGCATTATTCTGGCTTTTTCTTTCCTGGGATGTTGAAGGATGGTGTTGTTTTAGATGTGCTGCAATGTTTTAATGTGACTGATAAGAAAAACTATGTGGAAATAAATTGTGCTTGATTGAATGCCTCACTTCAGACACTAGCTTCTCCTTCTTGGGGCAAACCCATAAGAGACATTGAACTCCTCTTACCTAATCCCCTTCTCTGCAACTTCTAATTACGTAATCTGTAAGATCTGGCCAGATTGTCCCTGAAAGCTCCTTCTGCAGTACAAGCTGAGTGAGTGAGCAAGGCAGGGAATGGGGGGTGACAAGTATGCCTTGGAATCTTAAGTATTTAAAACCAACTTTTTCTAGAAGCTTGTGCCACAGGGATAAGACCTATTTAGGTTGGGTCTGCAAGCTCAGAAGAGAGAGGCTCCGTCTTCCCCCTTGTGTCCATAGCCTCTTCCTTCTTTTGTAGCTCTGATGTTGGTTTATAATGAAAATGGCCAGTCTTCTTTCTGTTTTGATTGCTTTGAATTGGTTTATTACTATGGTTTTGCCTGGGGTCACAGGGATGGGGGTGGGGTGGGTCAGATCAGGGATTTAAGAAAATAACCCTGTCATGATTGGGATGCTTTCTTGATAGTTGGGAGATCTGTTCCTGCCTTTGGAGTTTGAGGGAACATGACATTTCTGAGAGAGAGAGTTTCTAACTGGGGTTAGCTGAAAAGAGATATACTCTCAATGGGAGGGATGAATCAGGAACCTGCTGCAGCATTAGTGACTGTACTGCCTGCCTATAGAGGTATATTTACCTCAGTTATCCTCTGCTTGTACATGTTGGGGGGGGGGAACAAATTCTGTATTGCAAAGACACCCTAAGTCTCTGGTGCTTTCTCACTGAAAGGAAACTATACTCTTTGGTACTATTCCTGGAATTTTTCCCAGCTCAGTAAGTGGGGTGAGCACAAAATAGTAGAGAAAGCCTAGCAAGCAGTGATGTTCGTCTGCTGCAATTTTCTAATTAATTACTGATAGATTAGTTTTTCCTTAATCGCAACTGGATCAGCTCCCCTTTCCTGGTACCAATCTGGATGCTATTTATCCTTCCTTCCCAAAAACATCTTCCCATGGTCACCACAAGAGTTATTTTCTTGGGCAAATAGCTGTCAGATTGGGGGCCAAAATAGTTTAGAACTGTGGCAGCTGCAAGGCTTTAAGACACACCCCCCCATCCTAATCTCCAGGAACTCCAATTCAGGGGCTATTGATTAAAAGAAAACTAAGCCCGTCTGGGCTAATAATATTTTTAATGTCATAGCTCTTTAGCTATTCCTGTTTTGTCCTTGGAATTAACATGAACTGCAAGGAGTTTGATGACATGCAGAGAAGAAAATTGGGTTGGGGTGAAGGATTACCACATCTTTGACTCCTTGACGTTCCATAAGTCTAGCTGTAAGCACATAGGTGAAGCAGAATGATAAGGAGCTAAATAGACCTGGCCATCTGGGCAGAAAATGTTTTAAGGGAAGGATGATAAAAGTGTGTACCCTGTAGCTTCCTCCAGGGAGTGTGTGGAGCTCTACTGTGGCTACGCAGGACTCTTCCAGAGCATTACCATCTTTGCCAAACTCTGAGATGCCAAGAGAAGGTGCCTGGCACCTCAGTTGCAGCTGTGTGGCTGCACAGCCTACAGGGAACAGTGGTGTTGAGTGGTTTTAAGAAGTGGCTCTTAAAGGACCTGGGCCTGCAGCCCACCTACCCACCCCCCAAATCCCAGAACCAAAATAGTACATAGCAAAGGATGTCTTGTTACCCCCATGGACTTTGAAGAGATTTATAAAGCTGGAAAAAAATCTCATCATAGAACAGATGCATTAAGAGCACCTCAAGGCTGATTGGTGTCTTTACTCCCAAGGCGGGTCTGGCCACCTGTGTGTGTTGGTAGTGTAGATGTAAAACCTGCAGTGCTAGACTGCTGAGAAGTGAGTTTTGACAACTTTGTTTTTTTTACAGAATATAACTGACAGGATGGGTGTGTGTCTGATCTCATAGATCCGGAAGAGATGGGAAGGAGGTAACCAGCATTGTTATGAAATAGGCTGTCTGGCAAACTGGCATCAAGCAGGAAGCACTGCTTGGGTGCATTATAGGTACATTGCTAATGAAGATTAGTGCTTCTCCTGGCTGAGGTCATTCATGGGAACTGGGAGGACCGTATTACTTAATCCATGGGTCTATATAATAAGCCAGTGGTAAATGAGAGAGACCGTATTAAGCCTTCTATGAGGAAGAAACAGCTGCATCAAACCAGGTCATCCATGAGTAGGCATGCTCCTCCCCTCTGTGTCATATTTATTAATCACTTAAAATATGTTGAGTAATGCTTACCAATTGGTCCTCGGGCTAATTTGAAAAGAGATGGGGATGGGGCAAAGGTCAGCCAGGGAAACTGCATGTGCATCTGAGTACCAGTTGCGAAGGGAGCAGCAGTGGGAGAGAAGTGCACCTTCTCTCCTGCTTGTGAATTTGGTTTCCCAAAGGCAACTGGGGAGCCACTGTGGGAAAAAGAATGCTGGATGAGATGGGCCTTTGGCCCGATCCAGAAGGGCTTCTCTTAGGAATAAGGCTAACATATCGATTTGAAATAAGCACCAAGCAGACTTGCTGTCTTGACAGTAATGATCTTCCTGGCACACCTTGAAACTGCTTATGCGACTCCAAAGAATTTTGTCCTTCCTCTGGGCCAGGGGTGTCCAAAGTTTTTGGCAGGAGGGCCACATCATTTCTCTGACACTGTGTTGGGGGCCGGGGAAAAAACAAATCAATTTACATTTAAAATTTGAATAAATTTACATAAGTTTACATGAGTGAATATATTAAAGATGAACTTATATGAATGAATGAAGGTCTTGCAATAGCTCAAGGCCTATATAAGGTCTTGCACAAAGCAAGGCTGGCCTTTCCTTTGCTGCAGCTACTGTATCACAGACGTGAAACGGCAAGCAGTGGAGGAAGCCCTCATCCCACAGCTCATGCGAGAGGTCAAACAGTCGCCCTCACGCTGAGAGCAGTTGTGTCAGTCCAGTGCGGGCTCCAACAAATCTCCAGAGGGCCGGAGGCTCATTGGAGACTGGGGGCTCCCTGAGGACCGCATTGAGAGGCCTCGAGGGCCGCATATGGCCCCAGGGCCGGGGTTTGGGCACCCCTGCTCTGGACTAAGGGGAACATCCCATCCTGAAGAGACTTGATCTGGGCCCTTCCAGCATTTGGACAAGGATGTACATTTTGCCTGCCCTATGCCATTGTTTTCCATTATGTGGCACACTTGCTTCAGTTACTTGTTAAACACTTTTTGAGTACTTCTTAATAATAAGGTTTGATAATAAGGTTTCAGTGTGGGAGGTGATACTTCCTGGAATGTGAGGTTTGACCTTCTTGGCAGGTAAGGAAAATGACCAGAGAACTATGAGGTTCTTCCTGATTCTTCCAAGTGAGAGCATTTGATGGATCAAAAGTGCAGCACAGTAATCTTCCTAGTGCTCAGTCAGCTCTGGAAATCATGTAATAGTGCTATGTTTCATCCTGGTTTCTGTGTTTTTCATGAATTCATGTCTGACCTTACTTTCCTCCATTTTAAATGAGAATTTGTCTTCATGTAACTGTGAATTACTCTCAAGGTGGGTTCAGTGGCTTGTTTCCTTGATTTATTAAGGTTCTCTGAATCAGTTCAGGGAAAACCCCTATTGTTACAAGCACACACTATCATCAGGGAAGAAACAGGGCAAGAGGGCAAAGCTGTCTGAAGAAGTGAAAAAATATATAATTGTCATGAGGACAAATGGAGAAGCAGCAATCTGTAGAAGTGAAATGGGTAAGGAATTCCTGGGAAGAAAGTGTGGCCAGGATGATCGAGGGAACTGAGCTTCATCACTGAGATCTTGACTCATTCAAGTGGGGCCTGACAAGATTGGAGCTTAGTTCATGTATGCAATAAAGGAGACACTTGCATGGCATTGATCCTTGGAAATTTATGAAAGTACAGGAGCTCTGTTCCTGTAACCTATCCAGTGATTTGATTATTGCATCCCCTGGCCTCCCCCCTCCCCATGCACTGATTTTCTTCAAAGCTTCAGATTACCACATGAACAAGAGAGCAGGGCAAATGGGTGTCATCTAGCAATTTCAACTCCTACGTATATGGTCCTATCACTGGATGTTAAGAAGGCCACTGTAGAAAATGATCAGGAGTACCTCTTCCCTACCAGTTTTCAATCAGGGGGACAATTTCTAGGGCTGTTCTCTTTCCATGTGTAAAACCAACTGACTGAAACCTACAGGAAGCAAACTTCTCTTTAAAGATGCCCAAACTGCAGCGGATGAGTCATGCAGGCTAGGTCTTACCATGCAGTAATGTGGCATTCTTTTCAAACACCAGATTTCAGAGAAGGTCCAATTTTTCTGCTTTTACTTTTCAACCTTGTTTAATTTTTAAGAGTGAGCCAGAGAGAGGGTGTCATTTTTTCCTTTTTTTTGCTCAGTTCTGAAAACATGTATGGCTGGTACTGATAGGTTTTTGAACCAATTTTCTGTGTACTCTTACCTCTGAGGTGCTATTGTGATTTAGTTGATGCTATTACAATTTAGTTGTAGTCATGCTGTTTATTTAAAACATTTGCATCTCACTTTTCTGACTATCAAAGCAAAGTGATTTACAGAAAAACGTAACACAATGTAAATATCAACATCTAAGGATGGCCTTTTTCATATTTCAATTTATAAATAAAAAGCAGTCAAGTAGCAGGACCCCACAAGAGACCAAATATAATTCAACCCAGGCAGGCCACAGGCCTTCTTAAAGAGCCAGGTCTACCTAGGCATCTGGCATGTTGGTGTCCGGAAGAGTATCTCATAAGGCTGTGGCACAATTGAGAAGGCCCTGCTCCTAGTAGACATTTGTCAAGCCCATTTGGCAGACAGGGCCCCAGATGTTGAGCAGAACACAAGAAGGAATATTTGCAAGTCAGTATATACAGGGTGCAGGTGTTATGTAAGGTACTTGGGTCCCAAGCTCTTGGTGGTTTTAAAGATAAGAACCAATACCTTGTACTGATTCTGGAAGCAAAATGGTCAGCCAAAGCAGTTCTCAGAAGTTTGGAATAATATGCTCAAGTACCAGTTGGTTTCTGAGTGCTTTTCTGAAGGACCTAATTTGTCTTGGATTTGTAGGGGGGCTATAGTCTTGGACTATAGTTGAAGTGTTTTTTCTGCCCAGTGTAAACAAGAATGAGAAACCTTTTAAGCTGCTGTGATATCTTCAGTTCTGCATTATGTGCATCTTCTGGAGAGCTTGTTAGCATCTCTTTTCAAACACGAAGTGATTTTTTTTTCTTATGTGAATAACGTTACAGCAAAACGTCCCTTTGTTCCCTCTCTGTGGAAGTTTCCCCCTCCTGCCTTTCTCTAATAGTGATTTAGTGCCTTTCTTTCCAACATGAAGCCTCCTGTCTTCCTCTCCCCTGCAGTGTTAACGAGCTCTACGTGGATGACCCAGACAAAGACAGTGGTGGTAAAATAGAAGTAAATTTGAACATCAGCTTGCCAAATCTGAACTGTGAATGTGAGTACTTCCTTGCAATTGTGGTTGAGTAATCAATATGTTCTTGAGTTGGCTTAATATTTCTCATTCAGATTGCTATGAGTAATTTTCCATTCTTTTCTAGGAAAAAAAGAAAGTGTTCTGTTAAGAATGTGTTCTTTTTTCATGAATCACCCCTTTCCGCCCTCTTACCAAACATTTTTTATTATTAAGTATATGTATATAACAGTTTTTAACAAAAATATTCAGAAAGTATTTTACATAGAAAAATAAATGTGGTTTCTGAAAAGGGCTCCCAATCCAAAATGATGCAGAAGGCGTATCAGTCAATAACTTCTACAAAAGAAGTTCTGCTGCGGTGAAGAGAGCCAGTTTTCCTCTTGCAAAACACAAAGAGGAGCACTGTTTTAAAAAGTGCCTCTATGACAATAGTGTACTAGTCACTACTAACCATAGAAGGGACACAGTCCCTACTGTAGACTATAAGCTCACCTCCACTGCAGCGATACTGTTCATTTCATAGGGACTTGTGCGAGAGACCTACAGAAGTCCTATTGACCATCATGCAAGCAACTGTGTTTGCTGGCTGGCCTTCATATTACTGGGACGTTTTGTGATGTGCTTATTTTTAGTCACTGAGATGCAATCACTGAGGGTTGACACAACTAATATGTAGGAGATACTCCCCTCGCGCACTCTGTCATTTGTGTGTGGTGTAGGGATGCTGTGTGAGGGGGGAAGTTGCTTGCTCCCCCCTGACCCTGCATAAATAGACCAGGAGAATCAGGCAGGTTATTTCAGATCATGAGTACATTTGAAGTTCCCCAGGAAAAGCAATGAGGTTGTGACTTTGGGTGATTCATTCTGCTGCCTCCACAAGTACCTATGAAGAAAATATCTGTGCACATAGCCCAGTGTTAGTCTTCTCTGATTAGCAGTGGCTCTCGAGGACCTCAGATCTTTCCTAGGCAGGCCTTAAATTGTAAATGTTAGGTATTGAACCAGGGTCTTTTTCATATAAGGCTCATAGCTCTGTCACTGAGTTTAATAGTAGAGAGAATAATAGTAGAACTGCAAGTCAGCATCGCTTTGGCAGGGAGCTGTAGCCCAGTGGTAGAGCACCTGCTCTTCATGAAGACCATCCAGAGACCGAGCCTGGGATGATCTTCATGTGGAGCAGGTGCTTTACCACTGAGCTATAGCTCCCTGCCAAACCCACCAGTAGGTCCTGCCCCCCAGTTTTGGAACCACTGAGCTAGAGGGATCAGTGGTCTGGTGTAATGCAGCTTTGTATGTGTGTCCAGTTATGGCCCTTTCATAGCCAACGTCAGTAAAATGTAAATGCAATTATGACCTTGGTCTGTTCTCATAGAAATCTTAGGGATATATTATCTCTGCATGCTTGAGGATAGGAAGGTGTTTACACTTTGTGATGTAGATATTGTGTGTCCCACTATACTGCCCACCAGCCAATTCACTTAGTAGCCAAAATTTTATCTTTGTAGAGGGATGCCTTTGTTTCCTTGAGAATTTTCCTGGAAGAAGAGAGCAATTGTATTCTTGTTGTTCTCATGAGGTAACATGTTCAAAAATCCAAGCGCTGTTGCTGTCTTGGCTTTCTCTGTCACTTGCTGTGATGTTGGAGTTGGAGGGGAGGGATTAATCTGCATTATGATATTCACTAAATACTCGAAAGTAAATTCAAAAGAACACTTAAAGATCAATAAGATCACACCAGTGTAAGAGGGTCAGTCAGACCACCTAGAGGCCATAGAGCTTAATTTATTATTTGAAAACCCAGCGTGTAATTAGTTTGTGAAACTCTTTGCCACAGGAAGTAGTGATGGCATCTTGCCTGGATGCCTTTAATAGGGGATTGGACAAATTTCTGGAGGAAAAGTTCATTATGGGTTACAAGTAATAATAGGTGTGTGCAAGCTCTTGGTTTTAGAGGCAAGTTGCCTCTGATTGCAGAAGCAGGGGAGGACACTGGGACACAGATTGTGTCTGTTGTCTTGTGTGCTCCCTGGGGCATTTGGTGTGCCACTGTGAGGTACAGGAAGCTGGACTAGATGGGCCTTTGGCCTGATCCAGCAGGGCTCTTCTTAAAATGAGTAACGGGTTGAGGATTATTCCTTCTGATGACTTTTACCACTGAATTGTTAAATTTTGAATATAAAAAATTGATTTATTTGTATTGCAAGCAAAAAATTTGTATCTGGAGTAGAATTGTGCCATAATCCGTTGTATTGGTTAACTTTTAACTCTTTTTTGCCTTTTTCCCCCTGATTCCTAAATTTGTAGTGATTGGATTGGATATCCAAGATGAAATGGGAAGGCATGAAGTTGGCCATATTGACAACTCAATGAAAATTCCTCTGAGTAATAAGGATGGATGCAGGTTTGAGGGCCGTTTCAGCATCAACAAGGCAAGTTGGAATCATGTGCTCGTCCTGGGGAAGCACTGTCAGGTTTTGACAAAAAACTGTTTTGAGTCTTTTGGATGAAACATCCTACCAGAACAAGGTTTTGCTCCACTGCTGTGGAAAGCGGAAGGGTTACATAGTTGCGGAAGAAAAAAATAAGGAGAAAAAATATATCATTTAAAAAATGAACCAGGATCTGAAACCACAGTTCAATCCTGGTTTGTGTTTTCTTTACTATGATTTCAACTAAACTACAGTTCCTCAAATTTGCATATAACTCAGAAGTGTTATTTAGCTAAAACCAAAAGTAAAAGTTTTCCCTCTTGTGTGAAAAAGAAGGGTGCATGTATTTATGGTCTTGGACCTCACTCATGTGGCAGGAAACCATGGTTTCCTGTTGCATCAGAAATGGGCCTGTGTGTTACAGAGGTGCCATCTTATAAGAAGCAATTATCTCTTGTGAGAGAGATGGTAAGATGTCTCTTTTAAAATGCCAGCTGCAGTTTATATAAGGACTTGTATGAAATTGTTAACAATTTCAAATTTATTGCCTGATTAATTAGGTGTCCCCTTGATGGAAAGGGCTTTAACTGATTAATTCAGACCCAGTAATTGACTAAATATTGTATCATTAGTCAAAGAGAGGTGGTGATTTTCAGAGACACGTACCAAGATGGCAAAAGTAATACCACAATATAGTGCTCCTTGAGGGACAAATGCTAGGAGTGTGGGCAAATACGAATCTGGATGCTCTTCAAGAGTTCTTTGTAGCTTGTTGATGAGCACAGCATGTCTGTGTGTTTGCTTTTTTTCTTTCTTCCCAAATCACTACACCTTCTGTGCATGAGTCACTGCAGCATAATGGGCTGTGCCCAGCTCTTCACAAAACTGCCTTCTGCTCCAGGAGCTGCTCAGCCGTTAAGGGATGCTGGCTTGGCAAGAGGGAAACATCTTACTGTTGAAGAGGAGTATCTTCACTTCTCATTGTAGCAGAGTCCAAGTTTCTCTCCTAACAGCTGTAGAAAACCAGGCCTGGGGGAGGCCACTTTGCTGGATGGGTGTGTCTGGCATTGGGTAATCTAACCATATAAGGCAGTCCTATGATTCCACAGGGTGGAAAGAGGGAGTGCTGTTAAGCTGCAAGTGTAATGAGGATGTAATCCTAATTCACCCATTTTACACCACAGGCTATGAATTCTGCTGCTGCTTCCTCCTCCCACTAATTTATCTTAGATCACACTGAAAAATTACAAGCAGGACCCACCCATGAATGCTGCAATATAAAAATATATAGGGACGTTGTCTTGTGTTGTTCCATAAAGTTTGATGGCTTTTTCCTTTGCAGCTGTTCTTCATGTCAGCTAGGGTGGCTGGTGACTAACTGCAGTACAGAGACAAGTGAAAAGACAGTGCAGTTTGATCGATATACTTGTATTAATATAAAAAGTGTGCTTGAAGCTCCTGTGTGGGGTTATATGCCATACTGCGTGCTGTCAAGGGTGACTTTCTCTGTACTGTTTTGAGGAAGACATGTTCCTTATGCTGTTTATTTACTCTGACTCTATTATTTTGTGGGGAATTTGTAGTTAGAAGACCTGGATTTCAGCTCCACTGGTTCAATCAGAAGATAGCTAAGTAACCTTCCTCCTCCCATCCCTTCCCCATACAAGCCTTACGCTGACTCTCTTACTACATGGGCCAAACTACATGTGACAGTTAAAGCAACCCTGATGAGCTTAATTGTTATTTAGCCAAAAGCAATTGGATCAGGCCTCCTGTGGTTTGGGGCTAGGCAGGGGAGGGTTAAACCCCCCCCCCAACCCCAGTAGCAGTCCTGATTCAGCTGTTGGCAAATTCAGCTGTTGGCTGTTGAGGGGGTGGGATCCACAGCAGCAGTGCACACCACATTCTAATTCCTGTTCCTGGGCCCTATATGGGCTTCCCAGATATTGGAATAAGTATATGAAATGTGTTGTATCCAGAAGAAAGTCAAGACTAAGTCCCATTGAAATTGATGGGACTTGAGATAGTAATTTCAGCAGGACTTAGTCCTGACTTAACTTTTCTTTTTGAATAAAATCCAATAAGTTTTATTTCAAAGCTAATATCCACCCCCCCACACACACACATAAACACACCTTCCCCTTCCACATGGATAAACTGATTTCACTGAAATGCTGTGTGATGCAGTTCCACTTGTAACATTGTCCCTAAACACCTGCTGATTCCAGAGTGGTCCAATCGCAAATAACATCAGAGCTTTAACTGCTCAACATTGTCATAGCAACTGGAGTCCTTTGGTGAAATCTATGTATTGAGAATTGCATGTACCTGCACCTTTATAAGCATGTTTTGGAAGGTGTTGCTGTAAATGTTGGAGCCCAATTGTTATTTAACAAATACCTGTAAATAAAAATCTGTCATTTTTTAATAATCTGTTTCAACTGGACAGTACTCTTGGCATGTGCCACGGTATCCGATGATAGTGCATTGGCAGCCTCTCAGTCTCTGGTCTTGAGGGCAAAATTTCATGGCAGTTGCAGCCAAAAGCTTGCCTGCGCTCACTTCTAGGTACTTCACCCCACGCCCAGCTGGTCATATGCATGCACAACAGCTTGAGTCGAAGTTTTGGCATGTGGGTATGGGGTAGCATGCCAAATATGGCGTGGTCTTTTCCTGCAGCTGTTGCAGATTGCAATGGTCATATTAAACTGTGCCAAATGAGGAAGAGAAATCAGTGACAAAGCATCTTGAAATGAGGGATGTAACAAAGGACATAAATAGTAGTTTAAGGAGAGCCATAACCTTGTGTTAGATGAGGGTCTGACTCTAAAGAATTTCAGATGTCCCAAGAATTGGGCTGTGACAGTATTTTACCGCCCTGTTAACAAATGTGACTGTTTTAAAGATGAAATGTGGGTGCATCTGCATGTTTGTTGTCATTTGTTGTGCAGGTGAGAGCAGTCCACAGGTCTGATGTGAGAAGCATGGTCTTCACAAATCCAGGAATACTGCTGACATTAGGCATTCTGTGTCTTTGCTGATTGTGTGAGCGAGTGCCATGAATGCTGAACCAGGAGCTCAGGGCTAGGTCCATGCAGATCCACCCTATGTGGCAGGAGACAATTTTGAATTGGCACCACTCCTGAGAGTGCAGCAACTGACATACAGTTGCAGCCATATGTAGTTCATATTGTAGAAGGTTGTAATACTTCAAGGGGTCCTTGGGAGATGTGGGAAGAGATTGATAATAATGTATCCCTTGTACAAAAATATCTCATTGTGGGGGTATTAGAGCATTTTAGACCTCAGCAATCTTTGATGAGTGATTTATTACAGTTTTATAAAATAAGAGAATAGGTATTTACTGGTATGTTGACAAGCATATTCAAGACTTGTACTGAGTCTGACCGCAAAGAGGCCAGAGTCCGTCTCAGAGTCTATTCCAGGGCGGTGGTGGCAGCGAAAAAATCATATTTTTCTGCTGCCATCACGTCTGCGAAGAACCGTCCAGCTGAGCTCTTCCGTGTGGTTTGTGGCCTACTCCATCTCGCGCCCCCCACCAATGGGGAGGAGCACACGGAAGCTCGCTGTGATTAGTTTGCTAAGCACTTCGCAGACAAAGTCGATCAGATCCAGCATGACTTGGACGCCACATTAGCAGTACCTAGTGATGTCCCTGGGGCATCTGTCTATCCTGTCTTGTGGGGTTCTTTCCAGCTTGTGGAACCTGAGAATGTGAGCAGGATTCTCTGGAGTGTGAGACCATCTTTTTGCCCGCTCGACCCTTGCCCAGCACGGCTAATTAGATCCGCCCCCCGGGGGGGGCTGGCCAATTCTCCTCTGAGGGAGGGAGTACTACCTCTGACCTTGAAGCAGGCGGTGGTTCGCCCCCTCCTGAAGAAACCCTCCTTGGATCCTACTAACTTGAACAACTTCCGGCCAGTCTCTAATATTCCATTTCTGGGCAAGGTGATTGAACAGGTGGTGGCATCCCAGTTCCAGAGGGTCTTGGATGAAGCTGATTATCTGGATCCTTTTCAGTCGGGCTTCAGGCCAGGGTTTGGGACAGAGACTGCCTTGGTTGCCTTGGTGGATGACCTGCGTCAGGGATTGGACGGGGGGGGGGGGCTGCATTCCTATTAGTCCTGCTGGACCTCTCAGTGGCCTTTGACACCATAGACCATGGTGTCCTTCTGGGTCGGTTGGCTGAGTCGGGGCTTGGAGGCACTGTCTTGTAGTGGTTCCGCTCTTTCCTGGCTGACAGATCCCAGAAGGTGGTGCTAGGGGATGCTTGTTTTGCATCCTGGCCTCTTAGGTGTGGGGTGCCGCAAGGCTCCATTCTGTCCCCCGTGCTGTTCAACATCTACATGAAGCCGCTGGGAGAGGTCATCTGGAGATTCAGGGTAGGGTGCCATCAATATGCTGATGACACCCAGCTCTTTCTCTCCTTTCCTCCTGATTCCAAGGAGGCAGTCAAAGTTCTGGACCGCTGTCTGGAGGCTGTTAGGAGCTGGATGTGGGCAAACAAGCTGAAATTGAATCTTGATAAGACAGAGGTTGTTCTGGTCCAGAAGTCCAAGACTCTGGTATTGGACTATTATCCTGTTCTAAATGGGGTTGCACTCCCTCTGAAGGAGCAGGTTCACAGCTTGGGTGTGATCCTGGATCCGCAGCTGCTTCTGGATTCCCAAGTAGCGGCTCTGGTCAGGGGAGCCTTTGCTCAACTTCGGCTGATTCGCCAGTTGCAACCATACCTGAGTCACTCAGACCTGGCCACGGTGACCCATGCCCTAGTGACATCCAGATTAGACTACTGCAACGTGCTTTACATGGGGTTGCCTCTGAAGACAGTCCGGAAACTGCAATGAGTGCAGAACGCGGCCGCCTTTGTGGTTGCTGGGGCTCGTCGTTTCGATTCAGTCGGGCCACTGCTTCGGCGGCTACACTGGCTGCCAGTTCGTTTCCGGGCTGAATTCAAAGTGCTAGTTTTGACATTTAAAGCCCTATGCAGCTCGGGTCCAGGGTATTTGAGGGACCACCGCCTTCCATACAATCCGACCCGTCTCTCAGGTCATCAGAGGGGGCCCTTCTGAATGGGCCGTCACCAATGGAGGTGAAGGGGATGGCGGCAAGAAAGAGGGCTTTCTCGGTGGTGGCTCCCCGTTTGTGGAACTCCCCCTAGAGCTGGAACAGTTCCCTCTCTAAAGTCCTTTAGGCGGAGGCTTAAGACCTTTTTATTTACACAAACCTTTTAATGCTGACACAAGGGAGCACAGCCTTTTCTTCCTTTTTAGGGGGGGAACCAATTGTTTTGTTTGTGTTTGTTTTTAAATGTTTGATTTTTATACTTATTTATATTTTTCATGGTTTTCATATCTTATTTGTTAGCTGCCTTGAGTGCTCCTTTCTGGAATAGAAAGATGGGATATAAATTCTACTATTAAATAAATAAATAATATTCTATCTTTTAGATGGAAGTGTAGGGTATAAATGATTAGAAGTAAATAAATACACTCTGAAAGGGGTAGATGAAGTACAGATGAATCCATATTTGCTCTCTTATTCCTAAAGGCATTACAAAGGTGTTCAGTCCTTGACTTCAACATCATGCCTTCATTAGTACTGCATGTAGGAAGACAAATTACATAAGTCCCCTCCGTAGTGGGTGGCTCAGGCTTGAAGTACATATGCAGCAGAATGAGATAGTAAAGTTCTCAAGTGGTTGAAAGCAAAGCACCTCTTAACACTGCAGGTGTTTTTGAAATCTCCCTTATGTGAACAACTCCCTGTAAATAGAAAGCAGCATAACAGAGAATGATGTGAGCTAGACCCAATCTACCTAATGTGCAATCTTTTCTTGCATGGAGGGATTGTTTTTACATGAGGTACCTTTCAAAACTGATGTTCCTTCCTGTGTTCCGAAATGGTGGGCTGCTCTACCACCTGAGGTTTCCTACCACCTCATTCTGCTGCATGTGTAGACTCTCTAGGAGCCTGTGTAGGCTCTCTGTCACTGTTGAGAACTGAGAGTAATAAATGTATTGTTGCTCGCTTTTTAGGTTCCAGGTAACTTTCATGTATCAACACACAGTGCTACTGCACAGCCTCAGAATCCTGACATGACACACATCATCCATAAACTCAGCTTTGGAGACAAGTTACAGGTGAGTTGTGGGAGACTCGGCTCCCAGGAGGCTCAGAGAGAAGCCATACTTACAACAAAGTTGAACACACAGTATGTTCTTGAACAGTCATGTATAACTAGTGGCAGTTATGGCAGAAAAGATTACATTGGTAAGCAAGGTTATATTGCTGGTCCAATAGGGTATTTTAGTTTACCCCTGCTAACTGGATAAGAGGCACTTTTTAAGTGGGTGCTCTTCTTTTATTTCGTGGGGGGAGGGTAACTGGCCCTCCTCACCCCAGCACTGTCTTTCCTAGTGGCTGTTTGCTGGTGTTCTTTTGCATCCTTTTAGATTGTGAGCAGGAAGATTGGGACAGGAAGCCATTAGTTGTTTGTTTGATTTTCTCTGTAAACCGCTTTGTGAACTTCCTGTTGAAAAGTGGTGTTTAAATACTGTTAATAATGAAAACTAAACAAGTTGCTTCAGTGAGGAGGAGTGTTATTTCATCTGGGGTCAGTATACATTGTCTGAAAAACAATACACACTCCAACACTTCAAAGAATATAGAATTTTCTCGTGTGCAGGACTTTGCTATCCATTAATCTGTTAAAACTCTTCCAACTAATTCAGTGGTCTAATGGGCCTTTTGATTGTTAGAATTTGCTGGTAGAGTTCCCTTCTTTGAACTCTTTAGAAGACTGGTCCCAATATTCCTGGGTCATTGGAAGAGGGCTGTAGCATGTACTTTCAGATTATGGACTAGCTTTGTACTATTTGTAGGCTGTATTCATTTCTGTAACATGGGAATGGGAAACAAGTTTCCTGAGCAAATTAACACTTCTGGAGCTAGTAGAGGAGCTTAGTCTTTGCTAAGCAGGGTAGCTATAGTAGCACTGTGAATTATGTGTTCCCAGGATCTTAAGGAAGCCCTTTTGTCTGTTGGTTTTTTGCAGGATGGCTCCCCAAGTCTGCATTATTTGTTCCTCCTTCTATGGTGTTGGTCAAGTGGGGGGGGGGGGAGGAAGAGAGTTGAGACAGGTGTGATGCTGTGTGCTGTAACTTAGTAACAACAGTGCCCCCATATGTTCCCATTCTGTGTTCATTCCTGCAGTCCCTGTCTACCTGATAGTTGGGTGATACTGGTGTGTGCCTTCTGTGTGAGTGGTATCCTTGGGAATGTGAGCCCAACTCGGAGAAAAAACACCTGTCTTCCTGGAGCGTGTAGGAGAAAATTTTCAACTCATTGTTCCAGCAATGAGTTGGATGCAGCAGAATAGCTAAATTCATCATCATCTTCTCCACACTCTCCAAAACTAGACATTATCAGAAGTGGAAGTTTGGGTAACGAGGATTCAGCTGTAGACAGCTGTATCATATCACTCTCATTCCTGTTCCTCTTAGGGAGAACATGGACTTCATTTCACAGCCCTTCTTTCTGAGATCTGTATGAGTTCTTGTAGCTAGTTTCTGATGGAAGAGTTATGCAATGTTGCCTAATTCAGTTTCTTAATAGAGATAGCTCATTACTCTCACCGCTTGTAACCTACTTTCAAAAGGTCTTAGTTCACAGAGTTGCGCTAGTGTTGTCCCCACGCAGCTACTCACCGCATGTACCAACAATACTTTTGACTCTAATCTCCTTACAATCTTGGGTCCTTCATACTAGTGTTTCATTCCACTTGCTTTATGCACACACCCACTTCTTGACAACCATTTTAGCAGCTAGCTGGATGGCTTTGTATTTTACTCTTTCATTTTGCCTCTGACTTCTTTCTGGAGCACTGAAATTTTAGCATATTTGTTAGGTTTTTAATGCTTCTTCAGCGTACTGTACTTCAGAGTACTGTTAAAGCAGTGGCTTGTGAAGAAGGCCAATTCCATGCTTGAGATGGTTTAAAAAGGGATTGATAATAAAATGGCCTGTTTAATTATGCCATTGTACATTATAAAAATGTCGCTGTAAGGCCATATCTCAAAAAGGAAGGAAAGAAAGGGAGAGGTTCTTTTCCCTCTCCCACAACACCAGAACGAGGGGACATCCACCAAAATTAAGTGACAGGAGAGTTACAAGTAAGAGAAATATTTCTTTTCCCAGTGTGTAATTAGTCTGCAGAATTCCTTGCCACAGGATATGGTGATATCACCTCATTACATGTCTTTAAAAGGGGATTGGACAGATTTATAGTAGAAAAGTCCATCAGGGTTGCAAACCATGATGATTATGTGCAATTTCTGGTTTTTTAGAGCAGCGGTTCCAAATTCTTCTGATTTTGGGAACACTGTGAGTTGTTGTGGGGGCAGGGCGGAAGTGGGGTGTGTGTGGCCCCAACGGTGTCACAGCAGTTGCGGCACCATGGAGACCCAGGGGCATTTTACAATACCTGGGGGCATCTTGAAGCCTCCTGGAGGGTCCATCCCCCTCTGTGAGCCTCTACATAGTTTCACTGGACCCTCCAGGAGAGTTCAGGACGCCCCCGGGTACTGGATGAATGCAAACAAGCTGAAATTAAATCCAGACAAGGCAGAGATTCTCCTGATTTGAAAATCCATGATGCAGGTGCTAGATATTGGCCTGCATTGAATGGGATTGCAGTCCCCCTGAATGAGGAGGTCCACAGCTTGGGGGTTCGCCTGGACTTGCAGCTGCTCCTGGATTTCCACGTGGCAGCTGTTGCCAGGGTGACCTTTGCTCATCTTTGGCTGGTGCACCAGCTGTGACTGTACTTGGATCATGCAGACCTGGTCATGGTGATCCATGCCATAGTGACATCAGGACTAGTAATGTGCTCTACATGAGCTGTGAACTGCTTGCAGACCTTCCGGCATGGTCTGAAGACTTTTTTATTCAGGAAAACCTTCTGAGTCTTGGCCTTTTTAATTAATATCTGGCTTTTACAAGCTTGTCCTTTTTATGTGTTGCTGTTGCTCTTCATATGTAAATTATGTTTTGTGGTTGTTTAAAGTTTTTTGGATTTTTAGGGCAGAGTACAGTTGTTTGAATTGCTTTTTTACTTTTTTACCTGCCCTTTTTTAAGCTGCCTTGAGTACCCTTGGGGAGAAAGGTAAGGTAAAAATGCCAATAAATGAATTAGGATTGGGCTCTTAATCTCAAACCCAGCAGTATTATCCAAAAGTTTTTCAGAGAGACTGTAACTCAGTGGAGAGCGCATGTTTTGCATGTAGAAAATCCCAGATTCCACCCTTGGTATCCCCAGGCAGAGCTGGGAAAGATACCTAAGCACGAAACCCTGGAGAAGCTGCTGCTGGTCAGCCTTGAAAATACTGAGCTAGGTGGACACATTATAAGGTAGCTTCCTAAGACTGGATGAGATTTCATTTCTTTCCAGTGCCTAGTTAGTAACCATGATGCATGCCATTGTATAATGCTCAGCCACACCTCTACACCAGATCTCTAAATTGGTTTCAGAGGTCACCGGCTGCCTATGCGCACATTCTGAATCTGAAGAAAGCTGGAGTTGGATGCACAGGTCCACCTACGTATAACCACAGTACCAGCTGCTTCGCTCTTTTCATCGCTACTGTCATTTTGCAATGGCAGATCTTGTTTTGGTTTGGGTAATTGCTGGTGGTGGAGCCAGAAGATTTTGTAACAAGTGAACCTGAATGTCTCCCCCTCCGTGATGTGTGCTTCTGGGTTGTATGTTATCACTCTGAAAGCCCATTAAGGAGCTGGCTTTCCTGAGGTCAGAAAAGGGTGAAATGAAGAATTTAAATTTATAAATGTTGGAGTAAGGAAGCAGCCTTCAAGCTTTCTCAAGAAGAAGCCTTTCAAATTTTGACATGCTCTGTTCTCAGGCTTACATAGACCTGGATCTAAGATCGGAACCAGAATATCTAGAGGTCCCTCTCTTCCTATATGAATCTACCCACCCACTTTGTTTGACAACTGGGACCCTGCCCCATGTCCCTCCTTTTACTGAAATCTGCTTTTTGGGGGCGAGGGGGAGGAATACTCATGATAAGGCCTTTTTAGTTGTATCTCCCAGGCTATGGAACTCCCTTCCCCTGGAGGCCCATTTTGCTTCCTCCTTGATAATTTTAAAGTTTAAAACCATTTTTAAATGGTTTTTAAAACTTTTTCATTTAGGCAGGTGTTTTATAACTTTTCAGTTCATTTGGCCTGCTTTTTTCTGCTTTCTTTTTTTTAATCTCTTTGGCTGATTTACTGGGTTGGTCAGTATTTGTTTTTAATTTGTGTTTTTTACATTGTATTACTGTTTTTAATTGTGTTGTGAGCTGCCTTCAGAACCTCTTTGGAAGCTAAAAGGTGAGATATAAGTCTATGGATAATAAAAATAAAAGCATTGCAGATGATGGCCACCCTCGTTCATAGAAGATTTCTTTTTCCCCTGACTACAGTGCTGAGATTAGCCTTGTTTTAAAATAAATGATGATACAATATATGTATAGCACTTTTTGAAAGTGCATTAAACATCATGTGTAGTATCTTCATGTTGTCCTTATAAGAACCCTGTAAGGTAAGTATTATCGCTATGTTGTATAAGGTTGAGGCTGAGAGAGAGTGATTTCCCTGGAACTACCTAGTGAGAATTCATGGCAGAGGGGAGGTTTGAATTGGGAAAGTCCTGATTTGCAGCTGTATCTCAATAAGCTGTTCTGATTTTTCATCTGTCAATGTGCTTCTGTTGAGTACAGAGCTTTAGTCATATCTCTGTGTAATCCTGCAGTTGGTGCTGTGCCACTTAGTACAGGGTGAAGCTTCTTGAGATGCTAATAATTTGAATTGCACCATAGAAAACCCAGATGTGCCATGCATTTATATTTTGTCTTCCTTGTGTCACTTTCCCTTTTGGTGTAATTGTGTGAGACTTTTGTGAGATACAAAAAAGTCAAATTGTGAGTGAGATTAGTCCCATTAACTAAGATTATGATGAGACTCTGAATATTAATATATTTTTATGTAATACACTTATATAATGCAATAGATTTTTTAAATTTTCAATTCCACTTAAGGTCTGTAATGTTCTTAGCTTGATAGTTTGAATGTTTACAACTTATCTTTATTATTTTTATATGAGTTTTATGAGGAGGATGAGAGAAAAATCTAGCAACTTGCAAAGTCCTGTACTTGTACTGGTATTGAGGGGCTGCCAAGTAGTGTATTTCTTGTGAAGATCTCTGATCCCACATGAGGCTGAGCGATAACATGAAAACTAAACTGCACACAGTGTAGTGAATCTAGAAGGAATTTCCTTCTTCCTCTTCCCTATTTCTGCTTGCAAAATTGAGGTATTTCACATTTCAGCTAGGTTGTCTTAAGGAAGTGTAAAAGCACAAATTCTGTGCTCTTTCCTTGTCCAGGTCCAGAACGTACATGGAGCATTCAATGCATTGGAGGGGGCAGACAAGCTCAGCTCAAACCGTATGTATTGTTGTATATTGCACACAAACCATTTGTGTCATTTTCAGGGCCTTTTCTGGTATGAGTAAAGAATCCGTGTATTTCCTTAGGGCCCAATCCCATCCAACTTTCCAGTGCTGAGGGAGCAGCAATGGAACCCCAAGATAAGTGAACGAATGTTGCCTTACCTTGAGGAGGCTTCCATCTCCATGACTGCCCCACCACCACAGAAGGTAGCGGATGCCTCATTGACACGGCCTCATCAGGCTGGAAAGTTGGATAGGATCTGGCCCACAATGTGTTTTGGATTGATTGTAAAATGGCTTCTGTCCAACTGCTTTAGCATCAGTGAGCTGTGAATAGTGCAGTCCTGGAATCTAGTTTTATGAAGCATTCATTCAACTGTTAGAGGAAAACATATCATAATGAGATTTATTTCCAAGTGAACAGCTTGATAGATTGAAATGTATATGTAAATAGCTGATAGATATTTGGACCTAATAATAGTTTGCTGCATCTAACTGGTCTGAGGCAGTCAGGGAGAGTAGTATGCTATAATACATAAGCTACGTAACTAAAATAAATATTATCAAGTAATATTACAGTAATCACAGGGACAAGAGATATTAGGTGAAACCTTTCCCTGGCCAGAGCAGAGGGTCGAATATTGGTGAATTTTGAACATATCTGATTGAGATGTGCAGAGTCCCACAATTTTGGGGAAAAGTGGCTTGTATGATACAATTGAAGTAGGAGTATACAGTTTTCTTAAGCCCATTTGTGGTATTGCTAGATTACTTAAAAGGAACTGTAGAAGCAAGGTATTAAGAACTGTTGTGGAATCTTTTAGAAAGCTGCAAAACTACTAATTGCAAAATATTGGATTGCAAAATATGATTTCACTAAAACCATGGCTAACTAAAATACTGTAATATCTCCTACAATTCAGGGGATATAGCCCTACAAAACCAAGTGCTGTATGAAACAAAACTATAGGAGATAGTGCTGAGAATATGATGGGAAACAGGTGCTGATTGGTCTGTGCGCTAACCAGAATACTCTGCTCCCATTGGCTGTAGTAGCTAACAATTGCATCTGTGACAAAGAGTACTATAATGAAACAGTGCAAAGGGAGCAGCATTTTGAGAGGTATTACTGTATGTAAAAAAAACTGAAATGGCTGTTAACTGAATATCTTGAGGAGAGAGTGGATAATATAGTAAAAATCTGGGGGAAAATGGTTGCCATTATTATTTAATTTTGTGAGTCAAAGATATAATAAGGATATTAATCCTTACTGGATCTTTTATTTTACATAGGCTATAGTGTACCATGCATCTGTGTGAAGTTCTGAAATCTGAATACGTGATTAACTGTAATTTTGTTAAATGATGATACACACACATACTTCATAAACAAAGCCAAAAGAGACATCACCATTTTGTGTGGCGGACAATTGGCAAAATTATTAGGTGTAGTGATGAGTGCTGGTGTCAAAGCTTCTAAATAAGTTGTAAAAAGCACACATTTTAAGAGCTTATGAAATGATGTAGACATACAATGGGAAATGTGCACTCATCACCATGTGCCACAGGTTTCAGGCGGTAGCCAAACCCATGTAAGTGACATTTGCTAAACCACATTCTAGAAAACACTCATGATGCTACAGAACTGGGGTTGGCACTAGGAATCATATTTTCCCTGCAGAAAGGAATTCTGGTTTATGTACTGTCCACATCTATCTTCAACTTTGGAGAGTCACAGACAGCATATTGAGCTAGATGGACCAAGGGTCGGATTCAATAGAAGGCAGCTTCATTAGTGTTTGTATAATACTTCCAGGTGTTCACAGCACTTTGCATACATTATTCTCCCTGACCTGGCATGTTCTCCTTCCCCCCCCCACACTGTTTTTCCTTCCCTTGCTATCCTTCTCTCTTGCTTTTTTCCCTATTTCCCTTCTTTCCTCTCTCTCTCTGTATGTATGATGTGTGTGTGTGATTCAACTTCCTCCCTTTTCTCTCTCCCCTCCCCAGCTTTCCCCTCATTTTCTTCCTGGGTTCCCCCTTCTCCCAATGGCCTAGGTTTTCCTTTCTGCTGGCTTTTGCTGTTCCAGCTGGGCTGTAATGCACTCCTTCCTTCTGGCATCTTACTTTGGATGACAAAGAGACAGACCTTTCTTTTCTTTCCTCCCTTCCTGGCCTGGCTTCTTAGGATAATGGCTGCAACCCCTGCAGGCAGTTTCCCTGCAGTTTCCCATGATATGGGGTTGTCTAACTCCTCCTGCTTCCTATGTTCTGTACCTTTTGAAAAGGCAAGGCAGGCATAGGAAGGAAACTGGCTAGAGCAATAGAGACCGGACTGGGGGGGGCAAGAGTGCCCCCTAACTTGAGTCTGTACTCTGATTTGCCTCTTCTTGATTGCCTGAGACCAGCTTCTGCCTTTTTAAAAGATGGAGACAGAATGGAGCAGAAGTTGGAACTGGAGCCCTAGACTTGATACTTCTTACCCTGGACACTGGTGTCTTCATACGGACACAGTGCTAACCCCTGAACTATTATACCCATTATAGCAGCTCTCAATCTACCTTGTAGATTTGTGTCCCTGCTAGGTGATTTGACTGCTGAAGCTGCCTTTATACATGGGTTCTTAAAGGACTGCTTTCTCCTATATGACTTGGCCTATTCTTTAAGACCAGTTTCAGAGGACCTCCTCAAGGTACTCCCACTGTTTGAAGTTTCAGTGGTGGTGCCCTCTCTTTGGAATATGCTCCCAACTCAGTGTGTGGTTGTTTAGCTGCCAGGTTAAGGCCCCTTTGTATCTCAAGACTTTAACTTAATGTATACTTTTGCTGTTTTGTTGGTTTTACTGCCTGCTGCTCTTTAACATCCCATTTCGTTTCTAATAAGTGGCTTTATTCTTTCAAATCAGAGGTGTCCAAAGTTTTTGCCAGGAGAGCCACATCAGCTCTATGACACTGTGTTGGGGGGCTGGGGAAAAAAAGAATTAATTTACATTTAAAATTTGAATAAATTTACATAAGTTTACATAAATGAATATATTAAAGATGAACTTGTGTGAATGAATGAAGGTCTTGCGATAGCTCAAGGCCTATAAAAGGCCTTGCACAAAGCAAGGCTGGCCTTTCCTTTGCTGCCACTGCTGCATCACAGACATGAAACAACAAGCAGTGGAGGGAGCCCTCATCCCACAGCTCACATGAGAGGTCAAACAGTTGCCCTCATACTGAGATCAGTTGTGTTGGGCCAGAGTGGGCTCCAACAAATCTCTGGAGGGCCAGAGGCTCACTGGAGACCGGCGGCTCCCTGAGGGCCGCATTGAGAGGCCTCGAGGGCCGCAAGTGGCCCCAGGGCCGGGGTTTGGGCACCCCTGTTTTAAACTCTTACTTATTCTTGTAATTTTGGCTTAATTCTCAGGACATTATTTCCCAGCAAACATCTATACAGCAATTTTTTGCCCCCGTTTCTGAACATGGGCTCATTTCATTTTTTTTCTGTCTATACAGCCCTTGCCTCCCATGATTATATACTGAAGATTGTCCCCACTGTGTATGAAGACATGAGTGGCAAACAGCGGTACTCATACCAATATACTGTAGCCAATAAGGTAAGCATGCATCAGGTGCCAGAAAGGCTTCGTTTAATGCAAGAGACCCTAGTGGGCCTTCAGTTTCAAATCCCATTTCTGGTGGTGTTCTCACTTTCATTGTGCTTTGTGTTTGTGAAGTGAATGCAATAGCAGCACCTGCTGGAGAAGTGAAGAACTGAAAAAAAGAGAGGCTTCTGCTTATTTTGCTAGTGCCAATCCATAGCATGAAAATAGAAGTTTGGAATTGTTTTTTGTTCCCATAACTTGCTCCTTCTCCTGCTCCTTCCAAGCGGAAATTCAGGGCAATGACTAGTATCTGGAGCAGAATGGCAGTTTCCCATGGTTGTAGCAATATATTCTGGTATGGTCATTCAGTGCCTTAACTTTTGTCACTGAACAACTTGAGAAAGATGCGCCTGATGTTCATAAATTGTTTCTTTTAGGTTCAGATCGTTTTTAAAGTACTCTGAGAAATTAAACTAATAATTTTAAAACATGCCTTCTGAATGTGGATTGTCATGTCATCTGAACATATATTTGAACGACTGATGACCAGGGTGCACATAGAATTGCATGTGGAATTGCCACTAGAGATCATGGGGACCAAAATGGTTGCTTGAATCCATCCTAATTGGACGGGAGCAATTTTTCAAGGGATTCAGGAAAGAAAATCACATACAGTGAACTTTCTATTTAATGAACCTCAATTGGCAGCACCAATGGAGCTCTGTAAGGCAGCTAAGTATGGAAGGGGGCTTAGGATCAGGCTGAACAGTCTTCCAGGGATCCCTCGGCACTGGCGCTCTCCTTTTCACCTTTGAACAGGGCGCTCTATGAACAGGGCTGTAATTCGCTATTCCTGAGGCAAATGTGAGAATGGAGAGGTGCTTCCTGAGGAGCCCTCCATCCCTAGAGCATGTTCAGGAATAGAGAAACCTCATCCCCATTTCTAGAACACCCTGTTTGAGGGTGAAAAGAAGAGCTGCAGTGCCAGCGCCAGGCTGAGGGAGCCATGGAACAGGATGTGGTGATGGCGTCTGGCCTGGACGCCTTTAAAAGGGGATTGGACAAGTTTCTGGAGGCAAAATCCATTACGGGTTACAAGCCATGATGTGTATGTGCAACCTCCTGATTTTAGAAATGGGGTATGTCAGAATGCCAGATGCAAGGGAGGGCACCAGAATGAGGTCTCTTGTTATCTGGTGTGCTCCCTGGGGCATTTGGTGGGCCGCTGTGACATACAGGAAGCTGGACTAGATGGGCCTATAGCCTGATCCAGTGGGGCTGTTCTTATGGAAAGTAAATAAGCCTGTCCCGAGCCTCTCCCACACCTTTCTAACTACCTTAAAGAGCTCTGTTGGCACTTCCTCTCTCCACCAAGGCACTCTAGGAATGACAGTTTTTCTCCATTCCCAGAGCACCCTGATGGAGAGTAGAGCAGCAGCATCAAGGGAGCTTTCTAAGATCAGGGTTTAACAGAATAATGGAAGGAAGTGGTGTCCAAAATTAATAGGCTTTCAGCATTAATGGACATCACTTCTCTCCCCTTTAATCCTTTAAACAGAGGGTTCACTGTAGTTCCCACCTTCCACATCTGCCAAGTTTCTTCTAATGAGCAAGCAGCCCTTTTCTGCTGTCTGTACCTAATCCAACACCCTTTTTCAAATGAGTGCTACACATTCAGTGTAAGATGAAGATCATACTGTGATATTCTTGAACATTATGAATTGTCACTTGTACAGACATTTCAAGATGTATCTTGTCCTGACAATTGTCTCAGCACTACTTTATTAATTGCCAGTGTAGTATAGCATGTAAGAGATTGAGCTGTGACCCATAAACTTACCAGATAGTCTTTAGTCAAGCCACAGTCTCGTCCCCAGTTTTCCTACCTGCGAGCACCACTGTCGGCACATGGGGAAGATAATAAAGATCAGTCTTACAGGGTTGTTGTAAGAATCATTGGAGTATGGTGTGTTAAAGCGCTTTGAACTCTCTAAAGTGATACATAAACATTAGCTGCTGCTATTATTACTCCTAACTTAATTGGTGGTGTTCACATTTTCTTTTACGTACTCCTATCAATTCATCAGCACCCACTAGAAACCCTGTTTGTAATCTTCTGTCCTTCCTCCACCATGTACAACCCCTAGCTAAGGAAAAGGGAAGCTGCCCCTATCTTTTTTCATTTCATCGGTGCTAGCAGAGTTTTATGCTAAAACTATTTTATGTACAGCATTGGTGTTGGAAGTCTACAGATAATGCACATGTCTAATGAATAGTTGTGACATGGTGACAAAGAGAAAGAAAGCAAAAAGTTAAGCCATATAATGTTCAGCTTATACCGAAAGGCACCCTGTGATTTTTTTAAAGCACCCTGTTTTCCCTGACTAACACATTGCTAACAGTCCACCACACAAATCTGGAGAGAAAATTTGGAAAAGCAGTATGGTCAGCCTCCACTCTTGGTATTTCACAGCATAGGGTTATAATTGGAGTTGTTCAGATGAGCCAAGACTCAAATGTCTTAGGAAGGAAAGTATGACCTCAGAATCTCAAAAATGGTCCTTTTTCAAACTGCAACGCAGGAAAAGTTTCCTTCTTCTTAAAAAAAAAAAATTAAGAGAGGAAAGTTGGCATCATTGGAATGTCCTGGTGCAGTTCTCATAGCACAAGACTAACCATGGCTGCGCACATTCTCCCCCTAGTCCTCTCCCATTCAGTATTTCTTCAGACCTCTTTCAAGAACACCCCAGTATGCCTGGCTCTGATAACATTCTGCTTACGTTCTAGTCATGGAGTGCTGTGCCAGTTCACATCACTGGAACTTCAAAAAGAATGGAAAGTTGATGCTACTGTGAGCATTCATAGAACAGGATTGAATGGGGCTTTCTTTATATCTTTGTCCTTTCTGCAGATGTTTGTGATATTTTGGTGGATATGAGCTAAAAGTTTTACTTCATCAGTAATTGGGTCTAATTGTCATAGAAGTAACTAACTGGGATGAGGACAAAGAGTATCTAGAACACAATGTTGTCAGAGTGGTTATACTTTATGCCTTTCATTCTTTTGTCATACTTCTTTTTTTCAGGAGTATGTGGCATACAGCCACACAGGGCGCATCATTCCAGCCATCTGGTTTCGCTATGACTTGAGTCCCATCACAGTGAAATACACAGAAAGGCGGCAACCCTTGTACAGATTTATCACAACAGTGAGTTGCCATCGTAATCTTCCTCTCAATTTTGAGCTGTTCCCTTATTTTCCAGATGTTCAGGTGGAACTCATGAGAAGGAGGTGGGAGGGCTATAAAGCTGAATACAACCCACTTGCAACCAAGGGAAACTAAAGTATCTGCTAGGAAAGTAGGATAGCTTTTGATGCTTTCATGTGATTGTTGAAGCATGTCTTGGGGAAGTATCTACCGCTGGGGTGCCCAAGCAGTGAGCATACTGTGATGGTTTTCTTTCAAAAATATCTTGATCAAGCTGTGGATATGGGCACACAGTGCCTGGATTTATCAACCCCTTCACAATGAGTTTGCATGGAAATGCCGTACATCCACATGTAAGGAAAAGCAGAAAAAGGAAAATCAACGCTATAGCAAACAACCCTGTCCCCCAGAAGAACTGTGCAGTTGCAGTAGAGGAAAACCTGACATGTTCATTGTGAGGCCACTGCTAGTTCTGTTGAGAGTACCATGTTACTTGCAGGACTTAAAGCAATCCCAACATGTATATATATGCATTGTAAATATCAGTCTGTAGCCATCCCAACAACTTGCATTTAAATGAATTTCTTGACAGTGTTCATATCACATTGGCCTTGTTTTCCTAGGAGAGCCAAGAGTTATGTGAACATCCTTCACTTGCTATTTTTGTCACTTTCCTTGTTTAAGGGTGTTATATAGCTGTATCGACTACTATGCTACTCTTTAGAAACCAGGAGAGGGAGAGCAAAAATACTGCTAGGTGATTAAAAGGATGCTGCTTTGATGGTTTATTTCTGCTAACTTCACAGGAGATGTATATCCCTCCTACCAGGATTTCCCAAGTCTATTGCAGCATGTCTTTCATCTGCATCCTTGCTCCACAGATCTTCTACCCCTTTATACAGAGCTCCTTCAAGGGTTAACTTGGTGTGCCATATTGTTGGGGCTGGCTCAGATGAGCTCCAGATCCTTTTTCCCCACTAACTGCCCGCAACGTGGTTCTGCCCCATGGGGGGGGGGGGAGTCTGCAGCCCTGCTGAGTCTCTGCCGGTGGGTCAGCAGAGGCCACACTCCAACATAATAAGTAATTGGAACCCAGTAGTGTTTCAACTTTGGGATCAAGTTCTTCATCCATGCAAAAAGTTATTGCACAATCTGAGCTCTAGTAGTAAGTGCCTGGTATGGACGACCCAGACGTTCTTCATTTATCCACGAAATGTCCACCAAAATCCACTCCTGTCTTGCGTATACCGTCTCTTCACCGCCACCATATTAAGGCACAGTCCAACTTGCTATGGCTGAGCCTAGAATGGACTGAATAGAGCTGCTGTACGTTGGGATGTATCGTTCTCAAATTGTTTCATCCCAATTCAGTGACTCTGTGGTCTGTCATCGTTCCTGCCTTTGCTAACATTACCAGCTTCCTCTCCTGCATCTTGGTTGCCCTGGAGATTGGCTTGTCGTCATTGCTGTGGTGAAGCTGCAACCTTCTGGCCCAGCCAGAGATTATCTGCTGGTGGCAGCTGGAGTTATTGTCAAGTTGGGCAGTTCTCAAACACCCCAGACCTTGATAAGCTGCAGATGCTTAGTTAAAAATGACAAAGGAGGCTCAGGGAAGAAGAACCTGCTGCTCCTTTTGTTTGAGTCTGTTTACCGGGCTACACTCACGCAACTGTCACATAAACGCTGCAGTATTTTAAATGTATATTTTAATTCACATAGATAGAAAAAGACTTTACTGGGGCATGAGGGAATTTATCCAAGTTTGGAACTGTAAAATTTCCTATTATTACCTCCAGAGGAAGTGGAACTTTTTACAGCCTTTGTCTGTGGATGCTTTAAACATGGCAGTTGAGAAAAATAGTATTGAGATGAGTGTATGACTGGTTAGTGGGAGGAATTTTGTTGCTAAAGGAGGAAGAACATGAATATATGAATTGTCTATCCTGAATGCAGTTTACCTTGGGAGGGTGCGCGTATGTGTGTTGATGAAGTAAAATATTTTTACTCCGCTTTTCCACGGGAAAATGTTCAAAGCAGCTTACTGAAAGAAAATTTAACAACCAATCAATCAATACTAACACAACAGAATAACAAGCAAAAATAATCACAAGAGCAAAAGATTTATAATTTGGGCAATAATTATACCAGCAAGCTTCTGGCTTACCAAAAAAAGCCAAGTGTTGTCTTCACACTGGAAAGTCAACTGTCAGGTTATCGTACAAACTTCTTTGGGGAGGGATTTCTGAAATCCAGGCACTTAGTCCAGCTGGCTCCACCTCTCATTGCTGTAACTCAAATGAGCAGGGCCTCTGCTGTTGTTCATTGTCATTATGGTTCTAAAGTGCGTCAAGAGCTTGTTTGTGAAATAATAGGGAAAGGAATGCTGTCATCAATAAACATCGCTTTATCCACTTCTATAAAACATTCAGCAATATTATATTAATGTTATTATTAATAAATAATTGTATACCGCTTTTCAACAAAAAGTGGTTCGCAAAGTGGACCACATAGCAAAGCAAATCAGTAAATGGCTCCCTGTCTTCAAAGGGCTCACGATCTAAAAAAGATGCAGAACAGACATTAGCAGCAACCAGTGGAAAAGACGCAATGAAGCAGTCTTTTGACAGGGTTAACAGGGATGACAGGGTTGAGCAGTGAAGTGGCTAAGTTTGCAGATGACACCAAACTTTTCCGAGTGGTGAAGACCAGAAGTGATTGTGAGGAGCTCCAGAAGGATCTTTCCAGACTGGCAGAATGGGCAGCAAAATGGCAGATGCGCTTCAATGTCAGTAAGTGTAAAGTCATGCACATTGGGGCAAAAAATCAAAACTTTAGATATAGGCTGATGGGTTCTGAGCTGTCTGTGACAGATAAGGAGAGAGATCTTGGGGTGGTGGTGGACAGGTCGATGAAAGTGTCGACCCAATGTGCGGCGGCAGTGAAGAAGGCCAATTCTATGCTTGGGATCATTAGGAAGGGTATTGAGAACAAAACGGCTAGTATTATAATGCCGTTGTACAAATCTATGGTAAGGCCACGCCTGGAGTATTGTGTCCAGTTCTGGTCGCCGCATCTCAAAAAAGACATAGTGGAAATGGAAAAGGTGCAAAAGAGAGCGACTAAGATGATTACGAGGCTGGGGCACCTTCCTTATGAGGAAAGGCTACGGCGTTTGGGCCTCTTCAGCCTAGAAAAGAGACGCCTGAGGGGGGACATGATTGAGACATACAAAATTATGCAGGGGATGGACAGAGTGGATAGGGAGATGCTCTTTACACTCTCACATAATACCAGAACCAGGGGACATCCACTAAAATTGAGTGTTGGGCGGGTTAGGACAGACAAAAGAAAATATTTCTTTACTCAGCGTGTGGTCGGTCTGTGGAACTCCTTGCCACAGGATGTGGTGATGGCGTCTAGCCTAGACGCCTTTAAAAGGGGATTGGACAAGTTTCTGGAGGAAAAATCCATTATGGGGTACAAGCCATGATGTGTATGCGCAACCTCCTGATTTTAGAAATGGGTTATGTCAGAATGCCAGATGCAAGGGAGGGCACCAGGATGAGGTCTCTTGTTATCTGGTGTGCTCCCTGGGGCATTTGGTGGGCCGCTGTGAGATACAGGAAGCTGGACTAGATGGGCCTATGGCCTGATCCAGTGGGGCTGTTCTTATGTTCTTATGATGCTGGAGTGAAGAGAGACAGTTATGTAACAGAGGAATGAGAATTATTTTAATTTCATTGATTTATATCCAGTAACAGACCTGCCCCTGGATGCGTCCCTGGATGGGGTGAAGGTTCGCAGTGCTGCCCCCCCCCCATACTTCCCCAGCACAACAGAGCCTCGCGCAGTGTTTGGGACAACTGAATGAGTGTTCTGAGGCTTCCCCACAGTCTTAAACAGTTCTTCTGTTTAAGAAACTGGAAGTACTGTTTGAGTCTCAGAAGGCTTCCTGTGTGGTCTGGAATGCTGCACTAATGCAATGCTCACGGCATTTGCCCCCCTGCCCCTCCTCCAAGCCCACCATTGTTTATATCTTGCCCTTCTTACAAGGAGCTCAGCATGGTTTAAATGGGCACTTCTTCTCTTCCCCTCCCAAACCACTGTGTGATGTAGGTTAGGGTGAGAGAAAACCCAAATTTGCCCAGTAAGCTTCAAAGCTATGCAGGGTGTTGGGCATCAGGTGGTGGTGAAGGTCTCCTCCCCCATCTGATCAGGCTTTGGGGTCTCCCGACAGCAGGTGGGCCTCTCTCTGGGGCACTCCTGAGGCCTCAGACTGGCTCAGGGGAAGGGGGTTGTGTCACCTGTGTCCTCCTCCCTGGCTCCACCATCTTGTGGGATCACAGGTGGGTGGCTGTTGACAACACAGCCCCCACACTTCACCAACCACCTTCCCATCATCATAGGCCTCCTTTTTGAAGAGCTTCCCTAGCTCCACCCTGCCCCACCTCTTCCCCTCAATGGGTTTCAAAAGCCTCACCTTGGGCACCTCCAGCCCTCCTACCTGGGATCCAGCAGACGACGCTGCAGGGGCTGTTGTGCCAGACCGCCCATTGTGCGGGTTTATCCCCACACCTCCCATCGGGAGTCCTACTGGTGCCTGGAACTACCCCCTCTCCTTGTAGCTGGCCCCGGCTTGTTGGAGGCTGAGTAGGGAGAGGTGTGCATCACAACCGCCCAGTCTCCCCTGCCCTCTGCGGCATGTGTGCTGTTGCTATCCGCATCTCCTGTAGCTCAGCATGCCCACGGACAAGCAGTGAGCCACGGGGCAATGTCCGCAGTCACCGCGAGGCCACGGGCCCTGGCAGTGCGCCATCAGGAGCTCCACACCTTGTCTTGCCCCTGTTTGGGCGTGTCAGTGCCTAGTGAAGCACACTGGCTTTCTATCTGCTCTCCTGGACTTCTCCTTACATTTATGTCCTGCTCTTCCTACAAAATGTTCAGAGCAGCATTTTGGCCTAACCCTACCTTATGAGATCGCTGAGAGGTAGTGGTTGCTAGGTTCTCCCAGTGTGCTTCTTAACTGAGGAAGGATTTAATGATGGGCTTGCTACATCTACACTGACAAGACTTCAGTTATGTCCTTGCCTAAAATATGCATGTGGCAAAATACAAAGCAGGTAAGTTGATGCAGTGTGTAGTAGTAGTTTAAAAAATAAAAAAACCAAAGTGAAACCCCAGTCAGGGTGAAGAGAATCATTTTCTTATTCCTTTGCTGTGCAAACTGCTTGGAGAACTAATTGTTAAGCATTAAATAATATTCTTAATGTTAAATAATGGTGAGCTTATAGCACCAATTAGTAAATCAACAATACTGTCTATTTTCTGGCACCAACATGGCAACAGACGCGTACACAAAGAGGTTTCCCTGGTAGAAAGATATACTTGTACAGACTAGAATCTCATTGCCTGCCTCTTGGGCAAGAACTTATTTATTTCCCTTTAAAAAGTCTTTCTCCTTCCCCTCCTGCTTGCTTCTACTTTTTGCTTTTTTGATTACACAAAACTCAAAAGGCTTTAAGTGCTTGCAGGGGAGGCAGAGACTAAGCAGATGCCAGGTACATGTGAGTCATAAGCAGTCATTGGTAACGGAGCTTTGCAGTGAATGTGTTTTTCTCGCTGTTTTTTCTCCTCATATTTGCTGCTCTGAAGTCATATTTTCCTGTCCTGTGCTCTAGAATACACTCTCTCCGTTCCCCTTGCCATTTTGTGGTATCAAACCTCCTGTGGTATAAAAACTGATCCCTCGTGGTCTAAAAATATCCAACTCATTTTTCTGCCATTTCTCCAACACTGTATTGGAAGAAGGGAGGCTAGCTGGGGAGGAGTGACTAGGAGAGCCAGGCCCATCTCTAAACAACGTTAATTGTATGAGGGTTGATTGCTCTACTTTTTTCTGGCCTTTCCTTTGCTTAGAATGTCAGCTGTGCTTTGAAGAGTACCTTCACCCAGGCTTTGTGCCACTGAAGCATCTTCCCATTTCACTGACCTCATTGGACACAAATGTCTGAGTTATAAATACACGCAGAAATGAACACTTCTTTTTGTTCTTCCTGCTGCTGCCATTTGTTATTCAAAGCCTGTTCACTCATTTTATTGCCTAATTCCCTGTCAGCTAGTGGTTTAGTCCAATGGCTGTTATCTCTATTTTACTTCCTTATGAATGCTTTGGTAAGAACGAGGTTTGGGGTTTTCTTTCATGGAAGGTTACAGCTCGACATGGGAGAATAAAGTGATAATGAAATAAAAATACACAACACCACTTTTTTAAAGAAAAAAAGAAAAACCTGAAATGGACATAAAACAAAAAAACCCCCAATTTTATTTGATCTTTATTTAATGGGGGGTGCGTGGGTAATGACTGTAGCTGCATCTGCTGACACTATACTACCTGTATCACCTACCCAATACACATTTAAAGTGATTATAATTTATAGTTATAATATAAATGTTGAATAGAAACACATACCACTTTCTGCACTTATAATTTTTAGAAAACACTGAAATCTGTAAAAATTAAAACTGTTTTCTGCCACTTCTGCTTTACAGTTCATTTTCTTGAGCTGCCTTAACCCGCCCACAGGTGTACATATTTGATCCCTGTTGTGTATATATATTGTTGGGCAGAAATGGCTTAAAGCCTTGAATCCTTATTATGTGTTTCATGTCTCTTTAAATGTTTTGTTTCTCTTCAATTTGAATGTCTCTAGGATACCACCATTATCTCATTGTTCTTTATCAGACGTTGAGAATCTTCTTGTTTCCTGGATTAAACAAAACTCTCTTTTGCTCCTTATCCACTTGAACCTCTCTGTTCAACATATCGATAAGCTTTTATCATCCAGTATTTGAAATACTGGATGTGCCCAGGTACCAATATCATCATTTCACCATTAAATGATGAAACTCCCAGCCTTACTAGGATATGAAGTTGAGATAAGGATCCCATGGTGTCATGTGCTCTAGGACCACTTTGATAAATGATAAACAAGATGTGATGTGGATACAGTAGGCAAAAGCAGTCATAGAGTAGTTAAACTCCAGAGCTTGTCCTCTTGAGAGCAAAATGAAACGAAGATATTTCCAGTGACAACTGTTTACCTTGACTACCGTGTTAGTCCTGAACCAACTGTTGGTCTTATGCTCCTGTGTACACACTGGACTGGCTATGTTTGTTAACAGTGAGTGTGGCTACAATATGATACACACCTTCCTGGGAATAAACCTTACTGAACTCAGTGAGACTTGCTTGAGAGTAAATACGTATAAGATTGCACTCTGTGTATGTATTTTCCCAAAGAGGTTGGGCTGGTTTTGGACAATATGGCCACATCTCCACTGTGTTGTGTGGAGGAGGAGCTTTGAATGCGTACAACATGAAAGGTTAATGGCACAACTGTACAAGTAGGAATTCACCCTAGTAAGGTGGCAATTGGTGCAAAGGAAAACTCTTTTTTTCAAGGAGGCATTCTCACATATTTCTGCAAAGCGGTCTGTTAAAGTGGAGTGGATCCTAATATCTGTACAAATCAGAACAGCATGCTTAAATTCTATACAGCTAAGGAGGAACATTCAGTCCTCTAGCCTGCCCACCCCCACCTGCAGTCATTAAATGGATACAGTCCAGGATTAGTTTTACCAGCTTATCTGCCACTGTTTATTTGAAGTAGACTTCCTAGTCTAAGAGAGAAGCTAGTAAAGAAAGAGGAGATTAGGGCTCAGTATTGAAAGTACGACAGCAGTTGGTATTATCGTGACCATTGATTTAACCCCCAGTCTGCTTGATGCTGGACAGAATAAAAGAAGTAATATTATACACTACATAATGCAGAAGAGATATTGCCTCTGCCTAGAGGACTTTCAGTCTACTCTAAAGCACTGTCATGGCCTCCCTCATGCACAGTGGCTGACCCTGGTCTGACTTCATGACACCAAGCTCAGCGGCAGTGCCATTACTGGGTGCTGCATCTGAAAAAGGACGTTGGCCCTTGTCGGACTGTTGGCTAAGTGGGGCCCATAGTTTGGGGCTAGGAATAAAAGACAGGACTGGAAGGCACTTTGAGGAGGAAGGTGGGAGTGAGAATACAAAGAGGAATTTGAGTGGGGAAATTGGGTCCACATGAGACTGGTGGAAAGGAGGGGAAAAGAAAGAACATAAAGGTGAAGAACTGAGGTAAAAGAAGCAGGATGAACAATTCAGGAAGGAAGGCTACAGGAGGAACAATACAAGGAAGGAAGGCTGAAGGAAGATCAGGAAGGGAATAAGGCCACCAGAAGTAGGCAGAAGAAGCAAAGGGGAGGGAACAAAAAAAAAACAGGAAGAGCCTCAGTGAGGAAGGGAGGGAGGGTCAAGCTTGTGTCTTGTGAGGGAAGAAGCATCTGGCCACTGTAGTTGATCACGAGCTCAACTAAATGAATAAAATAAATGCATAGTCAAATTCGTACATGTTGTGTGAAACCTTGAATAGGCAGTGTGCCATACAGAGATCTGTATAGCACTGACCTGCCTCCCTGAAGGGGCTAGAGGTTCCCAAAGAGATGACAAGCACATCAGAGGACAAAGATGGAGAGAACTTGATCAGGATCTAGAAGGAATTAGTTTAGAAATGTGTTAACTGTAGCAGAAAGTGCAGTAAATCTATTTTGCTGTGATGATTAAGAAAAGGCTTTGCATGAAGCAGAGTAGAGTTGTTGGGAGTGACATGGGGAAACCAAGATCAAATTTCCATTAAGTCATGATGCTTACCTTGCTCTCAGCCTTAGGTACATGCATCTAAAAATACACTGTAGCTAAATGGAAATCAATCACAGCATCTGTATATGTAGGATGGTCACTCCTGAAAAATCATTAATCATCTTTTCCTCTCTTCCCGCATCCCAGATTTGTGCCATCATTGGAGGAACATTCACTGTGGCTGGGATTCTCGACTCCTGCATTTTCACTGCCTCTGAAGCCTGGAAAAAGATCCAACTAGGAAAGATGCAATAGCAAAGCATTTCTCATCCAGGTCCCATAGGACAGAAGCAAAGAGTGAAAAACCCACTGCTATCCATTTTTCTCCTTTATATTAAATTGAATTGGTCTAATGTCTCTTTAGTTAGTTCATTGAAGACTTTTTAAAGGTGCAAAAAACCAAACAAGTCTAGGTTTTGGAAAGTTGGCAGCATTAACAAGGAGACTGACTTGTAGTTCTCAACTTTCCACCTTCTGAAAGTGGTTCTTGAGGTTAGTTATCTTTTATGACTTAAAACCAAATCCTATGGATCTGACTAGTATAATTATTTTAAGAAACTCAGAGGTGCTGAAGTTAAGGCAAAAGCTTAGTTGCAACTTATTATGCAAATCAGATTATTTCACTCAAAATTCTGTAACTAGACAATCACTTTGTCTTATGCTAAAATTGTGCATTAAAACAAAACAAACCCTAGCCCTGGATATTCAGAACAGTGAGAGGTAACTTTATATCTGTTATAAAGAATTAGTTCACAAAGTGAACATAAACAGGTTGGGGGAATCTTTTTGGGGGTTCCTGAAAAACTTCCCTTTCTCACTGGATGACACTATTAAATAGGATGAAATGTTACTAGTACCTGATTCTGTGGTATAACTATAATTAGAGGACGGGACAAGCTATTTCTGTTACTCTTCCAGAATGTTAAAATAGTCTTACTCCTCTCCAGAAACTGACTATCCAGTCTGAGTGTTTACAGATGGCACAAAGTTACAGGAAAAAATTAGATCCAATGTCGTAAAATTAATATGTGGCCTTTGTATATAAATGGGCATATCAATCTGTTGCTGCATTTCTTTGTGAACTTTCTCTTGCCTTTTGACACCAAGATCACCAGCAGTCCAGGTTAGAACCATTGATTTTTAAAGGAAGAAGGGTGGAAAGAGGGAGGAAGTGGGGTACTCAGACACTACTCTGGATGGATAAGCATAATTTTAAAAGGCATGCATTATATTGTGCAAATTTAGAGAACACTGGAAGTAGCTGTCAGTATGAAGAATCCAAAAGCCTGGCACTGCATCTTCAGAGGTTTGCTCATCTTTAAAAGAATTTAGAGAGCAAATGTTTGCCAAACTGACAGCATCAAAAGAAGGTATCATAGGAGAGAGATACAGGGCTGTGGTAAAACAAGATAAGGTTGCAACACAGATATTTTCCTGCTGTTATATTTCAACTTTAAGTATGAAGGAATAGTTCATTCAATAACTCAGTGTATTGGAGAGAAGGTAGAGTTACTGTGCAGTGTGGGTTTTAATACACTGTTGACATTGGTTCATTAGGAACTAGACCAGTATCTGTTGGTTAATTTCCATAGATCTCACAGAGCTCTTTCATAAATGAACCATCAAAATTATTGCATGCTTTGTACATTTTGTATAACCTCAGATTGCACACCTTTCAGGTGTGCGTTACCTGGAATTTGGCTAATATAAATGCTAAGCATGTCCATGTAATAATTCGGAGAAAGAAGATATGATTTTGCTGTTGTTGAACTGTGTGGTCCTTTTAAGGGTTACTTTTTTAAAATTTGCAAGTGTTATATCAATACACAGTGACTAAATAAATTTTGCCCAGAAGTATTTCTGCCCAGTAGGTCTACTGACATAATTTTCACTGTGTTATGATGTAGAGAAGGTAGTAGTTTCAATACTTTCTTTTATTAAAATTTTAGCTGGTTTTCTCTCCAGCCCTTTCAGTGCTGATTTCCTCTCTGTCCTTTTACAATGATATCTGTAAAACATCTTTAGAATTTCCCCCTATTTTTCTTATGAAATGATTTATCTTTGTGTAAAACTGGATCTTGTAACTTCCTGTATCTTGTTTAATATTTGGATGGATTTTATACATTTTTTCATTTGCAAAAATCAAATTTAAAATACATATGTGTTCAATTCTGTGTGTCTTTCTTAAATGAAAATGCAGTTAAGTCCTACTTCAGATATTGAATTTTGAGCTTTGCAATGTTGTCATATATCTTTTTCAAGTGGGTGCTCCTTTTTTTAGCAGGGGGAGAGTAACCGGCCCACCTCACCCCAGCAGTGTCTGTTCTAGTGGCTGTCTGCTGGTATTCATTTGCATCTTTTTAGATTGTGAGCCCTTTTGGGACAGGGAGCCATTTAGTTATTTGATTTTTTCTCTGTAAGCCGCTTTGTGAACTTTTAGTTGAAAAGCGGTATATAAATACTGTTAATAATATATCTTAAAAATTGCTTTCTAGCAGTTTAAGCTATTTTAGCCTTCTATTTAAGAAAAAGACAAATTGACCACATCATTGAAACTGGCAATGGCCACAGAAGGGCCTCCCAGATTATCCTGATGGGCTGATTCATATGGAAGAAAGCAGTTGCTACCCCTGCCTAAAGGTGAATTGAATTGTGCTTGGAAATTAATCAGCAGCCAATGCATTAGAAGCTGTCTGATGCTTCTGAAACACTGGCCCAAGTGGCATAGGATATGGTGTGTGCCCTTGGATGCTGACATAATGATAGCTAAACCAGTGCAGGAACAGTCCTGCCATCATAGCTCCAGTGTTGCCAACATATGCCAAGCTTTCAAACAGGAGCAAACATTCAAACAGGATGGAGGTGTGGGAGGGACACAGGAAGGACATGGAGGAGTTGACATACACCATGTCAGTCATCCCAGGTCCCTTCCAGAAATGCCCCAAACATCAGGAAAATGCTACACTGATATCACAGGTGGTGTAATTTTAAAACCCAGATGAAACAATGGGGAAGGGAAAATCTCAACTTCCCTCTGCCCAGTCCACTTTTCCTACAATGGAGCATAGGATACAGTCTACACTTGGCAGCTAATCACAGTACACCAATCCCAGTACGAAAACCCAAGCAAGGGGGACCAGAACTCAGATGGTAGAGTGCCTGGCATGGAGCTCTACCTCTCTGCTTTCATGTCATCCATACTTTGAACACACATGAGCTATGGACAATGGACACTTTCCACACAAATGGGGTACTTTTTTTACCCCACTTTTTACTAATTACCCCTGCTAATTGGGTAACAGGCACTTTTTCAAGTGGGTGCTCCTTTTTTTTAGCAGGGGGAGAGTAACTGGCCCACCTCACCCCAGCACTGTCTGTTCTAGTGGCTGTCTGCTGGTATTCATTTGCATTTTTTTAGATTGTGAGCCCTTGGGACAGGGAGCCATTTAGTTATTTGATTTTTCTCTGTAAACCGCTTTGTGAACTTTTAGTTGAAAAGTGGTATATAAATACTGTTAATAATACTTGGTGTCGTAGACTTCGTACATTCCCAGGGTTTTGGGGTGCTCAGAGTTCTTGGTTCTAGAACCCTAGAACCCTCAAGGACCCCTGTTCGGTAGTACTGCCACCACCCTGTATGTGCCAGTGTCTCAGTCCAGGGACACTGAGACCCTCTAGGCTTAATTCTATCCCTTGCAGGCACTGAGCACTTTCTTTAGTAGTCCTCAATGAGTATTAGTAACTTGAGTAACTTAGTAACTCAAGTTCAGTAGCTTGCTGAACAGCTAGGCAGGATTCTGAACCTTTGTCCCCAACAGACAATGTAACAACTTAGTAAAAGGATTTTTACTTTATTAAGTACATAGGGTTACATAAAGTTACAAAAGGCAGCAAATGCTAGAGGCATAAAACTTCTAGGAAACATATCAGCCTTAAAATAACAGCTAACTGGCTATCTCTATTATTCCCTAACTCTCACCTGGGTAAGCTTTCTTTTGTAGATCTTTCCTCCAAGTTACCTATGAGGCCACATGGCCCTGGCAGGGAAATTTTACCACATTATTCCAAAACTTTTTGAGCATAAATTAAGTTTTGAAATTAAACAAGCACATTTTTCCATAAATGACTAAAGGAGGGGTAGGTATACTTTGTTAACACTTGCCTTCTCAGAACTCTTATTGTATGGACTGGACTGTGCCTCAGGACTCCACGCACACACACCCCTCAAGTGGAACCTCCACCAAGTGGAACCTCAAGTGTCACAACCCCACCAGGGGGAGAAAGGACAATGCACCCACACAGGTAAGCAATGGAGGGGAGGGAATCCCAGGCTGCCACACATATTGTATCCCCACCCCACACACTAACCCTTTAGTCTGTGGTTTGATTTATAAGGGCATTTGCTGCTGCCCTTGAAAATGGATGTTCTTTGCTGTGCTACACAGTTGCACACTGGGTGGTTGCTATATGCCTGTCTCCTTTAAGAACATAACATAAGAACAGCCCCATACCCCATCTACTCCAGCTTCCTGTATTTCACAGCGGCCCACCAAATGCCCCAGGGAGCACACCAGATAACAAGAGACCTCATCCTGGTACCCTCCCTTGCATCTGGCATTCTGACATAACCCATTTCTAAAATCAGGAGGTTGCACATACACATCATGGCTTGTACCCCATAATGGATTTTTCCTCCAGAAACTTGTCCAATCCCCTTTTAAAGGCGTCTAGGCCAGACGCCATCACCACATCCTGTGGCAAGGAGTTCCACAGACCGACCACACGCTGAGTAAAGAAATATTTTCTTTTGTCCTAACCCGCCCAACACTCAATTTTAATGGATGTCCCCTGGTTCTGGTATTATGTGAGAGTGTAAAGAGCATCTCCCTATCCACTCTGTCCATCCCCTGCATAATTTTGTATGTCTCAATCATGTCCCCCCTCTTTTCTAGGCTGAAGAGGCCCAAACGCCGTAGCCTTTCCTCATAAGGAAGGTGCCCCAGCCCTGTAATCATCTTAGTCGCTCTCTTTTGCACCTTTTCCATTTCCACTATGTCTTTTTTGAGATTCGGCGACCAGAACTGGACACAATACTCCAGGTGTGGCCTTACCATAGATTTATACAATGGCATTATAATACTAGCCGTTTTGTTCTCAATACCCTTCCTAATGATCCCAAGCATAGAATTGGCCTTCTTCACTGCCGCCACACATTGGGTCGACACTTTCATCGACCTGTCCACCACCACCCCAAGATCTCTCTCCTGATCTGTCACAGACAGCTCAGAACCCATCAGCCTATATCTAAAGTTTTGATTTTTTGCCCCAATGTACATGACTTTACACTTACTGACATTGAAGCGCATCTGCCATTTTGCTGCCCATTCTGCCAGTCTGGCGAGATCCTTCTGGAGCTCCTCACAATCACTTCTGGTCTTCACCACTCGGAAAAGTTTGGTGTCGTCTGCAAACTTAGCCACTTCACTGCTCAACCCTGTCTCCAGGTCATTTATGAAGAGGTTGAAAAGCACTGGTCCCAGGACAGATCCTTGGGGCACACCGCTTTTCACCTCTCTCCATTGTGAAAATTGCCCATTGACACCCACTCTCTGCTTCCTGGCCTCCAACCAGTTTTCAATCCATGAGAGGACCTGTCCTCTAATTCCCTGACTGTGGAGTTTATTCAGTAGCCTTTGGTGAGGGACCGTGTCGAACGCCTTCTGAAAGTCCAGATATATAATGTCCATGGGTTCTCCCACATCCACATGCCTGTTGACCTTTTCAAAGAATTCTATAAGGTTCATGAGGCAAGACTTACCCTTACAGAAGCCATGCTGACTCTCCCTCAGCAAGGCCTGTTCGTCTATGTGTTTTGAGATCCTATCTTTGATGAGGCATTCCACCATCTTACCCGGTATGGATGTTAGGCTGACCGGCCTATAGTTTCCCGGGTCCCCCCTCTTTCCCTTTTTAAAAATAGGCGTGACATTTGCTATCCTCCAATCTTCTGGCACCGTGGCCGTTTTGAGGGACAAGCTGCATACCTTAGTCAAGAGATCTGCAACTTCATTCTTCAATTCCTTAATAACTCTTGGGTGGATGCCATCAGGGCCCGGTGACTTATTGATCTTTAATTTATCAATGAGGTCTGAAACATCTTCTCTTTTAACCTCCATGACTTAACTCCTTAGTCAGGAGGGGCCGTTCGGGCAGCGGTATCTGCCCGAGGTCTTTTGCCGTGAAGAAGTGCTTTGGTAAGCACTTGTGTATAATATTTAGAACTTGGCTCTTCATCTCTGTGATGGAACTGTAAAGGTGGAGTAGAGTGCAGTGGAGTGAGGTGGGTGCTTCGTATATGAAGGTGATAGAAACACATAGGAAATCAACAAAAACTCATCAGGTGTGAGGAAGGAACCACATATACTAGAAGGAGCCAGGCCTTTGTTGCTGATCAGAACCAAAATGTAACTTCCTGCCAGCCCAAGGCAGGGCCTAGGAGAGGGGGATAAAGGGGGTAATTTGTGCCCAGGGTCAAAAGGGGGACCCAGGAACCAAAAAAGGGGACCCAGAAATTTACTGGGATCTGACATTTTCCTATCAGGCGTGTTGCTCATATAGGATGCCAGGGACACTACTGATGGATGCCACATGGGTAGGTAGACCTGGGCTCCAAAGGCTTTTCCAGCTGTCTCTACCTTCCCTTCACCCTGTTTTGCCCCTCCATCACCACCCTCCCTTGTTCTATTTCACCCCTCCCTCTTTGGAAAGGGGCCCAAAAGAAACTTTGTACCCCCTGATAAAATTCCTCTCAGAGGCCTGGGCCCAATGCACATGGTCTCCTTTTTTTGAATGAGAGGGAGCAGCGCACTTGTCCTTGGCCACAGCAGTGAACGTTTTCTGAAGTCATTGCCACACCAGCTCTCGCAAGCAAGTTCTGAAACTTGAATGTTTTGTTAACATGTTTTGTCATGAATGTTTTGTTAACAAAGCGCTTGCAGATATGTGTGTATGTGGGATAAGGACTGTAGACCTATCCAGTTTTCCAGTGCTGGTGCAGCCAAGCCAACAGGGCCAGTGCTGCATCCTGCAGTAGCGGCACAATCATGGAGGCCTCAAGGTGAGGGAATGTTTGTTCCTTTTCCTCACAGCTGCATTGCAGCTGCACTGGCATTAGAAAGTTGGATAGCATCGGGACCTCAATCTCTCCTCATTGATCATGACACAAGAACTGGGACGGAGTCTAAGCATTCTGTAAACTGATCTGAGCCTGTTCTACTGCAGTCTGCAGGGAGAGAGTAATTCCCCCCCCCCTTCTAATCTGCCCCATGCAAAACATTCTGTAGGTAGTAAACCAGCAAGTGAGGGAGAGGTCTGTGCCCATACACTGTGCTCATTTCCTAGTGTAGTTAAGAGTTGTGGGGCTTTTTTCTTACTGCACAGCATTTAAACATCTCTGTACTGTGCCACTTCAGGTTGCAAGTAAAGGTTCATTTTAGAAAATGAACCTTTACCTGCAGTCTGACAGCCCAAGCCTATGCCCATCTAATCTACATCTACATTGTACATCTACATCTACATTGTAGACTACAATGGGTCTACATTGACCCATTAGAGTCAATGGGGCTTACTCCCAGGAAAGTGTGGATAGGACTGCAGCCTCAGAGCCCAAGCCTGTGCCTGTCAACTCAGAAGTAAGCCCCATAGTACTCAATGGGGCTTACTCTCAGGAAAGTGTGGATAGGACTGCAGCCTCAGAGCCCAAGCCTGTGCCTGTCTACTCAGAAGTAAGTCTCATTACAGTCAATGGGGCTTACTCCCAGGAAAGTGTACATAGGAGTGAACTGTGAAGTGGCGCAGTACAGAGTTTGTTTTACCACCTCTCCCTGCCGAGGGTGCATAAGGGCTTCTGTCTCTCCTCTGGCAGCAAGCTAGTGATGCTCGTTCGAACCTGCGCTGTAGGAACAGCGTCCTGCTGCAGTTTCCCGAACTGGACACGTGGCGGCACTGTGGCTGCCTAGTCATTTCGCAGTCCCCGAGACGAAGTCGCTTCTCGCGAGAGCTGAAGTCTCACGAGCGCCGGTGGAAGTCGAAGCGATCTCTCTTTCCGGGCGGCCATAGTTGAACTTGCAGCGGGTAAGGCTCGCTAGGGGCAGAGCTGTTGGTAATCTGTTGGCATCCGCTTGGCGGGGCTCGGCGGTAGGTCGCCGACTGTGGGGGGATCCAGAGAGCGGAGGGGCGGATTTAATGGCGCTTGTATTTGTGGTGCGGAAGGCTCTGAAGACACCTTCTGGAGCCTTCCTCCTCTTCCTCCTCCCCTGGCTGGTGTGAGGCCTGGCGGCGGCACCCCCTTAACCTGTCATGCCTTTCAATGGCTGGAGCCACATGAGTAGATAAAAGACTCTGGAAAAACATAGAGCCACCTTTGCGTGGGAGTGTGACACTGCCTGAGTGCTTTCCCTTCCTTTCTATTGACTGGTTTGCAGGACCAGCTGTAGGCTCATTCACGTGTCCGGCTGTGCTGCCCTGTTGAGGCTCTTCTGTACATTTTGCACATGAATGTGCTGCTTATGTTTCTGTACTGCTGCTTATGTTCCTTGAGGCTGTCTGCGTGTATTAGCCATGCAACTATTTTCAACCACTGTGCCCTGGTACACTGATGTGCCGCAGATGGTCTGCAGGTGTGCCATGGGAGTTTGGGGTGGGTCATTTATTAGTAGGGTAATAGGGGGATTTGAGCCCTGTACCAGCAGCATGGTGTGCCTTGTCAGTGGTCAAAAAACCAATGCTGTGCCTTGACAATTTAGCACCTTGTGCCATGAGATGAAAATCACTAGCTGTTTTAATTTGCCACCTTTTCTTTCTCTTGGTATCGGAAAGAGCAACAGATAATAGGGTTACTGTTTCCATTGGGGCAGTTTTAATTGTCGTTTGTGGTGTTGACTTAGAAGTGCTGTGTGTCGCTTTAGAACTTGGGTTTGTAAACTGAGCAGTGTGCACAGGAAATCATAGAGTGCATATAAGTGGCAGGGACCCATTTATTGTGGCCAAAAATTTGATTTACCTGGCTAAACTCAAAAACTTCAGTGCAGTTTAACTACTAATGTGAGTCTTTAGGAATAGAGCATTGAAAGTTGCTCTATGTCCCATGAGAGTGGTGCAGTAGTTGGGGTGTTGGAATTTGGATCTGGAAGAACCAGGTTTAAATCCCCACTTGGCCATGAAGCTTACTGGGTGATCTCTCAGGCCGACCTACTTCATGGGATTGTTTTGAGGATAGTAGGAGGGGGAAGAGCCATGTACCCTACACTGAACTTCTATAAGAACAGCCCCACTTTTACCAGGCCATAGGCCCATCTAGTCCAGCTTCCTGTATCTCACACCAGCCCACCAAATGCCCCAGGGAGCACAGCAAGAGACCAGCATCCTGGTGCCCTCCCTTGCATCTGGCAAGGGAGGGTGAAAGGTGGATACAGAAATACGAAAAATGTGGGGATAGTAACCAATCCTGGCAATCACCTAGGCTGTTTCATTTTTGTTATGAGAGGAAAACACTGCTGCTGTGCCTCCATTAGCCTCAGTATCTTTTTGCGAAATAACATCAAACAGGGATGTTTGCAGTACTGTATTTTTCTTTGCTAGTCTTCAGTGTGTAAACTGCTTTTTGAGATTTGAAAGAGTACAGTGGGTGAATTATCTAGTCTTCTGAGGGATTCTGTAAATGATCCTTTTGGAAGGCTGGTTAAGGCATTGCTGTTGAAAGTGTGTTTTTGTTTATCAAATGCCCATAAGTTCTTGTTTTGTCTTGTGCAGCCAAAATGAAGTTCAATCCATTTGTGACCTCAGACCGCAGCAAGAATCGCAAACGGCACTTCAATGCGCCATCACACATTCGCAGGAAGATCATGTCTTCTCCTCTTTCCAAGGAATTGAGGCAGAAATACAACGTCCGTTCTATGCCTATCCGAAAGGATGACGAAGTCCAAGTATGTGTGTTATCTGTTTATTCTATTGAAGAGTGAATGGATTTTATTTTCCGCTTATAACTGACCCTTGAAAGTTTATCCATTGTAAATCTGTTAGTAGTGCTGCAGGGCTCTTTGAGTGAAGTAGCATTCCATGTAGTATAGCTGGTTCTAGTCATGCCAATGTAACCCTGTGTTTTTGGTGTGTCTGTGACTTGTAGTTGAAAATGCCTGTACTGTGAAGTTGTGTTGCAAGCAACTTTCTCTACTGCTTTTCTTCTTTGTCCCTTTCCAGGTTTTCAATAACTATATCTGCTGAAACAAGTTAAGCAAGAATAAGACAAATAAGGAATTATTGTTCTTCCAGACTAGAATCTGAAACCCCATTTTGAAATGGGTTTGCAAACCATGTTTTGGAGACTGTTGTGTTTTGTCCTGTCCAGAGTTAGCTTGGAGAGGATGTCACGGCAGACTCTGGTTATCACAAGCTGCAAAATGAAGGGGGGGATTGGCATGTGAAGGGAGGAAGGAACGCCTGTCTTTATAACGTTTTTCCAGGCCATGGTTTGAAGAATTAGAAATGTAATTACTGAAAAGTCTTAAGTTAGCAAGGAAAAAAGAGAAAAGCTACTGTTAGCATTATGCTATAAGAAACACAGCACAAATGGAATCTTACTATCCCAGCACTCTCTCTGCCCTCAGGAAGGAGATTGTTTAAGACAGGAAGGGGACAATGGCATGGAAACACAAGTGAGAAGACTGTGCAACCACCCTCTGACTTTTTTTTTGAAATGAGATTCCACCTTGTGTGTGGTGGGAAAGTGATGGTACCATGATGTGCAAGTTAATCCCTGTTTGGACCTGAATGAATAAACATTTTCAGTTCTTAGATAATGTGCTGTAGTTATTTCCAAGAAAACTACTTTTTGCTCAGTAAATACTGTTTGAATATGCCAATCAAGTTTCTCTGAATCTAGTTTGCCACATGAATTGTTCAGAATCCACAGGTTTTCATGTAACATCATGCTTGTTATGATATTGCTTAGTTCACAATCCTCAGATGCCTTGTGTTCAGACATAATGTTGCTCTTCAGCTTAAACTCCCTACTGTGGAAGGATGAGATAATATTGCAAATGTGATACCTGAGAATGCTAAATGTTTCCTGTTTTCTTAGGTCGTCCGGGGCCATTACAAAGGGCAGCAGATTGGCAAGGTAGTCCAGGTATACAGAAAGAAGTATGTTATCTACATTGAACGTGTGCAACGGGAGAAAGCCAATGGCACAACTGTACATGTGGGCATTCACCCTAGCAAGGTAATGATGGCACAGCAGGAATCTTTTGAGGGAGCATTCTTATGTATTTCTGAAAGTAGTCTGTTAAAGTGGAGTGAAATCCTGGTGACTATGGTGACTGGGTCAATTTGTGTTCTGGTCACGATAAGGAAACCGGATTTCTTGACGTGCTAAATGACTGTGGCTTAGATCAGCTAGTCACGGAGCCCACCAGAGGACAGGTGACTCTGGATTTAATTTTGTGCGGTACGCAGGACCTGGTTAGAGATGTAAACGTTACTGAGCCATTGGGGAACAGTGATCATGCTGCGATCCGTTTTGACGTGCACGTTGGGGGAAGAATACCAGGCAAATCTCTAACAAAAACCCTTGACTTCCGACGGGCGGACTTCCCTCAAATGAGGAGGCTGGTTAGAAGGAGGTTGAAAGGGAGGGTAAAAAGAGTCCAGTCTCTCCAGAGTGCATGGAGGCTGCTTAAAACAACAGTAATAGAGGCCCAGCAGAGGTGTATACCGCAAAGAAAGAAGGGTTCCACTAAATCCAGGAGAGTGCCCGCATGGCTAACCAGCCAAGTTAGAGAGGCTGTGAAGGGCAAGGAAGCTTCCTTCCGTAAATGGAAGTCTTGCCCTAATGAAGAGAATAAAAAGGAACATAAACTGTGGCAAAAGAAATGTAAGAAGGTGATAGGGGAGGCCAAGCGAGACTATGAGGAACGCATGGCCAGCAACATTAAGGGGAATAATAAAAGCTTCTTCAAATACGTTAGAAGCAGGAAACCCGCCAGAGAAGCGGTTGGCCCTCTGGATGGTGAGGGAGGGAAAGGGGAGATAAAAGGAGACTTAGAGATGGCAGAGAAATTAAATGAGTTCTTTGCATCTGTCTTCACGGCAGAAGACCTCAGGCAGATACCGCTGCCCGAACGGCCCCTCCTAACTGAGGAGTTAAGTCAGATAGAGGTTAAAAGAGAAGATGTTTCAGATCTCATTGATAAATTAAAGATCAATAAGTCACCAGGCCCTGATGGCATACACCCAAGGGTTATTAAGGAATTGAAGAATGAAGTTGCAGATCTCTTGACTAAGGTATGTAACTTGTCCCTCAAAACGGCCACAGTGCCAGAAGATTGGAGGATAGCAAATGTCACGCCTATTTTTAAAAAGGGAAAGAGGGGGGACCCGGGAAACTATAGGCCGGTCAGCCTAACATCCATACCGGGTAAGATGGTGGAATGCCTCATCAAAGATAGGATCTCAAAACACATAGACGAACAGGCCTTGCTGAGAGAGAGTCAGCATGGCTTCTGTAAGGGTAAGTCTTGCCTCACGAACCTTTTAGAATTCTTTGAAAAGGTCAACAGGCATGTGGATGCGGGAGAACCCGTGGACATTATATATCTGGACTTTCAGAAGGCGTTTGACACGGTCCCTCACCAAAGGCTACTGAAAAAACTCCACAGTCAGGGAATTAGAGGACAGGTCCTCTCGTGGATTGAGAACTGGTTGGAGGCCAGGAAGCAGAGAGTGGGTGTCAATGGGCAATTTTCACAATGGAGAAAGGTGAAAAGCGGTGTGCCCCAAGGATCTGTCCTGGGACCGGTGCTTTTCAACCTCTTCATAAATGACCTGGAGACAGGGTTGAGCAGTGAAGTGGCTAAGTTTGCAGACGACACCAAACTTTTCCGAGTGGTAAAGACCAGAAGTGATTGTGAGGAGCTCCAGAAGGATCTCTCCAGACTGGCAGAATGGGCAGCAAAATGGCAGATGCGCTTCAATGTCAGTAAATGTAAAGTAATGCACATTGGGGCAAAAAATCAAAACTTTAGATATAGGCTGATGGGTTCTGAGCTGTCTGTGACAGATCAGGAGAGAGATCTTGGGGTGGTGGTGGACAGGTCGATGAAAGTGTCGACCCAATGTGCGGCGGCAGTGAAGAAGGCCAATTCTATGCTTGGGATCATTAGGAAGGGTATTGAGAACAAAACGGTTAGTATTATAATGCCGTTGTACAAATCGATGGTAAGGCCACACCTGGAGTATTGTGTCCAGTTCTGGTCACCGCATCTCAAAAAAGACATAGTGGAAATGGAAAAGGTGCAAAAGAGAGCGACTAAGATGATTACGAGCCTGGGGCACCTTCCTTATGAGGAAAGGCTACGGCGTTTGGGTCTCTTCAGCCTAGAAAAGAGACGCTTGAGGGGGGACATGATTGAGACATACAAAATTATGCAGGGGATGGACAGAGTGGATAGGGAGATGCTCTTTACACTCTCACATAATACCAGAACCAGGGGACATCCACTAAAATTGAGTGTTGGGCGGGTTAGGACAGACAAAAGAAAATATTTCTTTACTCAGCGCGTGGTCGGTCTGTGGAACTCCTTGCCACAGGATGTGGTGCTGGCGTCTAGCCTAGACGCCTTTAAAAGGGGATTGGACGAGTTTCTGGAGGAAAAATCCATTATGGGGTACAAGCCATGATGTGTATGCGCAACCTCCTGATTTTAGGAATGGGTTAAGTCAGAATGCCAGATGTAGGGGAGAGCACCAGGATGAGGTCTCTTGTTATCTGGTGTGCTCCCTGGGGCATTTGGTGGGCCGCTGTGAGATACAGGAAGCTGGACTAGATGGGCCTATGGCCTGATCCAGTGGGGCTGTTCTTATGTTCTTATGTTCTTATGTTAAATCAATATTGACAGAGCTTAATTCTACACTGGTTATATTACGAGGATTATTGAATTGTTTCCAGCCTTGGTTGTTGAATACTTTAAAAAAAGATGACACATAGCAAATACTACAACAGAATGCCAATCCAAGAATTTTTTTCAGAAGCATAAATTTGTTCCTGTGTAAAGGAATGCTGGTGATAGAAACGCAGGAAAAGACACTGGGGATAAATAAGACTGGAGTCTTCATTGGACAGAGTGAGTGAGAAGAATGTGATTGAATAGACCTATTGTGTTGGTGGGGACTACTATAATCCCTCAGATACTACTGCCTGCTGTAATCTGATGGAATGGGCCCTGATACAATGGCGGGTTTCAGAACCCGCGGATTTGATAATCCATAAGTTCTGAGCCCACTGGAGCCTCTGAACCTGACTGGAGGGTGATCTTTGAGTCGAGAAGGCCTAGTGCAGCCACCTTGACTCTGAGAATGCCTGTTTCAGGCAAAAAAGCGTGATTTTGATTTCTTTGGGAAACCAGAAGTGACCAGAAGTTTTAATGCCCATATAAGTTGGGCATTAAATGTCCAGGGAGGCTGGGCAGCTCTTGTTGCATTTGGAAGGTTTGGAGTGCCCAGATTTGCGGATTTCAGTATTTGAGGGTGTTCTGGGAATGGAACCCCCACGGATAACTAGGTCTCCCTGTATTAATGAATAAAGGTTCTGTACATCAGTTTCTTCTGGGGGAAAATATGCTATGTTACCTAAAGGTTATTTGATTTTGTGAAAAAGAAGGTAGATGCACCTGGGTTTACATAGCCTAACCTTCACCAGTGCAGTGGGTTTGGAATTCAAACTTGCTGTTTCTTCAGCTTCACTTTCATTGGTCTGTTGGGTGTGTTTGGGGCACAGCTGAAGTATTTTAATTGCCCTGCTTAAATTCTGGGAAACTGTTTGGTAATTACTTAATATTGCTTAGTTAAGACTACTGATTTGTTCCAAGAGAGAATAATGTTGGTGAAAAACAAGAAGAAATTGCAACTGGGACTGAAGTTTTGCAGTGGTGGCACTGCCTGTCTAGTCTCCTCTTGTTTCTACATGATGGAAAGCCTTCTGGCTCTTACATTCATACACTAGGGTTGCAATGGGTTTCACTTACATGAAAGTGCATTCCATTGAATTTAATGGGGCATACTTCTGAATATAGACGCACATAGGGTTGTGCTGTAGTTTTTCCCTTATTGATTCTTCCTTTCCATATTTTTTCATAGAAGTGGGATGAACCATAATTTTCTGTCTGTTCTGCCAAAGTGTTAAATAGTAGTGATGCTGAACCTCTGTTCCTTATATCTAATCTCATGGATGTTCTTGAGCCAATTGAGACTGAATTCAGACAAGACTTGAGAAGGTGATGGTTGGCAGGCTGGGAAAAGGGTGGGTGACAGTTGTCTCATATTTCTTGTTCTTTTGATTGAATGACTGGTGAGGAGAGAGGAACTTACATCAGTGCTCCAGGGTTTAAGTTGGCTTACTGTTGCCTTTTAATATTCAATGTGCTGGTTTTGACCTATAAAGTTGTTTGGATTTCATGTACCTTGAAAATCTGCCTCTCTTCCTGTGTCTGTAGTTAGTGAAGATCAGTTTCAATGAACCTTCCCCATAGGCCAGATTGAGATAACAGAGAATTGTTCATGCTGCATGTGTTCCACTTCTGGAGCTTCCTTAATTTGTAGATCAGTTGATTCCAGATTTGAATGCAGGCATGCCCTGGTGTCTGTGGAAGTTCTGTTCCAGAACCCCCTGCAGTGAAGTGAAACCATGGATACCAGGGAACCCCCCCCCCCATCTCCAGAGAGTCTTTGGAGCCCATCAGAGGCTACACACATTTGCCCACGGCATTTGCCAGGCTCAGAATGACTGTTAGAGGCTGAAAAACACTACTTTCAGCCAAAAACTAGAAGTAGCATTTTTCAGCCTATCATTCTGAGCCTGGCAGAGTCTGTGGACAGACATGAGTGGCCTCTGCAAAACTCAGAAGACCCTCCTGAGGCGAGGGGAACAAAGCGAGGCAAAGGCGAGGGGAGCACCCCCTGCAGAGGGGATGTGTGTGGGGTGGTTAACCCAGATCTGCGGTTAACTGAAACTGTGGATACAAGATCCTTGAATACCTGGACCCCCTTATGTCTTGATTTATCTTTGTTTTTCATATAAACAGTACACTGTAAAACAAAAAGTAAATTAAGAACACTTTTCTTGGAAATGATTATAATTTTGCCTTCTGTATTCAATTGCAGTCGTGCGCCACTTAACAATGGGGATCGGGACTACAGACCTTTTGCAGGGAAGGGCATGCTCTGCTCCCCTTCCCTCCAGAGGGTTGTCTGAGCCTCCCAGAGGAAGCACACATCCAAGCATTGCCTCTACAATGCTCAGACTGAGAGAAATTGTGTGTCTTGAACAATTTCCAGTTTCCTCCATGAAACAGGAAGTTGTGTGAGAGATGCAATTACCCTCAGTCTGAGCTTTGTAGAGGCAGCACTTGGATGTATACTGCCTCTGGGAGGCTCAGATGACCCTCCGGAGACAAGGGGTGTGGGGGTATGCTCCCCCGACAACCATGTAACTACACATGGTCGTCGGATATGCAGTCCCAGGGTAAGCCGGTACATTGCAAAGGGGCACACATCTATACTGATCCACATTGGAATGTGGTTAAATCTTTTCAGTTACCAGAAATATGATGATCAAGAATGACTGCTGGATAGGCATAAAATTATCTTTTAAGGAGACATTGCTCTTCAACTCATACCTGTTAGCACGGTGAACTGAGTATGAGCTGTTCAGCTGTAGAGTACTCAGATGTGCATGTTTGAGACTTGCAATATGTAATGACCCAATTCAGCCTTAACACTAGTGGCATAGAAGCTTCTTCTCCATGGTGAGGTTCCATGCTGTTATCGTTAGTGTTTTGGATATAAGAACCATGTGACTTGAATAAATTGGGGAGAGCACATATGATTATCCTGACCATGATTCTTATGTTCTAAACTGACTTGAACTCTGGGAAGGTTAGGTTTATGTTCCTTTTTACTCGGTGACCAGAAGAAATAAAACACCCTTCTACAGTTGTGATAGTTCAACCAAAAGCCTGTTGTTCTAAGCAGTCCCTCTCTCTTCACTGAAGAATTCTAGGCATGGTTAGAGCCTGCATTACTGAGCATGGAAAGTATAGTTATAACCCTCTGAGTTGAGAGAGAAAATTCTTGGGTTTCTGTGTACAGTGGAAGGCTTGCATATACTCTGAAGCCTTCATTACAAAACTTGAAATATAGAGAGAGACTAGCTTTTGCAAGCTGTTTCTGAAGCTTGCAACACCACCTCCCCACACTACTTAAATGTGAGGAAGATGGAAACTGGAGATGTGTGTGTGGGGGGGGGGGGGAACCAGGGTTTTCTAGATATTTTATGGTAGTAGTGTTTGAATTATTTTCTGAATATATGCTGTGTTTGACAGCAGTGTTTGCATTATTGATGCTTTGTTCTTTATTTCCTGCTTAGCTACCAGTAATATAGTGATGTTACTTAGATAGGTGCAGAAATAAATTCTGGATGTTATTGATACAGTAAGGTTCACCACCAAAGCACTTTTAGGCTATTAATATATAATTTCTGAAAGTTACCAAGGAGCTATCTTGTTCCTATTGCTTGCATGAATTTCTGTTGCTGCTGCCTGAAGTTGTCGGAGCAGAGTGCTTGTAGAGGTGCAATCTATTGCTTGCTTAGCCCTTCCTGGGTGAGTGATCAACCAGTTGGGTCCATGAGATGGTCATACATATTTCAGAGAGGTGTCCTTTCCACCTTGTAGGAGAAGAAACCCTGTTTGGATCCTGGTGATTGAGCTAACTGTTGACTGGTTGCGAACCTTCCTGATTGGGGCAGTTTTCTTGGGTGGAAGATAATGGCTTAACTTCAGGCCTTTCTGGGTGAAACAGAGAATCTGGCCCAATGTCAATCTGGCTACCATATCAAATTTGGATTGAAACTGCCTAATCATCCTGGTGGATGATCTCTGCTGAGAGAGACTGAGAAGATGAATGACCCTGCTAATTTTCCTGGACCTCAGAAATCAGGGTTCTAAGAAACACTTGCTCTACCTTTTAACACTTGTGCTGTGAGGTGCAACATGGTTCTATCTCCTATTCATTTTGCTATTTGACATCTACGTGAAGCTGGTGGGAGTGTTCAGCTGGAAATTTGGGATATGGTAATAACATTAAACTCAGTGTCAGATTCACGTATGGAAGTTCTGAGCAGGTATCTGGAATCTGTATGGGTTGGATATTGGTTAGTAAATCAAAGCTCATTCCAGATATGACTTGGACACTGTTGGTGGGTGGTTACACTGACCAGCGGCAGTGGTGTTCAACCAGACTTCACAAACTTGCTTTGAGTTTAGGAACCAGCCCCAAAATTTTAAGAGCCAGACACATTTTTTTTCAGGGTTTTATTTTTTAAGGCTGGCCCTCCAGAAATCTCACATGCCACCAGTTAATGATAAAAAAAATTAGATTTTGCATATTAACAGATAGTAAAAGGCCCACTGTCGACCCTGTAGTGGTAGGAAACCCTTGACAAATGTCAGTATAACAGCAAAAATCTTAATGCTTTGATCCAAAATAGTTACATCAAGAATTTTTTAAGTTAAGATACATGACACTAAACTCTGTAATCACTTACCTTTGGTAAGGGCTCAAAACATACCTATTTCATCTGGTGTTTGGCTGCTGAGTGAATATTTGTCCTCTGTGCCTCTGAAATACTGCTGTGACCTGACTGCCTCCCTGAACTTGTTCCTCATTGAACCAATGATATTTGTTAGTTTTTACTCTGTTTTGGTTATGTTCCAGTGTGTAATGTTAAAATTAATGTTTTAATGCCTTGTTTGTTCTTTTACCTGTGGAACTTGGTTATAAAGCTTTGTCAGCCGCCTTGGGCATTTGTTTTGGCATGGGAAAGGTGGGATATAGATAATGTCACTGTTATCCTTTAGATCAGTTGTGAATGGTCCGCTGGGGTGCCACGGGAGTTTGGGGGACATCTATTAGTAGGGCTGTTGGGAGGTGTGAGCCCCCTCCTGGCAGTGTGGTGTGCCTTGTCAATTGTCCAAAAACTGGTGGTGGGCCTTGACAATGTTAGCTCCTTGTCAGTGTGCCATGAGATGAAAAAAGTTGAAAATATCTTTAGATTTAAAAAAAGTCTCCTGACCAATTGATATCCTGGTCAGTTCTATTTTAATGTACATAATTTCTGAGGGTTTTGGTGCAATTTAGTTTTGATGTTTTTATTCTTTGTGAGCTTCTTTTTATAAGTCAAAAGTGGCATATAAATAAATATATTTTGTTTTCATAGGTGGTGATCACAAGACTAAAGCTGGACAAGGATCGTAAAAAGATCTTGGAACGTAAAGCAAAGTCTCGCCAAGTTGGCAAGGAGAAGGGGAAGTACAAGGAAGAAACTATTGAAAAGATGCAGGAATAAAACAGACTTTGTACAATCCATTAAAACATTGCTAAAATGAGAGCTGGATGTGTTCTGTTTTTATTAACAGAAGAGCATGAATGGGATAAAAAATGGACCTGACAAATTGACAGTCAAGGAACTGGGAAAGACTAATAAATAAGTATAAAGAGGTCTTCAGCAGATCTTCTGCAACACAGTTTCGCTGCATAACTTCTGTGAAGGAATTCCTGAAAATCACCACAGAAAAGACCCAGTTCTCCTTATTTGTTGCCCTCCAGTGGTCCAGCACAGATATGGATCACTGTTGAGCAAACAATTAGAAGGAAAACTCATGGTGAGAATTTTCCAGTGGTCCTTGATTCTGTGTTGGGCCATTGCTGGGGAACCAGTAGAATGATAATTCATGGAAAGGAAATTCTCTGCTCTTTGTCCAACGTGGTCCTCTGTAAATAGAAATCTGTAGAAGATGTTGAAGCACCTCTGCTTGGATCGCTCTTTTCAGGGAGGACATGTCGGAGGTGGCAAGAGATGAAGTTGTACTGCTAACTGACAAATTAAGAATTCCTGCAAGTTCTTAAGGAATTCAATTGATACATGCTGCCTTCTAATGAAAATATGCAACTAGGGCCAAAATCAGCCTTTTTACCTCTAAAGAGAAGGATCACTTAAGGCCAGCGTAATGATCTAGAAGGGTATCCAGACAATTTGGTTTCCTTAGTCTTAACATTTTGCCTCAGATAAATTGCTGGAAAGTAATACTAAAGTTAGAATGAACAACATGAGACTTCTTGATTCTGTACCAGCTAAAGAGCTGCCACAGTTGAGTAGCCCCATTGTGGGGCTACTTCCCTTATGCGGGGGGAGGTGACAAATGTCCCCTTCTCCTGAGGAGCTGCTGGCAGCTGCCTGGTGTGAACAGAATGCCATGGCAGCCCTGCACACCAGGCAGTTCAGGATTGGGCAGTTAATCTGTTGCCTGACTGGTGAGAATCAAATGTGATCTCATCAATTTAGCCCAGGGGTGTCAAACATAAGGCCTGGAGGCCGGATGTGACCCATGGCATCTTTTTATCTGGCCCTCAGGCTCTCAGCTGCTGAGTAGTGCTGAGGTATTACTGCTAAAAGGGCAGCCTCCATGAAAATTGGGCTCTCCAATATCTTGAAATATGATCAAGATTCATGTGTTTTCCTAAGTGAGAAAAATGTTTATTTTTGGTTATGACCTGTTTCATGACATCACTTCCTGCCTAATGACATCACTTCCGGCCCTTAGGAGGCATCATGAATGCTATTCAGCCCTTGGTATGAAACGAGTTTGACATCCCTGATTTAGCCCTTCCTCTTTGTGTACTGCTGTCTTTGTTTCTATGTCTTGATTACTTTAAACTGAAGGACTGTTGGGAACTGGCTTTCATTAGGAAAGTGGTTTGCCTTGGATGGTAGTAAGCAAAGCCCAGAGTTGATTGAAAGCAACAAAATAAATGTTCCTCAGATTGAAATGAAAAATCTAGGTTCCTTGGACTAAAATTAACAAATATGTAGAATGGTCTACCCCAGGAGGAAACAAAGCAACCAGTACTTGTTAATTTAAGCCTACCAATATTAAATTGGTAGGCTTAAATTAACAAGTACTGGTTGCTTTGTTTCCTCCTGGGGTAGACCAAAGTTCCAAACAACACAGTCCTGGAACGAGCTGGAATTCCTAACATGTATGCACTGCTGAAACAGAGACGCCTGCGTTGGCTTGGTCATGTTGTGAGAATGGATGATGGCCGGATCCCAAAGGATCTCCTCTATGGAGAACTCGTGCAAGGAAAGCGCCCTACAGGTAGACCACAGCTGTGATATAAGGACATCTGCAAGAGGGATCTGAAGGCCTTAGGAGTAGACCTCAACAGGTGGGAAACCCTGGCCTCTGAGCGGCCCGCTTGGCAGGCTGTGCAGCATGGCCTTTCCCAGTTTGAAGAGACACTTGGCCAACAGTCTGAGGCGAAGAGGCAAAGAAGGAAGGCTCATAGCCAGGGTGACAGACCAGGGACACACTACACTTGCTCCCAGTGTGGAAGGGATTGTCACTCCCCAATCGGCCTTTTCAGCCACACTAGACGCTGTGCCAGAACCACCATCCAGAGCGCGATACCATAGTGTTTCGAGACTGAAGGTTGCCAACAGAATAACAATATTAAATGTTCTTTAAATGGGACATGACTAAAATTGTTTTGTTTTCCTCTTGCCCTTTAAAATTTATTTTATCAGTCCCTTCACTGGATAGGCTGCCTCCCTTGCCAGCTCGTGGAAGGCCGTTCCCTATTCTTCATAGAGCCAGACTGATTTGCCATCACCAAGCCAAGGTAGCCAAACAGGGCTACCTAGCCACAAGTATTTGTCTGATTGGTGGTTGCCAAGCATAGGATTAAAATGTGCTGATTGTTCTTTTAAAAAAAGATATGACTGATCAGTCCCAGTGATGGGTCACAGTTCCGGGGACTGAGCCAGCCCGTCATGCGGGTGCGAAGAGAGTTTTCCCATCATGGAGGACAGCCATTGTTCGGAACTGCATTTGTTGACATGAGAGCCCTGCCTCAGGCAGCCTTCTGTATTGCACAGTGTCCCACCAAGTGCCCCAGTGAGCACACAAGAGATGTGCATCCTGGTGCCCTCCCTTGCACCTGGCATTCTGAGGTAGCCCATTTCTAAGACCAGGAAGCTGTATGTACACAGCACCACTTGCAACCTGAGCTGGACTTCTCGAAATCTGTGCAGCCCCCTTCTAAAGGCACCTAGATGACGTCACCACTCCCAGTGGCAAGGAGTTCCGCAGACTAATCACACAGCGGGTGAAGAAATGTACTATTGAGCCTGTCCTACGCTCGGTGTCGGTGGCTGTCCCCTGGTGTTGGGCGAGAGGGAAAAGAACACCCCTCTGCCCACCCCCTGCCCACCCAGCCTGCAAGGGGAACGTGGCTTCGCAACCAGGACGGCTCAGCCTGCGCAGACATAAATTCAGGCTCAGTGGGAGAACTGCGCATGCGTCGCCCTGCGGGCTGCTCAGTTCCCTCGCGGTAGGGGGAGGGGCGGAAAGAACGCCTTGCATTCCGGAAGCCCTGATTGGCCGGTGCTTCCGGGGGAGGCGTGGCTTGTAGGGCGGCGTAGGGAATCGGACGCAGCAGAGGCTGGACTGGACGGTGGTGGCGGCGAGCGAGGAGGAAGCGGCCATGGCGTACGGCGGCCTTGCGGTGCCCATCATCGTCATGAGCGTTTTCTGGGGAGTGGTGGGCGGCGTCCTGCCGTGGCTGGTGCCCAAAGGCCCTAACCGGGGGTAAGTGAGCCGGGAGAGGCCCGCTCGGGGTCGGGGGGCTGTCCTCGCCCGCCAGCCCCATCTGCAGAGCTGCTGCTCGGCCCGCCTGGGCCTTCCTCTTCTGGGGCCCGTCTCCACTAACGGCCTCCTCCTCCTGTCCCCGGCGACGCGGGGCCTGCGCCTCTCCGCGCTTCGGCAGCACCCGGCCTTTTGTGAGCACCTGCTCTGCGGCGGCAGCCCTCGTGTGGCGTCGCTGGTGCTCGTCTTTCTTTCTCCTGAGAACTAGCCGTATGCTTTACCAAGGAGCTCGGGCTGCTGTGCCTGGCTGCCCCCTCCTCTGTCCTCGCAACAGCCCTGTGAGATGGGTCAGAGGCTTCCTTCCTCCCTCCCAGGAGCTCAGGGTGGTGCGAGGACAAAAGGAGGGGGGAACTTCGCACGCCAGCCTGAGCTCCTTGGAAGAAGGAAGCCTCCTATCTACCTCACAGGGTGCACAGGGTGCACAGTTCCCCCTCTTGTCGTCACAACAACCCTGTGAGGTAGATAGGAGGCTTCCTTCTTCCAAGGAGCTCAGGCTGGCGTGCATAGTTGCCCCCTCCTTTTGTCCTCACAACAACCCTGTGAGGTAGGTGAGGCTGGGAGATAGTGACTGGCCCAAGGCAGGGTGACCAGACACCCTCTTTTTCCAGAACATGCCCTCTTTTTTAGCCTTGTGTCCTGGAAAAGAACTTAAAAGTCCTCCCGCTCCCTGTGAGCAGCCCCCTGTAGGCAGTGCATAGCCTTCTTGTAATTAATAAATCATACGTAATATAGTTTAAATGTAATAATGTAATGTTTAAATTAAACACATGAAAACAAGATATGAGTGTTCAACTCTTATTTTGTCCTGTCCTACAGTTTTCTTGGATGTCCTGCATTTTGGGGTGCCTTGTCCTCTTCTGAGGTTGTGACATTTGGTCATCCTGGCCCTGGGTCTCCCAGGAAGCTTCATGGCTGAGCAGGGATTTTGAACCTGAATCACCCGGATCTCTCAAACCAGTACTACATTTTGGCTCTCCCTGTTTGGTACATGAGCTGTGTTTCAGATGAACAGCATTGGGTCAATGCTCTTGGTTACAAATCTAGAATTGAAGTACTGTTTGAGATACCCTTGGGGTTAATTGTCTTGTATACGAAAGACCAGATAGAAGCTATCTGTGTCATACTCTTGTGACAATTTATCTCTTGTCTGCTGAGTGTGTAACTCTTTCCACATAATCACAGAGCCACAAGTGGATAAACTAGACCAGTTTATAATCAATTCCATCCGCATTACTTGTTTGAATTTCCTCATTTGTGTTTTATGTGTGAGTCTTGTATACCATAGTCTTTCGAGACTGAAGGTTGCCAACTACTACATGTATGCAATTTTAAAGGAAAATGTGCCTGCGGTATTGTTCTAGAAAAACTTCCTCTTTATACTGTTGCCCTCACACTGTGAAATTCTTGTTCATTCTGCTTCTCCAATACTGGTGACAACTATTATTGGAATTATGATAGCTGTAAGATTACTGGAAGCACAAGTAAACTGCAGTAAAAGAATAAACTACATAACATTCTAGAAGCAGTTTTTTCATTTTAAATGTTTATATGCCTATTTAAACATTGGATCCAGGTGCCTTAGTTGTGGTTTATGTGCCCTCTATATCTGTAAAATATGTCTTCTAGTCCATCTTGTCCCTTGTCTTATATCTTTCAAACACTGGGAGTGCTATAGCTACACAAGTGTGCTGTGAATGAAACCTTATAACCAAGCTAATCGGCATTCAATGTGTTATCTTATTACAATAGTGATAGCAGGATAAACTCAATGAAGTGGGCCAGGATAATGTTTATATTTCCAGTGCAGGACATGAAACTGTTTTAAGCCTAAAATTAGCTTCCACAATTGACGATCACTGCAAATAACTTTTTCAAAATAACTCATTTCTGAATCCACTTTTCCACTCTGTATTACTGGTTTCACAAAACTGGAAAAACTAAACTGCTTGACATACTTAAAACTGTCTTTGCAGCTATAAGGGGTTAAAATGAGTTGATAAAGAAACAGAGGCTCTCAGAATTCTGAGTATTCTCAGCTCCAATACCAAATTCCGTACTTGGGGTCATAGAATAAACAAACCCCTGGAAACCAATTCTGAACAATGATTGTTGCTTTCTAAAAGATTATGGGTTTGCATGGGATAGGGAACTAATTTTGTTGTTTGAAATATCGTAGTGGCCAAGAGTCTGACTCACACAAGAATTTTGAAATCTTGCTTCTATCATGAAAGTACTAGATCAGAGTTTCAATTAGTGGTATGTGTACCACTAGTGGTACTTGGGGTACTAGTGGTACGTGGGACTCCTGGACACCTGTCAACCGGCAGTGAGGTCAGGAATGTGATTCGACAAACAGTGGCTCAACTCGACAGAGCTCCAAAGCATGCTTTTCCTTGCTCAGAAAAGCCCTCCTGTCCACCCTGAGCCTCTTACTAGTGTTTGTTGTGTTGGCTTTTCAATCCAGAAGTAACTGGTGATGATGTCAAATAGTGGTGGTGCTTCAAATAGGTGGACCATGTGAAGTGGTACAGCAGAGGACAAATGTTGAGAAACACTGTACTAGATGGTCTCTGGTAAACTTCTATCCTCGGTCCTCGCCCTTCCACCTGCAATCTTGTGGTATTGATCTACCTTAAAAAATAATGATAGGGATTACTGATATATATTCTTGAAGCTTTTTGAATACTCAAAATTGTTCAAAAGTGGTGTTTAAACAATTTACAAGGAATTACATCAACTTGCACCTGAAAAAATTGAGTTCTTTTCTTCTCTCCAATAGCAGTCCAGAAATATTGCTTCCATTTTGTCAATCATGCTTTCTTCCTCTTTTCTACAGTGTTATCAACACAATGCTGGTGACATGTGCTGTTTGCTGCTACCTCTTGTAAGTATCTGTGTGTCTCCTTTCCATCCATGGCCTTATCTGTGATGTCATGAAACAGGCCTTTTGTTTATCATAGCTTGTTCTGTGGGGAAGAGGTGGAAAGAAGACTATTACTTGACTTGATATCTAATAAATAATGTGAAAATACTGTACAACTTCAAAAGTGCTTGGACATGTGCTTCTTAGTGCAAATCAATTCCCTATATTACAATATTGTTAATGGATGAGGTGCTGTATGTATGTAGATCTGCAGCTTTAGTTTCTGCTGTTTGCAATTTCAGTCTATTTTCATGTAACTTCTGACTGCTTTAAATTGCTCTACTAAGATTTCTGCAGAACCGTTGGTTGTATGTGTATTCCCATTGTGATGCAGCGAGTGACATCATTGCATTCTTTGTGTCAACTTCTTTGTGACCAGTCTAATAGATCACACTGTCTGATTTTTTCAGAATTCAAAGTTTCCATGTAATTTCTAGATGAGGAAGAAGCCATTTGAGTTTCCTTCTTTAGTCAGTCTTTCAGAATACTGCATGTGATTATGTCATCTTGTAATGGTGATGATGATTATCAACTTTGTGCCTACTTTTACCATTTGCTTTATTGAACTGTCAGTTATTCATCTTGTCTGGTTTAGAATAAACTGACTTTCCCTGCTAATAGCAAGCTACAGCTACATACACTTCTGTATAGTGCCCTTTTCTAAGAGTTTTCCTGCACTATTGCCTACACAAAGTTTTGTGTTTTTTTTTTTTGGAACATCTTGCATAGCTTTCAGTTAGTGTGGTTTAAACAAGATCTGTCTAGCTGTAGGCTGGACTGACCTAGAACATAAGACTGTTTGACTTTGGTTTTAGTGCCAGGGTGAGCATGTTTTGTGCAAGCATATATTTGTTTGTGGTTCAACCAGTCAAAAAGTTATGAAAGTGCATCTGTGACCTGGATGACTTTTAAAACACACCCAACCAGGAGGTCTCTATTTCTTCTTTAATTCCAAACACAAATACAGTATATGTACCCAGTAAGCATTCTGACTGCTTAAAATTCTGTAGTCACTTCTAGGTATCAAAGTTTTTTCTTTCTGGCTAATGAGGTAGTGAGTGTAGGAAGCTGTATCATTCCATGTTCGTTGCTATCATTAAAAGCCTGTCAGACAGATGACATTAGAAGAGCTTTCTGCATAGGCATCTAGCCAAAAAATGTTCTGGAAGGCATTTGTTATGGTCTTGGAAATGAATAATTGACTGAGAAGGAAAATAAACTTGATAAATCAGAGTAGCAAAAGCAGTAACGATATTTAACTGTGTTCGCTTTCCATGAGAGCTTGATAGAGCTTGAGTCAATGACTTGGAAGTTCAGGAAGCAGAAAGTAGGTCTTTACGTGTCTTGTACAATATTCCTCTATATTGGGGGTGGCCAAATCACAGCTTGCTAGCCACATGCAGCTTTCTGACATATAATGTGGTGTTTGTGGGTATGTTGGCTGAGCTCCTTCTAGCATCACAGTTAATATAAAAGGTAAATACATTTTTTCAAGCTTTATAATTAACCAGGTATAAGCTGAGAGTCCACTGAATTAAAAAGGTAATTTAATGTTCATGGTGAGTAAATATAGTAAGAATATAACTGCTTATTAAATATTGTGGCTCTCAAATGTCTGAAGTTTATTGTCTGTGGCTCTTAGACGTTAAGCAAGTTTGGCCATCCCTGCTGTATATAAACTGTTAGTGGTAAGAGAAGTGTCAGCTGCAGAAATACAATATCTGTTTCTCTGTAAAACTGTTTATAAGACTGAGGGGCATGCTAGTGGAGGAAGCAGGGGTGGGATGGGAATAAGGAACCATGAAAGGAATACCAAGATGTGAGAACACAGTGAAGCTGGCAGCAGTGGAGGTGATCCTGTTTGCAGCAGTCCTCTGGACTTCAGCCAAGCTTTTGCTATAATTGCATCTTAGATGAGGCCCTCTTGTGAATGTAAGCAGAGCAGTGTATCCATTGCAGGTTGGGCAGTATTTTAACTGGGTCTCCATTTACAAGGCCAAAGAGGACTTTGCTCTATTTTATTAATGTGGCAATCTTGTAGAGATGTAATCTCTGTCATTTCAGAAGTGGGGATGTTTAAAAACAGTTCAGTTGCACCTTTTTCAGTACCTGAACAAGATAACATGCTATTTCAAATGCTTTTGGTTGTCACACTGGGCTGTGTGCATGAATGTCTGCATAACAAATTTATCTCTTCATTTGACTTTTCCTGCTAGCTTCAAAATCTACATGTTTAAAAAATATCATTCAGCTACATTGCACAAACAGCCTGTCAACCTAAATGGAATAGGGCAGAGTTTCTCAGTGGGTTGGGACCCACTTGGTGGGCCGCAGCCTGATTGTTGGTGGGTCACAAAGCTTTAGCTGATAAGTCGATAGCTGAGAAGACAAATGTTTGGAGTCCTCTAGAAAGTAAAACTGAACCATATCACATTTACTTGCAAGTAGGTAAACTTGCCTTAGTCTGTTGGAAAGGGCAGACTGAGAGGAATCCAATGACACCAAAATGGTCTCTATCTGAAGAACACAGTCCCCCAAAACACCTGTGAATGAAGTCCCTCCCTCCACGCTGATGAATGTATTGAGCCCTATGGAAAGCGAAACTAAGCCACACATTTGCATTTACTCATGAGTAAGCAAGCGTGCCTTGGCTCATGGTCAGGTCAGGCAAAGAGGAATGCAAGACCACTAGCATGGTCCCAATCTGATGAAAGTGGAGCTCCAGAAGGCGGGTCCCCCCCCCCAAAGAATAAAACAAAGACCCATAGGTGTACACATTTTGTCCCTGTTGCGTATGGCTTAATGGAGGAAGTGCAATGACCCCATAGTGGTTTTGTTCCCTCACAGAAGCTTTTCAAGATCTTCTGCTTAACTTTACTAGCTGAGTCTGTCAGTTTGTTTTATCTTCTGTTGAATTACTAATGGGGGGAGCGCACCAAATCTTTTCGCAAAACACATTCAGAGTACTAGTATGATAGAGGCATGATTATTAAACTCCCATAATCTTACATAATGAGACGATCACTTCTTTTCTGTACTAAATAATTGTAGTAGTTGCTGCAAGTGGGAAGTGTGGTATCCAGAAAGCTGTGGGTGGTTTTGCTTTAGGTAGCACCAGCCTAGTAAAAATGGAGGCTCTGAATTCTGAAAAATGGTTGTGTTACTGTTGTAGCTACCTCCCCCATCCACTGCACTGTGGTCTTATGTGTAGATGGGTGAAATCTTCAGCAGCAGTCTTGGTAAGAACACAACTCTCCTCTCCTTCTTCTGTTGTTAATCTTTGGGGTATTAGCCTTTTGTGGAAGAGGAAAAAAACAGAACCTAGGAACTGATGATGCTGTTTTTGTAACTTTTGTATTTAACAGCATTCCAGTAAGAGAGCTTTTGAAATAGCATCTACCCTGTACTTGTGGGTAGGCAAATTCGTATTCCAAATGCTCTTTTGTTTCAGTACAGTGCTGTGTCTGAAGTCTAGGAAGAATGATGAAAGGCTTGGGAGCACATTGACACAAGGATCTCTTCTTTGTATGTATCTCCTGATATTTGTTCCAAAAGCTGGTGTCGTTATTTAAATTGGAAAGGAGCTGTCAAATTGCCCAGTTATCTTAGAAGTTACTGTATACAATGAACACCATAAATAGAATAGTAATGCATAATGAGCTTACCTGAAACCTGCAAAAGGTGGCACTGTTATTGCTATGTTCTTGTAGCAAAAAACAGCTTTTTCTGGGCTGGGAGTGCTAACACTCCTAAGTGATGAAACAGAGGGAAGAAGTTTTTTCTTTATATTGAGAGTAGCATTGCCTCCACCTGCAGAAGAAGCTGTACCTCATGCTTGGGATTCATGGGAGCTTCATGGCTAATCTGGAAACAGGATAACCTGTACAATTGAGAGTTGGCCTTGTATAATTGAGAGTTGGCTGCATATTTATAGTGGTATTTCACTGTGGAGTTTCAACACAGAAGTGATGCCAATTGACCATGTGTTGCTGTCATTACAATTCACAAGTTAATTACTGCTTTTCAAAACATCTGATATTTTTGTAATACCTAAACAAAAGTGAACAGCTGATTTAATATTGTGGTGCTGGAATGGACCAAAGGGTGACTCCATCCTAATGAGGTAGTAGTAGTGGTGGTAGGTGGTTTTTATGCCGACTTTCAGGGAACCCTTTCCTTATTGATTTTTCTGCCATAGAACTCCATATGCATTGCAGAGAAGATGTTCCACATTCAGTCGTTTGGGATACTGTTAACTGGCAGGCAAGTTGGAGTTTGCCATCATCCTTAGTGAACTGAGTACATGCTCTAGAATGCAGTCAGAACTTCTTGCATCTACCAATTGTAGATGACTTAAAATGGTGAACCTTTTTAGGGAAACTTATTTGTCATCACTTATAGCTTTTGAGGAGCCCCATGGGTTCTCTGAGTCACAGTTTGAAACACACTGGCCCATAGGAAGCCATAAGTAGAAAACAATTGCACCAACTGGTGGTATTGCCTGAACAAATGATCAGCAGGCACACAAAATGCACTTTGGCTATAAGGAAAGACAAAAGTGTTCCTAAAATACAAATCATGTGATCTGCATGAGTATTGCTTTCTAGTCCCAAACATAGCAGTTGGACTCCAAATGTGAATATTGGATACCTCCCATAGAGTTGTTCCAGGGGAAGCTACGTTGGTGTCTGTGAGGATCTCTGACAGGTGCTTATGAAAATGCTACTTTGCATTGTAAATCCTATAAGCTATCAGTGCTGATTGTTTGCACTTGCTTTGCTTTAGGTATTACTCTGTATAATGTTTAAAATTAAGGCCTATAGTGAAATTTGACCCATAAATCTAAGATAATTAATTCTGTGTCTCTTGTCTGTGGCTGCCATGGCTGTTTTCAGCTGACCTGCGTTTCATTTTCTGGTCCAAGCATCCAGGTTTGTGTGGAATTTTCCATGACTGCCTAAGCACTCTGCATTTGTAGCAGCTCCCATTACAAACCCGCTTTGCTCTTTCTCCTCCCCCCAAAGCATTCTAGAAATAGCCGTTAGATATGCCTATGTGTTCACAAAATGTTTTGTGTAATGAGCACTTAGCTTTACTGTTCTGTTCAAATTAAAGATATTTTAAAGACCTACTAGCAGTTGCAATTAACAAACCAAGTACAGTACGTAAAACAAATAAATGTGTTTGCATTTTCCTGGGCATTTTGCAGTGTGCAAAATGTATTTTGTCCTAGCTGTAGTTTTTCTCTGTGTTAATGTGTCCATATATATACTTCTCAAAGCAGTGTGCTCTGTTATATTGCAATTCCTAGTTACTGTACACTGCCCTTTTGTATAAGGCTTTCAGGAAAAGATATGTGGACAGGAGGCTTATGCTTTTTCTGTATAAGATTGACATGTAACTGGTTAACTTTTTTAATGGCAAATTTCTTTTTCTGTACTGAGGTCTGAAACCAGTGACAATGTCAACATTAGAAAATATGCAAGTTGAACCTGCAACAAAAGATTGCATCTCCCCAAGTCTCATGTCCAACTGGCTGGAGCAGGCCACTTCCTCTCTTCCCCTCCTTGTTGGGTTTTTTCCCCTCAACTGAAACCTTAATATTATGTGGTTCTTGGATGCTAAGTTTGTATTAGGCTCTGGGGTAAGTTTTTACAGTGGGTTTAGACAAGTTTATACAGTAAATCTAGTATCAACCCTATAAAAACCAGTACAGTACTTGGTTTGTGGGTTGTCCTGTTTCATGTACAAACTGACAAGCATTCAGGCTCCTGAGTTTTTTGTTAGAACATGGTGATAAGGATGATGCATACTTCTCAAATAAGGCCATATTAATCCAGCACAACCTACAGGAAAAGATTGTGGTTGAAATGGGTAAGGCTGTAAAGATAAAGAAATGTCAATATATCTTGGACTTCTGGGTGAAAGCATTTCCACAGTACATCTAAGAAAAGCATAAAAGGCAAACAGGCTGTCTGCTTAAAATATGACAATTTCTTGAAACGAAGTAAGCCAGTTCCCAGGTCAAATATGACTTTGATTCTCATAGATGGATGCTAAAGCCTTTTTTGGCTGTCTCTTTTGAAAACTTAATTTTGGTTGAATGGTAGGTTTATCTAAATGTGATCATTCTTGCTTCCTCCCCTAAATATCCTGTTGCATACTAGCCATGAGTACATTAATAGTGTTCTCTTATCTTACAGCTGGCTGATCGCAATCCTGGCTCAGCTCAACCCTCTCTTTGGACCACAGTTAAAAAGTGATGTAATCATGTATCTAAAGAATCATTGGCCTTAACGATATCCTCTTTCACTGCAGTTTGAGAACTAGGTAAATATTGGTAACTTATAGAAGTATCACTTTTTGAATTTCAGACTATGCATTGGCAATTTTTGCTGTAGAGATTGTAACAATAAAAATATGTTGATTGCAATACACTGGATATTCAGTATAAATGCACAACTATTCAGGTATGTATGTACAAGCATATTAAAGCATTTGAAAAGTTGGGGCCAATGATGGAGATGTATAAGAAGAAACATGTAAGAGAAAGGAAAGGAATGAGGGCTAGATGGCAATTGAAACTGATATTCATACTGCCAATGCATGCAGTATTATGAGCCTTTTGGGACAGGGAGCCATTTGATTTTGTCTGTAAACCGCTTTGAATTTTTTATTGTAAAGTGATATATAAATCCTGTTAATAATAATGCATGTTTTGTCTCTATAACCATTTTTTCTGTAAAAGTAAACATCGCATTCTATTTGTTCTTTAGGATCTTATCACTCCCAGACATGTTCTGGGGCTATAGCAAAGTTTAAAACTTCTGATCAAGGGGTTGTAGTAGTTTTTTTTTAATATTAAGCTCACGTGCTCCTTCTCCTAATCTTTATCTTTTGCATTTTCCCCTTATAAACAAAAGCAAAATGGATACCCTTCTTTTAGAGTACCTGTATGGAGCCCCTTGTTCAGACTATTGAAGAGATCTGTCTCTACATTTTATACTTTACATTGGTATAGAATGTGTTTTTATGAGTGACTCCCCCCCCCCTCCAAATACGTTTGAGTGCATGGCATCAAAATAATGGCAAAAATGGGCACACTAGTCCACAAATGCAATTTGTCACTTTTATGTTTGCTGGGGGTGAATAGCCATTGCTCCTAGATAAATGGCATTGATTTCTCTTCCTCCTGACTGTTGCCTTAATATTTCATAGAGCTGAAAAAGCTTTTGCGATGGGTGGCACTAATTAACACTGTCATATTAGAGAAAATCGGTGTGCACCAAAGCCTTTTGTCCATGGAATGCATTTTATAAAGATGCATACAATATTCTAGCTTTGGACACTGCTAAAAGTTGACTAAAGCCTTACATGGTTTTGGGATGTTTAGAGGTATTTGACCCCAGTGAAAGGCTTCTCATACAAAGAATTACTGTAGGGGGACTCCATGAATTTAGTGTAATGTTGAAACTTGGCAATTCAGTGGTGTTGTACCTGTCTTTGTCTTGCAACTGTGATTTCTCCTTAACTATAAATTTCTCTGTTTGAAATGGTATGGTTTCATTGGCTGCTATTAGGCTTTCTTGAGACAGAGTTTCAAATCTGGCTTGAAATGACTTGAGTTAGTTGACAGGCTGCAGGGAGTAGTGTTGGGGGGGTCTTGCTTGCTTTTTTAGCTAAGTAGTAGCTATGTCCTTGCTGCAGAGAAAAGCCTCAAGGAGAACCAAAGTAGTGAACTTGGATATATTTAATTACAATGCACTGCTTCTTGCTAAGTAACAACCTTGACTTGGAAGTGGAAGGGCTTATGTGTCTTTAACAAATCAAGGGACTGAATTAACTTGGAGACAATTGTATTATTATTAGTCAGAAATGATATTCTGGTGCTAGATACCCAGTCTCAACTTTTCACACAACTTTTTAAAAATAACAAATGCCTCTTGTATTTTGATTTATTAACCATTTTAGAACAGTTTGACAACTTTTTGTGTGGTATGGTATTAAAGCAATTTTTTAAGATCAAAATGGATCTCCTGCATTTAATTTAAAACTTTATTTGGAACAGCTGTGATGTCTTGTATAGCAGCTCCTCCCTCCCCCCACCCTCAAATCTAACTAGAAGTATTCATAGCTAACATGCTGTGAATTGAATTTGCCTCTAAAAGAGAATAAATAGCTTTTTTCTTTACAGGGTATGAAGAGATTTTTGCTATGTAAAGCTCCGTTTATCCAAAGATGTACATGAATCCAAGTCATCTACTGTAATTTGTTACTACTTCGTTATGAGAAGTGTTTGCCTAAAACACGTCATTCTTTTTTACGCTTCTTAAAGTGCCCAATGCACAACTCGTACCTTTTCAGTACTGTTTTGTGCTTTAATCTCAAGTGTAATGAAGCTTTCAATCTCTTCTATTTTATGGCTAAATAGAATTGAAAACTTTCTATCAGTATTTGTCTTACATCTTTTCATACTAGACTGCTTATTAATTCAACTCACAAGCATGGTTTGAGTGCTGTCTGATTAAAAAATGACTCTTTAATGTTAAAGGAGACAGGATGTTTGTATTTTTCATCTCTAGAATAAAATTTTGTTCTATTTAATATTGTCTTCAGATTTTCTTTTGACTGTGTTAATCTTCCACAGTACAGCAAGAACTAGAAATTCTATGATGCGTTTGTGGCTTCTCTCTTGGAATGTTACTGATCTAAAGTCCAGCTAATTGGTCCCTGAACTGCTCCATGCAGAGGTGTTCAAATTGAGCAATTCAGGGACTACCTAGCTGAACATAAGTCTCACTGAAGTTGTCCTTCTGTTTTACAATGTGTACTGTGATGCCCAGTTTTTTCAACTTCTTTGAGTTTTAGACTTCCCTATTTTGCTGAGATGCCGATGCTTTTCTTGGCTAATATAATTTAAACAAAAGTATGGGAACTCACATATTTTCAGAGGGTTTGTATAGTATTGAGTACCAGTAGAAAAAAAACACTGCCTTAAACCACAATATCCAATTATGCTGTATTTGCAAATAAGTGAATTATTCTTCCCTCGAACACCTAATTAGTTCATACCAATTTTAATCTGTAAAAAGTGAACAAGAACATGAAATGTGGTTTCTGTCATTTCTGACATAATGTTGGGCACCTATGGATAGACTTTTAAAGCAATACGGAAAATGCCTTCATGTGGATAGAAGCCTCGGGCTAGTTCACATATCAAGTGATAAGTAAACATAACTTGCTGCTGAATGTAAACAGATGTCACTGAAAAAGCATTGCTTGAGCCGATATGAAAGTACTGTCTGGAGTACTTCATCTATGAATAAGAACATAAGAACAGCCCCGCTGGATCAGGCCATTGGCCCATCTAGTCCAGCTTCCTGTATCTCACAGCGGCCCACCAAATGCCCCAGGGAGCACACCAGATAACAGGAGACCTCATCCTGGTGCCCTCCCTTGTATCTGGCATTCTGACATAACCCATTTCTAAAATCAGGAGGTTGTACATACACATCATGGCTTGTACCCCGTAATGGATTTTTCCTCCAGAAACTTGTCCAATCCCCTTTTAAAGGCGTCCAGGCTAGACGCCATCACCACATCCTGTGGCAAGGAGTTCCACAGACCAACCGCATGCTAAGTAAAGAAATATTCCTTTTGTCTGTTCTAACTCTCCCAACACTCAATTTTAGTGGATGTCCCCTGGTTCTGGTGTTATGTGAGAGTGTAAAGAGCATCTCCCTATCCACTCTGTCCATCCCCTGCATAATTTGCTAATTTGCACACAGGAATTACATGCTGCACAGTGAAACAGCAGTGAGGCTGTCTCAATAGAGAAAGGGGTGTGAGTGACAAAGTCCCAGATTGACTAAGTGGGGGTGGGTGAGTGGATAAGGAAGCCCTGAGTTCAAACCTTTACATCAGATGTTGCCATGCCTTGTCTGCTCATGAAGGCCCGTTTTGCCTTGCCTCTCTAACCCCAAGAAGTTACGAGCTTTGGAGTTTAGGTGGTTTTATGTCAGGGGTGGCCAACTCACAGCATGCCATGTGCTTCTTTTTATGTACAGAATCTTGAACATGCCACTCCACCTTATTTTGTCCTGCTTTGTGCTGAAAGAAGTACTGTATGCTAGGGCCCGTGGAGCCCTGCATCAGCCAGCACAGTGGTGACACACAACTTTCAATGTGCTACTTGGGAAGTGTCTGTGTGCCACTAGTAGCACGTGCTGCAGGTTGACCACCCCGTTTTATGTAGAAAGTCACGGGGCCTCAAACAGTCATCACACAAGTGTCTTGTCAGTTGCTTAGTCCTGTCTAAACCTGCACTGCTAGAGTGCTAGCACTGCGCCCCTCATGCAGAAAAGTATGGCCAGGGGGAGGAGTGCTTGTACTTCCTCACAACATCCCCTCCTACTTCGTACACTGAATGTGTAACAGCATTTATGTACACGCTTACCCTGAAGTAAGTTCTACTGAATTAATTGGGGTCAGGAAAAAGCTCTTCTCAACCTTTTTCATCTTGTAGCATGCATGGTCAAGGCACACCATCAGGTTTTTGACCACTACCAAGGCACACCATGCTGCTGCCAGTGGGGGTCTCATCCCCTAGTGGCCCTACTACTCAATGAGCTTCCCCCCAATTCCTGTGACACACCTGTGGCCACCTGGTTGGAAATGGTTTTGCTCGTGGAACAAGCAGGGTATGCAAGCTGAGAACACTCCCTGCAGCCCAAGCACAGGGCAAAGTTAGCCCCCCCCCCTTCCTCCCCTGAGACTCCGGGGTGTATTGCCCTGAGGAGAGACAGCTGGGCTGCCCCTCGCTCCCCCATCAGCTGAGAAGAGAACATTCTCTCCGTTCCATCCTCCCCCGCCCTTCAAGCTGTCACATGATAGGGGAGCCTGGATTCGCGGGCGCCCGATTGGTCCTCCGTGCCGCGCTCTCTGATTGGCGGCCTCGCTCCCTCACTTTCGGCCGTCTCTTGGCCGCGCTCCTCGCTTCCTCTCCCCTCCCTCTCATTTTTTTTAAAGCCCACGTGATGGGGGCGAGTCACGCGATTTCCGGGAACCCGTCAGGAAGGGACATAAACAAAACAAACCCCAGAGCGGCATGGAGGGGCCGGGCCAGGGCTGTAGCCTCAGCAGGAGAGGAGCCCCCAACTGAGGTACCCCCCGCTCCCCCCCGCTGGGCCGGGGCGCCAGGTGGGAGGCGGCGGGAGCCCCCAAGCGAGGTGGGGGTCAGGAGCCGAGGGGTCACCGTGCCCCCCAACACAGAAGTGGGGGAGAAGGGCAGCCCCAGCGGTGCCTCCCTGCGTCGGGCTCGACCTATGGAGTCTGTGTTGAGTGCCGGGGTGGGGGACGACTACCCCCTGCCACCATGGGGTGGGGGAGCAGTGTGGGGTGGAGGCTGCTGGAGCTCGTGTTGAGAGAAGGGGGGAGAAAGTTCCTCCTGCTCTTGCTTGCAAAGGAAGGCACAGAGGACAGTAGCTCTTCCTTGCAAAGGGGGCGTGGAGGCAGCTGCAGTGCTTCCTACAGCAGGCTTTACATGGGATGCATTGAGGTTGGTGCAGCCCCTGTGAGTGGGAGCTGTGGGTGCTTCTTGTTCCCTACTTGTAGCAGTGGAAGTGCGGGCTTGGTCCCCCTGAAACTGGTCTGATCCCTTCCTGCTGCTCGCCCCTCCGTGGGATATGCGAGAAAGGGGTGTGTGCCTGCCTGCCTGAGATGCTTCCCTTTTTCCTGGCGCTGCAGAGGAGTGTGGGGGTGGGGAGCTTGGGGAAGCTTTTAAGAAATCATTTCCTCTTCCCAGTAACCTGTAGGAGGTAGCTGAGGCCACACTGTAGCTGTTCTCCCTGCTGTATGATCTCTGTGCACTTGGAGTACACTGACTCCTGCCCCATTTACACCTTGACAACTCCAGTCCCTCGGTGTTGAAAGATGGGGTTATGTATTCGCAAACGGGTGGGAGCCTGCATGGAAAAAGAACCAGCTGACTGCATGTGTCTTTGCTTACCTTTCACCACTCGCATTTTTGGAGGAAGGGTCTAAAATAGGACCAATAGTGGGGTCCTGTGTTCACAGCCGCGATGTCGATTCAAAGGTTTTCTCCACGGCGGGGAGGTTGGGACTTGTTGTGCATGGGTGAAAGCGTCGTGAGGCTCTCATTACATTGTCAAAAAAAGAATTGGGAGTGGTGAAACATGACTGTGAGCCCAATCCTATGTGTGACTACCTAGAAGTCCCATTATAGTCAATGGGGCTTATTCCCAGGAAGCTGTAAATAGGATTGTAACCTAAAAGCCTAATCCTATGCTTGTCTACTCAGAAGTAAGTCCCATTATAGTTACTGGGGCTTACTCTCGGGAAGGTGTGGCTAGGATTGCAGCCTAAGAGCACAATGGCTTTCTGCTCAGGAGTCCCATTATAGTCAGTGGGGCTTACTCCCAGGAAGGTGTGGAAAGGACTGTAGCCTCAGAGCCCAGTCCTATGCGTGTCTACTCAGAAGTAAGTCCTATTATAGTGAATGGGGCTTACTCCAGGAAAGTGTGGATAGGTTTGCAGCCTGAGTCGTTTGCAAACTTTGAAAGAGCTCTCTGCTGTTTCGAGTCCCCTGAAGGCTACACACGTGTTCGCATTTTTCGGACTGACAGAAAGGGGACATGGGGGGTGGGGGTGGCTGGTTGGGTCCTTGCGTGTGACCACTCAGGTGGGAGCGGAGTGAGTGGGTGGTCAGAGCTGGGTCTGGAGTAGACCAAGGAGCAGCTGGGTCGGAGGAGGAGGGTGGATGAGTCAGTCAGTCCAGTCTTGTGATGCTCTGGCTGGGAGGACTGTGAGGGGAAACCGGAGGTGCCTTCCTGCAGTGCCGGGACCTGGTGTGTCAGGTGGCGTCTGGGTCCAGCCTCCCACTACCCGGTTCCTCCACGCAGGGCAAGACAGGGCAGGCAGCCTCTGGGGGCTCCTTGAAGCCTCCCGCTCCCGGTCCCTTCCAGCCCACGCCACCCACAGAGGTAGCAGGGTGACAGCAGTCCCTTCCTCTTCTCTCCCCCCCTCCCCGTGACCAGCCCTGTGGGGCTACGGATGCCGCTGGGTGCGGTGCCCCTTCTCCGCCTGGGTCTTGGGGGCTGGGCGTCGGCCGGCGGAGCCCCGCTCTCTCCGGAACCTCCAGAAAGCGATTTGTTTACATGTCGCGTCACCCTAGCTTGAGAGGGGCCGCGGGGAGCGAGAGCGACGGCGGGCGAGTCCAATGGCGGCAGAGTTTGGGGTTGCGCGGACCAATAGGGCTGGGGAAGGGGAGGGACTGAGAGTGACGTTGGGTTCGCCTGTGGCTGTGTGCTGTCTGGTAGGGCGGCCATGTTGAATGGGAGGTGTGTTAGTGGGTCAGCCTAGTGGAGGGGGCTGCCTCGACCCAGGTTGGGGTGAGGCTGGAGTGGGGGGCTTGGGGGTCCTGGGAGACCCCTTCCATTTAGCAGGCAGGCACTGGGCTGGCTCCCTCTGGTTGGGTGAGGCTGGAGTGGGGGGCTTGGGGGTCCTGGGAGACCCTCTTCCCTTCTATTTAGCAGGCAGGCTCTCTCTGGTTGGGGTGAGGGGGCTGTCTCTACCTAGTGCACTTCTATGCTGGTAGGAAAAGTCATGCAAACTCTAGCCCTGCACACAGAAGTGTGTGCAAGGGCGGGCACTGGTGCTGGGATGAGAAGCAGGGGGGCCCCAGCTTGGGTTGCATTGCATCACACACACACACACACACACACACCCCAGGCCTGAGACAGCACATTTCCAGTGTGGCAGTCTTCCTGCCACCATCTGGATCAGGCAGGGTTTCTTCTCCTGTGACAGCTTCTGGTATCCATACCCATTGGAAGAATGCCATTCATATTTAGGGCATTGGAGAAAGTCTTTCTATTTCCACACTCTCTTGTCCAAGATGTTGCAATGGTTTCTCTTTCACTTTGGACTGATCTTGGTGCATCTCCTTGTTTTTGAATGTGTTTGCGGAGTGGTCATTAGTTGTTCTGTACAGGGACATCTGTACAGACGTACAGCCGTACTGCTCCATTTTGCTCCCCACCAGGAATGGCTTCGAAGGGAGGGGCCGCTTGCCCACCAGGCTGAGGCTCTCCGCCAGACTGGGTGCTCCGCCCCCTCCAGCTACACCACCAGTTAAGGGTAGTAATTGAGGCCAAAGTAAAGGTACTGCTCACAAAGCAGTAGGACTCTGCACTAGTTCCATACTTCTAGGATGGTTTTAGGAATATCTGAATGTGGACAGAATGACGGCTTTATTGTAGCAGGTTGCTTCCTCTCCAGTTCTCTCTCATGGCATTTCTTTACACAAGATGTGTTTTATTTTCCCTTTTCAGGCAAGAAGATAATTATCTTCTCTTCCTGATTTGCTTGTTTTGTCTTATAATTTCTCATGACACAGTTGCTGGTAGTTTTTATTATTAATAAACAGTATTTACAGTATTCTGTGAAAGTAAAGTAAAAGTAAAATTTTTTGTCCCGGCCATAAGTTGTTAAGAAAATTGAATAAACACATGACAAAGCAATCATCCATGGCAAATTGGGCTGACATAAATACAGAAATATATAGTTGGTTCCAAGGACTAAAATCAACAGTTATAATTTAGAAGAAGGGAAATGTTGCTTATGTATTTTGTTCCGTGGTTCTCAAAGTGTCACCTGGAGAGGTTAATTGCTCTTAAATGCCCTAGCAAGATGCAAAATGGCTACTTTTCATTGCTTTAAAAGTACAGTAATTGCCCTTGCAGTCAGTAGAGAGTACTATACAAAACATTACCTTACTGCTTATGTTGTTTATCCTCGTTGGGGGAGGGTGTGTGTGTGTGTGGAATCCTTTTGTTTTTCAGGGATTCTCTTTTGATCTCCTGTTGCATCTACCAACCTTTTTATTCAACATATAAGGCCCAGATATTCTCTTGTCTTAATGGGGTTTGTTAGGGCAGAAAATGAGAGCTGCTGCTCTAGTCTGCAGCAAGTTCTTAGATGCTGCTGTTCTGATTTTTTCCTTCCATCCTGCCACAGAAGATCTTGTTGCATGTGATATTTCATTTCTAAGTCTAAACAGAAGGTGTTCATGCTGTGGAGCCACTAGATTCTGGATTTCTGGCCTTCTTGCTCTGCGTCTTTAATATGCTTTTGCTCTTTTTTGTTGCAGAAATATGAGTATTGTTCAGCATGCATACACTGATTGCAGGATGTAAGGTGTGCTTGTTTTCAGGACTGGAGTATGGGTACCTGTCTCCCAGAGGCACAGGTGGGCCATTGTGAGCTAGAAGAAGCTGGACTAGACTGACTCTTGGCTTGATCCAGCATGGCTCTTTTGTGTTCTTAAACATGCCCCCCTCCCAGTGAATTGCATGCAACATTTTACTTCATTTCAGCTCTGTATCACTTAGCACCTATACTGTGATTTAAGATGTTGAAAGTACTTCATGTATTGCCTTAGTAAACTTTACATCACCCATGTCATAGTGTCCAGGGGTAGAGAGCTGAAAGTCAAGAGGTGCTTGTGACACTCCCAGAATATAATGTTATCTCTGAATGGAAATCAAGTGAACGCAGTAGATATTTCAAAAGAGATGCAACCCAGATCAGAGGAGCTGAGCTGGAGATGGCAAATCACACAAAGCCATTTTCTCCATTTGCATATATATGTACACAGATGCAGTAGCTCCTCTTCCCCCACCTGCTGTCTCGCACAGCTACAGTACTCATTCTGGCAATGGCCATTTTTATTGTGGCCAGGGTGCCCTGTCCAAAGCAAGAGTCAATCTGCTGAGTAACTTGTCCTTATGTTAATTAATAGTTTAAAAAGGAAATTTCAGAACCTCATAACTTTGGAAGTATATAATGGACTTTAATTTACCAGAAAAAGGGGGAGCAATTCCACTTGAATTTCTGACATAATTGGCCTCAAGAGAAATTTAAGGTGTTTTAGATGAACATGAAAATAGCAGAAGACATAGGGCAAATGAAAGCAAAGATTTCAAAACTCTTGTCCCCTTTCTGTACATACAATACTCTATTCACTTTAGAATCTCATCAGCCCTGGCAGCCCTGGACTACCATCTGTGACCAAAACATTCCTGGCTATTGCTGGAGTGCTCAATATTACTGAGGCTTCCTGTCACTAATATAATGCATTCGGGAAATTCTGCAAATGATACACTGTATAGTCAAAGTTTCAAGAGTTTAAAAAAAAAAATGAAACCTGGTTGTTCAGAGAAGAAATTTTGGGTTTAGTTTGCATAAAGAGCAGAAAAGGTGGCAATTTCTAAATGACTACAGCAGTGTGCAAGTGCAGGATCACATGACTGAATGTTCCTCCATAGGCCAAAATATTAATTACAGTATTTATATCATTCTTTTTGGGCCCTCGACAAGCCCCCAAGGCAGCTCACAAACATCAGTTAAAACCACATACAATTCAAAGTCTGCATTTGTTTTCAGCTTCCAGCGCTAGAATTTTTTAATCTCCTTCTAGCACACTCAGGTCACATTTGTTTCCAGATTCTAGCAGACTCACCATGCTGACCATTTTTCCCTTGAACTTGATGCTAGATAACATGGCCACCTCCATTCTCTGATTCCGTGTGTGGGACAGGATGGCGCTGCTCTAGCCATTGCATCTCTATGCTAAAAGCCCCATACACTTTTGAATTCAACATAATTTTTTGTCATTTGTTGTTTTTGAGCTAGAAGCATGCTAGAGATGAGGTCACTTCTTGCTATTTTCTAGTTGAAAAGCAAACATAACAATAGAACACTGCAATAACATTAAAAAATGTTGGAAAGCATGTTAAATGTTACATGTTTCCTTGCTTTTAAGTCCTCTACAGTTTGTGAATCTGGATGTTAAAAATTCCCTGCAAATACCTCCTTTACGTTGTGCAGGCTTTTTTCTCCTAAGGTACTTTTAAAAGAACAGCCCTAGATAGTATCTGCTGGTTCTTTTCTCAAAGTCTTTTCAAGGGATAGTGCTGGATATACATGTTATAGATGTGCTGGATGTATGTACATATAAAAGACATGCCTGTGTGCTATTCTTTCCCTTTCCTTTTTAAAGGACATCTTTATTTGCAGTATTACAGTGTTGTCTTGTTAGTTTCGGCATTTGTTGTGTTTGACATTGTGTGTCATTAGAGTAACAGGGAGAGTCTCTCTCATTCAATACTATGCTTGTCTACTGAAAAGTAAGCCCCACCAAGTTCAACAGAACTTACTCCCAGGAAAGGATATATAGCAGAGATTTTCAATCTTTTTCATCTCATGGCACACTGACAAGGCACAAAATGGTCAAGGCACACCCATTAGTTTGACAATTGACAAGGCACACCACACTGCTGATAGGGAGATCGCACCCCCAATGGCCCTACTAATAAATGACCTTCCCCCAAACCCCCGTGGCACACCTGCATACCATTTGCGGCACACCAGTGTGCCCCAATACAGTGGTTGAAACTGGCTGCTTCATATAATTTCTGTAGGTGATGGTATTAAAAGAGCATTTTAGCTAAGCTAGATTTAGTGGTTAACAGAATATGGTAATTCATCTCTTAGATGCCATTCATATGAAAGCAAATACCCCTGAAACATTTTATCCTACTTGTGACCAAAATGGTGACAGTTCATACAACTGGTAATAAACGTAGTTAAGTGGGTTCAAGTTATAACTTCACACATAAGTATAACCACACAATACAACAGTAATTTCATTGGCATGTTTGGATCAATAAACTTCCACACTAAATACTGCCCAAGGACCACAACTTGCAAACACTATGTAGCAGAACACTATGCTACAATAGTAGCACATTTTGAAAAATTTCAAAGAGAATGCTATTCAGTTTAACAGTTTCTGCTAAAGAGTTTCACACTTGTGCAGCAATCACATTTATTATGTGTAGAGGAAACACTTAGCAGTACAGATGATAGGTGCACATTTTAAACACCCATGTATGGAGCAACAGTTACTCTACTGCCATGCAGAGTCCCCTTAAAAGCCACAGGAAGCCTGGATAAGCATTCTCAATTCACAAGGGAGATAGTTTCTGGGGCATCACATCTAGTAGCCCTTCCCTATGAAGCACAGCTTCTGATCTTACTATCTTTTTTTCCCCCTAATAGTTTGTGGGTCCCAAATTCTGCCATGCTCATAGGTTTAAAAAGGAAAAAAAAAAACCTTGCCATTTATCATTATTCCCAGGCTAATCTCATCTCATCTCCTCCTTTGATAGAGTGACTAGATTACTGTAACGCGCTCTATGTGGAGCTGCCCTTGAAGACGGTTCGGAAACTGCAACTAGTGCAGAATGTGGCGGCCCGTGTGGTTACTGGAGGTAGGCGGTTCGACTCTGTCGGTCCGCTTCTCCAGCGGCTGCATTGGCTGCCCATTCGTTTCCGGGCCCAATTCAAGGTGCTGGTATTGACCTTTAAAGCCCTATACTGCTCTGGACCAGGGTATCTTAGAGATCGCCTGCTCCCGTACAATCCGGCTCGTCCTCTTAGGTCATTAGAGAAGGCCTTTTTACAAGTGCCGCCGCCTATGGAGGTACGTGGGGCGGCTGCAAGAAATAGGGCCTTCTCAGTAGTGGCACCAACGCTATGGAACTCCCTTCCCCCTGACTTAAGAATGGCTCCCTCTCTTGAGACCTTTCGGCGAGGCCTGAAGACCCTTCTGTTTAAACAGGCCTTCTGAGTTCTCGGCCTTTTAACATCTTTTTAACATCTTTTAATATTTTTTACAGGCCTGATTCTTTTATGACTTGCTGCTGCTCTATGCTCTTTTTTACCTATTTTTTTACTCTGACTGCTGTTTTTTATGATGTGTTAATATGTTTTTATTTGTTTTTAAATTATGTTTTTATATGTTGTAAGCCGCCTTGAGTCCCTTTGGGGAGAAAGGCGGGATAAAAATAAAGTTATTATTATTATTATTATTATTAGTGTGGTAGAAAATGAGAGTATCTTGTACATAGCACAACATTATTTCAGCATAGCATTTACCAAGTCTTCTATGATATCTTTGTGGATAAAATGGAAATACATGGGCTAGATGGTATTACTGTTAGGGTGTACACAAATCTGTTTGAATTACTGCTCCCAAAGAGTACTATTAATTGGTCCCACATCAACCTGGAGGGAAGTGCTTGGGCCCTATGATGCTCAACATTTATAGAAATGACCTGAATAATGGGGTAGAAGAAATGCTCATCAAGCATGCAGCTGGCATAAAGTTGAGAAGGGGAAGGTATCTAACACCCTGGCAACAAAGTCTGGTTTCAAAATGATCTTGACAGGCTGAATCATTGAGCCCATACTAACAAGTTGAAATTCCAGCAGAGGCAAATGTAAAGTCCTACATGTGGGGAAAAATAATGCAGACTCAAGTACAGGATTGGAAAAACCTGGCATATGTACAAACAAACTTAAGTGCCATAGGCTGCAATCCTATGCATACTTGCATGGGAGTAAGTCCTCTTGAACTCACTGGAGGGGACATGTATAGGATTAGGCTACTAGCGAACAACAAACTGAACTTGAGTCAGTAGTGTGATGCTGCTGCAAATTCTAAAAAGCTATTGCAGTGCTGAGCTGCGTTAGCAGAAGCATTGAGTTCAGATCATGTAAAGCAGGGGTCTCCAAACCCTGGCCCAGGGGCCAAATTCAGCCCTCAGGAGGATTTTATCCAGCCCCCAAGTTTCCACAGCTCTCAGGCTAAAAATAACTCAAAAGGCACTTCTGGGTATATACAGCATTTAGCAACTAGAGGCACCTAATGTGATGAGAAGAAATTATTCCACTACATTACAGTCAGCACCTCTAGAGGCTGAATGAGAGAACTGGAATTTAAATATAATGTTCATTAAACATAAAACGGAGCAGAAACTGAGACAAAAAAATTTGAGGTTTGCATCATAGGTGATTTGATGCTTTTTCAAAATCTATTCTCCTCTCTTCTTGTGCAAGTCAGTTTTGCCTTCTGCTCCCCTCCTCCTTCCACCCCCACCTACTTATTGTATTCAGTCAAATTCTCAGCACATCAGTCCTTCATTTATTTACTATTTTCCAGCCCTTGACACTGTGTCAGATACACAATGTGGCCCTCATGCCGAAAGTTGGAGACCCCTGATGTAAAGCAATAGTTTTGCTGTACTCTGCACTAGTCAGACCTCACTTGGAATAATGCATCCGGTTTGGGGCACCACATTTTAAGAAGGGTATTGATAAGATGGAACAGGTTCAGAAGAAGGCAATGAAGATTGGCAACCAACTCTTATGAGGAATAGTTAGAAGAACTTGATATGAGATAGCTGAAGAGAGATACAATAACCATCATCAAGTTTGTGAGGAGCTATCACACAGAAGAAGGGGAGAGTTTGTTTTTTGTCACTTTCAAGGGCAGGACTGTAACTACAGGAAAATAGATCTAAGCTAGACGTGAAGAAGAATTTATCAGCTGTAAGAGCTGCCTGACACTGCAACAGTTTGCCTACTACAGTTGTGGTGTCTCATGGACTCAAGCAGAGGCTGAATGGCCATCTATAAGGGATGCTGTAACATCCTTGCACTGAGCTGGGGTTTGGACCAGGTGAACACAATCTCTTCCAGTTCTATCTATTAATTCTGCCAAAGAAAATTGTGCAAGACATATTTACTTTAAGTCTATCATGTATTTCCATCACTGAACATGTACCTTCAGTATACAAATCCAGACTTCCTAAGCCCTGTTCAGATGTCCACTCTTGTGAGAGCAAAATACAAGAGAACCTTCTTAGGATGTTCCACTTAAGCCCTTTGTCCAGTGCTGATGAATGTGCATGCCCTGTCTTGCACCTTCTGCAATTGTCTCTGTAGACAAGGCCAAGAGGAAGCCTAGCATTTGTTTCATCAATGGGATGGGGCCAGGGATTCACAGCTAACAGTTTACTAGCCAAGCCATTATTTGCAATTCCCACCAAACCCCTCTTCCCCCGGTCCTTGAGAATGCACTGGTGTTTTGGAACACATGTGGTGGTCTTTCATTTGCACTCCAATATAGGGACAATAAGCAACTGCAGAAGAAGAGATACCTGTTTCTTACCTTCTCAAAAAAAAAAGTAGAAATGAGTTGCCTAATGAAGGGGAGTCTGTGGTTCTGGATGCCCTACTGAGGGCACTCAACCCTGGAGAGCTAAAAAATGGATCTTTAGATGCCTAGGTGAGGTTAAACAATGCGTTCCTCAAAAGCCTCTCATATTCACTCTCCACAGGACAGCACATGCCTGAATAAGATTTTAGTCAATGACATAGTGATCTGTCCTACTGTATTAGAGTTGCAACAACACTTTATTCCATGATCATCCTTAGATCACAGAATTTTCCAGCATTGTCCTTCCAAGATATATGAAAGCATCCACAGTTTTCTTGCTCTAAAAGGTTGTCAACTATGGATGTCATGGATAATTTCAAAGTTCCCACGTCTTGCAGAATTCCTAGAGCTTACTGCACCAGAGGTCCCTCAGCATTTTTGACATAATGGATATTGACTTTAAAAGCTTCTGGCCTTTGTTCCCTAATGTCGGCATGAGAGGTCTCTACCAATATGTAACAGAAGTGTCAGAAATAGACTATCCTCTATCTCAACCACCAACCCGGACTAATGTTGTTTGAATCTACAGAGGAATAAACAAGATGATGCACTTCTGGTATCATTTTTATTCAAGCTGTTGACCCAGAAATGTTTTTCATGTAAGCATAATAATAATAATAATACAGGTATTTATATACCGCCTTTCTTGGTCGTCAGATTTCTCCTCAGACTTTAATTCAAGGCGGTTTACATAGGCAGGCTATACTAAATCTCTGTAGGGATTTTTACAATTGAAGAAGGTTCTGTCTTTCAAGAACCACATTTTAGATAGATCTTTTATGATCTGGTATCACATTCTAGCCTCCATTTTCCTCCCACACAGGCTGACAATCCTTCATATCTCACTTGAAGGGCGGCCAAAGAGCAGGTGGAATAACTCGGAATAACTCAGCTCGGCTTGTCAGCTGCTTCAAGGTCTCGCCGTTCACGGTGCCGGTGGCCTCGAACTGGCGACCTTCGGATGTTATCTTCAGGCAAACGGAGGCTCTACCCTCTAGACCAGACCTCCTGCCCTGTCCTGTCCTGCAAAGGGGACATGCCATTCCTCATGTCCTGTAGTTGCAAAACCTGTTGATTATAGGCAGACTAGGGTTTAAATCTCCATTAGTGCAAAGTATATTCAATTCAAATTTTGCAGTTTTTCATAGAATCATAGCGTTGGAAGGGGCCTAATAGGTCATCCAATACCTTAGGCACGAAATTCTTGTAGAGCATCTCCAACAGGTGCTTGTCGAGCCTCTGCTTGAATATCTCTAGTGAGGGAGAGTCCACCACCTCTCTTGGCAATCTGTTCCACTGCCGAACCGCCCTGACCGTCAGGAATTTTTTCCTGATGTCTCGTCGAAATCTCCTCTCTTGTAATTTGTACCCATTGGTTCTGGTTCTACATTCAGAGACAGCTGAGAATAAATTATTCCCTTCTTCCATATGACAACCCTTTAGGTATTTGAAGAGAGCTATCATATCCCCTCTCAGCCTTCTCCAGGCTGAACATGCCAAGTTCCCTCAACCTTTCCTCTTAGGGCTTGTCCTTCAGCCCCCTGATCATCCTTGTCGCTCTCTGTTGCTTTTCTTCCTTTCCTTCGCCCATCCTACCCTGAAGGGAGAGTAAGAATTGTACCCAATTTGCCTTTTCTTTATGACAACATAGAAACCTGTGCATATTTGTTCACAATAAGACTTTCTAGGAGAGCAAAGAAACTTTGGCCTACATGTTCCCTATTGTGAGTTCTTTCTCCCATAAAAATTTTCCTGACTTTCAGAAGGTGGCCTTTCAGGCTCCAAGAATGATATTTATAGAATGATCTCTGTCTGCTGCCTGGTATACAGAACACTTTAGAGTCAAGGCAAACTTCAAGTGTGCAAAAGAATCATCTGCTCTATTAATAACTTTCAACAAACTTTAGCATTCAAGACCACAATGCCTGATTATGAAAACTACTTTGAGTTAGGAATTCAGACTTATGAAGCAGTTTATGCCAAGTAATGCATGGCTTCCACAAAATTGTGGTGAACTATGTTGGTTCATCCAAAGAAAAATAAAAAATCCATAGCAGACTGTAGGTTTTTCTTCAAATGGTTCAACATAGCCATTTATAGTCTGAGAATGCTGCAACTGTCACCCAAGAGAGGGATTTTTGTACCATACAGATCAAGCTATATTATTGAAGGGTTAAAAGTCCAGCACTAGGAATGCTTCCAGTTGGGCTTCCATTAATGTTTCAACCTAGTATACCACCTTAAATTACCACCTGTGCTGAGAATGTAAACTCAAACTTGCTACTCTTTTTTTTCTGAACTCTGCTGTGGTGGAAAGTTCTTTGGTCACTTTTTATCAAGGTGTCAAACAGCAGACTTTTGAATCATACAGGATTTTTCATCTTATTTTCATCAAACTACAATTAGTAAGCCAGAGAAATGAAGAAGTAGCATGGACATGTTGTAGATTCCCCAACAAGCAACAAACTCAAAAGATGGAACACGGCTAATATTATAATGCTGTTGTACAAACTGATGGTAAGGCCACACCTGGAGTATTGTGTCCAGTTCTGGTCGCCACATCTCAAAAAGGACATAGTGAAAATGGAAAAGGTGCAAAAGAGAGCGACTAAGATGATTACGGGGCTGGGGCACCTTCCTTAAGAGGAAAGGCTATGGCGTTTGGGCCTCTTCAGTCTAGAAAAGAGACGCCTGAGGGGGGACGTGATTGAGACATACAAAATTATGCATGGGAAGGATAAAGTGGATAGAGAGATGCTCTTTACACTTGTCACATAACACCAGAACCAGGGGACATCCTCTAAAATTGAGTGTTGGGAGGGTTAGGACAGACAAAAGAAAATATTTTTTTATATTATGTGTGGTCGGTCTGTGTGGTCGGTCTGTGTGGCCGTGTGGTCGGTCTGTGGAACGCCTTGCCGCAGGATGTGGTGACGGCATCTGACCTGGAAGCCTTTAAAAGGGGTTTGGACAAGTTTCTGGAGGAAAAATCCATTATGGGTTACAAGCCATGATGTGTATGTGCAACCTCCTGATTTTAGAAATGGGGTGTGTCAGAATGCCAGATGCAAGGGAGGGCACCAGGATGCAGGTCTCTTGTTATCTGGTGTGCTCCCTGGAACATTTGGTGGGCCGCTGTGAGATACAGGAAGTTGGACTAGATGGGCCTATGGCCTGATCCAGTGGGGCTGTTCTTATTAACACAGGAAGTTTTTGTGCAAAGCTTCAGTTTCTCTATCCACATGGGGCTGCATGGACAAAGAATGCAAGCAAAAAATGGTTGAAACCCTGCCTTCCCAACATTCTGGAAATATACAGTCTACGTTAACTCTGTCCAGTTTTCAGTATTAATTGGAAAACATAGTTTTTAATGCAGCAACAATAGGGTCTTGCATGTCCCTGTTTAAAAATTATGTTATAAACAACATGACACCAAGTGCCACTTTTTAAAAATTAGAAGTCATGTTTGGAAGAAGGAATTGACTTTTGGCAAGACTATTTTGAACCACGGATTCAGTCACCCTGGTCCAACAGTGAAAAGTTCATTTCTTGTCCCCCTCTCAGATATTTAGGAAGTACATTAAGCTTTCTAGACCCAGTGTTGCAGAGATGCCTCCAAAAAGTAGATGAATTATGAGTTTGTGATGAGTGGACTTAATATTACAATTGTGAGATTACATGGCTGAATGTTTCTGCAGGGGAATAAAAACCCTGCACTTAGAAAGCTAGTGTGTTGGGGAGAAAGGTTTAACCATAACTGTCTCTCCAACAACTAGTCTCACATGTATAAGGAACATGCAATTTTAATATAATGTAAACTATTTAATATGAAATATTTTAATATGAAATATCTGATTGAGGACCAGAAAATTAGGGACTTGCAGCGCAATAACTTATAAAAGGAAATATTCCCTCATAAGAAATAGTACATTGTATATGGGGTTAACCAGAGATTATTAGCACTAAGATCGTGTCTGCGCAGCGAAGCCATACCCAGGGAGGGCAAGATACAAATGCTACAATCGTATATACTTGCCATTTTCAACCACTGTGCTGCGGCACATTGGTGTGCCACAAATGGTCTGCAGGTGTGTCGTGGGAGTTTAGGGGAGGGTCATTTATTAGTTGGGTCATTGGGGGATGTGAGCCCCTTGTCAGCAGTGTGGTGTACCTTGTCAATTGTCAAAAAATGGATAGTGTGCCTTGGCAATTTTAGTACCTTGTCAGTGTGCCATGAGATGAGAGAGGTTCAAAATCACTATGAAGAATTAGAACTAGGCATGACGTCCCTATGCAACTCTATCTACTACTGCTGAGCCCATGCCAATGTTTTGAGCATATATTTAATTCTTGCAGTGCACCCATAAGAGCTCTCAAGCAATATTCTTTAACTTACTTTAAAAGGGAGAGTTAATTGGTATGTAAAGGGTATGTTGCTACATGAATCGATCAGTATACCAACTTTATACCATACTAACCAGCAAGATTTTTATAAAATTGCACAATGATTTTCTCTACCCCCAGCTTTCTGCGTGGAAAAGCAAAGAACTAAAAGGACTTTCAGTGAATCAGTTTTAATTGGAGGCTTTTGCTTCTGGACTAACTAATGAGCAAACTCATTTTTGAAACCCACTGTGAAACTGCACAGCACTGAGTGGGTTATTCTATAGATGTTTCTTTACATAGTCTTGCTATTTGTGATATACTGAAGGGGTTGCACAGTTTGTGCCTTGAGGCAACCTGCCAGAAAGCTTAAACATCAGTTTAAAAAAAAATAACGTTGAAGTAGCTCAGTGTTCTTCAACCTTAGGGTTGTAACCCCAATGGGGTTGCAAAACCTTAGTTGTGGGGTCACGGGGTCACGGGAACTTACGGGAATGAAAAAGGTTGAAGACCACTGGACCAGTGCACCACCAGGTAAAGAGGGAGGCATCTGGTGTACCCCTTCAGGTACCAGGAGATTGTGTCTCAGTTCTGCTCGGATTGTTAGCAATTGTTCTAAAATGCTTTCGCTTATGCCAGGCTTCATGGCAACTTTTTCTGGTCTCTCTAAGAATATTTGGTTACAGTGGACAGTACTGGGAGGGCATAACAGGAGCAGGAAGTGGGCTGATCGGGTCCTAAAAGGGCAATGGACTCAATGGTGGGTCCCCAGCTACATATTTTATGGGGGTTGTGGCACAAAAAAGGTTGAAGACCACTGAAATAGGTTAAAATTATAAAACAAGGATGAATCCTTTTTTTTCTAAGAGGCAATCTATTACAAAGACACACAATAATTGTGTATTGGACATCCCTACTTTTTGGGGGTTCTGTCTTGTTTAACTATGATTGTGGTGTATTGTGGCTTTTTTGGGCATGCTGTTCAGTCTTTATTTCTGAAAAGTATTGCTGTTGCATTGCAAGCTGTCCATTTTGTATTTATCTGTACGCCTTAGATAGCATTTCCTAAACTTCCCATAACTGGGATATGTTTTTCCTATTAAGTGGTTTTTCTTATTAAGGTACACTTTTCTCTTCTGCATCAAAAGGTTTTTCTTTTTTCTTTATTAAGTATTTTATTTATTTATTACATATACAGGTGAGGAAAATGGGTTGGACTTTGGGCAGGTACTACACAGGTTACACATGAGGATATGGCCCTAGATTACAACATGCATTATTCATAAAAAAAAGAAAAGCAATCAAACAACTAAAAAAAACAACACAATAATCTTCAATACAAAAGCTATCGTATTTGCCATTATAAAAATTTAAATTTATCTAAACACTCAATATTATTTAACTAAAACTATCCAATCATAAAAAGGCTTCCAATATTTTCTTACTCTACCTAAATCTCTCTTTCATTTTTCTGTTAAAACTTCCATTTCTGCTATTTCATAAATTTTGTCTATTAAATTTTCTCTAGTTGGCACGACCGTAGATTTCCAATTTTGCACAAACAGTATTCTTGCCGCTGTAACAATACGTTCAATAAGGTATTTTCTATATTGGTCTTTAATTTCTGATGTCACATTTAGGAGGAATATTTCTGGTTTGAATGGTAATACACAATTCAATATCTCTTGGAAGAATTTATGTATCATTTTCCAGTATTTCTTTGCTTTTTCACATGTCCACCACATACGATAAAAGGTTCCTTCAACCTCTTTACATTTCCCACACTTATTTAATGACCCAGAATACATTTTTCCTAATTTATCTGGAGTTAAATACCATCTATAAAACATTTTATATAAATTCTCTTTAAAAGACACTGCTTTAGTTATCTTAATATTTATATTCCAAATTTGTTTCCAGTCGTCCATCGATATATCCAAAATTTTTTGCCCAGCGCACCATTGCATCTTTAATTATTTCATCCTCCATTCTTATCTGCAGGAGAAAATTGTACTTTTTTTATATATTTCCCCTCATCAATCAAAAATATTTTATCAAAACTTATATCTTCTCCATAAAAACCTATTTTTGGTCTTCTCGTAATCTTGTTCTTATTTGCAGTTCATTCCACCAGTCCAATTTTATTCCATTCTCTTCTAACTCAAACTTACTTAAGATCTCTCCTTTAATATTCAACAGATCGTTGTATGATTTATTTTGGTCTTTTTTAATCCAGTTCAGATTAGTTGCTATTTCAAGAGGTTTTATCCATCTGGGTAATTTAGAGTATATCTTGTATTTTATCTGTTCCCATATCCAAATTAAAGATCTTCTTAAAATGTGTTGTCTAAAATATCCATGCTGTTTGACTTTGTCATAAAACAGGAATGTGTGCCAGCCTATTTGTAAATCATGTGCTTCTAAAATTAAAATTTTGGAATTTGGTATGAGTCCCCAATCTTTTATCCAGTTTAGGGCTGCCACTTGATAATATAATTCCCAGTCTGGTAATCCAATTCCTGCTCTTTTTTTATCCTCTTGAAGTAATTTCCGTCTTATTCTCGGTTTTTTTTACATTGCCAGATGAATTTTGTAGTAATTTTATTCATTTCTTCAAAAAAAGTTCTCTTCAAAATAATCTGGAATAAAAACATTAATTTTGGTAACATTTTCATTTTCAATAGAGCTATTCTTCCCATTAGGGATAACTGTAGTTTATTATATTTCTCCAAATTTTTTTTATTTCTTAATTTAATATAGCTGTCTTCCATTAATGTACTTGTCTTTTTGGTAATTATAATTCCTAGATATTTTACTTTGTTCGTTTGTAGTCCAAATTCTTTTAAACATTCTATATCAATGTCTTTTATATTTTTAGGTATCATTTTGGTCTTCTGGTAATTTATTTTTAAACCTGCCACTTCCCCATATTCTTTTAAGTCTTCTATCAAAAATTCTATGGAGAAGTGGATCTTCCAAGATAAATACCAAATCATCTGCAAACGCTTGTAATTTGTATTCTTCGCTTTTAGTTTTAAGCAGTTTCATTCTGTTATCTTCTCTTATTACATTATTCAACATTTCTAATGTCAAAATAAAGAGTGGTGAAAGTTGACAACCTTGTTTTACTCCTTGTTGAATGTTGATCTCTTTTTCTCCATTTACTCTTATCTTTGGTTTTTGATCTGAATATATTCCTTGTATCATCTTAATTTTGGACCAAAATGTAATTCTTGAAGACAGTTAATCATAAAGTCCCAATGTAAATTGTCAAAGGCTTTCTGGGCATCTAAAAATACTAGGACTAATTTCTTATCTGGATGCGCTTCAAAAAATTCCAGTATGTTTATTAGAGTTCTCACATTGTTTTTCAGTTGTCTTTTTGGTAAAAAAAAAAAAAAGTTTGATCTTCTTTAATTATTTGATTTAATTTTTTAATCTTGTAGCAAAAATTTTATTATCTCTATTTAAAAGCAAAATAGGTCTATAGTTTTTAATTTCTTTTTCATCCGTGTCTGATTTATGTATCAAAGTAATTGTTCCTTCCTTCCATGAGATTGGTATTTCTCCAGTCTCCCATATATCATCAATCACTTTTTTGAATGGCAGCAACAGTACTTCTTCAAATTTCTTATAATATTTGGCTGGTAATCCATCAGGGCCTGGCATTTTTTGGAGTTTTTGCCTTTTGATTGCTTCTGTTATTTCATTTATAGTAATTGTATTTTCCAATAGATTCTTTTGATCAGCTGAAATTTTAATGCTATTATTTTTCTTCAGATATTCTGTTTGTTTCTGGTGTTCTATATTTTTTCTCCCATATAATACCTGATAAAATTGTTCAATTGTTTTCTTTACTTCTGTTTTCTCTTTTCCAGTCAAATCTTTCAATGTCTTAATATAGTTTTTTATCTTTCTTTTTTCAACTTATAAGCTAACCATCTTCCTTGTTTGTTTGCATTTTCAAAAAAATTTTGAAAATTTTGTTTGCATTTCCAAAAAAATTTGTTTTGCTATTTTAAATTTCTTCTCCATCTCTTGCGTTTGCATTATTTTAATTTCATGTTGTATCTTCTTTGTGTTTTAATTTCTGGATGAAAATTGGTCTTAAAAAAAAATTCCATTTCTGTTTTTGCTTGATTCAAAAATTTCTGATCATTCAAATGAGTTGTATTTAACTTCCAACTATTTCTCCTTAACTTTTTATTTATTATTAATAAAGTTGAATTATGATCTGCAAACATATCTTTTGATATAGGTAAAACTTCAGTCTGAAACTTTCCATCTAAACCGGATATTGAGGCCCAGCACATATCAATTCTAGACCAAGAATTATGTGAATTTGAATAATACCATGTGAACTGTTTTTTCTCTGGGTATTGTGTTCTCCATGTGTCAATCAACTGTAATTCTTCTGCTATTTTCAAAAAAGGTCTGGGTAGGGTTCCTCCTCTTTTTACAGATCTTTTGTTAAATTTTCTGTCCCATTTAGCTTGAAAAACTGCATTAAAATCTCCAAATAAAAAAAGATTGCTGTCTTCTCCCATGATTGATTTCTCATATAATCTTCTGTAAAACTTATCTTGATGTGTGTTTGATGCATAAATATTGACAATTAATGCTTTCCTTGTTTCAACTTGAATCTCTACAATCAGAATTCTCCCATCTTCCGATTGCCACTTCAGTTCAGGTTCCAATTTGGGGTTAACATATGTAGCTGCCCCCCTTTTCTTTTGGTGTGTGTCTGAGGCAAAAAATAAAGTTCCCATTTTTCTATTATTGAGAAATCTAACATCATTTTTTCTAATATGTGTTTCTTGAATACAGAGTACATGTGCTTAGGTTTGGTATAATTGATGGAATATTGTTCTGCGCTTCTGAGGAGAATTCAGTCCATTAATATTTACAGAAAAAAATTTCACTTGTTGTTCAGCCATTTTCACTTAGAAATTTTTTTTGTCTGTCTTGATATTTTCCTTGTTCTCTGTCTTGTTTGTATTTTCCTTCCTCTTCCTCCTCCTCCTCCTCCTCCTCCTCCTTCTTGGCTGTCTTCTATATCTTGATCCATCTCTTTATTTTTCTTTTCTCCATTCTGTTCTTTTTGAGTTTGATCCGAAGATTCTTCTTCTTCTTGAGAGGACGTACTCTCTTTCTCTGAGAGTTCCCTGCTTTGTTCTCCTAGGCTTTCTCCATATTTTGATAAAAACTGTTGAGCTTTCATTATTGAATTTATATTAAATCTTTTCTCTTTATAAACAAACAGAGGGCCTTCCGGAATTTGCCAACGATATTTCACACTATTTCTTCTTGGTATTGCAGCAAAATTTCTATAAGGTGCTCCTTTTTGGCGAACTTTCCAGGGAACTTCTCTCAAAACTCTCACTTGCTCTCCCTCCACTACTCTTTGTTTTTCCTCCAATCTTTTTAATATATTATCCCTTGAAGTTCTTTTCGTAAACTTTATCACTATCTCTCTTGGCTTATTATTCAATCTTGCATATCTAGAATTGACTCTGTATGCAGTATCTATTATCTCTTTAATCTGATCCTCCTCCTGTTCCAACTCCATTGTCAACCATTTTTCTATTCGACTTCTGGCATCTTCTGAAGATTTTTCTTTCTGTATTCTGATAATAAATGCTGCTTTTTCCATCTCCTGTCTCATTACAGAAGTTTCTAGTTCTTTTGTTTTCCTTTTGCATTTGATCCATTCTCTTTTCCATCTCCCCCATATTTTATTTGTTTTCTTCATATCTCTTTAAATTCTTAACATCCTGTTTATGTTTTGTAATCTGATCCTGCATACTTGTCAGGGAGGAGTTTATTTGCTTCATTTGTTCAGAGAGTTTGCCTTTCTCTTCTTTCATATCATTTCTAAAATCTTTCAACAGATCCAGTAATGAAGTCTGGCTTTCCCTCCTGTGCTCCATAGCTGCATATGTAGCAATTTGTGATCCAACTAATGATGGTGTCTTAGGTGTAGTTTTACTAACTTCCTTTATTGATGTCATTCTTTGCTTTTTACTATTCTTCTCTTTTTTAATAAAAAAGAGGTTCTTTTAATCCATCTAATCCCTTAAAATGACAATCTCAGTATCTAAAAACACATCAATTCAAAAACCACAGTAGTCACAATTCAATAACCACAAACACTTATAGACACCAAATTACATAAATCTAGCAATTTAAAAATCAATCAAGTCTGATTTTCTTACCACCTTCTTATAAGGCTAATCCCCAAGTTTTATATCCAAAAAGGGTATCTTGCTTCACCTTCTTGTAAAGCTTATCCCCACATTTAATATCCAAAAATGTGGATCAATAATCCAATTCAAATCAATACCAATATGAATTCAAATCAGTGTGTCTTTACAAGCTCTGTCTCAGGTCTCTAGCTATAACAACAAAAACAAATTGTTCCAGCAGTTAAAAAATCCACCTAGTCATATTTTCTTGCTTCACCTTCTTATAAGGCTAATCCCCAAGTTTTATAATCCAAGTCATCCAAGTCTTATATCCAAAAAGGGTGGATCAGTAGTCCAATTCAAGTAAATAACACTGTCAGATCAAGTTAATATCTCTTTAAATACTCAGTCCTGAATCCAGCTTCAAGCCTCTTGCAACGACAGGCCTAAATCCAGTTCCAAGCAGTTTAAAACCTTTGTTCGCTCTCATGTTGTATCTAGTGGGCCATGGGGGGGAGTCACCAGCTATCCGAATCTCTCCAAGATGGCGACCGGGATGCAATGTGATCCAGCATAGAGCAAAATCGGGATATCTCTGAAACTGCCGTCTCTAGGGATAGTCCCAATTCATGCTCTCAGCCTTCGTTCCTTCTTGGCAACGAAGAGTTCCTCATTATTGAGGTCCTCTGGAAAACACATCTATTTAGCAGTTTCCCCGGGAGTCCTCCCAGGTTCCCTGCTACTGCACTGAGTGTTAACTCTGCCTCCTCAAAAGGTTTTTCTTTTACAGTGTGTAAAAACTGCCCACCCCTAACATATTTTCCATTTTTTATTCCGGTTGTGCCTTCTCTGAAGGCTGGTAGTAATGCTCCATCCATTAGATTGGATTATTCAGTCATACATGGTAGTGCAAGAGAGGCTAGCGCAAAAACGCAAATGCAGAGCAGTTGTGCAGAGACACAGCAAGCATCTTCTCTGAGTGCAGTCTTTGGGTTCACAGTTATTGTTTCTCAATAAACATTATTTGGGAATATATTTGCAATATACATCATTTAGGAGTTATTACTTGTCATGAGCAGGGATGGCTCATGACATCCTCCATGTTTCCCAGTTGTCTCTAGATAGCTATCTACCTCTAATAGATAGCTCTATTTATTTCTAAACTTTAGTCTAAACTTTAGAGTCTAAAGTTTAAATTCCCATAAAGCGCCAAACTCTCTCCCAAATCCCTTCTGTTTAAACTGCTGTAACCATTGGGACAACTACATTTTCAATCCAATCTAACTACATTTACGTCCAATCTAACGGTTCAACCACCTCTCTGGCAGGTTTTAATATTTTTGAAGTTATTGTTGTTGCCTTGCTGCTTTCAGTTCTTCGTATTCTTTTATCACATCCCTTATTAGCAGCTTACATTTCTTTTGCCAGAGTTTTTGTTTTGTTTTTTCTCATTTGGGCAAGTGTCCCATATTCTGAGGGAAGTCATCTTCTTGCCTAATAGCTTTCTTGACTCTGCTTGTGAGCCATGCTGGCTGTGTCCTGGGCCTGCTAGTGCCTTTCCTATTTTATTTTTCACATTTTTGTACCACCCTTCCTCCAAGGAGCTCAGGGTGGTATACATAGTTCCCTCCCTTATTTTGTCCTTACAACAACCCTGTGAGGTAGGAAGCTGCAAGACAGTGACTGTCCCAAGGTCACCCAGGAAGCTTAGTAGCTGATCAGATATTTGAACCGAGATTACCCAGGTCTAAATCCAACTACCAAACCACTATACCATCTTGGCTCTCACATTCTTTTTGCACTTCTGTTGTTGTGGTTTTAAGTATAGTCCATGTACTCTGGATAAACTTGACCCTTTTGACATTCCCCCTTAGCTTCTTAGTCCCTTCTAGCTTTTAGTTTAATTCTCATTTTTGAGAAGCCCCCTCCCCCCCTTTTTTTTTTTGGAAGTTTACGAGTGTTGATAACATTCCAATTACATATATCCTGAACTAAATAGCACTGTGATCATTGTCCCCTAGTGGTTCAGTAACATATCTCACACTAGATCCAGAGCACCACGCAGAATTAAGTCTAGGGTTGCCTCCCCTCTGGTCAGTCCTAAGACCAACTGCGTTCTAGAATTATTCTCTTAGTGATGACCTGAACATGAATTTACCTGGTCCGTGTGTAGGTAACTGAAGTCGCCCATTATAACTGCAGCTTCTCCTTTGGTTACCTCCCTAGATTCTTTCAAGATCGCTTTCAGCGTGTTGGTCAGGAGGGTACTACATTATTTGGGGAGGACCTGGTATTCCTACCAGCACTATCTCTGTGGAGGAGTCTGCTGCCCCTAAGCTTGATCAGACAAGAGCCCTCAAATGTAATTAACTGGTGTACAATGAATGCTTCGTCTTCTTTTTATTTCATGAAGAAAGTCTCCGGAGAAAGAATTCCATGTAGCCCAAGTGAAGCTTTTTCTAGAAAGAATCTGCAACTCTCCAATGAATGAGTTATATGCAACCTACTAACCCTGAGGAAAAACTGGAACAGAGATTACAAACAAAGAAAACAAAAAGTTTGGAATTGGACGTGGAAGATCGGGGCCTGGAAATGCCACAGGTAAGTGCCTAATATTGGATTCATTTGCTTGAATCAAAGAATCACACTTCACTCAGATCTTTTGTGGGAGGGAGGTTTTGATTGTCTAAATAACAGATTATGATGTACTGTATGGTATACTATGTCGAGCAAGTACTTTTAAAATCTTTTTTATTTATGATAAATTATCATTGTTTTCCCTTCAAGACATGGTTCATTAAGTAGCACAGCTGCTACCTGAGAGGTTCAGGATGTCAAGGAAAGTAGATAATAGGGATAGAATTTCAGCATACACAGGAGGTGGTCCTCCTTAATCTTGTGTCTTTTGTTGTTGGCAACCTTCAGTCTGGAAAGACTATGGTATTTCAGAGCAAAACTCTGAATGGTGGTTCTAGTGTGGCTGAAGAGGCCAATTCGGGAGTGACAATCCCTTCCACACTGGTGGGAGCAAGTATAGTGTGTCCCTGGTCTGTCTCCCTGGCTATGGGCCTTCCTTCTTTGGCACTTTGTCTCATTCTGTTGGCCAAGTGTCTCTTCAAACTGGGAAAGGCCATGCTGCACAGCCTGCCTCCAAGCAGAACGCTCAGAGGCCAAGGTTTCCCATCTGTTGAGGTTCATTCCTAAGACTTTCGGATCCCTCTTGCAGATATCCTTGTAGTGCAGCTGTGGTCTACCCGTAGGGTGCTTTCCCAGCACAAGTTCTCCATAGAGGAGATCTTTTGGGATCCGACAATCGCCCATTCTCACGACATGACCAAGCCAACGCAGGCATCTCTGTTACAGCACTGTATACATGCTGGGGATTCCAGCTCGTTCCAGGACTGTGTTTGGAATTGCTTAATATAAAGATAGTGAGGACAGCGATAGCAAGGAGGTGAAGGTAGAAAAAAGGTGATGCAATTTGATTACAGAAGTAGATGGGTTATTATTGCAAGACCACTTGCATCTCCTAGCCAGCCAGAAGTTGTGAGGGGTCTTCTACCTTCCCCACAGAATTGAAATCCCACTGGTTAGAGGCAGTTGTTGCTGCAGCAGAGATTGAACTATGCAGTTGTACATTCTTTAAAAGTATTGGTGAGTGACACAGTGGTGGCTGTTCAGAGCATAGAACTTGAGTCAAGTAGAGATGCTGCAAGTATGTTTTTGTCACCAGCAGCAGTACTGGTTTGCAGTTACTGCCTTTAGGAACTGCATAATAAAAGGGCATAGAAAAAATGTTGGAACTTCCTATGTTTTTGGAGTCATGGAAGGGACATTCGAAAGATCTGCCTTGTAGGCAGCATGTGACCCAGGGTGCCCTTATCTGAAAGGGCATGATAAGTTGCTTTCCTAACAATTTCTTGAAGTCTTTTAATTGCAGCACTGTCTGCAATTAAAGAACTTCAAGAGGACTAGGAAAAAAGACTGTCTGACTCTGAGGATACTGGATTACTAGATATAGCACTCTTTCTTTTCCAGAGCTAGTATTTGCCAGGGATGCTAACTGTCATGGTGTAGGGAAGGCAGGCAGTAAGAACATCTTGAGCACTCTGTTTCTTTGGTGGGAAAGGTGGGATAGAAATTATTTTAATAAATAGCATAAGCAACCTCATAACAAACTCATAATACTCTGTTTCAGCCTAGTGTGAGTGGAATGGACCCTCCTTTTGGAGATGCCTTTCGAAGCCACATGTTTTCAGAACAGACATTAATGAGCACAGATCTCTTGGCTAACAGTTCTGATCCTGATTTCATGTATGAATTGGTAAGTTACTGTCATTTTTTGTAAACTGCATTAAACATAGTGTTTCTCATTTTCGAATGAGAAAGTAGCTTCCATGGATCTATTCCAGTGGTTCTCAAATCTTTTCGCATGGGGACCTACTTTTTAGAATGACAATCTGTCCAAACCCACCAGAAGTGATGACATTAAGAGCCCAATCCTGAGTTTGGCGCAGCGGTTTCGTGCTGCCGTGCAGTGTCGCAAACGTGCTGTAAGGCGCATCTCCGAGTCCTACCACTGGGTTACCACCCATACTAACCCAGCTCTGGCTGGTGCTGGGCTGGCGCTGGGTTAGCGCCTGGCCTCCACTGCTTGGTGGTCTCAAGTCTGCAGCATAGTAAGCGAGCCGCAGCACAGTAAGCGAGGGTGGGGAGAAGGCGTTCTGGGGAGGGGGGAGGCTGGTGGAGGGCAGGGAAGAAGCGTGATGGGGAGGCAGGGGGTGGAGAGAGGGCGGGCGGGAGGCGTGCCGGGGGGGAGCAGGGAGGCAGAGAGGCAGGTCTGCTGGAGCTCTGCTCTACCAGATCCTGTCCGTTCATGTAGGGCTCAGCGCCCTGCATGAATGCCTTTTCCAAGTAGCCCCATTGCAGGGCTGCTTCCCTTACCTGGAAGAGGGGGACGAAAGTCTCCTTCTCCCAAGGCGCTGCCTTCGGCAGACTGAGATGTGTAGGATGCGGCAGCAGCCATGTGCCCCGGGCTGCCGTGTATTGGGCTGCCTGCCAGTTCTGCCCAATGTTGCATATATGCCCCAGGGACCAAACGTGTACACTTGTGGGCCAGGCAAAAATGGGTTAACCTGGAAGTGATATCATGGCTGGAAGTGATATCATCATAGCATCAAGTGACATCAAAAGGAAAATTAACACCTCCTTATGACAGAATCAAATCTAATTAAGTAAATTATAAATTTTTAATAAGTTAAAAAAATTATTTAAAATAAAGAAACCTCCCAAGCAGTTGGTGATCTGTTTAAAAAAAAAAAATTCCCCAAACATCCCAAAGGCTGTAATCCTATCCACACTTACCCGGGAATAAGCCCAATTGGCTATCATTCTTAAAAGCATATACATAGTAGCTTGTTAAAAGTACAGACCTGCAACATTTCCCAAATGCAATCATATTACCATAGCAGCATCAAGTCTAATATATTAAAAATAAAATACACATTGAAATGAATGGGAACCCTGAATTGCCTGAAATTGGCTCATGACCCACCTCGTGCAGTGTTTCTCAACCAGTGGTATGGCTATCACCAGTGATACTTGAGGTGGTGTCTGGTGGTACTCGTGGGACCCCTGGACACCTGCCAGCCGGCAGTAAGGTCAGGATTGTGATGCAACAAACAGAGGTAGGAGGCTCAGCTTAGTGGGCAGAACTTCAAAGCATGCTTTTCCGTGCTCATAAAAGACCTCCTATCCACCCTGAGCCTTTTACTGGTGTTTGTCACATTGGATCTGGCCTTTCAACCCAGAAGTAACTGGCAATGATGTTATTTCCAGTTACTTCGGGTGGTACTTTGAATAGGTGGACCATGCAAAGTGGTACAGCAGAGGACAAATGTTGAGAACCACTGGCCTAGTAGGTCCTAACCCACAGTTTGGGAATCACTGATCTATTCAATGCAGGCTAGTTAAGAGTGTCTTTCTTTTCTATTAATCACTAATTCAGGAAGACTCAGTTCATCAACTTAGCAACATTGGCCTCTTGGCAGTGAGAGAAGGTTATCTGATGGACCTTCTACTTCAACTCATACTTTATTATACTCTCTTATTCCTAAAGAACCTCTGGAAAATGTCTGTCCTTGAAAAATTTCAAGGATGAAGGTTCTACAATCCTCCTGTAGCAATGTGTTTCATTGCCAAACTACCCTTGGAGTGTCTTCTTAATATTTAGCCTAAGTTTACACTCTATTGTTTGTCATGCAGTAGTACTGTTCACAGGTATTTAGTACCAACCACATAGTTAAAGCAGGGTAGTATTATTTATTCTCATATTGTAAATATTTGAAACTTGTGTCCCTACTTCAAATCTTTCCCTTAATTTAATCATGTTGTGCAGCTTTTATATGATGCATCCAAAAAAGTAAGGCAGATAATTATTTAATTTAAAATAAGGCTCTTCAAAATCTGGGTGTTATGGAATAATACATAGTAAATGTGTGGATTCTCTTAACCAGTATAATAAGCAAACGGTTTGTCTAGTTTCAAAAGAATTATTCCTAAGGAAGTACAACTCTTCAGGCCTTGTTACTTTTAAAATATTGAACAGGCCAGGAGAACTTCTGATTTATCTCAAGAGCCTATGATTCAAAGGTGACAAACTGGTTTGTATTTTTCCTCCTGTAGGTAAAAAGGTTTTGAAAAGTTATTTATTTACGGGATTTATACCTTTCCACTCCACTTACAAAATAATATTTAATACAATAAAAACAAGGCTAAAAACATCAATATAAAACAAATAAAACCATAAAAACAATAATATACAATTGGATCAGATGTTTCATGGTTGGTTGGCAACCTTCAGTCTCAAAAGACTATGGTATAAGCCTACAGCACCTGGTATTCCCAGGTGGTCTCCCATCCAAGTACTAACCAGGTCTGACCCTGCTTAGCTTCCGAGATCAGGCATGTGCAGGGTAACAGTTGCTGCATAAAATGTGACAACTCCCCCAATGTCAACAATTAAAACCTTCCCTAAATTAAAAGGTCTTGAGAGCCTGCTGAAAGGACTCCAAAGAGGGAGCTCAATTTCAGTGGGAGGGAATTCCACAGACAGGGCACCACCATCAAGAAGGCCCTATTTCTTGCCACCATCCCTCTTACCTCTACTGGTGGAAGCACAGTTAGAATGGCACTCTTTGATGACCTGAGAGGGTGGGTAAGATTATATGGAAGGAGGTAGTCCCTCAAATACCCTGGACCTGAGCCATAAAGGGCTTTAACAGTCAAAACTAGCACTTTGAATTGAGCCCGGAAACCAACATAGTCAGCCAGTGTAGTCGCTGAAGCAACAGCCAACAGAGTCAAACAGGCGAGCCCTGGCAGCTGCATTCTGCACCAATTGCAGTTTCCAAACTGTCTTCAAAGACAGCCCCACATAAGAGCGCATTGCAGTAATCTAGATATCACTAGGACACCATGGTCACTGGTTACCGTGGCCAGGTCTGAGTGACCCAAGTATGGTCATGGATGACGAATCAGCTGAAGCTGAGCAAAGGCTTCCCTAGTCACAAAGGTATAGATGTGATGCACTTCAGAAGTAAATCTAGCCTCTTTAGAAGTGTGATTCTGTGTGGGTGGGTGGAAACCTGAAGGATAATAATCATAACTGTACTTTAATGTTGTTCTGTATGAACAGGACAGAGAAATGGACTACCAGCAGAGTTCCAGGGACAATCTCCTTTCTGCAGAGGACTGTAAAGATCTTGAGAACCTGGAGTCTTTTACTGACATTCTGGATACCGAGTCGTCTTTTCCTGCAAACTGGGAGCAATGGGATACTTACTGTGAAGATCTGACAAAGTATACCAAACTAACCAGTTGTGACATCTGGGGAACAAAAGAGGTGGATTATTTGGGCCTTGATGATTTTTCAAGTCCGTACCAAGATGAAGAAGTGATAAGTAAAACTCCAACTCTGGCCCAGCTCAACAGTGAGGACTCTCAGCCTGTCTCAGATCCACTGTGCTACCCAGATTTGCTGTTCAGTGTAAAACAAACCCAGTTAGCTTCTCTGCCAGCAAAGAAAATTGCAAGCAGAGCAGCAGCTCCAGTTTGCTCATCAAAGACTGCTCAGGCTGAGGCACTGTCATCAGAGTTTACCCAAAAAGCAGCTACACCCAATCCCAGCACACAAATCATGGTGAAGACCAATGTGTATAATAATGAAAAGGTGAACATTCATGTTGAATGTAAAGATTATGTTAAAAAGGCAAAAGTAAAGATAAATCCAGTCCCTCAAAGTAGGTCTGTAGTGAACCAGGCAAATGCAGATGCCGCAAAAGAAAACACCTGCTACTGTGGAGCTGTAGCAAAGAAACAAGAACGGAAAGGAAGCAACTCTCTTCTGAGTCACAATGCTCCTGTGTTGCCTTTTAAAGAGACTCAGGCTCTTCTCCTCACTCCATCCCAGGAAACTCCAGAACTGATTGCTGAGGAAAGTAGTCTCTCTGCCAGTACATCTGTTTCAGACCCTTCACAGAAAAAGGAAGAACACAATTATTCTCTCTTTGTCACTGATGGCTTGGCTGAGCAGGCTGGCAAAGCTGATCCTGATGAGAATGACGATGATGATGAGGAAGATGTGGAGGATGAAGACCACGATGAAGGGTTTGGAAGCGAGCATGAACTGTCTGAAAATGATGAAGAGGAGGAAGATTATGAGGATGACAAAGATGATGACATCAGTGATACTTTCTCTGAACCAGGTAACTCTACTTGAAACCTAGAGCCAGCTGTTGTAGGTACCAGCAGGAAAAACATATTGGAATTGGCGTGTTGGGCAGGCTAATGGGCCACCTAATACTGTATATTTTATGGAAGAATTTTAAATTATGTAACAATCATAACTGCACAAGCAGTACCAATATTCATGTCAAGTTCAAGAGTCTGTAAATAAGTTCATATTCAAGAGTCTGTAAATAAACAGTTTGCAAATTTGCCCAAGGTGACGGAAAGGAGGAGAGCTTAGAATGCAGTCATAGCCTCCTGTAAGAGAAAGCTAGCTTCAGTAACTCATCTAGTATTGTCTATCCTGATCTTGTTTGGTAAGCTGACAATGGAATCTATTAGCGATTTTAAAGTTGCCAACTGAAGGCAGAAAGGATCCACAGCTGAGCTTCCCACCACTGCTCGGCAAGCCAGGATCCATGGAGGGCAGTAGATTATCTTCTCCCTCATGAGATCTTGCTGCTCTAGGTGTCCTGCCCCCAGTGTTATGTCAGGGGCATTCAGGAATTGTTAAATAGTGCTGGGGGTATAAAGAGGATGGCTTGCTACTGCTCCTGGTAAGCCTCCCCATTGGATGCCTAGTCAGGAAAGCTAAGCAGAAACTGGGCAGCAGATGGACTAGCATCCTCTGTCACCCTTGTAGCTCCTGGTGGCATCAGGAAGGCTCATGTCCACCTGGTTCCCATTCACCATGAGGGGGTAGTTGACGTAGTGAAAATGTGTTATGGGCCCCCCCCAAAGGTCTTAAGCACCATGGCCCCCTAGAAGCTGGAGCTGCCATTGGGTATGCTTCACATTCATTAGCATTTGTGGAGAGGAGAAGCAATTCATGAAGTTTTTCCAAATATGTTGCAGGAAAATAATCTTGCTAAAGGGAAAAGCAGTACAAACCTTGAACATAATAGAAGATGACCTAATTAGAGTACAGTATTAGCTAAATACTGTTGCTTCTTCCTGAGATTAAGATTGGTTTGTTAAATACTGTATATAATGACTTTTTCCACTGCATAATGGGTGTAAAACAAGTTGTGTACAGAGACTCATGAGCTGTGTCCCTCTAGTTCAGGGGTGCCCAAACTCCTGCCCTGGGGCCACTTGTGGCCCTCGAGGCCTCTCAATGCGGCCCTCAGGGAGCCCCCAGTCTCCAATGAGCCTCTGGCCCTCCGGAGATTTGTTGGAGCCCACACTGGCCCAATGCAACTGCTCTTAGTGTGAGGGCGACTGTTTGACCTCTTGCGTGAGCTGTGGATGAGGGCTCCCTCCACTGCTTGTTGTTTCACGTCTGTGATGCAGCAGCGGCAGCAAAGGAAAGGCCAGCCTTGCTTTGTGCAAGGCCTTTTATAGGCCTTGAGCTTTTACAAGACCTTCATTCATTCATATAAGTTCATCTTTAATATATTAATTTATGTAAACTTATGTAAATTTATTCAAATTTAAAATGTAAATTAATTCCTTTTTTCTCCCGGCCCCCCCCCACAGTGTCAGAGAGACGATGTGGCCCTCCTGGCAAAAACTTTGGACACCCCTGCTCTAGTTAACAGAAATGTATTTTTACCTAATTTAATTTGAGTATAATTTGCATGCACATAATGATGCCTGGCACAAAATGGCTTTTGTCCAAAGAGCATGTTGTATCACTTTATGAAGCAATGTTTATCACTTTTTGCAATTTGATATAATATGAGGCTAGAAGTAGTGGTTTTTTGGGTGTTTTGAAAATGTGACCTTCGAGTTCTCAGTTTTTCAAATCTCAGTATCAAAGGAACTTTGGTGGCATGAAGTATAAAGAAGATGTACTGTATGTACTATAAAGGTATGCTTTGTTTGTGCCTCTGAGCACTCATGTCTTGCCTCTCCTGGAGAAGAGGAAGTGAAATGCTAGCTAGGGAGGGTGGTGATTGGGAAAGAGGCAGGGGAGCTAGGGGTCTGAAGCTGTCTTCCGCCTCAGTCTAGATAAGAGCAGGAAGGCTGAGAGGGGCCCTTGAAAATGCTTTCAGCCTAAGCTCAGTAGCCTGAAGGTTTGCCCAGTAAAGCATCTGATAGCTCTCCAGCAGTGGTGTTTTATCACTGGAAGAAAATGCTGTGCTCTGGAGCTCTGTTCTCCCTTCATTCCTTCTCGTTTTGAATTGAGTCTTTTCTCTCCAACTCTGCCTCTCTTGCCCTGGGAAAACTGCTAAACTACAGTTCTGTACTGTTTTAGGATATGAAAATGACTCCATAGAGGACTTGAAAGAAATGACTGCAATATCTTGTAGAAAAAGAGGCAAGCGAAGATACTTCTGGGAATATAGCGAGCAACTGACACCTTCACAGCAAGAAAGAATGCTGAGGCCATCTGAGTGGAATCGAGATACGCTACCGAGTAACATGTATCAGAAGAATGGATTACATCATGGTAAGGGTGGTTGTCTGATAATGCACTTTCCATTGTTGCTTTCAGGAGCATGTGCTCCTTTCCTGAAGTTTGTGAAAACTCTTTGGAAGAGCACAAGGAATGATATTCCTAAAACAATCTGTTTTCAGATTTGAAATAGAATTGTATAGCTATTATACAAGACCTCCAGAGGCAGCCCAAGACCTCCAGAGGCAGCATGTCAAATGGGTTAACACAGTATTTCCCAAACTATGGGTTGCGAATCCATGTGAGATTGGTGAAGACTTGGGCCCTAGGACCCATCTGAGTCCAAATTGGAGCCATTCCGGAGGTGTGGAGGCCTCTTCCAGGCTGGCGACCCACTCTGCAGGTCCCAGAATGGCGACCCACTCTCTAGGCTCAGCACTGTTCTCCACATTTCTCCTTCATTTTACAATCCAGGGAGCAGAAGGAGAAGGAAGAGCAATGGAAGCAAGTAGGTGGACAGAGATGGGAAACGCACCAATCTGCTGCCTGGGGTGACAGTTTCAGTTAGCCTCATGGATGAGCCAGCCTTGGCTATGGAAACCTGGGCTCCCTTTTGAAGGAAATAGAGACATTGAGGAATATAGTTACTGAAGCATTATTGGCAGTATTCTAAAACCTCTGCAATGCTGTTCCGATTTACTTTACAAATCAGTCCTGCACTATCCTTCTGATCTTTTTCCTGAGAACCACAGCAAATGAGCTGTGGTGGGTTAAACGAGCCACATATATTGTACTTGTTTGAAAAACTGATAGTGCCACTTGTGGCAAATGAGACCATTACCATTCTGCTTTGCACTGTCTGCTGAATCTGGTAGTACCAATTCTCTTCTCCCTCTTTGTAAGTAAGAATTAAAATCTGTATTTCTGAACATTAACAATGATAGTGATGTGAGCCAGAGATGACATGAACTAGAGTAGAAAGGTGCTTCCATTGTTTTCTCTGACTATCCATCTTGCATTCACTGTTATTTATCATTGTGCCCAGCATCACTGCTAATGTACTTCTATCCTGACCTACAGCATATTTGGAATCCTTAAAAGCTCTCTTCTAGATAATGTATTTCACTAGAAAAATAAACATTATAGCATTAAGAGAAAATGTGGGTTAAATAACATTTCTGCTATTTGTATGTAGTCCACATTATTATAGCAACCCATCAGATAACCTCTTTTGGAATACATTTAAAATAGGAAAATATGCTGTAAAGAAGTCACGGAGGACTGATGTAGAAGATCTGACTCCTAATCCTAAAAAACTGCTACAGATTGGGAATGAATTGAGGAAGCTAAATAAAGTGATCAGTGACTTGACCCCAGTGAGCGAACTTCCATTAACAGCTAGACCAAGGTCAAGGAAGGAAAAAAACAAGCTAGCCTCCAGGTAATGATCTGTTTTGTTTTTGTTTTGAAAGCTTACCAGCTGTTAAGGTTGTGCCCTATTCAAATGAGGTTCTTTTCTTCCTTGGCAAAAGTTTTCAAGCTGGTATGAAAAAGAAGCCAAATCATCTGGTTCACGTGTTATGTAGGTTGAGGTTTTGTACATGGGAAGATAACCATGTCATCTGAGTTGTGCCTGAAGATGGAGGTTCTGCCCCCACCCCCTCCCCCAGGACACAGCAAATTTGATCAGATTAGAGAGAAATAAATAGATCTGATTCTTGTATAATCTGGTCAAATTTATATAATGAGATATGTGCAGCTTGTCTAGTTTCAGCTGTGTAGCTTAATTTGTGTCTAGATGTGATAATGTGGTGATAAGGTAAATATCTAGATAGGTGTCGATAGCTGTGTCAGTAAAGAGGGAATGAATATTGGAAGTGGGAAATAGAGTGCCATGAAATATCTTGGTTATGCAATAGTAAGAGCCAAGATTTTGTAGCACTGTTACTGCTAGTGCACTCGAGCCTTGTATAGAATGTGACTAGATGTATATTCTGACTCATTCCTTTTTCTTTCCTCCAACTTTGCAGGGCTTGCCGACTAAAAAAGAAAGCCCAGTATGAAGCCAACAAAGTGAAACTATGGGGTCTCAACACAGAATATGGTAAGCTTTTAAAAAAAGGAAAAGTGTTAACTAGCAGGTTAAAATGGCCACGTGTGTTTTCTGTCAGTTTGTCAATCTCCTGATAACTGATGTTATTGGGTCATCAGGAGTTCCACATATTGCCTCAGCCCTTTGGGTTTGAAAGCCACTTGTTTACGTACATTATTGGCAAATTCCTTTCTGTAAAAAACAGTATAACGTAGAAATAAAACGAAAAGTTAAAGATTGAATGTTGTTCAAATGCTGCTGTCATAGTTCATTATCTGAGGCACAAAAGGAGATGTATTCTTCCTTCCCAAAACTTTGTAGTCTGGTAGGTTTATGTTGTCATCTGATCTCTTCTTCAGATAACTTGTTGTTTGTGATCAACTCTATCAAACAAGAAATTGTGATCAGAGTGCAGAGTCCTAGAGAAGACAGAGGAACCAATATGGGACAAAAGCTTGATGTACTTATCAAAGATACTCTTGGTGAGTAAACATCATCTGCAGTATTTACAAGTAGCAAGAGGTAGACTTCCTTTTAATGTTAATGATCCTAAATTTTTTAAACTGTGTTTGCTCAGCTACCATGGGTTGTTATCCAGAATTGCATGAGTGAAAGTCTGTCATATAACAGGGCTTGTCGACCCCTTCCTTTGCACAGCAAGTTCGTGAAGACATTGAGCAGTACCAGACCTAGAACTGGTCCTTGATGAATTTATTTTATAACCAGTAGGCACTGACAAATCTTGGATTAATAGCTGGGTGAGATGGTTGGATGGAATTAGAACAGTGGTTCCCAAATTGTGGGTTGGGACCTACTGGTGGGTCCTTATTTTTTCTGGGTCACCAAAGGGTGATTGAAGGATCAGATAACTAATTGTCTCGAGCCCTGAGTCTATTCAAACATCTAATTATTCTGCAAAGAGCTCAGCTCCTGCAGTTTGCAAGCACATGTAAATATAGGGAGATAAATGTTTGAGGGTCTTTTCTGGTGGTTATTGCTTATAATTCTAGATATCCTTTTTTTTTTAAAGTCTGGTAAACCGATAGAGTGTTTAAAAAAGTGGCGCCTGGTGCTAAAAAAGTTTGGGAACCACTGGAATAGTATGCACATGCGATCATAATAGTATTCTGAAGATGTGTTTTCACTCTTTTTTTTTTTCCCCCCCAGGACCACCTGTAGCTGGGCAGACATCAGAATTTGTGAACCAGGTTTTAGAAAAAACAGCAGACGGAGATCCTACAGGAGGCCTCGTGGGGCTGCGAATACCAACATCAAAAGTTTAGCAGCTGTCACTTTATCCATTCACATTGGTCAGAGCTCTGCCTGTGTCATGTACTACATTGTAAAATTAATTCTGGTCTGCATGTGAGTTTAGCGTTATATAAAGCACAGTTTAAGTTCCATCTTTTTTTCTTTTAATTACAATGTAGTAAGTTAAGTGAAAGCATGATATAAAATGCTTAATGGCATTTTGGAGCATAATCCTTGTAGATTTAAATCTGCTTCTGGCATAAATGTGGTGGCTACACATTCATTTTAAAATTATGTTTATCTAGGACCAGATTATATAAATTGCATAGGAGCAAAACATGTTTTTGCAAATAAAAATCTAGCAAAATGCCAAACAGTATGGCAGGTTTATGCTCCAAGTTAAATAAAAATTTAAACTCCAATTAGGGTGTTTTTTAGAATTATTGCTCTTTTGTTCTAAATTAAGCAGTAAGTTTTCTTTGCAACCATAACTTGTACATAGCACATCTAGCAATAAAGCTAGTGTGACATATAAAAAAATATAATTTTCTGAGCTTGATACGGTATTTAAATGTCTGTGCAAGTAAGAAAAAAAATTGTATACTCTTTGTGCCTTGTATTGAGGGTGGGAGGGAGGGTGGGTGGGGAGAAATGTAACTATAAGCTGGTAAAGACTTTGTATGATGAGAAACCCTTGTTGGGGAGAAGATGTATAGATGGTCTCTTGGGTTTTAATGTATTTGTTCCAGCTCTTACAAATTTTTGAATGTATATAGGAATATGTTGAAAATGTAGATATGCCACAGAGTCTATGTATTGTATAAAAGATGGCTCTAGAAAACTAATTTTCGGTACTTGGCCGGAAGAAAACAAATACTTGCACATTAATGCGATTGTTTATTTTTGTACCAAAGACAAATGCAACTGATATGGCAAACTGCCAGAAGTAAAGTTTTGCACAGCTTACATGATACTGTACTGAATGTATAAAAAGAAAAAAAAAATTAAAGGTCAGGGTTAGGGATCTTACTGAACTGTGAATTTCTTTCTCTTTGGGTCCAATTATCTACAGAAGGAGCATTCATACATAACTATTATTTTGCTGTTCTTCTAGTTCGCTTCATAGTAGATAAGTTGGCCATCTAGAAGTCTTTAAATCCTTTTTTCTGCACTTATAGTAGAAATTTTAATATATTTGGATTTTAGTAAGCTATTGGTAGAATAGATTTCAATTTTGGGAATTAAAAAAATTAGTTTGTAGTATACTTCCACCAAACAACCAAAATGAAATTATTTTTATTGTAATTTGTATATATGTAAAGAGAAGAGCTACAAATATCTAATTCCTTAGTTGCCACTTTTCCAGTTGTTGTATTATTGTGCATGTGGTGTTTCCAAGGATCAACACAGGCTTAAAAAAAAAATTTATAGATTTTATATTTTTGTACAGATATTTCAACTAGCTTCTTCAAAGTTCTATGTGACTTATTGTTAACTCAGTTTCTATAATTGGGGGAATACAAATTCACGTGCAGTTCTGCTCACAAGAGTCTGCTTTTAGTCAGTGTTAAAGTACCAATGAAAAGCTTTATTCCTTGATGAGAGAGTTGTTTATGTCAAGACAGGATCATTCTCTGGTTTCATGAATGCCTTTGCTTCCCGTTTTATATATTGATTACATAACACTGTTTACTAAGAATACCAAATAATTCAGATGTAGCTGCAAGCAAATTCAAAATGCTCATTTTTTTCTTTTCCTGACTTTCCATCTAAATGGGAATTGGCTACATTGCTGTAGTGTTCAAACAACATATTCTATTTGAAAGATTGGGAAAGGTCAGTATACCACTACAGAGTTGTACTACTCAAAGCCTTTTTCCCCACACTCTCAGAGTTGCTACTTACCGATGCCTACCTTTATAAAATAATAAAACTTTTTAAGTATTTGCAAAACTTCAGAAACTTGCATGTCATGATGGAACAAATATATATATTTTTAAATGCAATAGAGGTGTCTGCAAGCCTGAAATTGTGGTTGGCATAACAGATTTATCCAGTTTAACTCTCTGGTTGTAGAGCTTTTTAAGTATTTTTACGCCCTCCTGACTTAATTCTTGAAATAGTGTTTGGTGAATAGCATTTAAATACTATTCATGCTAAGATTCTAACCCTGGATCAGAACAGCATGGATAGGATCTATTCTGCAACATGATACAGCTAGTTTGCAATCAGGACTTGCGTGGCAAGCTAAACTGACAGTAAGATATGATATCCCCATTGTAGTAGCTCAGGATTCTCTGAGCTAATACTGCTTTTGCAGCTTTTTCTTTGTGCATGTCTGAAAACCAGAATATGATTTTTGGTCTAGCATTTGGAAAAAAAACCGTTTGAATCTTTTTAGTGGATTCCATACCCTTGCATTTCAGTGTTTTCTATGTATTAAGTTATAGTCAAAAAGCTTTTAAATAGTTGAGCTTTTTAATGGTGACACTTTATTTTGTATCTATTTATATATGTATGTATCTTAGAAAAGCACTTTGTTTAAAAAAGAAAAAAAAGATATTGCATTTTATATGATTCCTGCCATTTGCTGCTAACTCTGGGCTGGTCAGAATGCTGCAGCGATACTTGATCTAAATAAACCTGGCAGTAAAATGTAGAGTAAAGTTAAGACCTTTGCTGGTTTAACCTTATTGTAAAGATGACATAGGCAAGCTGTGCAGCTTTACATTTTAACCAGGGGACTCTGTGGCATTTAAAACAGTCTAGAAATGGTTGTACTTTTAATGCCAGTAACAATCTGCTTCCTCTAGTGTCATTAAATATACGTTTAGTGTATACTTATCACAAAGATTTAAAAAAACCAAATGTTCATGTTCTGTTTGAGGAAATTGTGGCATGCATTTTTGGATGATTATCTTTAGAGGAGCTCTCTAAAGGTCTTTAGTGTTCACAGTATGTGGATCTTATTGAAGTCTTGGGTCACTTTCTGAGTGTAGGCATTGTGAATATTCTAAAGTCATCCCAAAGCAATTATACACTTTATTTTAAATAATACACTGGATTCTTTAGAGTTTGTTTCCATATTAAAGCATGCTCTTGCTACAAAATTTGTCAGTCTGAAATTGAGTGCCACACTTCTGTTTTTGAATGGATATGATGAACTACTCTGTACCATGTATGGTTCTTGTCCTTTACCCATTTTCTCCATTGACAGATTATGTGGCTTTATATTGTGCCTTACTTGTATATTAGAACTAAGTTTATTTTTCATTCCCCAGGACTCCTTAAACCCTTGAACCCTTTTGGAAGCAAACTACATCATGAAGGAACTTCAGATAAATCTGATTTAAAGTTGTATTGATAGTTTGTACTGGCATAGGGTGACCAATTTTTTAGTGGTCTTGGAAGATAGGATTTTTTATAGTAATTCCACTACATCTCTTTACAAAAGCTTCTCTGCCTTGAATGTATGAAGGACATCTTGATATTTAACTTTCTGGGGCTCATTAGTACTAGTCTTTTGGCTAGTTAAGGACTGGCTCTTTCCACTCCGCTCTGGCGTCAATGTAAACAGTGACACTGTTGTAGGAATCGGGCACAGACATACTAAGTTCACTAGTTTAGTCAGTAATTTATTCTAAAACTTAGACTGAGGTGTAGTGGGAAAGAGCAAATTTTATTTCTGTAGTAGATTAAAGGTCTCTTGAATAATCATAGAGCAACAGACATTTTTCAAATACCGTACTGTCAGTTTGAGTTTCATTTAAGTCTATACCATTTTCTGATGTTTGCCTTCATTAATAAATCTGCTTGTTTGTTCTCAAATGTCAATAACTGATGTATTGTTTCTCTTCTGTAAGTCTTTACATATGGTTAGTTTCAAAATGGTAATAGCCTCCTTCCTGTTTTTGATGGGTTGTATTACAAGTTGCCTTCAGCAGAAAAAGCATAGCCAGTCTGTTCTTTGACTTATTTAGCAGTCTTCCTGGAATTCTGTTGAGGCACAGTCAAAATATGTAATACAGAAGTTCAGACCTTAAAAACCTGAATTTTACACATTTTTTGAAGGCAAGGCTTCAACTGTGAAGTTGTCTACCTTAGTTTGCCACCAGATGGAAGCCTATATTTTGAGTAGCTGACTCCTGCAATTTATAAAATAAATCCCTTGAGGGATTTTGCTAAGTACATTTCAGTTAGTTACTACTAATTCAATAGTTGATTCTTTCCTTTAAAAAATGCATTTAAGGGCATTACCACATTGAGAGAGCAACACTTGCGAATATTTCCAGTGTAAATGGAATGCTTTGTCAACATTGCAGAAATGGCACTTTAGAGTATACTTCCTTCACGGCATTCTGAACTTGATTGGATCTCATTGATATGACTTTTCAGTCTTTTTTTCTCCAGTTGATCTAATGCGATAGAAAGGTGTTTGTGCAGTGCTGTGCTCAGCCTCTTAAAATGTTCATGAACTTCCACAAAAACACACTGTTAATGCACTTTCTCCTTGATCAGAACACACTTTCCTGAAAGGAAGCCCCATTTGATCTCAGTGAAACTTCCATGTTAAATTTAGGGCTGTAGCTATTAAGATTTTTCTGAAGAGCTGTGAAACTTAAGCCAAAAATCTAAAAAGAATGGAGAATCAAAAGAATTGCCTTGTGAGGATCAGGCTATGTTTTCTGCTAGTCCGGCATGGTATTTAGGAACCAACCTCTGGGAAGTTTGCAGTAGATGCTTAATGGTGATAGCCATGTCTGCTTTAATTTTAAACAAGACTTGCCTTTTAAACTCAGAGCTGTAATTGGCTATACAAGGTTTAATCAAGCATCTATTATTTAACCTATATAGCATCAACCACGGGCTTCTTGCATGTAGCTATGAAAGATGGTGATATTCAGCTGGTTTGGGCTTTAAGTACAATGGCAATTTTGTCTTTCCCAATAGTCTTCTATAAAGTGAACTGAACTTTCATTCTCTTGTCCTGCCTTAAACCATTAAATCCATAATTGTGTCTAAGAATGAACTAAGGCTGAAATTCTAAACATAATTACTTGGAAGTAGGGTCCTGCTATTATCAATGAGACTTGCTTCCAAGTGAACAAGTTTAGGATTAGGGTGTGAGGCTGATGGCATATGGAAGCACAGCAAAGCTTTTGAAAGGCGCAAATATAAAGTATATGTGTTCACAAATTTGGTGACCTTCCTATGCTTGGGATCATGTTTGTAATGCTGTTAATGTTCTGTAGTCCATTTTCAACTGGAGCTCAGACAAAATGTACTGAAGGTCTTGTCTCTGTTTAGAAATCTTTGCCCTGTTTAAAAAGCATGATCTGTTTGCAACTTTTATAATGTTTGTTGTTTAACTTTTCCTTTTTAAAAAAAGGCACAATTAAAACATTGATTTGTTTACTGTCACCCTTGAGCCCGAGCACTTCTATTCAGATACAAACTCATCAATGTATGCAACATCCTTTGTAACTGAAAATAAATTGTGAAGAGAAGTTCTGACATCATGGTGCCTTCGGTGTTTTCTGTCCATGCTGATAAATTGCTAGGTCAATGCTGCTGCCATTAAATCCTTGTCTTTTAAAGTGACATAGTGATATTAATTAACATGTCTGATATTCTTATATATTTTACATAAAAAATGATATCCCCATCAAAAATGGAGACACTTAAGCAGAATGTCCAGTTACAAACACTACAAATAAATGCAACTATCAAAAGCAGCAAAAACTGACAGGCTAAGCACAGGTGAAGCGCTAATGGCAATACAGCAACATTAAAATGCCTGCCAAAGCAAGTCAAAAACTTGATAACATAACCTAAACAATCACTCTATTCCTATAAGCATAAATAGTGCATTGTCCATTAATAACATAAGAGCCCTGCTGGATCAGGCCCGTCTAGTCCAGCTTTCTGTATCTCATAGTGGCCCACCAAATTCTTCAGGGAGCACACAAGACAATGAGACACAACCTGTGTCCTGGTGCCCTCACCTGCATCTGGCATTCTGAGGTAGCCTAAAATCAGGAATTTGCACATACTTATCATGACTTGTAACCTATGATGGACTCTTCCTCCATAAATTTGTCCAATCCCCAATTAAAAGCATCTAGGCAAGATGCCATCACCACTTCCTGTGGTGAGGCATTCCGCAGATTACACGCTGAGTAAAGAAATATTTCCTTTTGTCTGTCCTAACTCTCCCAACACTCAATTTTAGTGGATGTCTGGTGTTGTGAGAGGGAAAGGGGTGTCTCTCTATTCATCCCTTGCATAATTTTATATGTCTCAATCATGTCGGCCCGTCCCCCCAGGAGCCTCTTCTAAGACTGAAGAGACCCATACACTATAGCCTTTCCTTATAAGGGAGGTGCCCCAGCTCAGTAATCAACTTAGTAGTTCTCTTTTGCACCTTTTCCATTTCCACTATGTCCTTTTTGAGATGTGGTGACCAGAACTGGACACAATACTCCAGGTGTGGCCTTACCATTGATTTGTACAATGGCATTATAATATTAGCCGTTTTGTTCTCAAAACCCTTTCTAATGATCCCAAGCATAGAATTGGCCTTCTTCACAGCTGCTGCAGTGGGTCGACACTCATCAAGCTGTCCACTAGCACCCCAAGATCTCTCTGCTGATGTGCCACAGACAGCTCAGAACCTATTAGCCCAGTGGTTCTCAAACTTCTCAGGAGTTTTACTCTGAGAAACTAAGTCTTTTTGGGGGAGGAGGCGAGGGGTGGTTATTGCAACCAGGAGGTGCTTTGTGCAATGGCTTATTTTCAACATTCTAAGCAGCAGGGAGCTCTGTGGAGGGTTGCATGGGACTCTCCAAACGTACTGCAGCCACCTGCAAGTTAAAGCACCCTCCTTCTACCCAATTAGCAACATGATTGCGTTGCTGTCCTTGCCCCTCCACTGCCCCCTAAAAAGACCAGGGGCGCTTTACATGAGCTGGTGCCTCACAAGTTTGAGAATCACTGTATTAGCCTATATGTAAAGTTTTGATTCTTTGCCCCAATGTGCATGACTTTACATTTACTTACATTGAAACGCATCTTCCATTTTGCTGCCCATTTTGCTGCCCATTTTGGAGAGATCCTTCTGGAGCTCTTCACAATCTCTTCTGGTCACCACTTAGAATAAGTTTGGTGTCGTCCGCAAACTTGGCCACTTCACTGCTCAACCCTGTCTCCAGGTCATTTATGAACATGTTGAAAAGCACTGGTCCCAGGACAGATCCTGGGGGCACATCACTTTTCATCTCTCTCCATTCTATTGTGGTATGCAAAAAAACTGCCACAAGGACGTACTAATAAACTGCAGTGACTCTCCAAAGAGCCAGCATAATGGTTTACACATTCTGTATTGGCATCCTTCAGTCTCGAAAGACTATGGTATCACGCTCTGAATGGTGGTTCTGGACCAGAATGTCCTCTCCAGAACACGAAGCCTGGGTAAAGTAGATATGGAGGATAGACTGTTACCCGTGCAGCAAATCCCCCCTCCACGTCGCTGAAATGGTCCAATGGAAAGGCAGAAGTCAATATGGTTGGTTCCAGCGGCGTCACAGGAGTTGCTAGAACGTGACTGTGTTCAGCCATGAACTGCCTCAGGGACTCCAGCTCTGGATTCTGCCTCGAGGTTGACTCCTGAAGCGTTTTCCATAACTGGATGTAGCCACAAGGCAGTGGAGGTTTGGGATCAGAGTTTTCCTTCTCTCAGATGAGCTGCCTTCCCAGGCTATCAAGTCCCATCTACCCGGTGGTGGTTTACACATAAGAAAGCTGTTACTAGCCTCTACAAGTGCAAACAGATTATTTGATCAGTAATTAAACAGCATTAGAACATGCTAGTTCTGTTACAAAGAACTGAAGAGGTTCTGAGAGCCTGAATTTTATGTCTACATGGTTTCACTGTTCTGTCCAATCCTGGCTATTTCTGATCGGCCTCTGCTGGGAATGGCACCTGTTTCATCTCTACAGGAGGAGTGATCTGATCACCCAGTTACTCCACATGAGTTGCTTTGAGGATGATAATTATTCAATTGAGTAAATGTACAAGTAAAGAGTACAAGTGGTGAGTTAGATTTTTAGGAGCTAGATTTTTCTTTCATTTCCTGAATTATGGAAACTTTGTGAACTTTTGTTGTTGAACAGTGGCAGAGCTGGCCTTGCCTTGCAGCAACTTGAAATTATCACACAGAGCAGCAAACAGATGAGCCCCCATCTTATCTATCTGCCACCCTCTCCAAGCTGCCACACTATAGGGAGCTCTGATCTTCTCCTGACTTACTGAGAGTAAGGTCAGAGGAGGATTAGTGGCAGCCTCCTCCACCATCCAGTACTGCTGGAGGAAAGGGGAGAAAAAGAATCTGCTGTGACTCTAAATTGCTTCTCCCCACCAGTGGAGTCACCCCAATGGACCTCCTCCTGTACTAGACTTATGGGGGGGGGTAGGCCTGGGCTCCAGAGCCTACTCAGCTGCAGATGACAGGAGGAGGGGAGCTCACCCATGGGTATGGTTACTGTGCCTGTTGGCACCTAACCTCACCCCATGGAAACAAAAACAAAACCAAAAGAGGAGGAAATTATACAAAGTGATAAATATGACTTGACTCGTGCGTTTCAATTATAGGTAGGTATATTTATGTACCAGTATGTTCCACAGCTGATTACAGGTTACTCACTGAATGAGTTCAATTAAAGTGAATTACATAGTCCCTTACTATAAACTATATGCAAAAATTTCATTTTTAATTACAGGGAGGGGGGAGTGCAAACAATTCCAGTGGTGCAGCAGCCCTAAAACTGTGACCTTTGCCCTCTTGGTGTATAAAATGGGGTTACCCTAAGAATCTGCAAAAAAAAGTTCAGGGAACAAGTTTCAACTCTCTACGTTCCATAGGAAAAAAAATTCAGAAAAAATGGTAGGGGCTGTTTTTTCCTGAGATGCCACTTCTGGCCAGTGCACAAACACACCCATGGTAAAGCACACACAGAGTAGCCCACACTCCCCTAGTGCTTCCTGCTTAATAGGTGTTTAAACATAAAGTAGACAGGGAAAGGCAGTTTGGAACCTGTCCCACCCTCTCTTTTATTTCCCAAAAGCATGATGGGTCAACATTCATCGTGTTTGCAATGAATGGGAGCAGGGCATTTCCTGTTTCCATTCATTCCAAACAGAAGCAGAGTGGGGAGACTGGCCCACCATACTCTGCCTACCCTTCCTCCCACCATTAATGGGAGGAAGCACTCAGTGGCATCGTTTGAGGTGGGATTCAGGCAGTAGGGAGGCATGCACCACCTATGAAAAGTGGTACATAAATATTCTTGATAATAATAGATTAAGCTCTCAGTTCTGAACATTACTCCTTGGACATGAATGCCCTGGGGACTTGCTTCCACATAGTTTTGTTTTTAATTCGTGACCTTTAGCTTTATACAGGTCCAGCCTTTTTATACACGGATTTGACTCAACACGAATGGCCCTTGCAAATGAGAAGGAATGTGCTGATCCCTGGAGAAGGGGAAAAATGCATCCCTTTAAAATCAGTTTAAAAAACTGAACAGTCCTTTAACAATAGCCTCCTTAATGAGAGAGAGAGAGAGAGCACAGCTGGCTGACAATCCATCAGTCCTTCTCTCTCCAGCGGACCCCCTCCCTTCCCCCTGAGCAGGTGAAAGAAATGTGATCGCTTTGCATTGGTGAAGGGAGGGGCTGAGTGAAGCTTTCTAAGCTCTTGGAGGAGGACTGATTGATGGATTATCTTCTTAATGATTTATCTTAAGAGTCAAAAGGTCAGCAAGGCTGACTTTTAAATCACTGCAGCAAAGAAACTTTGTTTTTTAAATAAATTTGCTATAGTTTTTTGCCATCCAGGTGAGTGCTTGGAATGGAACCCATGTGAATAATTAGTCTCAACCTGTACTGGACAAAACTAATGACCAAGTCCTTCCAGGTTAGCCTTGCTTGCCTCACCGCAATAGTCTTTATTGGAAGCTGCAAGGAGAAGCCAAAGTCTTATTGATGAATCCACCACTCCCATATTTTATAATTTTCAGGCTTATGAATCTGCACCCATTCCTTCAAAACTTTCAGCAATTAGTGGGTCTTCTTAACCTTTTGGGGGGTCATTGTGAACCCCTTGGAGAACTGGATGAAAGCTACAGCCCTCTCTCCCCAGAAAAATACATTAACACACAGCTTTTGTATCCCCCCACACTTGATCCATGGACCTTGTGAAAGCCCAGCTTCAGAACCCCAAGAGGTTCAGGATGGCAACTGTGTACACACTAACTTGAGAGAGTAAGCCCCACTAGGCTTCCGAGTACATGTACAGGATTAGACTGTTGGAAGAGGAAGGATACCCAGAGTATAAGGATCTTACAGCCTGAGCCTCTGCTTGCTGAAGGACCAACCCCCAAGAATCATGCCCCTTGCCTTTAAGGGTGCCAATCCTCACAGCAGGGAATCCACATGCTTTTTACTCGTCTCCCTGGTGCTATTAGTAGGGTGTGTGTGTGTGTGATTTCCCCCCCCCCAAAATTTCATGATTAAAATAGCAAATTGTGGTGTTACATGTTTTTATTCCAAGGGTGCATTTTAATAAATTGCAATTATAAATTATAATCACTTTGAAAACATACTAGGGAAGTGACATAACTGGTACAATGTCAGCAGATGCAGCCACAGTATTTTATTCATTTATTAGATTGATATACCGATTTTCTAAAAACCCAAAGCAGTGCACAACACACAAAACACAGAAAAAGGAAACATTAAAATCAATTGTTAAAACATTATTACTTTGAACTAGAAATTAATTTGAACTATTTTGGACTGGAAATTATTAATTTCTGGAAAATATCTGGAAAAACACCAAAATGTTTTTTTATTTCAGTGGATATTTTAACACCAAAAAGGTGGTGTTTTGTGTTTAAGGCTGCAATCCTGTCCACACTTACCTGGGAGGAAGCCCCACTGACGACAATGGGACTTACTTCTGAGTAGACAGGCATGGGACTAGACTCTGAGGCTGCCATCCTAGCCACACTTCCTGGGAGGAAGCCCCACTGACTACAATGGAACTTACTTCTGAGTAGACAAGCATGGGCTTGGGCTCCTACACCCCCCCCCCGTCATGGCCTCAGTCCCAGATGCCACTCGAGGACTAACGCGGCTCCTTCCTAACAAGGACGGCGCCAGGGAGGCTTTGGCAGAGCAGCAGCACCGACGCACTCCCCCCTGCTTCCCCGCCAGCGCTCCAGTCAGCTGCGGAGCCACCGTGGGAGGAGCCCAACTCAGCCCCGCCCCCCTTCGTTCCACCAACGGCCATTCCGCAGCCGCGGCTCCTGCGGTTGGCTCCGCCCCCCGCGCCTCTTGAGGGAGGGGTGTTCACGTTTCCAAATCGCGCCTCTTTGGTCCCCTTTCGCTCGCCGTAGTTGGCGTTCAAGATGGCGGGCACTGCTGACGTGCCGGTGCGAGTCTGCAACCAGGAGATCGTCAAATTCGACCTGGAGATTAAAGCGACGGTGCAGGTATCACCCCCTCCCCCCACCGTCAATAGCGCGCGGCTGCTGTGACGTCACCCCTTGACAGCCTCACTTCCGCCCTTCCTTTGCAGCCGTTGTGGGCGGGGCTTCCTAGCCCCGCCCCTTCCCTGACAGGCTCCGCCCCTGCCTGCCTCCCAGCTGTAGCATGGTCCTGTGGGGCTCTTTGCAGGGAGGCTGCGCAGTGGGAGGGGGGAAGTCTTGCCAGTGCAGCTTCTCCTTCTTTGCCTAGCTTCTAGAGCTGGGTTTGCACGTGGCCCCACTCCTGGGGGTGGGTGGAGGGGCAGCTCTGTCGCTTGGGCTGCCTCCCTAGGCACGCTTTCCTGCGAGTAGGTGCCATTGAAGTCAGTGGAGCTTACTTCTGAGTAGACACGCCTAGGGTTGCGCTGTGCGCTGGGCAGGAAGGGGCAGAAGGACATGAACTCCAGAGATGTCCCCCACCCACTATATGGGCGGCTCTTATTTAAGAATCTCTTGCCTATAGCAGGGACATGGGATGGGTGGGGAGGCAGGTGAGGCAGAGCCTCCCCACCTGGGTCCTTTGTGCCGCTGGCTTGTGAGGCACCGAAGCACCCTCAACCCACACACAGAGTGGCCGCCACACAGCACCACATGGCAGTGGCACAAAGGACCCTGGTGGGGAGGCTCTGCCTCACCTGCCTCCCCACGTCCCTGCCCTATACTGTTTAATTTATACTTTTTAAAAAAGTAAGTAAATACAATCATACAGCCTAAAAACAGTCCTATGTGGGAGCAAGTCCCCCTGGCACACACTTCCCAAGAGTCATGTTTTGAATTGAGGACTTCTTGACCCTTCTCAGTCTTGATTGTCTATATATGACCGGTAGCAGTTTTTCAGATTTCCTGCAAGGGGCTTTCAAACCCAGCTTGGAGCTGCCAGACTTTCTGTATGCAAAAGAGGTGCTTTTCCACTGAGTTACAGCCCCTCCCCATTCCAGTGAAAGGCTGTTGCTGCTGCATCTTTAAGTACAGTTCAGGCCTGGAGAAGTGTATTTTGTACTTATTGCAGAATAGCTACTGACACTGTCACAACTTTCTGGGCATCGGAACTCTTATTGCTTGTTCATACAGATACTGGCAACAGTTTCAGCTGGTTTGTATACAGCAAGTCATCACTTAAAGTTGTTGATAGGTTCTTGGAAACTGCAACCGTAAGTGAAATGACTTTTACTGTAGATGTGCTCAATAACACTCTCTCAAGTGGAGGGCTCACTGAGTGCTTTCCTTTGGCACCGCAAAGCATTGTTGCACCCCTGAATCTTGGTATCAATGCTTGTAAACTTGTTAATATTTAAATGCTGCCAAACTATGATTGGCTGTTTCCCAGTGATGCCTATACACTCCATGGCAATGCAGTGATTTGCATACACATAGTGTTGTCACATGTGACACATAAGAAGACCCTTGTAGAATCAGGCCAAGGGTCCTTTTAGTCCAGCTGCCTGTATCTTACAGTGGCCCACCAGATGCCTTGGGAAGCACATAATACAACAAGATACATTAATCCTGTTACCTTGGCCTTGCATCTGGCATTCAGAGATAGGCTGTCTCTGAACCCCAGAGTTGTAATAGCTCGTCATAATAGTCATCATAGCATCATATAGTCATCATAGCTTGTAACCTGTGTTGTACTTTACCTCCATATATCCACCAATCTCCTTTTAAAGACACCTAGGCCAGGTGCAATGATCACATCCTGTGGCACGGAGTTCCACATATTAATTACACACTGGGTAAAGAAATATTACATTTTGTCTCTTCTGACTCTCTTGCCAGTCAATTTTAGTGAATGTCCCTTGTTATGGTGTTGTGCAAGAAGGAGAAGAATTTCCCTCTAGCCCAGTAATTTTCAACCTTTTTCGTCTCAGGGAACACTGACAAGGTGCTAAAATTGTCAAGGCACACCATTGGTTTTTAAGCCATTGACAAGGCACACCATGCTGTTGGTGAGGGGCTCATCCCCCCCCCCCAATGGCCTTACTAATAAACAACCCTCCTCCAAACTCCTGTGGCGCACCTGCAGAACATTTGTGGCACACTGTTCTGCCAAGCTCCCTGTTCTGAGTTTTGCCTAGATATCCTATGCCCGCTTTAAGGCTAATTAGTTCCCCCAGCTTGACTACAGCTAGATCTGCCAGTACCAGCAGGAAGGAGACCAGTAGGTGGCTTGCCTGTAAGTCTGCAGGGTCCCAGCTCTCCAAGCAGCAGTCCTTCCAGATACAGTAGCAGCATCACTCAGCAGTCTGTTTGAGTAGGCCTTTAGTGAGCCAGATAATCAGTCCAAAAGTCCAGTCCATTGGTTCATTAGCAGAGTCATGGGTCAGTCCGTGAGTCAATAGCCAGTAAGTCAGTTAGCCAGAAGGTCAGTCCAAAACACAGAGCCGTAAGTCAGTCCATGAGTTAGTAGATCAGTTAGCCACAGTCAGTCAACCAGCAAACAAGCAATTCTTCTTTCCCTCCTCTCCACACACACTCACTCTCCACTACAACCCACAAACCCTTCCTACATCAGATGCTCCTTATCTCCCTAGAGACCTCATTGCCTCTAGTGGCTGCGGCTGTGCAGCACACCCTCTGCTCAAAGCCCAGGCCTTAGCCCTTAAAGGGGCCACTGCTGACCCCACATGCTAGCTTCTCGCCAGATGTTCCACGATTCCAATACACACGCCAGTGTGCCATGACACAGTGGCTGAAAATGGCTGCTCTAGCCAATCTATCAATCCCATGCAAAATTTTATATGTCTCTATCATTTCCCCCCTCAGGCTCCTTTTTCATCAGCTGAAGAATCCCAAAACTTGTAGCCTTTCCTCATGAGGTGACATAGCCCACTAATCATTTTGGTTACTTTTGTGCCCCCTTCCAGTTCTACTATATCCTTTTTGAGAGCTGTCTACCCGAACTGGACATAATACTCCAGATGTGGCCTTATTGTTAATTAGTACAATAGCATAATAATATTGGCAATTTATTCTCAATCCTTTTAAAAATTATTCTGAACATGGCCCCTTTGATCTTTGATCACATCCACCGCACACCAGGTCAAGACTTTCATTGAGCTATCCACTACCATCCCAAGATTTGTCTCCTGTGATCCATCACAGACAGCTCAGAATCCATCAGAGGATATATGAAATTTTGATTTTTTTTTTTTGCCCCTGTGTGCATCACTTTACACTTAGTGACCTTGATGCGCATGTACCTTTTTGGGACCCATTCCCTCAGTTTGGAGAGATCCTTCTTGAGTTCTTGACAATCGATTCTAGATTTCACCACTTGGAAAGGTTTGGTGTCATCCACAAATTTAGCCACCTCACTGCTTATCCCCAGTTCCAAGTTATTTATGAATAAATTTAAAAGCACCAAACTTTGGTGGTCACCGCTTTTCACCTCTCTCCATTGTGAAAATTGCCCATTTACAACCCACTCTTGGTTTCCTTTTTCTAGTAACATCTGCTCACTTTGTATAAAACATGGACTATCAGTTTGCAGCTCCATAATGGTGGTTGCTGTTGTTTAAATTTAAAATGTTTCCCTTTCATTACACAAAAGCTTAAGGCCTGCTCTGTCTGAGATCTCCTGTAGTATTTTGATGTACAAGCTGGCAGCGCACCCTCTGTGCAAATAAGTGTGTGTTCTGTACATCACTTGTTGTTTCTTGCAGGATATTCGGGATTGTACGGGCCCTGTAAGTACACTGACAGAACTGAATGCCAAAGTGAAGGAAAAGTTTCAGCAGTTACGACTTAGGATCCAGGTGAGGAATGTTCACAATGCAGATGTGTCAATGAGGGTTTCAAAGTGGTTTGATGTTTCTGAAGAGAGACTATTTTTGTATATGTCAGCCATGTTGAAGACTATCAAGGTATGCCAGTTTGTTTTCACCAGAATCCCTTATAAGGGAATGGCAAGGTTGCATCTTTGTCTGTTTTGCGTATATGGATAGTGTACCTTTGTGTGCTGAAATTTTTGTGTGCCCCTCTGCTCCTTTCAGTCTTACCTAGTGATGTGGTAGTTTCCCACCTTACCCAAGTGGTAACAGACATGTGTCACGTTTCCTATCTTGCCATTCAAAACTTTTAGGCTTTCTGATCCCAAGCCACTGTGATCAGCCAAATGCTTGCATCTTGATCTCAAATAAGATTCCCTGACAGTGTGTGCCACTGAATCAGTCTTTTACTTACAAGTGCACATTTAGGATTGGGGTGCTGGTCAAATTGATTTCTTTCAAATTTCAAGTGTTCAGCTCTTTGTTAGTCTCAATGTGAGTTGAATTAGTCTCAATGTGAGTGTTTGCTGTGAGCAATAAGCATTTGGTTTCCAATATATTTTAATTAGGCTTATTTTTATGGGAAGCAAGGCTATATCATCACGTTGTATCAGTGTTTGGTACCCTTCTGAGAGTCAAGTCATGAAGGTCCCTTGCTCTGTCATGTCTGTACAAATATGCATGTTAATAGAGTCAAGCCACTAATGTACTGGGGAGTCCAAGGGGGCAAATGCCTTGGGTGGCACCACAACCCTTCTCCCCGCTGACATTTTTTTTCTTTTGGAGGGCATTTTCAAATCCATTTTGGAGGCCTTTTAAGGACCAGGGAGGCTTTCTGCAGCCTCCCTGACCCCCAGAAGGCTTTCTGAAGCCTTCAAAACCCAAAGAACTGTCAAGCTGCCTAGGGTTGTCAAGGGTTGTTGAGCTCCTTGTTCTCACTAAGGAAGCAGGTACCTTTTGAGCTTGAAGTTGGACAGCTACAGAGCACCATACACTTTGTTGAATCAGAAAGCCAGGCTACGCAGGCTCTCTGTTGGATCTCATCTGACCGCCAGGAAGCTGCCCAGGGTGAATACTCAGCTGTGTACTCAGCAATCCTGTGCTCAGCGGCACGGCTCCGTGCCATTGAGCACTGTCACAAACGTGCTGTAAGGCATGTTAGCATGGCCCACCGCCGGGCTCCTACCCGTGCTAGCCCAGCACCAGCCAGTGCTGGGTTAGCGCGGAGCGGTTGCCCAGCATCTGTGACTCGGCAGTCTCCTGGACTGCCGAGCCGCAGCATGGTAAGCAGGGGCGGAGGCGTTCCGGGGAGGGGGGAGGCCGGCAGGGGGCGAAGAGAGGGCGGGGGGAGGCATGATGCGGAGGCGTGACACGTGGAGGGGGCGGGCTGGAGATGTGCCGGAGGGAGGCGGGTCCGCGGAGCTCCGCTCTGCAGGATCCAAGGCACTTGGGTAGAGCTCCGCGCCCTACACAACTGCCTTGACCTTACTCCCGACCTTTTGGCCAGCGGTAAAGTGAATAACCCTATTGTGTTAGGCTGTTTACCTTACTTGTGGGAAGGGGATGAAAGTCCCCTTCTCCTGAGGCGCCTCCCATGGTAGCCAGGGAAGCGCTGGATCTGGTGGCAGCCCTTCTTGGTGCTGCCGAATCTGGGCGTCCCGGGCAGCTCAGGATTGGGCTGTTAGGCAGCCCAATCGTAGTCTGATAGGCAGGCCACAGTGGTCTGTGCTGTATCAGCACAAGTTAGGAAGCAGCTGGTGGTCACTTTGCGATGAGGTGGATATTTTTCCCCATACCCCATATTGAGCCCTAGCCACCCCATGAGGCTATTCGGATCTGTGCCAGCTATTTAGGTGATGCAAATCTGTTCAACCCATTGTAAGGCTGTCTGGACTGGTTATGAGGTTAAGGATGTGGCCTGCACCATCATGGCCGATCCCACCCCCACCTGGGCATGATCCACCTCCCATTCTGCCCTTTCCCGCCCCAAAGCACCCACTCCCGGAATGCTCTCCTGTCACCCTGTCTCACCCGCTACATGACCCAGCACAAACTTACCCTGTCTGGCTAGCACAGGGCCTGATTTGGACCGGGGGAGCTGGTGCAGGCTTCTGTACTAGCCCTGCCATTTCCCAAGTTGGAACAAAAATGCCTTATAGCATATTTGCAACACTTGGGAGCAAGTGTAGGGAGCCTGCGCCAGCTCAACGTTCCTTCTGGATTGCACTCTTAGGGCCCAATCCTATCCAATTTTCCAGTGCTGGTGCAGTTGTGCTAGTGGGGTGTGCGCTACATCCTGTGGTGGAGGGGCAGTCACCGGGGCCTTCTCACGGTATGAGAACATGTGTTCCCTTACCATGTGGCTGAATTGTGGCTACACCAGGGCTGGAAAGTTGGATGGGATTGGGCCCTCAGCCTGTGACTCACTAGGCTTAGGGCTAAACAATGAAGAATCTGCACAGTATTACTCTGCCAATTCTGTGATGCTGTCCCAGGACCAGATTAGAGATTCAGAAAGAAGTGACAGGATGTACTATGGCAGTAATGGGAAGTGTCCCCATTTGTCACACTTTTTGTTTGTCTCCCTATCAGTTGGAATGAGCTTTATGGCAGAACTGAACATTTTGGATCCTTAGTCCAGTTTGCCATGTGCCTGAAAAGCAACCCAGAATAAATGGCTGACTTTTTTTCGTTTTTCATGTTGTTGGGGGAGCTGGTTTTCACTAAATCATTAAAAATAATGCATCTGTTGTTTATGGTTCTGTTTAGGAGCTTGAACAGATGGCTAAGGAACAAGATAAAGAATCAGAAAAGCAAGTTCTACTCCAAGAAGTGGAGAACCATAAGAAGCAAATGCTCAGGTCAGTAAAACTGTGAACATCGTTTGTCAGCACTTGAATTTAAATACCTGCCTTGATAACATGTTTTCCTGAAAGTCCCTCTTAATACAGTATTGCGCAAATAGCTTTATCACAGTGAAATGAGTGAAATATCCCCCCCGAAAAGAAGATATTTATGCCTAGTTCACAGGGTTGAACTTGTGTGAACAGCAGTACATGGTTGGCAACCTTCAGTCTTGAAAGACTATGGTATAAACCTACAGCACCCAGTATTCCCAGTCGGTCTCCCATCCAAGTACTAACCAGGCCTGACTCTGCTTAGCTTCCAAGATCAGACGAGATCAGGCATCTGCAGGGTAACAGCTGCTGCCTTTAAATAAATGAAATAGCGTCCAAACTGGATTTAAAAAATACATATTTTTAAATTTAAAAGATTTCCCAAAGCAGGTTGCATAGCAAAGCAAAATAAGCCTTGAGCGTGCAGGCTCTTCATAGTCATTATGTATGTTTTACATGTCACATAGTTTAGAGTTGCTTGAAGAAGCTTTATGTATGCCTCTCCTCCCTTTGTGTGCTCCACTTTAATCAGTTCTGTTTCCACAGCAGCCACCATTTGCCATTGCACCTGGACCTGCTTTGTATGATTTCCCTAAACCAGTATCTAACCATGGTTTGGAATCTTAGTTTGATGAGCTTGTGCCACCCAGAGTTCTCTGGTTCAGGTGCCTTGGTGAGCTGTGGTTTCTGCAAAAGTGGAAGTTGCTGATTAGAAAAGGAGCATTGACTGAAAAATATTGTTCTTGTGGTGCTCAGGTCTGGAGGCAGAATGCCACTGAACACTTGTTTGCTGGAGAACAAAAGCAGGAGAATACAACTAGAAGCATCTGGTTGGCCACTGAGAAGCAAGATGCTAGATTAGGTGGACCTCTGGTCTAATCCGGTGTTTCTCATCCAGTGGTACAGGTACCAGCAGTGGTACTTGAGGTGATGTCTGGCAGTACGTGCAGGATCCCTGGACACCTGCCGCCTGGCAGTGAAACCAGCAATGCAACACAACAAACAGCTGTAGGAGGCTTGGCTTAGTAAGCTCCAAAGCATACTTTTCCATGCTTGAAGAAGCCCTCCTGTCCACCCTGAGCGGAGGCTGATGTTTGTCATGTCGCATCTGGCCTCCCAGCCCATAACTAACTGGTGATAATGTCATCACCAGTTACTTCCAGTAGTACTTCAAATTGGTGGACTGTGTGAAGTAGTATGGTGGGGGACAAAGGATGAGAAACACTGGTCTAATCCATCAAGGGTCTTTTTAAGGACAATGAAAAAGGAAAAAGTTAGAAAAATAATGATGCTGCTGTTAATGCAGTGTTGCCATAGCATATGTGTTAATGATGATTGTTGGTCATGTGAAGTAGTAACAAACCATTGTCTTTTATGTTCAATTGCTTTATTTAGTAGTGTTTAGACAAAAGGAGTTCCATCTTTACCTCAATAGTCACCGTGGTTCTAAATTGCAGTTCTAAACCAGGCTTGTGCAGCGATGTAATACTGGGGGTGTGCTATCGTCCTCCAGACCAGAAATCTGATGGGGACCTTGAAATGAGGAAACAGATCAGGGAGGTGACAAGGAAGGACAGGGTTGTAATCATGGGGGACTTCAATTATCCTCATATTGACTGGGTCAATTTGTGTTCTGGTCACGATAAGGAAACCGGATTTCTTGACGTGCTAAATGACTGTGGCTTAGATCAGCTAGTCAAGGAGCCCACCAGAGGACAGGTGACTCTGGATTTAATTTTGTGCAGTACGCAGGACCTGGTTAGAGATGTAAACGTTACTGAGCCATTGGGGAACAGTGATCATGCTGCGATCCGTTTTGACGTGCACGTTGGGGGAAGAATACCAGGCAAATCTCTAACAAAAACCCTTGACTTCCGACGGGCGGACTTCCCTCAAATGAGGAGGCTGGTTAGAAGGAGGTTGAAAGGGAGGGTAAAAAGAGTCCAGTCTCTCCAGAGTGCATGGAGGCTGATTAAAACAACAGTAATAGAGGCCCAGCAGAGGTGTATACCGCAAAGAAAGAAGGGTTCCACTAAATCCAGGAGAGTGCCCGCATGGCTAACCAGCCAAGTTAGAGAGGCTGTGAAGGGCAAGGAAGCTTCCTTCCGTAAATGGAAGTCTTGGCCTAATGAAGAGAATAAAAAGGAACATAAACTGTGGCAAAAGAAATGTAAGAAGGTGATAGGGGAGGCCAAGCGAGACTATGAGGAACGCATGGCCAGCAACATTAAGGGGAATAATAAAAGCTTCTTCAAATATGTTAGAAGCAGGAAACCCGCCAGAGAAGCGGTTGGCCCTCTGGATGGTGAGGGAGGGAAAGGGGAGATAAAAGGAGACTTAGAGATGGCAGAGAAATTAAATGAGTTCTTTGCATCTGTCTTCACGGCAGAAGACCTCGGGCAGATACCGCTGCCCGAACGGCCCCTCCTGACCGAGGAGTTAAGTCAGATAGAGGTTAAAAGAGAAGATGTTTCAGACCTCATTGATAAATTAAAGATCAATAAGTCACCGGGCCCTGATGGCATACACCCAAGGGTTATTAAGGAATTGAAGAATGAAGTTGCAGATCTCTTGACTAAGGTATGCAACTTGTCCCTCAAAACAGCCACAGTACCAGAAGATTGGAGGATAGCAAATGTCACGCCTATTTTTAAAAAGGGAAAGAGGGGGGACCCGGGAAACTATAGGCCGGTCAGCCTAACATCCATACCGGGTAAGATGGTGGAATGCCTCATCAAAGATAGGATCTCAAAACACATAGACGAACAGGCCTTGCTGAGGGAGAGTCAGCATGGCTTCTGTAAGGGTAAGTCTTGCCTCACGAACCTTATAGAATTCTTTGAAAAGGTCAACAGGCATGTGGATGCGGGAGAACCCGTGGACATTATATATCTGGACTTTCAGAAGGCATTTGACACGGTCCCTCACCAAAGGCTACTGAAAAAACTCCACAGTCAGGGAATTAGAGGACAGGTCCTCTCGTGGATTGAGAACTGGTTGGAGGCCAGGAAGCAGAGAGTGGGTGTCAATGGGCAATTTTCACAATGGAGAGAGGTGAAAAGCGGTGTGCCCCAAGGATCTGTCCTGGGACCGGTGCTTTTCAACCTCTTCATAAATGACCTGGAGACAGGGTTGAGCAGTGAAGTGGCTAAGTTTGCAGACGACACCAAACTTTTCCGAGTGGTAAAGACCAGAAGTGATTGTGAGGAGTTCCAGAAGGATCTCTCCAGACTGGCAGAATGGGCAGCAAAATGGCAGATGCGCTTCAATGTCAGTAAGTGTAAAGTCATGCACATTGGGGCAAAAAATCAAAACTTTAGATATAGGCTGATGGGTTCTGAGCTGTCTGTGACAGATCAGGAGAGAGATCTTGGGGTGGTGGTGGACAGGTCGATGAAAGTGTCGACCCAATGTGCGGCGGCAGTGAAGAAGGCCAATTCTATGCTTGGGATCATTAGGAAGGGTATTGAGAACAAAACGGCTAATATTATAATGCCGTTGTACAAATCTATGGTAAGGCCACACCTGGAGTATTGTGTCCAGTTCTGGTCGCCGCATCTCAAAAAAGTCATAGTGGAAATGGAAAAGGTGCAAAAGAGAGCGACTAAGCTGATTACGGGGCTGGGGCACCTTCCTTATGAGGAAAGGCTACGGCGTTTGGGCCTCTTCAGCCTAGAAAAGAGACGCTTGAGGGGGGACATGATTGAGACATACAAAATTATGCAGGGGATGGACAGAGTGGATAGGGAGATGCTCTTTACACTCTCACATAATACCAGAACCAGGGGACATCCACTAAAATTGAGTGTTGGGCGGGTTAGGACAGACAAAAGAAAATATTTCTTTACTCAGCGCGTGGTCAGTCTGTGGAACTCCTTGCCACAGGATGTGGTGCTGGCGTCTAGCCTAGACGCCTTTAAAAGGGGATTGGACGAGTTTCTGGAGGAAAAATCCATTATGGGGTACAAGCCATGATGTGTATGCGCAACCTCCTGATTTTAGGAATGGGTTAAGTCAGAATGCCAGATGTAGGGGAGAGCACCAGGACGAGGTCTCTTGTTATCTGGTGTGCTCCCTGGGGCATTTGGTGGGCCGCTGTGAGATACAGGAAGCTGGACTAGATGGGCCTATGGCCTGATCCAGTGGGGCTGTTCTTATGTTCTTATGTTATGTTCTTATGTTAATATTTCAGCAATCAGACAGCCTGGAGGAAGGCAAATCTAGCTTGCAAAATTGCCATTGACAATGCTGAGAAAGATGAATTGCTGCGAGGAGGAGATCCTTTAAGACAAAGGTACACAGCCACTGTTCTCTAAGGGTAGAATTCAATTACTGATTATTGAGTTGTGGAATGTTACCAAAGCCTCTCTTTCAAGCTGGGCTTCAGAAGTTAACTCTTCTCACTACTGGAGTCCATGTCTACTCTGTGTAGGGAAGGTGCTGGTGCTCAATGGGAAAGCATTGAACTTTGCATGCAGAGCTGCCAGGTTCAATCCTAGCATCTCCAAGCAGAGCTAGGAAAGACCATCTGAATCCCTGGAAAGCTGCTGCCAGTCAGTGTTGACAGTACCGAGTTCAATAGTCTAATGGCCTGACTTGGTAGAAGGCAACTTCCTGTGTTCCACTGCTCCCAGTTCACTCATCTACTTACCTTCCATCATAATTCATTACCAACTTCAGGAAGTCCTAAGCTACT